>NC_049234.1:54086222-55286222 GCF_011100685.1 Canis lupus familiaris | reverse complement strand
AAGGAAATCCTAGACAGAAAAGGACCCACATATTAAAAGGTGAAGGAGAACCCAGCTTGTTACAGAAAAAGAAAAAAATCTGGTATGTAGTACCTCAAGAAGCAATATGATTTATCAATTAAGATAATCAAGTGCTATATCATGAAGGATGGTCTTTTATGGCCAAAGGATTTGGATTTTATTGAAGCCTTTAGTGCTTGTTCTTTGGAAGCAGCAGTTTGATTATAAGCTCTTAACAATGCTAAAGCTGATTTTCAATGGGAGTAAAAACAAGAGAAAAAAATCATATATATAATCATATATAATTATATATTTTATATAATTTTATATAATATATTTAATATTAATATAGAAAATATATATTTAATATTAACATATAAAATGTTTATGTATGATATATAACTTTGTGTAATATATATAATATATATGAATATTTATATACAAATATAATTTATTTATATATATACTTTTTTCTTTTTTAAAATTTCTCTTTTTAAATAATGGTTTATATTTGGCCAAATATTCACATAATGATTTCCTTCCTTCCTTCCTTCCTTCCTTCCTTCCTTCCTTCCTTCCTTCCTTCCTTCCTTCCTTCTTTTGTTTTTTATTATATGGTAAGCTTCAGAGAGCTTATCAGGGTTTTTATTAGATTTCTAGCATCTTTCTTAGCTCCACACATACATATGTATATTATTAGTTCAATTTTTCAAATTCTTAATCATGAGGTCACTGACATAGGACAGTTTATTCAATTCAATGCTATGTCATTATACTGAATCTTAGTCATTCCTTTATAAATTCATGATACTCATCCCAAGTCCCTACAAAAAAAATATATATATACGTGATTAACCTTCAAGAAAGGCCTTCAAGTCATGTACTTCTGACAAATATAAGTCATATTTCTTAATGTGAATCAGCACATTGGCTAACTGCTGTATGAGTCCTAAGAATAATAGAAATATTTTAATCCAATAGGCAGAGATAAGCAGAATTAAATGCCTGAACTGTTAACAAATGATAAGTTGAGTACATTAAACAGACTATATTTCCTCCCCATTCCAAACTGTAAATCATATGAAATCATTTTATGTAATACATATTCATATTTTTAAATGCTACAATAAGATTTTAACATAAAATGCAAATAAAATGCTCTCTTATATTAAAGAATTTAATTTTATATTCCAGTTACAAATACCTAAAATAAATTTTTTAGAGTGGCTTATGTAAGTGATAGCCTCCCTTAAGAGTCTTATCAAATAAGCTAAGTGTAGAAATGAAGTAGCTTTGTGATTCCAAAGTACTTTATTCTGAGCATAGAGTTTTATCTATGTCTTTTGTAATTTAATGAACAACTCTGACTTCCTACTGTGCCCTAAGAAATCTCTTGCTTACTCTACGAATCATATTTGCCACTAGATGACTTATTTTAAAAGTTTTGTGTTGGTAATGATTTTTTACTTTGTATGGAAAGGATGGTGGTTTCATAATCTATAAATTTTAAATGAATATTTTAACAAATAATGTAGATAATTTTTCCCTTGATTACCAGAAACTGCATCACAACTTGTTTGTGCAATCTACCTTAAATATGTGAAAGAAATCATCTGTCACTGTCTAGCGTAAGTATATGGGTATATGTCTCAATATATAAGATAGCAAAATCACTATATATGAAGTTAAAGTTATTTTATTTTTGCCCTCAAGGAATAACAATGTGAATAAATTAGATTATATTATAGATACTTGTGATATTGACACAGGGACCATGGGAACAAGTCCCAAGTGAAAAGCATGATGCACGTGGGGCACTTCAGTTGGCTGTTAGTTGCTAAACTACATCTCTTGCCAAGCAGAACCAAGATGTAGCTCAACATACAAGCCAAATTTAAAACAGCAGCCGCAGCCATACCATGTTGATGCAGTAGTGAACAGAGGTTCCACAAACATGAAAGACGTCGGCTCCAAAAGCATCAATGAGCTGCCTGCGCATATCAACCAATCAAGACAAGGCACTCTTGTATCCATTATTAGCATAAAAGACCTAAAAGTTCCCATGGGAACTTTATATAAGTAGGGCTTCCTTCCCCTTTCCTCTGGGAGGCCAGGCTATCTGCCCTCTGTTGGTGCTGTGTCCCCCGCCTTCAGATGGAGCTATAGCCCCAATAAAACCTTGCCCATAACAAACAAACAAACAAACAAAAAAACCTTGACTATGCCTTTGACTTTTAGGTCCAGCCTGATTTCCATTGCTGTTGCACAAGAACGTGACTCCAGTAACAATATGGTTCCTTCTATACTAGTTGCAAGAAAAAAATAATAATTTTCTGTATCTCTGGTAAAAATATTATTTGAGAATACTGAAATTCCTAAAATGCTGAAATTGAATTAGTAGAAAATATACAAAAATGAAATTTCTGTGAAAAACCATATGTTATAAATAAGAAAAGAATTTGCTTTCCCTCTATTTTGTGCAATTTCTTTCTTTCTTTTTTTTTTTTTTTTTTTTTAGGTTTTACTTATTTATTTGAGAGAGAGAGCATGCACAAGTGGGGGATGAGGGGAGGGCCAGAAGGAGAGGGACAAGCAAACTCCTTACTGAGCTGGGAGCCTGAGGCAAGGCACCATCTCCAAACCCTGAGATCATGACCTGAGCCAAAGTCAGGCACTTAACCAACTGAGCCACCCAGGAGCCCCTGTGCAATTTCCTAGTTTTATTCCTGTAGCCCAAATTGTGGATTCAGTGTTCAGATTATGTAGTGGTATATTAGATATTATGACAAGTTGTATTATGAAAAATAATCTGAGAGCCGTACTTGGCATTTATGTATCAAGCACAACAACAAAAATAAATACAAGCACAACAACAAAAATAAATAATTATTGTTTTTATAATATATGCAGCCCAGCAATGATTATACTTTCAGGTGTATAAGCATTCTCAACTACATGTTGGCCCTATATGAACTATTACTACTTAAATGTATTAAATTTAAGGACATTTAATTATTCCCTCTTTATATTTTTATCATATTATATCCCTTCTTTATATCAATCTTCAACTTCCAAACAGTATATTGCTAAAGATTCAGCTCAAACTTGCTTTGTAAAAAATCAAGGCAAAAATTAGAAGCAGGGTGTCTATGTCCTTCTGATTTTTGTAATCAAGCTATCTTAACTGGCTATACAGTTGAAAACCATCAGCAAACATACTTATCTTGGGGTTTCCCAGTGGAATTTCAAACTTTATACATCACTTAGTGAATCTCAATGCCATAATTTTAAGTAAGAGTCAAAGTTGTGTCAAAACATTCCCAGTGTTAAGATTAGAGCATTTCAAACATAAGCTATACTACATAGTGTTATTTTGCTTTCCAAAAGAGTGTCTTCAAATCAACTAATCCTTATCCAGTCTTAAATTCTAGTCTCCTTGGTTAAATACTGGGATCAGAACTAGGGTGAGGTTAATAAGATGCCTAAGGTGCAAAATGTAAGGAAGTACTTTGAGCATCTTTCAATATTAACCAGTCCTTTGCAAATACCAAGCAACTATTGTTTTGTGGATACACACACAAATACATATTTTATATTTATTTATTATTATATATTTATTCATAATAGCTCTGAAACACAAGCATATTATCATCTAAATTTTTCTGTTGTCACAAAAAGAGTAAATTATTTGCCCATCCCATGGCTAATATTGTACACAACTGAGAACCACTAAAGAAAAAAAATTATCCTGACACTGGCTAAATATGGTAAGGGTTGTATTTAAAAGAAACTACTACAATGGAGATTTGTAGTAGGGGAGAGAAATCAATCTCAACTCTAAATATAACAAGGAAAAGTAAGAATTTTTTTAAAGATTTTATTTAGTTATTTGAGAGACGGAGACAGAGAGAGTATAGACAGAGAGCATGAGTGGAGGGAGGCGCTGGGAGAGAAGCAGGCTTCCTGCTGATTAGAGAGCTCAATACAGGGCTGGATCCCAGGACCCTGAGACCATGACCTGAGCTAAAGTCAGATGTTCAGCTGACTGAGCCATCCAGATACCCCAGAAAGGTAAAACTTTATAGACAAGCAACAGAGTGGAGATCAGTGGGTGGAAAATTACTAAGAGGAAAGAAACATCAAGGGTAAAGAGGATTTTGGCTAAACTTAGCTAACAGAATTTTTGCTGAAGGCAGAACAGGATGATATAATATTGAGGGTAGGGGAGTAAGGAATGTGTTTGAGTATTGATGGTGCATAATTTTCCCTAAGCTGATTTATCAGAAATCTTGTTAAAGTTGGGTTCTTTAGAACAAAGCACAAAGATAGGCATGATGGGAAGTTACTCAGAGGAGCCCGACTAGAGTTTTCTCTGGGATTGACAGTCTCCAACGAAACTGGTGAAACTTATTTAAAAACAACAACAACCAGCACCACCACCCCCAACAAACAAGCAAGCAAAAGACAGCACTCAAAGTGTCTGGAAATGGTTCTAAGAGTGAAAAATTAGAAAAAAAAAAATGTATCAAGAAAATCTATGAAAACTTGGTAAGAAAGCTGAGAGTCACTGGAATTTGAGCCAAGACTGCTCTCTCTGCCACCTTTATGCCTTAGTAATGTGCAAATATTACTCCACACTAGTAGCCAAGAACCCAGGACTCTCCCTCTCTCTCCAGTTCCCAGTCAGAGTATTTTTTGCCTGTGAGGAGCAGAACTTCAGGATTTGTCATCTTATTTCCTGTTGCTTATTGCCGAAGCTAAGTCCCAGGCAAGTCGGTTAACATTTAGGCCCTCATTTCTTTGCCCAAACCCCACTCTTTTAGTTAAGGATCTTCCTTGGGTGTGGCATGATGAGAATACTCAGGTTCCAATAGGCTTTCTCTGGCTCATGAGACAGTGATTCTGTGTCAGGAGAGGCTTGCCAATCGAACCCTCACACACTCCACTGAATGCTAAAGACTTAGAGGGGACTGTGACTCAAGAAGTAGCCTGCCATGGTCTCCACTCCCAGCCTTAATCTTAGGTAGGAACAAATGTACTCACATGGAACATTCTCCAGAATAGATGACATATTCCAATAAAACAAAGCTCAATAAATTTGAAAGGATTGAAATCATACAAAGACTATTCTCCAAACATAATGGAATGAGGTTAGAAATTAATAGCAGAAAATTATTTGAGTTACTCACAAAAATTTGGAAATTAACAATATAAATGTTATTCAAAGACATACAAATACAATATAAATGTTTATTCAAAGACATACAAAAGAGAAATCAAGACATTTTGAAATGAATGAAATGAGGATATGATACAAAAAAAAATATGTGATGCAACTAAAATAATGCTTGAAGTCAAATTTATGACTGTAATTGTTATTTTAAGAAAAAAGAATGGGGGTGCATGGGTGACTCAGTCAGTTAGGGGTATGACTGAATTTCAGCTCAGGTCATGATCTCATGGTCTTGAGATCAGCCCCGCAAGAGGATCCATGCTCAGCAGGGAGTCTGCTTCTCCTTCTCCCTCTGCCCCTCTCCCTGCTCATGCTCTCTCTATCTCTGTAAAATAAATCTTAAAACAGAGAAGAAAAATAATCTATCTCTTTCTATAGGATATCAGAAAAAGAGAACACTAAAATTAAGTAAAAGGAAGTAAATACTAAAAATTAGAGAAGAAATTAATGAAATACAGAATTTTAAAAAATAGAGAAAAATAAAGAATACCCAAAACTGGTTCTTTGCAAAGATCAAACAAAATTGACAAACTTTTAGCTATATTGGCCAGGAAAAAAAGACAGGAACTCAAATTAATAGTATCAGAAATATCAATAGATTTTTAAAAAGTGGCAAAATCCAACACCCTTTATGCTAAACTCATCAACAAATTAGTCATAGAGGGAAACTTCCTCAACTTGATCAGGAGCATCTATAAAAAATCCACAGGTAACATGATAATTAATAGTGACATCCTGAACACTTTTTCTCTAAATCATGAACAAGGCAAGAAAATCCACTCTCACCACTTCTGTATTAACATTATAGTGGAGATTCTATCTAGGTAAATTACACAATAAAGAGAAATAAAAGCAAGCCAAATTGGAAAGGAAAAAAAAAAATAAAAAGACTTCTGTTCAGAGATGACATTATCTGATATATAGATAAACCTAAGAAATTCACTAAAATCTATTAAATTAATAAATGCATTAAGTAAGATTACAAGATGTAAGAGCAAAACACAAAAATCAATTGTATTTCTACATACTTGTAATAAATCCAAAAATAAAGCCAATTCCTTTCACTATATCATAAAAATTAAGCACATTAAAATAAATTTAACGAAAAAATGCAGAACATATCTTGAAAAGTATAAAACATTCTTGAAAGAAATTAGATGTAAATAAAAGAGAAATATCCACAGTTTATGGGTCAAAAGACAACATTTTTAATATGGAAATATTCCCAAAGTTATATGCAAATAACTTAATTTCTGTGAAAATTCCAGCCAACTTCTTCAAAGAAATAAAGATCTGATTTAAAATTCATATGGAACTTTAAAGTACCCAGGAAGCCAAAATGATTCTGAAAAGAATGAATAAAGTGGCACTTGCACTTTCCAATTTCAAAACTCATTAAAGCAACAGTAATCAAGAACATGTGCTACTGGCACAAAGATACATATATCGACCAAAGAGAATCCATAAATAAATATATCTATTGTAAATTGATTTTTGACAAGAATGCTAAGACAATTCAATGGGAAAAAACTACATGATGCTTGGATACCTGGATATCCACATACAAAAGAAAAACATTGAGCCCTTACCTTATACTATGTACAAAATATAACTCAAAATGGATCAAAGACTCAAATTTAAGAACTAAAACTAAACTTCTTAGAAAAAAATACAAAGGTAAATAAGTCTTTGTAGCCTTGAAACTAACAAAGGATTCTTAGATATGACAGTAAAAGCACAAACAATATCAGAGAAGTTAAACTAGATAACATCAAAATTAGAAAATTTTGTGCTTCATAGCAGACCTAAAGAAAGTGAAAAGATTAGAAGAAATATTAGAAAGTACATAGATTAGAAGAAAATATATGAAACTCATTATTTGGAAAGGGACTTGTGTCTAGAATATATAAAGAACTCTTACAATTCAATAATAACAATGACAAATTTTAAAAATAGGCAATGATCTGAATAGATATTTCTCCAAGAAATATGTATGTAAAAAGTCAATAAGCAACCAAAAATCTTTTACACTATTAGTTGTCAGGAAAATGCAAAGGAAAATCTCAAGAAGATACCATTTCACACACACTAGGGTGACTACAATACAAATGTCAGATATCAAGTATTGACAAGGATCTGGAGAAATCAAAACATATACACTGCTAGAAGTGTAAAATGGTATGGCTGTTTTGGAAAACAGTCTAGCATTTCCTCAAATGATGAAATGTAGAGTTACCATATGACCCAGTAATTCTACCCCTAATATATGCCTCAAAGAGATAAAAACATGAACACACAAGAATTTTTACCTAAATGTTCATAGCTTCCTTATTGATAATTACCAGAAGGTGAAAAATCCCAAATGTCCTTCAAAAGACAAATAGATTTTTTTTAATGCGGTATATCCATAGGATGGATTATTATTCAGCAATAAGAACAAATGCAGATACATATTACATGGATAAATCTTGAAAAAGCCTCAGTGAACTAAGCCAGTTACAAATGACAAGTTTAACTCTGATTCTATTCATAGGAAAACCAGAATAGGGAAATCTACAGATAGAGAAAGTAGATTAATGATTGCTAAAGGCTGAGGAGTTAGGTGTGGGAGTGGGGATGGGATAGCTAAACAATACAAGATTTCTTTTTGGGTTGATGAAGATGTTCTAAAATTGACTGTGGTTATGGTGCAGATATCTATGAATATTCTAAAGCACATTGAATTATATACTTTAAATGGATAAATTATATAAAATGTCAATCATATTTCAATAAATCAGTTAAAAATCAAAACCAAAAAAATCTCACCTACTCTTGGTGGCTTTGAAGACACAACAAAGAGCTATGATCCAAGGACTATGAGTGGCCGTCAACAAATAGGAAAGGCAAAGGAAAAGATTCTCTAGTAGGGCCACCACAGACTTAAACCACCTCTGCCAACAATTTGATTTCAGGCAAGTGCAAACCATTTTGGACTATTGACCTATAGAGTTATAAGAGCAAATTTGCATTTCAAACCAGTAAATTTGTGGCCTAAACATGCAACAAGAAACTAATAACACTGTCTCTAGGCTATATGGCACAATTATAGCTATTTTATTAACAAAGTTTCCAATAGATTCACACACCATGGATTCTTCCAGTAGAGAGGGAATTTTTTACTAAAATAAAAGGGGGAAATGGTGGTCAGGCAAATGTTCTATAAGAGTCATCATTTTAATATAAAGACTATAAGTAATGGTGAAAAGAGTATTTACATCATAGGAAGCATCAAAACCCAAATTGTTAAATTGATATCACTGATTTTTGTAGCATAGATTAAATAAATAAATAATATATTCAATGCATTCTTATTATTGATTTTACCAAAGCAAAAATTTTACTTCGTTTTTTTTAAGATTATATTTTTAAAAATTTGGGTGGTTAATATGTTTATCTAAGTTGTAAATTCTAAGGACCATTTTCTTTTCTATTACCAATTAATGAAAAGTTAAAAGGCAAAACTCTATTAAGAACATTCTCTTACCTTTTTACATGAAAATTTCTTTAAAATACTACCCTATCATTGCTAGTAATAAAATTAAAAGCACTTAGTTAATTTTCTGGCTTTCACCAAATAAAGATAAATATTTAAAAATTAAATCCAAAATTAAAATTTAGATATGTTTCTTCATAATACTTATTGTAAATATTTTGTGCTTTATTAAAAAAATAACAATATAAGGATTCTAATTAAACAGCATCTATCCTATTCAAATTGTATGTATTCTGTAACCTTTTACATCACAATAGAAAGACAAAGCTTATTGCTTCTCATTTCTTTTTTCATGTGAAAACTTTGATACTTTACATTTTTCTCAGGAGAGGTTAGGTTGGTCAACTTAGGGGACATGGAATGTTAATTTATTTGCATAAGATTTTAAAGTTTGTCTGAAAAGGATGTACTGGCATTTTTAATTAGTGAATAGTATTATTCAAACCCCTCCAAAAACCCCTCCAAAAAAACCCCGCAAAACAGCAAAAAAAAAAACAAAAACAAAGACAAACAAAAAAACATGGACTTAAATATTTCAAATATGTTTCAATCTGAACTAAAACTATTATTTATTTTGAAGGGTTTCTAAATTACATTTTCAGTTTTGATCGACTATGTGCAAGTTAATTCCCAGATAATGACTCAGAAAGTGTTCCAAATTCATTTTTGAAACAAAGAAATAAAGAACATCTGGGGAAGATTTATGATGTTTTGAAAATGTTGATTTCTATATATGGAGTCTAAAAGAATATTGAATATAGTGAGTTTTCTTTGGTTTCTAATGCATGTTAATAGAAAATGACATCCCTGAATAAGATATTCTACCTATTATCCCCTCATTATTCATATAGTGGGAAGAATGCCTTGAGTGGGCAATCATTGTTATCCTCTCAGTGGTGATTAAAGGCCATTTGAACCTAACCTTTGTCAGTCCACACTTCTTTCAGTCTTAGTTTTCTCTTAGCTTGAGTTAACACTGCACCTGACAAGCTGCATCCAGAGCTGTTCAGTGTCATTGGAGGCAATCCACCATGAGCCCTGAGATGCCCTGCAAGTTCTTGCTGACTCCTCACTACTCATTTATTGGGCTATTTTTTAGTGTTAGGGTTGCAACAAACAACCTTCAGGGATGAGGTTGTGTCTCCCTCTGGATAGAGAGCAGGCTTGTTTCTACTCACTGTAAAAATCAGTGAATGCCCTAGTGCAGTGTTCCTGGTCCCTGAGAGGCATCTTCACCGGCCATAACTCCTGGGGAGCTTGGGGCAATAGGGAATTGACACAAACTAACATGAAGCCCTTGCTGTTGCTTTCACCAGGAATAATAAAGTCCTTTGTCCCTGATTCAGCAGTCCTGTGTCTTTTGCTAGCACCCATGAAGCAGTCACAGGTTAGCTTCAAAACTTGTCAGTAGAGTGAAATTCTCAGCTATCCATAAGACTTAATATTAAGAAGGAGTTACAACACAGTCTTATGCTACTACAACTGGGGACCAAAGCAAGGAATTGGAAGTGAATGGAATTAAAGCTTCTAAAAGTAAATTTTCCAGGAATTTACCTTTGCTATCCTGATAATGTCTCCTGTCTGATATTTGTCATTTTTCCCCAGTTCTGTTACACTTTGAGTTCTGGACATGGAACTTCTGTGTAAATCAGAGACTTACTAAACTCCACTTTCTTGATGCATGACTGTGATCATTGTTTCTCAAGATTATTCAGTATACCGATTCCCTTTACCTAACTTAGAATTGGTATGCCCAATTAAAAAAAGAACACTTTATTAGACCTAATAATTGTTACCTTTTCATAGATTGCAGATTAGTCTCACATTCTTGAATTTTAAGCCTAGAATTTTAGAGAATGCTGCTATTCCTTTTTTAAAATCAAAATGTTATGGAATCACTTTATATTTCTAGGGCTTGTCATATTTTACATTTTTTCTTTCCTCTGTAGCTGTGCCTCTCCACACCTTTATTCCAACTATGGTACACAATAAATACCATTAATTACCTTCAAAACATCAAAAAATAATTCCCAAATAGTTCCTTGTCTCCTCCTCAGATCATTTGCATGAGATTTCTATAATATGTCCCTAAAATATGGAGCTAAATTCAGTCATTAAAGAAATATTCTCTGAGCCCTTAAATTATTTATTATAAAATCAGAATTGCATTTTATTCTTGAGAAGCTTTTGTCAATCCTTTGATAAAATCCAGACTATCTTCTGAAAAGAAATGAGAGGTAGGAAGGAAAAAGCTAGATAACAGATGGGTAAAGGGAATCATCTAACAGATAGTAGATGATTCTATGGAAAAGCAAGAGTGTAGAAAGATTGAGAATAGTATTATATGTTGCATTCTAAGTAATATAGGTTGGTAAAAATACATCTTTGGTTTCAATGATATATATATGTATATACATATATAATATATAATGTATATGTATGTGTGTATTTTAATAATTACTTGGCCGTCACAAACCCAATTAAATAACCACCCACCCACATTCTATTTGTTTCTTTAAGTCAGAACCAGAGTTATCATCATAAATAATAGTAGGAGTTAACATTTATTGAGATCTCACTAAGTGATTATATATGAGTATCTACTGTATGTATATATTATGTAAAGATATAGATATACCTAATAATGACTGCTTTTGAATATGAATTGCTATTACCTTTACTTTGAGGCTGATGAGATAAAAAGAAGCCAAGTCACTTTTTCATAGTCAATTTTATATACTTTATGTAGTCGGTCACTTTTCTGATATGTACAGTTTGCAAAAGCTGCTCAATGATAGAATGTTATTGTACTTTTGTAGATAGAGTTCCAACATGAATTGGAACATGAAAACTGAATCCCAGAGAGAAAATACATTCATGGGCAAAGGGATTTCTTCCTTTACCATAATTTAAACTTCTATTCCAGAACTATTCTAAGTTATTTGTATTCAATTATTCCATCATTTACCAACTTATTAACTTAAAAAAAAAAAACACTGATCGTCAACTCTGTACTTTGATGGGAAAGTTAAAATAATTTTTAATAACATGATTATACACACACATATATGCACATATGTATACACATACATACCTATATATTGTGTTTAGCAAATATTATAAACAATTTTTCCAAAGTCACATAGTGCTGAATTCCTAAGTAGAGAGCAGTTTGCCAAGATTAATAATCTTGGTATAGTTTCCCTAAATTTATTCATTACTTTTTTTAAAATATTTTATTTATTTATTCATGAACGACACAGAGAGAGATGCAGAGACGCAGGCAGAGGGAGAAGCAGGCTCCATGCAGGGAGCCTGACGTGGGACTCGATCCCAGGTCTCCAGGCACACCCTGGGCTGCAGGCGGCGCTAAACCACTGCACCACGGGAGCTGCTCCATTCATTAAATTTATTTAATTCTTGATATCCTGACATTTAATTCAGTTTTAGTAATGCATTATGTTGCTTGAAAACTGATGTCTTTCTGATGTATATGATGAATACTGTATAATTGCTTTGTGTCAGGAAACTAAAAAAGGAAGAAGTCAAGATTTGTTCCAGTTCATGATAAGAGAACAGTAAAGATAACATTTAGTAAAGCTAGGATCTGAATACATATCTGTCTTATATCTCAAGGTATTTTTATTTAGTAATAAGGCAAAGTAATAGGCTTAGTTATCTCTGAAACACTTATAATCTAAAGCGTTATCTCTAAACACTTATAATTTAAATCTTATAACTTCAAAATATGTGTCAAAATATTATCTAAATAGCAAAACAGACATAAGCTATGAGTAGAAACAGATACAATTCATTCATGTTAGGGTCCAAGGTGAGATAAGATCTTTCTAATAAGGTCAAAGTCATTCTTAATAATGCTCTCTGCAAATTATAGAAGAATAAAGAAAACTAATGTTTTAGTGGGGTTTTTTTTTGTGCTTAGCATTATTTTTTTAATTTATTTTTTAATTTATTTTTATTGGTGTTCAATTTACCAACATACAGAATAACCCCCAGTGCCCGTCACCCATTCACCCCCACCCCCACCCTCCTCCCCTTCCACCACCCCTAGTTCTTTTCCCAGAATTAGCAGTCATTACGTTCTGTCTCCCTTTCTGATATTTTCCACACATTTCTTCTCCCTTCCCTTATATTCCCTTTCATTATTATTTATATTCCCCAAATGAATGAGACCATATAATGCTTGTCCTTCTCCGATTGACTTATTTCACTCAGCATAATACCCTCCAGTTCCATCCACGTTGAAGCAAATGGTGGGTATTTGTCATTTCTAATAGCTGAGGAATATTCCATTGTATACATAGACCACATCTTCTTTATCCATTCATCTTTCGATGGACACCGAGGCTCCTTCCACAGCTTGACTATTGTGGACATTGCTGCTAGAAACACCGGGGTGCAGGTGTCCCAGTGTTTCATTGCATCTGTATCTTTGGGGTAAATCCCCAGCAGTGCAATTGCTGGGTCTAGGGCAGGTCTATTTTTAACTCTTTGAGGAACCTCCACACAGTTTTCCAGAGTGGCTGCACCAGTTCACATTCCCACCAACAGTGTAAGAGGGTTCCCTTTTCTCCACATCCTCTCCAACATTTGTTGTTTCCTGCCTTGTTAATTTTCCCCATTCTCACTGGGGTGAGGTGGGATCTCATTGTGGTTTTGATTTGTATTTCCCTGATGGCAAGTGATGTGGAGCATTTTCTCATGCGCATGTTCGCCGTGTCTATGTCCTCCTCTGTGAGATTTCTCTTCATGTCTTTTGCCCATTTCATGATTGGATTGTTTGTTTCTTTGGTGTTGAGTTTAATATGCAAAACATATAATTAATCATCTTAATCATTTTTCTTTTTTTTATTGTGATAAGAACACTCAACAGAAAATCTACCCTCTTATAAATTTTTCAGTATGTGACACAGTATTATCAAGTCTAGGCACACTGTTACACAGAAGACCTTTAGAACTTACTCAATTTGTCTAACTGAAAATGTGTACCCATTGAAGAGTAAATCTCTATTGTCCCTTTTCCCCAAACAACCTACATTTACAACTCAAAGAACTAGAAATATAAGAAGCTGGGGTACCTGGCTGGCTCAGTGCTTTAGCATCTGCTTTTGGCTCAGGTCAGGATCTCAAGGTCCTGATTTTCCCTCTGCCTATGCCTCTGCCTGTCTCTCTGTGACTCTCATGAATAAATAAATAAAATCTTAAAAAAAAAAAAAGAAAAGAGAAAGAAGCTAAGCCCAAAGTTAGCAGTTGGAAATAAATAACAAATATTAGTGCAGAAATAAATGAAATAGAACACAGAAACATAATAGAAAAAGATAGACAAAACTTAAGGGGTGTTGTTGTTGTTGTTGTTTTTAATCAATTAAATTGACAAACCTTTGGCAACACTTAAGAAAAAAGAAAGAGGGACCCCTGGGTGGCTCAGCGGTTGGGTGCCTGCCTTCGGCTCACTGTCTCCCTCTCTCTCAGTCTGTGTCTCTCATGAATAAATAAATAAATCTTAAAAAAAAAGGAAAGAAAGAGATAATACCATGAACAGAGATTAATTTACTCACAGTTCTAGAGGCTGGAGGTCCAACATGATGTTGGCATAGTCAGGTTCTGATATGGTCTTTAAAAATGAAAACTGCTGACTTCTTGTGTCCTGACATGGTAGAAAGAGGAGAATTCTCTAGGGTCTATTTTATAAGGGCATCAATCCTATTCACAAGGGCTTCACCCTCATGACCTAAAAATCTTGTAAAGTCTCCACCCCCTAATACTATCACATTTGGATTAGGATTTTATCATGTCAATTTGAGGGGGGCACAAATATTCTTTCCATAACAACTGACTTCTTTGGTAGTCTATGTCAGGTCTTAAATATCCTCTCTATGTAGAAAACTCCCAATTTTATAGTATACATCTCTGAAGTAGAAGTAGACATATTCAAATACTTCTTTGATATCTACATTCTGATAGCTGATAAACTTCTCAAAATTATTATGTGTTGAAAAGAATGCCTAATCTCTGCAACACTATTTCCAGTTTGAATTTCCTTACACCTTTGCCCATATCAGCAAATTACAAAACCTATTTTTCTAATTTTTCAGGACAAATTTTGTGAGTCATTTTGATGGTTTTCATTATCTCTCACCTTAATTCCAATCAACCAGAGAAGCCAGGTGACACTTCATTCACATTATAACAGAACATGACAACCGTTCACCACCTGCTAGCACCATGGTCCAAGTTGTCAGCATCTCTCTCAATGATGATTGTAATATTTTCCCTAGTTATCTCTCTATCCCACTCTTTATTTACCACAATTTATTTCTCCTTATAATACTTTAGAAAATATTTTAAAATAAGTCATATAATGGAAGTTATCTTAGGCCAGATTCAAGATTTTATATCTTATTAGGTAAATTAGAAGTCATATGAGTCTTAGGATCTGTTTCAAGAGACCATTCTGGTTATCATGAAAAGAGTATTTTTGGATGAACAAATGTAAAATATGGCTATTTCCATTGTTAGATGGAACATGATTGTGTCTTGGACTAGTACATATTTAAAAAAAGATCAATAGTTAAGTGGATTATAATTTGGAAGGAAGACAAAAATTTAAGGAATGGGAGTAATCAAAGTTTGTTTAAACAGTGGAATGACGGTAATTTGTAAAGGGATGGTGAAGACTGTGAGGAGACAAACAGGTTTATCAGCAGTGAATTAAGAATTCAGATTTAGAAATATTAACTTGAGAACCCTTTCAGTAAAACAAGGAGATACATCAATCAGACAGTCTGTTTCTCATGAGAGCAGTCAATGCTGAAGCTATAAACTTATATCAGAAAATTTGGTCATAAGCTCAAGGTCTTAGAGCTTGGAAGATACCCAATCGATATTACCCATCCTCATTTCCATGGTCCTACATATAGTGAGTAATAAAACAGAAAATTTTATCTTCATTATTATTATTGGACATTCTATTTTTTCCTATGTAAATTGTGATGGCCAAATTTAAATAACATTTAAGATGTCTAGAGAAATATAAAAATATTTCTTCACCAATTTTTTTTTCTTCACCAATTTTAATATCGAATAGATATTAGGTTAGAATAGGTTCTGAATGACCAAGTCTTTTCTTTCATAAATGTTGAAAGCTAAAATTTTTATTTAAAAACCAAAATTATTTATAAATGAAAAAATAAAATATAATTGGCAACAGCTAAATATTTTTAATGTCCAGTCCTAATTGATAGTCAAACAATTCACATTTAAAAATCTTTTGAAAGTTAATTTATTTAAAAAAAAAAAGCCACACTGTGTACATTTTCAGTTTGGTTTGGATACATTTAATGTAATAAATTGGCTAAAAAAGATTATTGAAAGCACCTTAGAAGGTTATTGAAATACTTAGCTTGTCAAATAATGAAAACATTTAATCATCTTGACATAAGGAACATTTGACTGTTAAACAATATTCCAAAGTTTTAAAATATTTGGGACCATATGAAAAAATAACAATTAAAATTTTTAAATCCTTCAAATCGTAAACACATAAATTTTCAATTTGCCACTAGTCAAAAGTATGCTTGTAGTCAAGCCTGTCAAAACCCAGTTATATTGAGAAATCACATCCACACACATTTTAATATCTTCTATGGTATTTCCATAAATATTTTTTTAAGTTTTATTTATTTATTCATAAGAGACAGAGAGACTGGCAGAGACACAGGCAGAGGGAGAAGCAAGCTCCCTGCAGGGAGCCTGATGCAGAACTTGATCCCAGGATCCTGGGTTCACCCCCGGGTCAAAGGCAGACGCTCACCTGCTGAGCCACCCAGGTGTCCCTCCATAAACATCTTTTAATAAAAATTGAATCTGAGTAACTAATCGCAGGTATAGTATTGCTTTATAGTGTGGATTTCTGTCATGTTTTATGAACAATGTAGATTTTGAAAATTGTACAGCTGGTAGAGTAGGTTTTTAAATGCCAATGATACCCTCAGTGAGAGTGACTGTTTTGTGCTTTAGAGAGTATTATAAAGTTTGAGAGCAAAGCATTTCAAAATGGACAGGCATTGTGTTATGCTTTTCTTCAAATTACATCCAAACACCAGAAAATTTTAGCATTCTTGAGATCAATAATTGAAATTTTAATTTCTGTTCTTTATTACACTTTACTAAGGAAATCTGGAATCTAGCAAATTTGTTTCCATTCACAGTATGATATATGACATTTTGATATAAATGAAAAAATCAGTAAGTGATAGTAGCAGATAAAATAACAGTGTTTCACTGCATAAAACACAATGACAAAACTTCATGTTAAAGCTTATATTTGAACCAACAGTGAGTTAATGATATTATAACTGCACAGTCATAGATTCCTTGGACTTCCTGTCAATTCTAATTTAATTTCCTGTTTTAACCAGGACTGCAAGAAAATGATAAGCTTTATTTTTTAACAATGCTGTAGTTCCTTTTATAGTCCTTTTATTCTTATAGTCTTGAAGGAAGAAAATATCAAATATCAGGGTGCCTGGGTAGCTCAGTCAGTTGAGAGCCAGAGTCTTGGTTTTGACTGATTTCGTGATCTCAGAGTCCTGGGATCAAGCCCCACGTCAGGCTCTGAGCTCAGTGCAGAGTCTGCTTGTCCCTCTTCCTCCGCCTCTGTTCCTGCCCTCATTTGCATTCACTCTTTCTCTCAAATAAATAAATAAAATCTTTAAAAAGAAAACCCAAATATCCAATAACTATGAAAAAATAATTGAAAAAAAGTTTAAAATAGTCTGTTCTACCTCCCCCTTTTTTTCAGTTGCTGTCAAAAAATACTAAATGCTCTTTTGCCCCCCCTACTTACAAGCCAGGAAACAAAATTCTAAATCAATCTAAAACTGTTTAATAATAATCACACCATATTTTGCTAAGCTCATCCTTGCCACCACCATTTGGTACAATTAGTCATCCATATGTTACAGACTATTAGCTGTATCTGATAGAAAAAAAGCAATAGCACGCCTGCTGAAAAGAGAATAAAATGCATACGTTAAATAGAAAAAGTCCAACAATTATCAATTATCAGATCTACTGTTCTGTAAGTGATAGATTATAAATTTAGGTTTAAAGCATATTCAGTTCTTCATTTGCCATTTACATTCAGGAGAGAATTTCTCCCTAGTTGTCTAGAGAGGCTCAGGACTTCTTTAGTGCATCTTTGATTAGTCGCAATTTATTTTTATATTGTTCTCTAAGAGTGTCTATTTATTCATTAAAAAGTTGTAAAAGAACAGATGAGGCTTATACTAAGTGTATGCCCTGCTTGGATATGCTTCTTGATAAGTGATTTATCTTTTTCTTCTTCATGTACTCTGCATTATCCAGCACAGTGCCTTAAACACAATATTATTCAACATATATGTATGAGCTTAAAATAGTCTCAAATCATTTCTGAGTCTTACTGTGGTCAGATGCTATACCAGCGCTTAACGTAATCCAGACACCGTCTTAGTTGCAATAACCCACTCTTCCTTAAATTATTTACTAAAGTGAGAAATTCAAATTAACTAGTTTATTTAAAATTTATACTATCTATTGAGGCAGATTGATAGTTGTTTTGGGCTTTATCAGTAAGTTTCTTAACACCAAGGATCTAAAGGTTAAGTATTCTTTAAGAAATTCCTAAACTATTATGATATTCTTATTAGAGGTGGTTTTTTTTTTAAGATTTTATTTATTTATTCATGAGAGACACAGAAAGAGAATCAGAGACATAGGCAGAGGGAGAAGCAGGCTCCCTGTGAGGACTCCAATGTAGGATTCGATCCCGGAACCCTGGGATCATGACCTGAGCCAAAGGCAGACGCTCAACTGCTGAACCAACCAGGTATCCCTCTCTTTAGAGTTAAAAGAGGAGAACTTTAATTTCCTGTTTTAACCAGGACTGCAAGAAAATGACAAGCTTTATTTTTTAACAATGCTGTAGCTCCTTTTAGATATTTAGATATTTAGATATTTTAAATGCTTGGTCTGATAATTTTAGATGATACACATTGACAGATAAACAGGTTGGATAATGTCTTCTTTTTTTTCTTAACAATTTGAAATAATTTAAAATTTTTGGTGTCATAATTTTGTAAAGTTAATGATATTTTAATTTAAATTTATTTATTTTAACTTAAACTGTATGTTCAACACAATTTATATCACTTTCTCTGTGAGGTTACATCTACCGACTTCAAAGAAAGAGAAAGTTCTCTTTAAAAAGTCCAGTTTCTAGCTCAAATCAAATAAGGACTCCCTGTCAACAGAATACCTGACTCTTGGGAAACAGCAATGCTCTCTCTATTCGCATTGTATGGTAGTTCTATTCAGGGAAGAAGCTAATTATTACCTGCCTACTTTAAGAAAAGATTAAGCATTGTTGAAAATGCATTACATTTAATTTTTCCAATAACTTTATTATTGTTGCCAGTTTTAGAGAGAAGGACAAGATCTTCTTTATTTTTTTAAATATTTTATTTCTTTATTCATGAGAGAAACAGAGAGGCAGAAACATAGATGGAGGGAGAAGCAGACTCCCTGCAGGGGGCCCAGTGTGGGACTCTCATCCCAAGACCCCGGGATCACGCCCTGGGCCAAAAACAGATGCTCAACCGCTGAGCCACCCAGGCGTCCCGACAAGATCTTCTTTAAATAGTCCAGACATGCAGCTAGCTTTTATCGGAACTTTGATTTGAAATTCAGTCAGATTTCCCAAGCAGAGTCTTCGAGAAAATAATTTTATTCAATTTCTTCTTTGGGGCACACTCTAAATTGAATTGGAAAGTCCCGCAAGTGAGCAGTGTTGAGTGTTTTAGTTTTGTTACTGAGCTAGTAGGCTGGTTCCCTTTTAAGAAATGGCCAAATGGTAGTCTTAGGAAATAGACAAGAGCAAACAGAGAACTTGCTGCACAAAATTATACCACCTCCACTTGCCTTGCACCATACTTAAAATTGCCACATTTATCATTGTTCCAATCTGTGTTTTCTTAGGTCCTGTATGTCATTTGGCATCCATTAATCACAGGACCAAAATACCAGCCAAAAGTGTTTACTCTTTCTTGCAAGTCAGCTGGCCTGAAACTCGCCTTTCCCGGGCAGACCAGTTGAGCCAAGGCTTTGTTCCCACCTGCCTTCTTAGCTGATTCTCACAAGTCAACATTTCTTCTTCCCCATGTCCCAGAGCCAGATACCAGGCAGCTAGATACTACCCCTACAGCCCAAGCCCACTGGAATTGTTCAAACCAGACCATTCTAAACTGCATAACATACCCTGCCTTGCCTTTCTGTGGAAATCCTAGTAAGGTCCTGGCTCACTTTCCCCTCTCTCCTGTGTAATGCCTCCTGACTCAAATCTGCTGTTGCCTACATAGACCCACATGGCATGCATGGCCCTTTCTCTCAGGAAATGTAAGTAATATATACTTTCAAGCGGCATTGACCTTTCCCATGTTGGTACTCAGTCAAACCTTTATAAATTAAGATCTTGGCATAGAACAATCCTCCCATTAATTCATAACATAAATCATACTATTGGCCCTTTACATTATTTGCATATGTATCTTCATGAGAATGAATAACACAGCCAGGATCTGATACTTAAAGCAGTATCTGTAACAAACCTTCCACCCTTCACACCAGAAAAGGTAGACTACTGAGAAATATTAGGAAATTGGACACTTGAACTAGTAGACATTTGTTTTACTTAATGTTGCTTACTCTCACAAGAGTAGGAAATGTCCTTCTACTTTCCAGAATACATTCTGATTGGGACAAATTATATTTATCTCAGCTTGAAGAGAAAGAGTTACAGGTGAAATCAATCCCTGGAAAGATTTTTTTTTTTTTTTTGTAAAGCTTAAAAGGGAATTATATTACTTTAATTTTTCCAAAAGTATTTTTATCTCTGATAAAGTGGGAAAAAGGCAATCTTCTTTCCACAAATAATCATTGGACATGGGTTAGGTTATAGCATGAATGAATAAGCAACAGTTATATAATATTATGCTCATGTAGTTAAATAATAATTATATTTTGTGCTACATTTTCATATTTTCAAAGTATTTTGTACCTAATTGTTCATCAGATATCCAGACTATTATCTCTGTTATGAAAACTGATGAGGCTACTCTAAAAAATAATTTTGTCCTTTTGAAAAGTAGAAGACATCTATTTTAAAAATGTTTAGAGATTCCTAATTCCTAAGTTAATGCTTTTGTCAACTCCCCTGTAAATATTGTTAAAACAAGCAACAGAACCAAAAACAAGCTACAAAATCTGTTGCAATGAGTGGTTTTAAAATTGTCACTTCAAGTTTGATTACCCTTATGGAATCAAGGGAAGGATCAAAATCTCTTAAGGATAGTTAGACATGTGAATATTATGTTTACATTCAGCATATTTTTAGAGATGTTTTTTTTTTTTTTTTTTTTTTTTTTTTTTTTTTAAATATTTTATTTATTTATTTATGATAGTCACAGAGAGAGAGAGAGAGAGAGAGGCAGAGACACAGGCAGAGGGAGAAGCAGGCTCCATGCACCGGGAGCCCGACGTGGGATTCGATCCCGGGTCTCCAGGATCGCGCCCTGGGCCAAAGGCAGGCGCCAAACCGCTGCGCCACCCAGGGATCCCTTTTTAGAGATGTTTTAAGAGAAAGATATTACTACACTAAATTACTTAAATACTGCTTAATGTGAACTAATTTTCTAGCAGTTGCGCTAAGGTAAATCAGTGCCAAGCTACTTTTATATTTAATAGCTTCTGGGACACTGGGATCCAACTTCCCAGTGGACCATCCTCTAAAGGATTGAAAATGTTGTGGTAATTTTTCTTTTCCTAGTACAAAACAGAATTCCTGAACAATGGTTTCCAAACAGCAGGAGGGTTTAATTAAATTAAAGCACTGAGTCAAGAAAACAAGTATCATCCCATTAGCATCAAGAGACAGGGCTTTTGAACTTTGGTTTAAAAATAAAATTCTGCCCCCAGATCAGACTATTCTAATAAATTCATATAAAATTATTTAAGCCAAAAATATAGTAATGTAGTGGTAAAACTTACAGTAATTATAATTTTATTTGGACTGTTGCTGATGCACAAAATAAAGTAAAATAATTTTCTCTTATCATTACTGTTTTTTTACTCAACCAATGTTTTTATACTTACTTAGTAGAAACATAAATTTGTCTACATATTTTTATATATGTTTGAAGTGAACAGATATTGTCTAGAATTACTTTCTTTCTCATTCTTTAGTATACTATGTCATCTCTGACATCTCCTATTCTCAATGAAGTAGTTTTGAAATAACGTGAATTTTTAACACATACTTCCCTATTTTACCATCTCCCTAAAATGTGAATAATATGAATTCTGTACTCTAAAATACAGTTAATCTAAAATTTACTTCCTTATTAAATTCTTGGTGTCATTTAATATCATTTTAATGAGAGGATAGAGAATTTCCTTGATCTTGCTTTTTTTTCCTTTTTTTTCTTCTTTTGAATGGTGACCTGATCTCTAATTTTATCAGTGACAAGGCAAATTCACAGCCTAAACAAACAGCAGTTACAGATGTAGTACATAAAGAAAATATTGACTATAATACTTTTTTCCATTGACATCAATGACTAAGTTAAGATGAGGGATACACAATCTTAAAATTGATTTTATTCAGGCCATTGGGCATTCGACTCAGCATGATTTTTCAATTTTATAAACAGTAGGAGACTCAACAAGAGATAATGAGGTAAAACAAGACCATGAAATCACTAGTAGTGTTATTTTCTTTTTCTTTGGCCATTTAAGTTCAAAATTTAATGCTCTTAAATATCAAAGCTATATGGAAATTATTGAATTCCCAAGTAACTATGCTTTATACATGTGTCATATACAGTGAGTGTCCAAACCTTTATTCTTTTTAAGAAACTTGATATTAGGAAATAGCAAATAAAAATGTACAGTTATAAACAAAGATGAATTTAAGCAAATTGGACTTACTAGAGTAAATTTTAAAATAAAATACAATTTTGAGTCAAAGATATTGACTCCTAAAAATATTTTTCAGATATCTCTGGAGATAGTCACTCTGGACTATCATACATCTTTGAGTATGATACTTAGCGGACTGGCCATTCCCTAGACACATATGTGGTATCACACTTAGCTGGTTACAAATCTCTAGCCTCCTGTTCATATTCATGTCATTTAGAATATTAACCATCATATGTGCCATAAATTTGTAGCTTTTAACTATAAACTCCTTTCTAGTCTTTAATTCTCAAATAAAATTTAATTTTTACTGCAAAATATAGTTTTACCTATAATATATGATTTTACATTATATATTTGTTAAGTACATGATTATTGCATACTGGTATACATATTCTTGGAAAGTAAACATGTCTTTCAACTATCTAGAACAGTGATGGCTAATATAAATGCAAGATGAATCACAAATGTGAACCAGATATATAACTTTACATTCTATTTTAAAGATTGTATTTATTTATTCAACAGAAAGAGCCAAAGCACAAGAAGAAAGAGCAACAGAGGGAGAGGGAGAAGCAAACTCCCTGCTAAGGAGGGAGCCCAATGTGGGGCTCAATCCCAGGACCCTCAGATCATGACCTGAGCCAAAAGCAGACAATCAACTGAGCCACCCAGGGACTCCATAACTTTACGTTTTAAAAGAATCACATTAAATAATATTCAAAAAATTGAGTTAATTTTAATAATGTATTTTACTTAACCCTCATATCCAAAATATTATAATTTTAATGTCTATATAAAATATTTAAAAACATTTTCTAACTGTAATCTGAGATTTGAAAATCTTGCATTTATTTTACCTTCACAGAACATGTCAATACCACTGGCCACACTCAAGGTGCCTGAAATGCCTATTGGACAAGTAAATCATAATGATATTTGAATACAGTAAGTGCCTGTTAAGTTGATGTATATGTGTGTGTATGTGTGTGTGTGTGTGTGTCTGTACACATATGTACATGAAATAAAGAAGACATTAAAAAACCTGATATAATGATACAGTAAACAGATATGGTCAAATTAATAGCCATAAAAGGGAAATGCATTAGGAAAAGAAAGAACATATGATTGTGTAGCTAAGCATACAAAATAGCTAAATAAAGTGACATGAAAGATTAAAAGAACCAAATACAAGAAGTGAGAACAAAATTATTCTATAATAAAGCATAAACTTTTATAGCACAACGTTTAATATGCAGTTGGCTTATAGATAATTTCTTTTTATGTAAGAATGTATGTAAAAATTTTAGTGGTGGACCAGTATTATTTATATTCATAGGGGAAAAACAAACAAGCAGTATATTTTGTAAAGCAAAGGTGGCCAAAGCATGGATTTTCATCCAAATAAATTATATCTTAGAATAATTTTATGGAAATATTAATTTAGTGATTGGAAAGTCATTTCAAATATCCCCAGTTTATAATAAAAAAGTATACTTCGTAGATCTGAGGAAACACTGAACCAGTAAGTGTAGAAACCAAGACACTTTCAGAGTCTCTATGCATGAAATCTTAACTTCATCTACCTCAACTCTTGTCAGTAATTAAATATATTTTATAGGGCAGATTGTTTTATGCTCCTCAATAAATTCAGTCAGTCTCCTGTGGTTCCAGTTTCAAATAACTAGGAGATAAAATCTAATTGAAGATTGAACCTACTCTTTCAAATCATATGATCAGAAGAGTAAAATTGGTCACAAGATTCATAGAATTATTATTTTCAGGGATTGATTCTTGAGTAAATTCTCTCAGGATAAATAAGGCAATGAAACAGCATTTGTTGTAAACATATCTTATACCACAATAATATCTATATTACTACCATTGTGTACTTTATCATATATTTATTAATCCTTTTCCCTGACAGAAATTATTTAAAAAGTCTTATTCTAATGAATAATTTTTCAAATTTATGAATATACAAAGCAATGCCTACTCCAGTCTTACTTTGCTAAATTTATATAATGTTTTTTACATATTATTAATGCAATTTAAAGCATCATGTTGCCTATGAAGATAGGACCTAAACAAAGAGTGGGTTTATTCTTGACATTTACTTGAAAAATTATGTGATGTTATTTCATAAATATTCTGAAGATGTGTCCTCATAATAAAAAATACTCTCAAAATAATTCATTTAAAACAAGTTTTGTTTGAGGAGGTTTCAATAGACATTTCAGATCTCAGTCATTTCTGGCATTGATTGCTTATGCAGAACACTTCTTGAAATTGATTTTATAAAAAGAAAATATTCAATTATAACACAAATTCAAGAGTTATTCATAATAATATGAACATGGAGGAGTTGAATTTTATTACAGATTATTACTAAAAGAAATAAAAATATGACTTAAAAGACAAACAGTAGCAGAACAAGTGGAAATGTGTCTGCCAAGATTTTATGCAAATGTCTACTTGTGGCATGGGATTAAATTCTCATCTGCCAAAAAAATTTCTTAAACAATTACACTGACATGAAGAAGATGTACTGTAGAAAATCACTAGATATGCAAATAGAAGCTCTAATGATGGCAAAATCAGTAATGTCAAAGATGTATACTAAGAATTTTAACTAAAATCATTACATGAACTGGAAGAATAAGAAATATTTCAGAGCAAATATATTTTTGAACAGCATATATAAAATATGTAGACATAAATTAGTATGTTTGGTGTTACAAGTAGATATTTGACTGTGTCTATGTGTCTAACATTTTATATTGCCCAAATGGAGAAAAAAATGAAATATTCTTACCGTGAAATAGGGAGTTATCTATTATTCAGGACTGTTTTAAATGTGTGCATAAGAAGTTGCCTTATGTTTATAAATGTTCTAAATATATGCACATAAAATAACTGTCAGAGTCTGAACTGGAAAACAAAAAATAACTGTGACTAGTTCAAAGAAGAATTCCACACAATAATTTAATTAAGAGGGTTAAAGGTCAAGTCAAACATGAGTTGGTAATGATATCATGAGTAAAGCATAATGCTAAGACAAAAAATTAAAAGGATACAGGCCAGATGATGGCTCTCCAAAGATGTCCACATCCTAATGTATTAGTCCCAATGCACTAATCTCTAAAACCTTCTGACATTTTACCTTATTTGACAAAAGGACTTTGTAGATACCATTAAATTAAGGGCATTGTGAATATCCTGGACTATATAGGTGGACTCAATGTAATCACATAGATTTTTTTAAATCAAAAACTATTTCTCACCTGTGAACAAAATAATATGTAACTGTAGAAGAAGTGTTGGATAGATGTGTTGCTGATTTGAAAATGGAGGAAGAATTTCATGAGGCAAGGGACGGGGACAACGACTGAAGCTCAAAGAGACTAGAAAATGAATTCTTCTCTGTAACATGTGGAAGGGAATGCAGCCCTATTGGCACGTGAAATTTAACCTAGACAAATGTGTGTTGAACTCCCACAGAACTGTAAGAATAAATACATGAGGTTTTAAGCTACTAAATATGTGTTGATTTGTTATAATAGCAATAGAAACCTAAAACAAGAAAATACTACCAAAAAAAACTTAATCTAGTGTAGGGAAATCAGACAAAATTTCATTAAGGAGATTATACTCAACTTTCTTTTTTTAGAGAGAATAGAATTTAGTTAGGGACATAAAGAATTATTGCCCCAGGGCAGAGAAGACAATGCAAGTGGCACAGTCAAGAGGTAAGCTCCTTTGCTGACATTTAAATATAGAAGGTGCAGTATAATTACTGAAAGGTGAAGCTACAGAGGTGAATGAGGGTGGACCATAAAGTCTAGACAAGACAGCCTGGCTTTTACTACCCTGGCAATGGGTAGTCAACAGGTGAGCGGCATGAACAGAATGTTATTTCTGAAAAATTACCCATATTTTAATATGGTACAAGCATGAACAAAAATACAGTACAAGCATAAAATGAGGAAAAGCCACTGATAAGCGGGAAATCATTCAGGAAGATAATGAAGTAGGAACAAAGTAGGTAGACTGTTATGGACCAAGGACAGTTATGGTGGAAAAGAAGAAAAATTGAAGGATTATTGATATGTCAGAAAAATAACTAACAAACCAAGCGCGGTCACTATGTGAAGTTGGTTTAAGGGACAAGAAGTAATCAATTACAAACCACAGGATCTGGATAAAAAAGATTAGCGTGATATAGGGTCATTCACTGAGGCTGGGAATATATGAGCCAATAATTGAAAAGGAGATAGTGAGTTTATTTTTGTACATATTGTATTTGAAATCCCTGATGAATTTCTAGATGGATATTTTAATAAATTACTTCCTATATGTTTTAAACACAAAAGAGATATTTTATTGGATATTTATAATTTAGAAATTATGTAATTTACATAGTCATGATATGTGAATGTCAGATGAAACCAAGGATGGATATCAAGTCCAAAGAAAAAGAGGTTTGGGATCCCTGGGTGGCTCAGCGGTTTAGCGCCGGCCTTTGGCCCAGGGCCTGATCCTGCAGACCCGGGATCGAGTCCCATATCGGGCTCCCTGCATGGAGCCTACTTCTCCTTCTGCCTGTGTCTTTGCCTCTCTCTCTTTCTCTGTGTATCTCATGAATAAATAAAATCTTAAAAAAAAAAAAGAAGAAGAAGAGGTTCTAAACTATATACATAAATAATACCAATTTTAAAAGCCATACTGTGAAGAAAAATCCAACACTAAAAATATTTCCAGAGGGAAGACAAAGGCAGGGAAGTATTATCAGGATGTGCAAGGAACATAAATCTCTGAAATCCAGCTAAAATAAAGGAGAGAGAGCATCAAGGTATCCACTACTACATCTCAAGTCACACTTTAACATACACGAAGATTTTTATGCTTTTAATTAACTTGCTTTGAATTGTATAGTCTTTTATGGTTAATAGGTAAATATGGATGAATAAAGTTTAACAGATGCCTAGAAGGCTATGATAAACACTTTTTAAAAAAATAATTAGCAATTATTTTTTTCTTTTATTTGGAGGGAATACCTCTCTGAATCTCAATTGGTATTCCTTAACCCAGAGAAGAAATATTTGATTATTATGATATTTTCAAACTTAGTTCTAATAAACATATTTGCAGAAAGAGATTTCCATGAATCTCCCAATGGGAGATATACACTAGAAATTAAAACTTATTGTTATGAACAACCTGCAGACACATGCAGCAACATAGATGAAACTCAAAAACGTTATGCTGTATAAAAGAAGGCAGACTCGAAAGGCTTCATGCTCTATGATTCCATTTATAAGATATTCTGGAAACAGCAATACCGTAGTGATGAAACCAGATCAGGACTGAGGACAATGGGAGTGGATCTTAATTTGGGGTTATTTATACAATTATATACAAACTCAGAAAAAATTCACTGAAAATTTAAGCAAACATACATTTATTTTAGTAATTAGAATTATAATTTGGGTGATACAGATTCTGGTAGAAACTTGAATTACATTCCAAGAAAGAAAAATGTGGGCAGGGTTATAAATGCAAAGTGTTACAAATGTAGTTCTTATTTGAATCCTCTGTGCAAAACATGGATTAAAATTAAGTTAATTTTAATTAGTTAATATGCACATGAGGGAATGAGGTTTATTAAACTGAATTGGCTTGTTTTAAAGAAAAGAATGAGATTATTCCAGTGCATGGTGAGGAGAAATTCTACCCTGAGGGCTTTGAGCCTCACTTGAAAGTTGGAAAAGTTCATAGTTCTTCCAGTGAAGACAAACATAAATTCTCTCACCTTTATGGCCTCCCAACTCTATTTTTATTTTATTTTATTTTTAATTTTTTTAGAGATTTTATTTATGAGAGACACACACACAATGATAGAGAGAGAGAGAGAGAGAGAGAGAGAGAGAGAGAGACAGGCAGAGGGAAAAACAGGCTCCATGCAGGGAGCCTGATGTGGGACTCCATCGCGGGTCTCCAGGATCACACCCTGGGCCAAAGGCAGGCACCAAACCGCTAAACCATCCAGGGATCCCCAACTCTATTTTTAAAAATATTCTACTAGTTAAGCTTGTTTGTTCCATTTTGAAATTTCTTTTTATAATGAATGACTGAAATGCTTGACGGCAAGTGGAAACCTGTGATTTCTCTTGTTATTGGCCATAAACTAATTAACACAGTTTCTTTGCCTACGTTCCATTGGCCAAGGCAAATCACATGTGCAGCCAAACTCACTATTAAGGGAAATAAACTTTAGTGGTTCTGGGGGTGGGTACTTCAAAGTCACATGGCCAAGACACGGATGGATAATTCTAGTAACACAATCACAATCTAACTGGAAAAGCTCTAATATTTCCTCAACTGATTTACCCCCAGTAGTTTTTTATTGTTTTGTTTTCTTTGTGTGTGTTTTATTTTGTTTTGTTTTGAATTTTAGGTGCAATATTAGTTTCTGGAGTAGAATTCAACAATTCATCATTTACATACAACACTCACAACTCATCATAAGTGAACTCCTTAATATCTGTCACCCACCCAGCCCAACCCCTCCCCTCCATCAACCCTCAGTATGTTCTCTAAAGTTAGGATTCTCATATGGCTTGTTACCCTCTTTTCTTTTCTTTTCTTTTCTTTTTTTTCTTTTCTTTTCTTTTCTTTTCTTTTCTTTTCTTTTCTTTTCTTTTTCTTTTCTTTCTTTTCTTTTCTTTTCTTTTCTTTTCTTTTTTTTCTTTTCTTTTTCTTTTCCCCTTTCCCACATATTCATCTGTTTTCTTTCTTAAATTCCACATATGAGTGAGATCATACGGTATTTATCTTTCTCTGACTAATTTCACTTAGCATAATACAATCTAGCTCCATCTATGTTATTGCAAATGTAAAGATTTCATTCTTTCTGAGTAACATTCCATTGTTACCTCTTCTTTATTATTAATCAGTCAGTGAACATTTGGGCTCTCCCCATAGTTTGGCTATTGTTGATAAAGCTGCTATACACACCAGAGTGCATGTATCCCCTTGAATATGTATTTTTGTATCCTTTGGGTAAATATTTAGTAGTGCAATTGCTGGATTATAGGGCAATTCTATTTTTAACATTTTGAGGAACCTCCATCCTGTTCTCCAGAGTGACTGTACCAGTTTGCATTCCCACCAACACTGCAAGATGGTTCCCCTTTCTCTGCAATCTCACCAACACCTGTTGTATTTTGTGTTGTTAATTTTAGCCATCTTGGCAGGTGTGAGATGGTATCTCATCATGGTTTTGATTTTGCTACCCCAGTAATTTTGAACAAACCATTTATGTCCTATTTTTCTAGCTACCAGATCCAACCACACAACAACCAAAAGATAATACTTTAAAACCAAACAAACAAACAAGCAAAAAGCTACTTAAATTACTACTCAGAAATCATTCAGTGAATTGCTGTAATATTCAGGATAATATTGTGTTACACGGCATTACCTATAAGATCTTTTTTTTTTTATCTTAGATATTTTTACTTCTCTATTTATCCTCCTGACCCAACCAATTTACTATTTTCATGATATTCACTCTCTCCTACATCTACATTTCATTTTAAGTAGTCTAAATCATTTATTTTAACATAAAAGTTAAATTTCTCCCAATTTAGGAAGATCTTATATTCTTTTTAACCTGGATTGTGACTTCTTTTGAAGTTTTTTTATATTTTTATATTTTTCATGCCTTTTTCATAAGATTCATCACATTATATTAGAGATGTATCCCTCTGCATCCAGTTGACTATAATAGACTGTACATTCTTTGAAGATGTTTTATGTTCTTCAAAATCTCAGAAACTGATATATAAGACATAATGGAAAAATAACTTATTGAACATCTACTAAATACATATCCAAGAAACCATGCTATGGGATGTCCTGGTTATGAAGGTGCATAACACATGGACTCTATCCTCAAGAAGCTTATAATCTTGTAAAGGTGATGAGATTAAAAAATATGTCATGATGTGATAAGATTTGTACTAATCTATAGATTATATGTGCACCTGTTGGTACGAATCTACTGTTATATGGGATTTTGCTTAGATATTTGTTAGATATTTGGTGTTGGATCATTAGAGTTTTAAAATAGATTAGTGAAATGATGAAAATATGCTTTAACAAAAATTTAACAAGTGACAATAACAGAATAAGTTGAAAGATGCATTCAAGATGTAGTTGAAAGCATCAATACATTATTGTAATATTCTAATTACAGACCCAAATTCTTCAGTGAATTCTGATTTTGAAAGACTTATTGATCCTTACAATTCATAGAATATAGGCACTGGAAAGGACATTAGAGAGAATCCCATGCAATCTCTTCAGTTTATAGAGGATGTTTTTAAGGCGACCCCTAAAAATGTTTTAAAATTATTAGGTGACCCATATCAGATTCACAAATTTGAATTTTAAAATAGAAGTAGTGAGTTAACTCAAGAAGCCTCTAATTAAGTTAAAAGCAAGATACTGAAAATACATAGTAACAGAACAACTATTATTATAGCATGAAAAGCTATTTGTCAACTGATGAATCTTGTGTGCAGAATTCCAAAAAAATATGTAAATACTTTACCCTCAAAAAGGAAGAGCCTAGGGTGCTTGGGTGGCTCAGTCAGTTCAGCATCTGCCTCCAGCCTAGGTCATGATCCCAGGATCTGGGATCGAGTCCTACTTTGGGCTCCCTGCTCAACAAAGAGTCTTCTTCTTCCTCCCTCTGTCACTCTCCTTGTTTATTCCTTCACTCTCTCTCTCTTTAATAAATAAATAATAATTTAAAAAAAGGATCCTAGGTGGTGCCTGAGTGGCTCCATTGGTTAAGTGTCTGACTCTTGATTTGGTTTCAGTTATGATCTCAGGGTTGTGGAAAGAGCCCCGTGCTCACACCTCCACAATAGGTGTAGAGCCTGTTTGGGATTCTCCCTCCCTCTCTCTCTACCCTTCCCTCCCCTCTCACTCTGTCTCTCTTAAGAAAGAAGAAGAAGAAGAAGAAGAAGAAGAAGAAGAAGAAGAAGAAGAAGAAGAAGAAGAAGAAGAAGAAGAAGAAGAAGAAGAAGAAAGCAGCATAATTCTTCATTCCTTAACCTTAGGCACTCAGATTTAATTTTTCAAAGAAATAGTATGGAAAAGGGTACATAAAGTATACCTTTACAGTACAGAAATCTTTTAAATGATCAAGGGCAATATCAGCAGTCATCAATCATGTTGGTAAAAAGTGCCCTTGATATAATGTGATAAAATTGACACTTTCCCTATGTGTTATTCCTCCCCCAAACCTTTATCCCTGCCTGATCTTGAGAAAAAACTTAAGATAAATTCCAGTAGAGAGACATCATACAATATGAGGATTAGTAATCCTCAATACTGCCAAAGTCATAAAAATATAAGGAAAGTCTGAGAAATTATCACAGTCTAGATAAAGAGGCATGAAAATTAATGTAATATAATATCCTGGATGAATTCTTGGAAAAGAAAAAAGACTGTAGGTAAAAATGATGGAGGTTTGAAAAAAATATGTATTTTAGTTAATAATGTCTCAGTATTAGTTTATTAATCATGACAAGTGAACATACCAATGTAATATGTTAATAATAGAAATAGTGAGTAGAAAGTATACAGGAACTCTCTGTATCATGTTCTTAATTTTCTCTATAAATCTGGAACTGTTCTAAAAACAACTTCTGTTAATTAAAAAATCAACAGAATTAAACACTGAATATTTAACTTATGAAATGATGCCTCTGTTGCCTGGTGGATGGAGAAAACCCCAGGCCATGGGGCCTTGACACCACCCATCCCAAAGGTGTTGCTGAAGGCTCTTGGTCTTGTCACAAGAAAGAATTCAAGGACAGACACAACACAGGGGATGAGTATCACAAGTGGGGAAGTTTATTAAAATGAAAATACACTCTCAAAATATGAGAGTGGGTGAGACAGAGGTGGAGAGATGGATAGAGAGAGAGCATGTGCTAGTTTGTGGGCCCTGAGAATTGAGTTTCTATCTTCTATCAACAGTTGCTAACAAGGGATAAGAATATTCATTATGTCAGGTGAGGATTTTATGGAAGCAGGGTTTTTCATCTTTTCGTTCTTTATTTGGTCAAAGGTTTCTGGCCTGATTTGCCAGGCATCTTGGGCCTAAGTGGTTTGATTCAGCTTCCTGTGGCTTTGTTTTAGAATATATCCAGGACTGGCTCCTGATGTCCCCATTAACTGGCCATGACATTCTTTTTGCTGGCTTCCAGGCAAAGAACCTAACTAACTGCCTCTAACACCACCATAATATTAGTACTATTAAAAATAAATAATAATATTTAAAGAAACAAAATCTATTCACTGCAAAGGCTTTAGCATAATGTTCTTCAGAATCTTAAAGCATTTCCTTTTATTCCATTTGGTTTCTTTTTAGATATTTTGTAAACAATTAAATGTCATATGTATGTATATATCACCTTTGCTGCCATATATGAAACTCTCTAAGGAAATAAAAATAATTGAAGATGAATCAATATTTAAATCTTATTAGTCAACTAATTATTTGATCAAAAATAAGTAATTATTTGTTAGTTTGTGAATTACTTTGGACTGACACCTGTCTTTGAATGCTTTGAATACTTTAGTGCAGAAGTCAGCAATTTCAGTTTAAAAGTACTAAAGTTCTTACTGCATGTCTGAAGCTCAATATATTATTTGTACCTTTTGATCACCACAAGAAATACTTCTGTTTAATCATCTTTAGTGTTTCTCTGCCATACTTCCAGAGAGTTTCTGATTAATTTATATATGTGTGCAGGTAACTATTTCCCTTGGTGTGCATAATTATTCTTTTCTCCATATTAAATTACATCTGCTCTCTAGCTGTTCAATCAAAAATTTAGATTGTATATACTTGTATATGTTTCTGAATTTCTCACAAATAACCAATGTCTGACTTAAATGAGTGCCCTCTCTTTTTCTGTTAATCTTTGTAAGCACCTAATTACTGTGTTCCTTAGTTATTAAATAGTCGTTGAATTACTTCATCTCTCACATCAATGTCAGAGCATTTAAAGCCCTCTATTTTCAAAGAAGGGATATACTTTAAGAGTCTAAGTCATTTTCCCATTATTGTCTCCTTGATTTCCCTATGTCAATAATTATTGTAGTTTTATCTACTCCTGACTTAGAATATTACAACTAAGGGATGATTATAATGCTGTTTTCCTTATCTGGAAAAAAAAGTTTCAAAATTTCTTAAAACTATTTCAGTATCTTTTTTTCCCTAAAAGCTAACCATAAATGATGAAAAAGTTTGTATTCTCGAAAACTTACTCTAGTAGCAATGACTAAATTTGGGCGAAAATTCCAATCTTCTCCAATGTGATCTTGTGATAATGACAAAGACCTAGAGGTCCTTTTAATCATTAATTCACTGACCTGTACTTAACTTTCAGAAGAATGTATTTATTTTACTTTCTTTCTGTTCTGTAAATCTGACCAGGTTGCAGCTGAAGTCTTTCCTAATCACAGGAAAAGATTCCTTTAAGATTAATGTAGGGGAAGGTACTGACAGTAGGATAGAACTGCTTTTTAAAAATTAATTATTTTACCTCAATCCTTGGTAAAATTTTCACTTCTCAGAGAATTCACCCTGTTCTTGGTTATTTTTTAACAAAGCATTCCCACCACCCTTACTTTCTCTCTTTTACTTATTAGCAATCATGTATTCAAGTCTAAGGTCTTTTTGCCAATCTCCCAGTCTGGTCTTCTATCTTGTATTTCATTTTCTTACTCAGAAATGGAAGTTCTGATTTTGTGCAATTTCCTGACCTCATAGCTAATTACTTCTCATAATATATTTAGCCTGCTTTTCTGGCCTTGATCTCTGTCCATAAGAAACTGGGTTCTAAGATGCTTTCTAAATTTTATTTTGAAAAGTTACATTACAGCCATTTTGGAACACAGCCTTGCAATTTCCTACAAAACAGACATACCCTTATTATATGATATAGCAATTGCTTTTCTTGGTACTTACCCAAATGAGTTGAAAATTTGCATTCATTCAAAACCTGCAGATGAATGTTTATAGTAACTCTATTCAAATTTATCAAAACTTGAAAGTATCTATTCCTTCAATAGATGAGTGGATAAACAAACTGGCACATCCTATAAAATGCATTCTTTGATCACAACTAGAAAATCTTCAACTAAATGGAAATAACACAATATCTATCTGAACTATTTTTATGGTTTAAATAAGAAAGCAAATGAAAAAAAAATCAGAAAAAAATTTAAAGTATTTTAAGCTGAGTATCAATGGCTATATATATCAATATCTTTAATGCAGTTAAAGTGATGACTAAAGGAAAATTTGTAAGTGCAGTTATAGATAATTGCGCAATTATTTGTAAATAATATAGATAATTAAGTGTATAGCATATAATGTATGAATATATATAATAAATATAAAAGTATGATTATAAATAATAAAAACAAGAAAGATTTTAATTAATTGATCTAAGCTACCATCTCCATATCTAGAAAAAGTCTACCAAATCAAAGTAGGGAAAGAAAAGAATAATGTTTGCTTGGTGAAGTAGAAAACCAATATTTAGTATAGAAAACCAATTTAGCCAAAAGCTTGATCCATTGAAGAAATGTATAATACGCTAGAATGGTATAGGTAAAGAAAAAAAGAAAGAAAAAAAGAAAGAAATCAGATGTGTCAATATTAGTAGTAAAAAAGGGGGATGGGGGACAAGGGGGTTTTCACTATGGACTTTCAAATCATTTTGAAAGACAATAATGACATATGAAAAATTTTATCCCAATAAAGTTGACAATTTAGATAAATTGGACAAATCTCTCAGAACATAAAATAAACCAATCATGACTTGGCTAAATTAATAGAAGAAAAAAAATGAGAAACTGAACACTCCTTTATTTAAAAAAATATTGAATTAATTACAAATTCCTTTCCACAAAGAAAAATAGTGGTCACTAAACTTCCCCTGAAATACAGAGAAAATTCTTCCAAATATATAAGAAAGCATCAAGATCATTCTAACACACTATGTTCTAATGAATAGAGAACAATTACTGGTTCTCTATTGGCCTGAACATGAATCTAGTTGTCATTTTTGATACAATTGCTTACATTTCCCTGAGTACTAAAAGGAATCATTTCTTCCTTCCTAGTATTTTCTTGATGACTAAAAAGAAAAAAGCCTAAATTAAATGTTAATTTTGGCTTTAGTCACTAATGTCTGTTTCCACACCTTGCTGTTAATGCAAATAGATTTTAATTTAAATGCAATTTCCTTAAGGGATTTCAAATCAGTGAGGCACAAGTGGTAGCAGTGGTCCAAAGATATTAGCATTTTTATTTATGACTATCCAAATAGAAGTGTAAAACAGCTGACATTTGTCCTGCCATCTCTGCTGTATAGATTCCTCTCAGCTTCTCATACCTATTTGCCATAATAAATTGTCCTATATCCCACATACTTCCGAATCCTGTGCCTATAAAAACTTGATTCCTTTTTTGTGAGGTGAGAGGTGGTGATTGGCAGGAGGGAAGGTTTTGACAGGTTTAAAAATGTGAATTCATTTTTAAGGACCTTCATGATGATGATGAAGAGGAGGAAGAGGATGATGATAGTATCATGATGATAAACCCAGTGACAGTCAATTAATCTGCAGGAAAGTTAGGCCATTGTCCTTAGTCTTCATACAGTCTTCCATAAAAACAAACTAGAACAGCAACTTGCAGGTGTCTGAATAGATTTGGATGCGTTTGTAAAGGCAGGTTTTGCTCTAGGCATAACCAACTGGAGCATTTTATAGAAGAGCTAGCCATGCTCCATGGTTTCAATCTCCAGGCCTATAAGGGAATTCCTGATTACTTTATATTGGATCTCTTACTAATAGTACTCAAAACTTGAGGCTCTTATTCTTAGATATTGCCTCTCTTAATGATTCCCAGTTCTCCTCAGTGCCACCTAAATTATTCAGATATTGGTTTATCAAGTCTCTTTTCTATTGCCTCTTTCTGAAACTCCCTGCTGAGCTTGAATGTGCACATAGGAATGCTCAGATAAAATAAAAAAGGAATTTAAGAGCAATAAGAGTGCTGTCTTTCTCCACTCCAATAAGAACATTTAAGACACACGTGAGATTTTTTTTACCCCTATTGGCTCTCACTTTTATTACAACATCTTTTCTCAAATTGGCAAAGTGGACAGCTATTCCAGTGTGATCTTTGTACTACCAAACAACAGGGGATGGTGATACAAAGATACAGCTAAATGATTTTCTTTCTCCCAAGGTATCATCCCACAAATAAACAGTATATCTATTGTAGAGTTTGCTCTCTTGTTTAGTAGTTATAAAGAATTCATAAAAACAAAACAATACAATATGTTAATATGGTCTGTACACTACAGTCCATGAGGATATTATGTAAAATTTAAACATGTCTCTAAATAATGCTAATCAGTTAATCCGTGTTTCTTTATTCCTACCTTAGTTTAATTTGTTAGTTTCCCTAGAATACCAAATACTGTTATAAAGACTAGCACAGTAATCTTCAAAATATTCCTAAATTAATAAATTAAAAGTATTCATTACATGAATAAGTTATTAGACGTTTGACAAATTTGGAATGAAATTTTAATGGAGTTATTAAAAATATTAGAATTCTTTCTTTTGCTTAAGACAAACAGTCAGGGCACCCCGGGTGGCTCAGCGGTTTAGCACCGCATTCAGCCCAGGGCCTGATCCTGGGGACCTGGGATGGAGTCCTGCATGGGGCTCCCTGCATGGAGCTTGCTTCTCCCTCTGCCTGTGTCTCTGCCTCTCTCTCTCTCTCTCTCTCTCTGTCTCTTATGAATAAATAAATAAAATATTGAAAAGAAAAGAAAAACGGTCAAAAAAAAAGTCAAACTATTTCCAGACAAGCTTTAAATGTAATACAAGTGTTTATCTGTCATTATACATTTTTCAAATTTAGAGAAATTTCATATGTTATATGAAAAAAAATTGAAGAAACTGATCTATTTTGATCCCTCCCTTGATAATAAGATGAGACTTATCATGAATTGACCAAAAGGGCCTTAATGCTAACCTCAGTTTGATGAAATTCTAGATTTGCTCTTATTTGACCCTGGGACCCTGACCTCCTTTTCCTTAGAGAATTTACTAAAACAAAACGACTACAAAAACCAAGTAACTGTACATCCTTTGTAATTATAAATTATTTGCTAGGATCTCTGTCTCCAAGATAGGGAGGCATCCCTCTGAAATGTCATCATGAAGGAAGACAGTACCCCAATTTCCCAGTTTCTGTGGGGGACATGAACCTACCTTCGGTGGGTGCCCTGCCTTGAGTTGTAAACCTACCACTGGTATGTGGATAGGAGAGAGTTTACTTTTCTAAGGTCAATATTCTCTACTATTATAAACTCTCCAAACTTTGTTTCAGCAGATTGAGGGCAGACTGACTCCTGGCCTCTCTACCTTATTGCAACAAACTTGAATAAAGGCTTCCTTGCCTGCTTCACCTCTTGCAATGCATTTTTTACTTTGCCATAGTATAAATAAGTTGATATGTATGTTTAATATAAAAAGTGACATGGTCTAAATATTCTTAATTTGTGAGATAAGAGATCTAAACTTTATCTCTAGATTGATTTGGGGTTAGGTAAATAATTTAAAATATCTCTCCTGCTTTTGTATTGTTATATTTATTCTCTAAATATCTTTATAGCTCTCACACACATATATATGTACACAGACATTATTATAAGAAATTGGTTAACTAACAGTGGAAGGCTGTTGTGGAGGCTAAGAAGCCTCAAGATCCACAGTTTAACAAGCCAATGGTATAGTTCCAGTCTGAGTCCAAAGGCAAAAGACCAATGTTGTAGCATGAAGAGCTAGGCAGAGAGAGTTAATTTATCCTTACTCCACTTTTTTGTTCTATTTGGCCCTTCAATGGATTTGATAAGATCCATTCAAACTGCAAAGGGCAATCTGCTTTACTCAGTCTATCAAGAATCAAATGTTTACCTTATCCAGAAATACCCTCACAGACATACTCAGAATATTACCCAAATGTCTAGGCACACTCTGACATAGTAAAGTTGTTAGATAAAATTAAGCACCAAATTAGTAACTTATGGTCCCATAAGGTCCATTCTGAATGGTTTTGGTTTGAATTTCTTTGATATTTGTCTGTAAATATGTATCAACATGCACCAGAATTATTTCTTTGGATCATTAAACACTTAATAAGGTCACACTTCAATCTTATTCTTATTCTAAATCAATATATCACTTAATGATTTTTATGAAAAATATTTTGTCAAATTTCCACTTGACTCACACTTACTTTATTTCCATTAAATATTTTTTCCATTTTTCATAAACACTCTGGTGAATTACCTAACAAATTTAACAGTGAGCATTTTGCTGTAATTTTCTTAATGTAAGGGGTACAATTTTCATAAAAAACTAGTATATTATATGTTTTTCATCATCTCTATTTGGAATGTTCTATTATAATTCTACTTATAGTAGAGGGATTATTTATTAGGAAATCCCACTCAATGTAAATATTAAAAAGTATATATAGTTTTCTTTATGAGACTACTAGATAATTTTGCTTTAAAAATAAAACTGCACTATACTCCAAAATATAACAAAATGGTTCCTTCTTTATCTTGAGTAATAAATGCATACATTTGTTTTTATTTTAAAGTCCTTTAACTCAGCCATAGTTGTTGTTTTATGGTATAATTTTTCTAAACTTTTACTTTCAATCTAAATGTATCTTTGAAAATAAAATATGTCTCCAATATATGACATGTGGTTCAATCTTGGTTTTCATTTTTACTTTTAATGTTAGAAAATATCTGCCTTTTGATTCTAGTGTTTGTTTTATTTATGTTTAGAGAGATTTATATTTATAGTGGATAATATAAGATTTATAGTAATCACTTTTCAATTTTCTCCCTACACATTTTATGGGGTTTTGTTTCTCTATTTCTCCATTATTGCCTTCTTTTATTTTAAATAATCTTTTCTATTATACCATATTTTAAAGTTGTTTTCTTAGTGGTTGTACTTCCAATTCCAATTAACACCTTAACTTAAAACAGTCTTTTCCAGATTAACACCAAATTAATTAATATGAAAAACCTTGTTCTAATATAGCTTCATTGCCTTCTTCCTCCTTTGTGCTTATAATTACCATAAAAAAATAACTTCATACATTATAAGCCCAAAACATATGTAATTATTACTTTATTCAATTTTCTATAAAAACCATATAGAAGGGGTGCTTGGGTGGCTGAGTCAGTTAAGCATCTGACTCGGTTTTGGCTTAGGTCATGATCTCAGGGTAATGGCAATGAGCCCCACCTTAGACTCCATGTTCAATGTGGAGTCTGCTTGTCTCCCTTCCTCTTCCTGCTCATTTGCTTCCTCTCTCATTCTCTCTCTCTCAAATAAATAAATAAACAAAATATTTTTTTAAAAAATATATAGCAGAAGAAAAGTATTACAAATAAAAGTGCATTTATACTGACTTCTATATTCATCTGTGTAGTTAACCAGTGATCCTTTCTTCTTTAGGATGACTCAAGTTACTCTCTAGTGTCCTATTTTTTCAGCCTGAAGGACCCTGTTGTTATGTTTTGTAGAGAAGATCTGCTTGTGATTTTTTCCCCAATTCTGTTTGTCTTAATTTGTTTTAATTTTTCCTTCATTTTTGAAGGAATGTTTTGCTGGATACAGAATTCTTGATTGATAATTAAAAAACAAAACAAACCAAAAAAATAAAATAAAAACAAAAACACTTTGTGGTATCCCAGCACTTCCTGGCCTTCAAAACTTCCTATGAGAAATCAGCTATTAGTTTTATTGAAGATTCCTTGTATGCAATAAATCATTCTTTCTTTGTCTTTGTCTTTCTACTGTTCCACTATGATATGCATAATTGTGGAAGTATTTGAATTTAGTTGAACTTTGATGAACCTTTGATTTCAAAATATATATAACATTTTTAGCCATTATTTTTCAGAAAATCTTTCTCTGTTTTTCTCATTTCTGGAACACCCATTATGTGTATGTTATACACTTGATGGTGTCTCACACAACTCTGAGGGTTTATTCATTTTTCTTTATTTTTTTCCAAGCAATTCCTCAGACTGAATAGTCTCAATTGACTTCAATTTTCCTGATTTTCCCTCTGCAAGTTCAAATTTACCATTATGATTTTTCTCATTAATTTTTCATTTCAGTTATTTTCCTTCTTCAATGCCACATTTTCCATTTGGTTATTTTAAGTAATTTATAACTTTTTATATTTATTTTTATTTGGTAGAACATTGTTCTCATCTTTTCTTTTAATTGTTTGGATGTGATTTCCTACACTTATTTGAAGCTATTTATGACAGCTGACTTAAATGCTGTGCTTAGTAATTTCAACATATGAGTCTCATTAGGGATCCTTTTTTATTGACATTTGCCCCAGTTTATGGACTCTTCTTTTCCTCTCTATGTCTCACATTTTGTTGCTGTTGTTGAAAACTGGACATAAAAATAAGCAGAAAATAAATGTGGCAACTCTGGAAGTCAGAATAAACTACCAATAGGACTTGTTTGTATTGTTATTGTTATTTGCTTGTTTCATAATTTTCCTGGCATCATTCTATAATTTCTGTATTTTTTGTCATGTACCATTTCTGAAGTCTCTGCTTAGTTATGTTATTCATCAGCTAATTATTAAATGCCTTTGACCAATATATATTCCACCCTTTGCTAAGGGGCTTTGTGTGTTTGTGGTATGGCATTCCTTCAAGGCTTCAGCAGTGTGTAACTCTATTCCAAACTCTACACCTTAATGGCCATGAGCATTAAGATCATTCACAGATGAGAGTGTAGGGCCTTTTTGAGTCTTTGCTGGGCATGAGCATGGTGTACACATGCATATAGCCCTCTACTCCCAAGAAATATTTTAGAGTTTTCTAAAGTCCCCTATGGACATCTCATTTTCTAAGCTGTTATTTTAAGTATTTATTCAGCATTTTTCTGTCAGTAAGAGTATCACAATCTAGGGCAGTTGCAATGTTAAATAATTTCAGGCTAATTATTTTAAGCAAATGATTTAGGAATAGGATTTCTAAATGAAGAAGCTGAGTCAGGTCAAATAAAGACAATTAATGATTTTTTTTTCCAGTAATCACAAATAGATCAAATAGTTATCTAGGAATGAGGCTTTTTGGGGATTTATAAAAAACATTCTGCATTTCCAGTGGTGTTAGATTTCTGCTTTTCACATTTGCCATGAGTGTAAGACACAGATCTGAAGAAAGTGGGGGTGGTAGTGAGGCAAGGTAAAATGATACAAAGCTCTCTTGTTCTTACTGGGATTCAGCTACTTTTTTTGAAGAAAAACTCCTCAGATTGTTTAAAGACTTTGATTAACTAGCTGTGAAAATGTTGATTTTGACATTTTTTTCCAGTGTTCTAACTGCTTTTATGGAAGAGTGGCTTTACAGAGGCCCTTACTCTACTATTATGGAAATGCCTTTGTACTTTCCCATTTTTAAACATAGTCTTTAAAATAATGCATTCTATTAAACACAGCATGTAGCATAACTAAAAATTAAAGATACTTTCATTCTTCTAAATACGTTTTTTATTCTTTGTTAGAAAAAATGTATTTTAATACCTAATTTATGTCAGGAAGAAAAAAAATCAGTATGTTTAGAATATATATTTGCTCTATTATTTAAGACTATCAGTTGTAATATAGAAAATAAGAGACAATGGATACAGTCAAGTAGCTTATAAGATATATTAAAAATAGGTAAAATAAATAGCTCATATATGTGCTGAACATAGGAAAAAATAAAAGAACTAAGTGCACATCAAGTACCATAAAACAGATGAGGTCCTAAGCATTCATAAAAACCTAAGTTAGCCATTTATTTACAATGCTCAGTCATGGTCCATGTACCTTCTGCTCTAAACATTCAGATTGCTTTTATCTTAGCAACTTAGCAGATAATCTATGAGTTATGGTTATTGACAAGGATTATTTCTCCTGCTTAAATCTTCTACTTTCTTATTATTTCTATTAATTCATGGATTCCACTTATACAAGGCTTCTATTGCCTTCTCATTATATTTTCTTTGTGACTTTTAGCTTTTTTTCTCCACTAAAAAATTAAGTAAATGGCTAACCATATCTTGTTTTTGTATTCAAGAGAAGAAAGTTGATTCTGTTAAATCACAATAATCATTTTTGGGTAGACATTTAGCACAGGACTTCTCAAAGATCGAGATCTGGAAAGAATTAAGAATCAACTGCCTTAGACTGAAATTGGTACTGGAAGCTTGGGATGGGAGAGGTATACTGGTGGATAGCGAGACATCTCGATTGTGATCAGTGAACAGGATCAAAGGTCTATGAATCAGGGCACCTGGATGGTTCAGTCAGTTAAGTGTCTGCCTTCATCTAAGGTCATGATACAAGGGATCTGGGATCAAACCCTGCATAGAGCTCCCTGCTCAGTGGGGGGCCTGCTTCTTCTTCTCCTTCCGCAGCTCCCTTGCTTGTACACTCTTTCTCTCTCCTAAATCAATCAATCAATCTTTTTAAAAAAGTCTATAGGTCAAAAAATTCTGGGGATGCCTGGTTGGCTCAGTGGTTTAGCACCTGCCTTCGGCCCAGGGCGAAGCTTCTGCAGGTAACCTGTATTACCAATGCTAGTAGCTTAGAAGCAGAGGGAAACCAATACCAATACAACTTCCAGCTTTTTCTTTATAGGTTTCAACTTTTCCTTGGTCTCCCTACTGCATGCCCATGTTTCCTTTATAACTGCCTGGTATTCTGATTCAGGCCTACCCAGAAAAAAAAAAAAAAAAAAAAAAAAGGAAAATACCATGTTTAACTAGTTGGCACAATTGTGTAAAGTCAAATACCTACCAAATTACATATTTTATCCTTTCTTAGTTTTTGCTCTTATATTGATAGAATTCTTCATTCCAATAGATCTCTCTACTTTTTCTGTTGTACTGCCTTAAGGTTACACTATGATCCTTAAGGTTATACTAAGGTTACACTAGCAAAAACTGTTAACTTCATTTCCCTAGTGTTACTTAATTCCTATTTCTGCTATCCACTACTACCAATAAACTACCTTATGAAAACTAGAAGCACTTCTAAAAAAATATAGCAAGGGGGATTTTTCAAGTAGTAGAATCAATATGCAATAAGGATTAAAATAGTCTATAGTTTAGAGTTGTAGCATGCCTAAATTATAATAAATTCTGTAATACTATCATATATAAAATTCTTTTGGAAAAAACTACTGTTTTTTTTCCTCACAACTGCTCTTTGAGGGAATATATGGTGTGCTGAAAGTTTTCATCAGCTTACAAAAGCCTATTGTATCTCTTTCCAATTTCCCTTTCAATAATGTCATTTATACCACAAAATTGCCCACATTACAAATCAAGGTATTCCAAACAAGAGCAGGATTTTAGATATATTTTTTTTATTTATTTTTTATTTTTTTGGATTTTAGATATTTACCAGCATGCCACATCACATGCATTACATTCTTATATTACAAATCTCAAAATTGAAAGATACAGTATTTAAATATTTTTTTCAGTATAAAATCATGTTGCAAAAGAAATACTACAATAGGAGTGATTTTTTTCACCATAGTTTTGTATTTTCCATGAAGGATATATTTTTGACAAAAAGAATAAAAGATAAAGAGACATGGTTTTGTGAATACTACTACTGCAAAAAACAGTTCCTCAAAAAAAAAGGAAAAGAAAAAATTCATTTAGGAAGCTAGTGTGGATCATAGAAAAATAAACTGGAAAAAAGGTTGCACAAGTATTTTATATAAATTGATACTAAGGTTTTTCAAAGAAAAAAATAAGTTAATCAGAAGTTTTTCTTGTGAGATTCAAGTTGTCACCTCTACTAGTCTGCTTAGTTAGCACTTTATAATTTGCCAATTGCTCCTTACATGCTTCTTATATACATAGATTTTTATCCCATTGAAATAAAGTGTATTCATGAACATAAATTTGAATTTCCACATTATTAAATAAACAGAAAAAATGACATAGAGTGATAAAATTCCCTAATATGATAGATTTCTTTTGATTTGGAGTCCAATTAGGATAAGATATTATTTCTGTTAAATCTATCAGTGAAATGCCCTCCTCTTTCCTATAAAAAATCAAGGTATAATTTTTAATTAGCACTATTTTTCATTTAATTTCCATTATAATTTGTATTTGATGAAGGAACGCTAAATATATTTTGGAACAAATCTCAGGGAAGAATACAAAAATATTTATTAGCTTATACCTCATATTGGTTGAAAAGCACTGCACAAGACTAACATAGTTTGGGTTTTAGAATTCTTTTACTTTTTAAAAACAACACTTTGGGATCCCTGGGTGGCTCAGCAGTTTAGCACCGCCTTCAGCCCAGGGCCTGATCCTGGAGACCTGGGATCGAGTCCCACGTCAGGCTCCCTGCATGGAGACTGCTTCTCCCTCTGCCTGTGTCTCTGCCTCTGTGTGTGTGTGTCTCTCATTAATAAATAAATAAAATGTTAAAAAAAATAAAAATAAATAAAAACAACACCTTATACCAGTATTTAAGATAAAAAGATAAGGCAACAAAAGCACATATAAGGAAGAGTATATGTAATAGCTCTAAAAGAAAATAGTCCAAAGAAATAGTAACCATTAATTAGCAAAACAATTTTATTCTGCACTAATACATTCTAAGTAACTTGAAATTGACTTTCTATAAATTGCATTTTTTTTCTTGTGTTTGTTTCTACAAGAAAATTGTGTTCGCTTCATGTAGCTATGCTATTTAGGGCATAAACTTGTTTTAGTGGTTGACTACTTTTCATCCTTAAATGAGGAAATGAAATAAGTAAAAAAATATATTTGATGCTAGAGTATTTGATTTGTGTGTAAATAGTATTCACAAGAAGTGAAAATAGCTATTTAACTCTTTTTTGTAGAGATAATTTCCAAAGAGCATGAATAAAGTCCCAAAAGAAAGGTCAATTAGGTAGAAATGCTTCAACAATATCCAATTTACAATAGACACACTTTTGTAGAAAGCTTCTAAAACAAACAAGAGCAAAATGGACTTTCATGGTAAAATGTATGCTTCCAAGTGCATTTCATAGAGGCAGGTCTCAATAAACTACAGTAGTGGCAAGAAATAAATATTTTGGGGTTACACACAGTATCTGGAAAAATGAAATTAAGTGAAACTAAACAGTCTAGTAACAAAAAGGCCTCCTGAACGTAGCACAAAAATCTTCTATAGAAAAAAAATTATAGATTATATGTGATTTGGAGCTGTGGTCTTCTAATGCGGGACAATAGGGCATAAGAAATTCTACATTATGTGAGTATTCTAATAGTGACATCACTTGAATTAGTTTTCAAATATAATACAATGAGTTCAATATCTGGTCACAAGCTCTTGGTAGTAGAAAATTTAGCACTCTTTTGAACTTAAAAAAAAAGAAAAATTCCTCAGTCTGATGATGATCTATATTAAGCCCTAATCATATTTGCATACTAATAGGAAGACATTATTAGATATAGGGAAAAACATGGTAGAAGAATATTAATGGATTAATACCATTGGAAGTGTAGGTCCACTTGATTCTGTGAGAAACTTTGCAGTACTTATTCTTTAGACAGCAGGATAACTTAGGAAGCTGCTTTTGTGCAGTTGGAATGCGTGATGTTCTTAGGAGTCCCGGGATCTCAGATTTCAGAAGCCCATTGTTTCTTAATGCAAAGCAGCATACTTTTAGCAAAAAAGAAGTCATATTCGGGATGATTTGACCTAGAAGTAGCTCTAGCACTGGCTAGTAAATATATTTCTGGAACTAAGATAATTAATAGGATGACAATTTTGCTCAATTTGTAAAATAAGAAAAAATTGAGAGATGCAATATAGTCACCCTTTCATCCATGTGGGATATATTCCGAGAATCCCAGTGGATGCCACAAACTACAGATAAACCCTAAACATACTATGTTTTCCTGATACATACACATCTATCATAAAGTTTAATTAAAAATTATGCAGAAGAAATTAACAATAACTAATAATAAAGTAGAACAATTATAACAATATGCTGTAATAAAAATTTAGGTAGTCTCTTAGGTATCTTATTCACTTGTCTCCATCTTGTGATGATATGAGGTGATAAAATGCTTACATGATGACATGAAGTAGAATGGATGACATAGGCAACACTAAGCTACTATTGACCTTTGACAATATGTCAGAAGGAGGATCATCTGCTTCCATACCATGTTTGACTATGGGTAACAGAAACCATGCAAAGCGACACCACATCTAAAGGGGGAGTACTATATTAAAAAGGCACCCCAGAGGAAAATTTTGGTATCTTGAATTGATCTAAACCACTTCAATGATACAAATCCAATGAGTGGATGCTAAATACTATTGAATAAAGTCCAAAACACACTAAAGTAAATGTAATATGTAGTCCTTCAACTCTTTTAGAAAGATATTTGTGGGACACCTGGTTGGCTCAGCAGTTTAGCGTCTGCCTTTGGCTCAGGGTGTGATCCTGGAGTCCCAGGATCAAGTCCCACATCAGGCTCCCTGCGTGGATCCTGCTTCTCCTTCTGCCTGTGTCTCTGCCTCTCTCTCTCTCTTTCTCATGAAAAAAAAATGGAATCTTTAAAGAAAAAAAAGAATGATATTTGTAGCTATTTGATGGTTTATGATATATATAAGGGAAAGGGGAACATCCAGCTATTTCAAAGACTTTTAGATACAGGTATGAGCTAACACCAATGCCAGGAACATAAACTGCTCTGATGATTTTCTGGTTTTAGTTGGAGTTTATGAAAGCCAGGAGATAGATGGAATGTTGACCCAACTTTATCTTGCAGAAGTCATTCCACCTTTAGGTGATTTGGTAAGTAAAGTGTATTTGTATAGTGCCTGTTTTTAACACATCTCTTTATCTTTGATTTGCATCAGTTCTACTAGGAAATAATTTGGTGTGATTTTTCTCTGCATTTAATTTGGTTCAGGTTCATAGTAATTCTTTTTTTCCCCTTAACTATGTTCTGCTTTTCCCAGAACTATATATATCTGTACTTAAATTATTATATATTTATATCTGTTAAATATATTTATATTGTGATTTCACTTTGTCTTTCCCTATGACTAGTGGTGTTGAACATCTTTTCATGTGCTTATTGGCCATTTGTATATCTTTTTGGAGAAATTTACTCAAGTTCTTTTCCTGTTATTGAATCAGGTTGTTTGCTTTTTCTATTTGTTGTTGTTAGTGTATTGTAGGAGTAAGTATATATTCAGATTGTAAATTCCTATATGACATATAATTTATAAATGTTCCTCCCATATTTTTCCTCTTTGTTGATACTCTACTTTTATTTACTAAAATTTTAATTATTTATAAAGTTCAGTTTATTTTTGTTGCCTCTATTTTCAGTATCATACATAAAAAATAAACACCAGATCAAATGTCATTTCTCCCATATGAAGAAAAAAACAAAGGAAAACTCCTAAGAATTTAATGGTTTTAGCTCTTCTGTTTAAGTTTTTTTAATCAATTTTTAGTTAACTTTTGTATATGGCATAAGTTAAAAATCCAACTTCAATCTTTTGTATGAGGATATCCAGTTTTCCCAGCACCATTTGTTGAAAAGAGTATCCTTTCCCTTTTGAATATTCTTGGTACTCTTGTTGAAATCTATTTCCCATAAATCTGAGGATTTATATCTGGGCTTTTTATTCTATATATTGGCATATATATCTATACTTGTAATAATATCATACTACTTTAGTTATTAGTAAGCTTTATGTTAAGCTTCAAAATCATGAAATAGGAGTCCTCTAATTTTGTTCTGTTTTTATTTTTCCCAAGGGTATTTTGGCTATCCAGGATCTTTTGCATTTCACACAAATTTTACAATAGATATTTCAATTTCTACAAAAAATTTATTGATATTCGATGAGATTTCATGAATCTAGTACTAATGTTTTAGTATTAATAGTATTATTGTTTTAGTTTTGATAATATTTAGTATCGATAATATTGTTGCTTTAATGATATTAAGTCTTCTTATCCACAAGCACTTCAATACAAAAGTTTAGTAAAATACAAAACAAAGTAGTAAAAGTGGAAATGAAAGACTCAAAAAAGTGTAAGACATACAGAAAGCAACTGCAAATCAGCAGAAATAAGTTTTTCCTTATTAGTAATTATTGTTATGTAAATTAATTAAAATCTGTAAACAAAAGACAAAGACTGTCAGAATGAATTAAAAATAATCCAACAACATACTGTTTTTGAGAGACTCAGATTAGATCCAAACACATGCATAGTGTGGAACTGACAGAATGGAAAAGGATACTCTATGCAAATAGTAAGCAAAGGCAACTGGAGTGGTTTTATTAATATCAGACAAAATAAACTTTAAGTTAAAATCTATTATAAACTGATAAAAGTCTTATTTTTTCAAGAAGATTACCAATTATAAATATATATACAAACAAAAGAGTCATAATGGATGAAGCAAACTTTGACTAAATTAAAGGGAAAAGTAAATACATTTTCTAATAATTAGAAACTTCAGTATCCCACCTTCAATAATAGGTAGGGAAAAAAACAAATTAAAGATCAATAAGATTAACACTATAAATCTACTGAACTTTATATACATACTATGATATTCTAAATATATATTATATATAAAGTATATATAACTATATATAGAATATATATATTTGGGGGAATAGCAATATATATGTGTGTGTGTGTGTGTGTGTGTATATATATATATATATATATATATATATATATATATATATACATTTATTTAGAATAACCTGCCCAATAACAGCTGAATATGCATTCTTTTCAAATGCACATAGAACTTCCTACAGAATACACAGGCTACAAAATAAGTCTCACCAAGTATAGTTATACACAAAAGAAGTCTTACAAATTATACCAAATTTCTTCTCCAACAGCAATGAAATAAAATTAGAAATCAGTATTAAAATGAAAGTACACAAGTATATGGAAATTAAAGAACATGCTCCTAGGAATCAAAGAAGAAACCACAGAGATATTAGGAAATACTTAGTTCAACACAAAGAACTCAAAATGAAAAACTCCTAGAAAATAATAGATGAAAATCTAGATAATTTCGGGTATGGCAAAAACATGATCTATGAAAGGAAAAAAAACAATAAGTTGTACTTTCCTGAACTAGAAACTTCTGCTCTATGAAAGACACAAAGAGGATGAAAATACCAGCCTCAGACTGGGGGAAAACATTTGCAAAATATATATCTGATAAATGACTAGTATCTATACATGTAAATACTCTTAAAACTCTATTTTTTTTAATTTTTATTTATTTATGATAGTCACAGAGAGAGAGAGAGAGAGGCAGAGACACAGGCAGAGGGAGAAGCAGGCTCCATGCACCGAGAGCCCGACGTGGGATTCGATCCGGGGTCTCCAGGATCGTGCCCTGGGCCAAAGGCAGGCGCCAAACCGCTGCGCCACCCAGGGATCCCTCTTAAAACTCTAAAATAAGAAAACAGAGAACCCAATTAAAAAATGGGCAAAATAACTGAACAGACACCACACCAAAGAGGGCATAAGAAAAACAAAACAAAACAAAACAAAACAAAACAAAACAAAACAAAACAAAAAAAAGAGGACATAAGATGTCAATAAACATATGAAAAGGTATTCAACATGAGACATTAAGGAATTACAAATTAAAGCAACAATGAGGTATCACTACACAACTATTAGATTGTCTAAAATCTAAATGCCCAACAATACCAACTGTGGAAAAAGATGCAGACTATTATTCGGAGTTCATTCATGCTGGTGGGAATGAAAATGATAATCACTTTGAAAGACAGTTTACTGGTTTCCTACAAAACTAAATATGTTCGGGACACCTAGGATGCTCAGCCTTCCTGAGTGTCTGCCTTCACCTCAGGGCTTCATCCTGGAGTTCTGGGATCGAGTCCCACATCAGGCTCCCTGCATGGAGCCTGCTTCTCCCTTCCCTTCTGCCTCTCTCTCTCTTCCTGAATAAATAAATAAAATCTTAAAAAAAACAAAACTAAACTAAACTAAATATAGTCTTATACATATGGCCTTGCAATTAATCGTCTAGGTATTTAGGTAAGTGAATTGAATTATTCAGTATAATACTGTACGGGTGGATACATGATATTATAAATTTGCCAATGAAAACAGAACAGTACTATACAAAAAAAGAAACCTTCATGTAAACTGTCAATTTTAATTAATAATGATGCATCAGTATTGTTCATTAATTGTAAAAAAGATGTTAATAGGTGAAACTCTGTGTATGTGCATATGTATGTGTAGAGTACATGATAATCTCTGTATTTCTTGGTTTCTTTTTATGTAAATCTAATATTTTCTAAGATATGAAGTCTGTGAACTTTTTAAAACCCAAAAACAAAATAGAAGTTATGATCTGTAAACCAACTTATCTATAACCTCTTTTTTTTAAAAAAAAAATTATTTATTTATTTGAGAGAGAGAGTACAAGCAAGGGGTGAAGTAGAGGGAGAAGCAGGCTCTTGGCTGAGCCAGGATACTGATTCGAGACTCAATCCCAGGACCCTGGTTTCATGACCTGAGCTGAAGGCAGACACTTAACTAACTGAGCCACCAGACATCTCATCTATAAACTCTTGAGCAAATGATTTTTCTCTGAAAATAGTGCCAAGATAACAAAGTTCTAAAGGAACAATGCATTCTCATTTATTCTCCTTCTCTCCCTTTATCCTACTCTCCCCATTTATATGCACCTTGATTTTTTTTCAGTATGACTATTTCCTAAAATACCTTTTTGTAGCCTGTAACCATCTTCTTTCTAAATCCTGCAAATGAAGAAAGAAATGTAGTGCATTCATGTTGGATGTCATAATGTTACATATATAATATTATAATAAAGATAATCATAAATATATATTAATAAAGTTTTTGTTCTGTTTATTCACCTGTCATTTCCTTCTAGCTATTTCACTGATGTAGATATAATGTGACAAGATTAGAAGGCGAATTAATACTTAATTACTTACATATTTTATTTCAATCTTCATGTATTTAGTCAGTATGAATAAGGGGGAATAGCATGCCTGATGTATATGAATAGTCCAGTTGTACTAATAAATCCTAAAAATTTCAATTCTGATTCAGATAATGAAATATAGTTTAAAGTATATTTTTAACATTTTTCTTCATGACAAAGAATATTTTAAACAAAAGAATTATCTAAGAAAATAATCAAGGGCAATAAGAAAATTAGGACATATAAGAATCACCACATCAGAAAAGAGAAAATGTACTACAAACTGAAAAAATAAAAATAATCTGAGCTGAAGCAGAGTGAAAGAGTATGAGTGAAATGAAATATAGTTGGAGATGTAAATAGGGATCAAGTAATACGGAGCATAATAAAACATGTGTTAAAGGCTGACTTTTGTACCCTTAAAATCTATTTGTGGAAGACCCAAGCCCTGATACATTAGAATTAACTGTATTTGGAGAAAAGGACTTTTAAAAGGTCAGTAAATAAAAATGAGGCCATCGTGTCAGGTTTTAATTCAATATGACTGGTGTCCTTATAAGATAAGAAGGAAACACGCCAAGGGCACTCATGCATAGAGGGACAACTGTGTCAGGAGGTGACAAGGGGACCACATCTGCAAGTCCAAGAAAGAGGCCTCAGAGGAAACCAAGGCAGCTGACATCTTGATTGTGCACTTCTAGCCTCCAGGACTGGGAGCAAATAGATTTATGTTGTTTAAGTCACTGAGTCTGGGGTATTTTGTTATGGCATCCCTTGTAAACAAATACAACATGCTAGGGAGTTACTGTGAATACTTGTTTGCTTTGAAATGAACTGGAAAAGTTTGTATGTAGGAGTATGAGGGGATAGAACTCACTTAAAAGATTCTTTGGTGCCTGTCCGTGTGAAGACTAGGTCAGAGAACAACATTATAGAAATGTAGAAACCAATTAAGGAGCTAATGAAATTAGTAAGTTGAGCAACGAGGAAGATTGAATGTAGCTTTTAACAGGAACATGGAGTCAAAATACATTTAACAACAGATCCTCAGAAGTATCTACATATCACTGAGAAAGCTGAACAAGCACAAGTGGATAAAAAGTTTGTACTTCAGGCAAGCTTAAAAATACACCAGTTCTAAATGTATTTTTTTAAGTCCAAAATTGTTCTAGTCAACATCAACAGTCAGTTAAATTCATATCCCCTTTTGAATAGTAGGGGAGATAATGTGGATGTTTGATGCTGTTTTTATCATTTCTTCTATTGTGTTGTGGTTTTGTGTTGGGTTTGTGAAGGGCACTATTTTTATCTTTATGCAAAATTCAGAATTACTATCTCTGTAGGAAAAATCAGAGATTCTCTCAAAGTTAGAAATATTTTTTCATTCTTCAGACCAAATGTTTTAACCAGCCACCTATACTTCTAGTCTAAGTATTTGGTTATCAAAGCTGGAGGAAATTACTGATCAATACTAATAATTCACTAATTGATGACATATATTCCTATTTATGAAAGATTTATGTAATTATTTTTGACAAAGGAAGTGTCAGCCATGGTAGTCGTACCTAAATTCAAAATCCACAAATGAGAGGAGAGCAGGGTTGGATAAAGAGATAAATAATTAGGAGTTAGAATTGTGGTAGATAATTAGAGCATATCAAAAATACAAAACTATAAGGTTTAGAATCAATATATACATATTTAATATATATATACACACATAAATTTAAAAATCAAGAATTTCCTCTCCTCTACACCAATTCTTTTTGTTTTATTATTTTATAATGCTGAATGTTAATAAATGCACGAAATGAAATGTTTCAAAGAATAATGGATTATTTTATAATGTGCAGAATAACCAAGGCATGTCATTATTTTAGACTAGATATATATGTATGACAATAAAGATGTTCAGAGAATCGTGCTAACAAATATGGAATGTAAAATATATCTGAGAGCATTAATAATAAGAAGTAGAGAATCACTAAATATAAGAATGGTGATAGATAAATTAAAATAAAGGTCAATTTTACTTAAAATAACACTAGTTTATCTTTTTGATCCTCATGCCATCTCTTCTTCCATTAGATTTGCTCACAGTTTAGACGTCTGGGTGGCTCAGCAGTTGAGCGTCTGCCTTCAGCTCAGGGAGTGATCCTTAAGTCCGGGGATGGAGGCCCACATTGAGCTACCCTCGAGGAGCCTGCTTCTACCTCTGCCTATGTCTCTGCCTCTCTCTGTCTCTCATGAATAAATAAATAAAATATTTTTAAAAATATTTGCTCACAGTAGCCATGGTGGGATTTGGGTATAGGATAGAAGATGAGTAGAGGGTATAGGACACATTGCTTAGGAGGATCAATTGTAATATGATGCGGATGTCTTCTGTAGTATGGATGTGAAATTTCACTTTCATTCCTGAAGGTACTTTTTATGTCTCAACAGTTCTTGATTGTAAATATCTGATGTCATCTTCCTCAACACTGAAAATTGACTCCTCAGTTCATTGCTTGTGAAGACCACATCAAATTTGGCTTCTTCAGATGCAATTCAAAGACTCTTTCTGTTAGTGTCATTTGTTACGTTAAAAATCCTTAGCAAGGATGCCCAGACACCCTATAAAACATGCATTCTGCTCTACAAGAAATATCCAATATTTTTACTCTCCATAAGTAGGACAGGATGCTCTTATCTCTTCCTCAGACCAACTATCTGGTATTGAATTTTCCTAAATGAGTGCCAGGCACTGGTCCCCCTTACAGTGTCCAGAAAACATATGACACATATTTTTAAACTATCCTGTCAACTTTTTTTTCACTTGATATAGGGAGGGGGCAAAGGAAAATACCAAACACTTATTCTCAATATATTATCTACACAAAAGTGTGCATCTGATACAAATTAATAAATACAGGTGAAATGTTGTGATGCCAAGGGATGTTGTTTCTTGACCTTTTAGCCAATCTCATAGCATTTCCAGAGTACTTCTTTTAAAAATGTACACAGTTCATAATGCTTATTACTGTCACTATCAATTTTGAGGCATCAAAATACCCATTTTAATCATATATCAATAATTCCCTGACCTCAAAGACAAAGGTGCTCATCACAAAAGAAGAAGATACAAAGAAATTGAAGGGTTTATTTATATGAACAATATGATGACTCTTGGGCCGTAAACATTGTTATATATGACTCTTGTTGATAATTCATGAAAAGAAGAAGAGGAAGAAAGGCCATCAGCGTCAGTTTGCTGTCTCTTAACCCACAAAACAAAGCCAAGGTAGTAGAAGATAGATCTGGGGAAAGGAAAGAAACTGAGTTTCAACCATATTGTTGGAGGTCTAAGTTTAGCCATGCCTGAATGACACCACCTCTGGAATTGGTAACATATATAACCTAATAAACTTCCTTTTTATTTAAGCCAGCATAAGACTTGTAGACACATGAAATAAAAAACTCTTGTGATCCAGATAATACACTAAAATTAGGAGCAGACTTAGCAGATCTTTCTTAGTGAAAAGAGAACACCTTACACAAATATGTGAAAAATAAATGGATGCAATTGGCCTCCTTACAGCCTATCACAACCAAAAGCAGTATGGTTATTGACATAATATTGCTCTATATGTACAATGGGTAATGTTATATTTATGCCCTAAATATCTAGTGATATAGTTCTAAAGAGTACTAATTACTGTAAAGCCATCTCAAATAAAAAATCTTTTTTTTATTTTTTTTTAATTTTTATTTATTTATGATAGTCACGCAGAGAGAGAGAGAGAGAGAGGCAGAGACACAGGCAGAGGGAGAAGCAGGCTCCATGCACTGGGAGCCCGACGTGGGATTCGATTCCGGGTCTCCAGGATCGCGCCCTGGGCCAAAGGCAGGAGCTAAACCGCTGCGCCACCCAGGGATCCCTCAAATAAAAAATCTTAAAAGTAAATAAAACTGTCTGATGGCAATCATCTACTCTAGATTTTGTTTGGGCTTGAGAACTGGCAAAATTGATGTAAGAAGATAAATAACTTATATTTAAATGACCACTTGGAATATTTTAATATTTTTTACATTTTAATAGAAAAAAATAGAAAAATCATTTTTCAATGGAAATTTTGAAAAGTAAATATTCTCAGATGGTAACAAATGAAAATGTATTGAAATTAACATACACACAAGAGGGAGTAAAGAGAATAGTGGTTCCTCTTGACTGACAATTCTAATAGTAGAAAAAAGTGAGAAAGTCGCAAAAACTTTCCCCCCAAACGTTGTAAATTAGAAAGTGTCTGGGTATTAAGATTAGGCAACAATATTTATATTTATTTAACGGCAGAATTTGGTAGTTTAACAATTGAATTATACTTGTCAAATGGGGACCATAAATGTAAGGTAATTTTAGATATTTGATATTTAAAATTACTTACCTCCATTTCATCAAAATTGGTATTTTCTTTAGAACTTATTAAATAAGGAAAAAAGGACATCAAGATTCATCATACTTTTAAGAAAATCTTCGACTCACAAATATTATGCATTATTCTTTTAGAAATTTCTACTGCCTACACATCTACCTACCAAATACCATTAGGTATAGACATTGTACCTCCACAGTAACTGAGCAATCATTTTGTGTCAATCCTCGTAAATTTACAAGGAGTTTTATTAGAAAATAACTATGCAAAAGAGAGTTGTATGTTATTTTTTGTTGTTGTTTTGTGAATGTTGGGGTATTAGAAGGATAATTTTATTGCCCTACATATGTAGGCTTTGAGAAAAATCATTCTATCAGAAAATAAAAGACTTTCTTTAGTTTTATAAATGAGAATCTACTTTTTCTCAGTAAATTCAAGTGAAGTTTTTTGAAAATGATCAAAATAGTATGAGGGGGAGAGAGAGAGAGAGAGACAGAGAAGCCAGATGGGGTCAAACATACACATTTCTTACACCAAATCTTTCTTTTCTTTCATCCTGCATCCATTGGTATTTCTAAACACCTGGTCTGAACATATCATCGGTGTATATTCAAAGTATGAATTATTTGTAATATTTCTATTCCATAAGTTTTCAGAGTTTTGGTCAAACAAATCACACATGGATGAAACAATTAAGAAACAATGAAAATCAGTATATGAGTAAGTTCCAAACTGAAGTCTTCTTTTGAAGGTAATTGTATAATTTATCATTATTTTCACACTGGGACTTAGTAATGCCTATTATAATTGAGTCCATAGACTTAGTGAAGGTTTTTATATGAGGTCTTTAATGTGAAATATTGTATAACTGAAAATTGGGCTGCTTAATGTCATTTTAATTACAAATAGATACAAATTGCCACTGTATGAGAAAATGTAGAAAAAAATCTAATAAAAATGTCTTGTTTGCTCCATTGCCTGGCATTAAAAGGAAATACCTATATAAAGCACACAGCATGAACATTAGACATTCTATTCTATCATTTATGTCATTAAGAGTACTTTCTATTTTCTTAAGTAAATTACTTTTTTCCCCCTTATGACCACCACTTTAATACTAATACTATTCTGTTATTTCCCACAGAAAATTGAATCCATTTGTCATGTATATGTCATTTAATTTAGAATTTATCATAGTATTTAAAGGTCTATGTTTTCAACAATAAATGTGTTGAGGGTACTACTGTGTTATAAAGCCACCCTAACTGTACCTACTTGTGAAGAACTTCTCTGCAAAGTGATTATACCAAGAAAATCAGCTTATTATGAAAGTAAAAAACAGTGACAAAGCTGTTATTTTTAATGTTTAAGTAAAATTTCATTATTTTGTGTGTGTATGTGTGTGTGTGTGTGATGCATTTCCCAGGCATCAGTTAGTCTTGGTTTCCTTCTGAAGTATTTATCACACTTAATAGCTTTCCACACTATTTAGGACTTCCGTGTTTGGCTTTCTGCCTACTTCTTTGCTTCAGCCAAAATTGTTTTGTTTCTTTCTGCCCTGAAGCCTCGTTAGATATACAGGTCCCACTCATTCTAGTCAATTTCTACTCATTGCATCTCTCAGCCTAAGTAAACTTGCTCAAGAAAGCTCGACCTGGCGGCCTTCCTATACCACCACTCCCCTGTGCCATAGTTACCACAAAAGCAGTAGCATGATGGCTCTGCTCATGTTTATGTCCTGTGTCCTAGAATGCTCCAGGTGCTCACATCTGAGCTGACTTACCTGAGAGTACAGTCCTGGTTGGATGCAGCTCCAGCTGCAAGCGGTTTCTAATCTCCCAAGAGTCACACCCATGCTTCTGATTGGATTACCTCCACCACACATCTCTCTCTAAAATTTCCCCAATCTTTACAGGTGTTGTCAGTATTCATCCTAATAATGAAGTCAAAGTTCTGGGACTTATGCTTGGTCCCTCAGGTGTTTTCACTCTTCCTTCCTGTGCAGTTAGTTTTTCAGCAAATAGTATCATTTTTATTTTTTTTTTATTTTTAAACATTTTTTTTTTTTAAATTTATTTATTTACGATAGTCACACTCAGAGAGAGAGAGAGAGGCAGAGACACAGGCAGAGAGAGAAGCAGGCTCCATGCACCGGGAGCCTGACGTGGGATTCGATCCCGGGTCTCCAGGATCGCGCCCTGGGCCAAAGGCAGGCGCCAAACCGCTGCGCCACCCAGGGATCCCTATTTTTTTTTTTACAAAATGTATCTCAAATCTGCCTCCTAATCCAAACCATTATCATCTCTTATAATTTCAAGAGCCTTCTAAATGTCTCTGAACTTAAGTTTCTATAAATTATTCTCCTTCTAAGCTATGGTTATTTTCTTTTATTATTTTTAAAATAGTGTTTGATTAGGTAGTTACAACCAGTAGGATTAAAATTCAAATGTTTCAAAATTAAATTAGGCCAAAAATGTCCCAGCACTCTCCTGTCTCCTTATCAAGTCAGGAGACTACCAAGAGCAACAAATGTCTGCAGTTTTCTTTGTATCAGAGATATTTTGAACATATGTGAGCAAAAATATATATATATATATATTTCCATAATATACATAATGATTAGCACTGTTTGTTTTTTTTATTTAATACTACATAGTAGAGAAAATTTCATAAACTTTTTAATATACTCTATTTCAGCAGAATACTCCATTAAGTGGATATAAAATAATTTATTACATGAGGTCCTGATTAATGAAAATTTAGATTATTCCAATCTATGATATTATAAACCATCTTCAATCTTGTATGTATCAATACCCACAGAGTGATAATATTTAGAGAAGAGACCCTACAATTCTGATGCAGAATTAGAGGACATATATTTTTTAATTTTAATAAATGTTGCCAAATCCAGAAGGCTGTGGCAATTTACAGTTTCACTAGCAATGTATGTGTGGTTGCATCTTTGACTTCTAAGTCCTGGAAGAAGAGTATAAATGCTCGTAAGTAAAGGATGGTTGTCAATAGACATGTTCATGCTGTCTTTTGTCTTTATTTAATGTTATAGTACTCTTTTCTATGCCAGCAGCTTCTCAATTAACCTGGGATGATATCTTTCCCAGAGAGCAGGAAATCGATGAGTTACCCCATAAATTGTGATATTCTTGGCTCAAAAATATAACTTGCAAGTCTAGTCATTTCTCACTAGTTTTGACCAAGAAGTCCTGAGAATATGAAACAGAGTGTTGGAAGTAGCACTTAAGAGGTTTTGATGCGGAATGAGATAGAACAGATGCAAGATGAAGTAATAATGGAGGAGAAGATAGTAATAAGCAGAAGGAGTCGATAGAAAAATTAAACTGAGCAGAGACACAGAGAGGAATTGTGCTATGACATAAGCCATGTATGTTGGATCATGGAACAGTCTCAGATCAGAACAACTTTGGAACTCCAGACCAGGTTTGTTTGTTTTCAAATACCTTGTTTTAGAATTACGATGAAGCATTTCATAATATATCTGGTCACTGTCTTATTTCACTGACAAAATCATAACAAAACAAAAACAAAACTGGGGCCCCTGGGTGGCTCAGTGGTTGAGCATCTGCCTTCAGCTCAGAGCATGATCACGGGGTCCTGGGATCGAGTCACACATCAGGCTCCACAGAGGGAACCCGTTTCTTCCTCTGCTTGTCTCTGCCTCTCTCTGTGTGCCTCTCATGAATAAATATATAAAATCATTTACAGAAAATCTAGACTGTAGTGGTTTGCCAAGATAGCACAGCTATCCTATTTACAGTCAGGTATACCCCAATATGATTTATTATTATTATCATCATCATCATCATCATCATCATCATTTATTAAGTTGCCATGTTGTGACTATATTTGTTTTTTTTTTCAATTTATTCCTGTCTTTTTTATTGTTTTCTTATAAATTGGTGTGATGCTTTAATTCTGGTGTCAATTTTTGGGCAGCTTTTTCCTAAGATATATAATTGTGAACTTTCAACTTTATTCCCTATGCAACTCTGCCCAGCAACCTTTACTCTTGCTGAATTTTTAGTTTGGAATTTCCTTAGTTTTATTAATAATGGGGTTTGAGTTTTTATTAGTTCTTCCCCTTTGTTTTCAAACATCTCTGAGAAGAAAAGCAGGCTATATGTTCCTTCATCACTATTTTCAAACCACAGGTGGAGTCTTCTTTTTCAAATATAAAGCATGTCACTCCTCAGCTTGGGGGCCTCCAAGAGCTTCCCCACACACTTTGAACAAAGTACAAACTAAAAATTCTAACTCACTTAGAATTAGGAAACTCCTGGTGACATTTTCAGCCTCATCTTATAAATTGGAGCCCAGCAACCTCAAAGGTCTTTGTATTCAAATAACACCACTTTATTCTCACCTTAGGTCCTGTGATTTCTTTCTTTCTATTCCTAAATCACATATCTCACATACAGATCATTCAAATGCTGCTTTTCTGGGAGAAAATTTCTATAAATGCCTTTCTCTGTCTCAGAATGCCCACTCTCTATATCATTATGTCCAGTCATTTCTTTCCTAGCACTTTTCAATTTAATGTATTTGCTTGTTTCTAGACTTTCTGGTTAAAAAAGATTAGAATATGGGATCCCTGGGTGGCGTAGTGGTTTGGCGCCTGCCTTTGGCCCAGGGCGTGATCCTGGAGACTCGGAATCGAATCCCACATCAGGCTCCTGGCGCATGGAGCCTGCTTCTCCCTCTGCCTGTGTCTCTGCCTCTCTCTCTCTCTCTCTGTGACTATCATAAATAAATAAAAAAAATATATTTAAAAAAGATTAGAATATAGTCTCTCTTTAGATGAAAATTAAAAACATCAAGCATATTAACTTGATAATAATGTTTATTGTTGGAATTCAAGGCAGATTTATCTCTTCATCATCTTTTGGTGAACCCAACTTCAAGCATAGATAAAAGCATGTAGTGGAACAAATGACAGGTTGTGTGTGTGTGTGTGTGTAAAATTTTTACCATAGAGCTTATTAACATGAATCAATATCGACTGTATCCTTGGAAATGAGGTAGGGAATCTAATAAATGCAAGATATCAGCAGCAGGATAATGGGTATGGGGAGAAAAAGGTAGAAAAAATAATATTTTTATGACTACGTTATTGGATACTGTTAAAGGTTGAACTGTGTCCTCTCAAAATGATATGCTGAATTTCTAACCTCCAGTACCTTAGAATCTGATCTTATTTGGAAGTACATTCTTTGCAGATGCAGTCAAATTAAGATGAGGTCATTAGATGAGCCTGAATCCAATATGACTGGTGTCCTTTTATAAATTAGAAATTTGGACATAGAGTCCAACAGGCATAGAGGGAAGGATGTGTGAAGAGACTTTGAGATAATGTCCTGCAAAGATTGCAGTTACCCTGTCGCAAACCAAAGGAAGTCTGAGACTGCCAGAAACTAAACAGGGTAAGAAAGAAATCCTCTATAGGTTTCTGAGGGAGAGAGGCTCTGACTTTATAGCCAAGCTGTAAGACATTAAGTTTCTAAGCCACCTAGTTTGTAGTGCTTTGTTATGATAGTCCTAGGAAATGAATATGAATGCCAAGAAAATTTAGCTAAAAACTAATTCACATAATTCCAAATACACATCACCAGATCATACCAAATATTAAATAACTACTTGGAACTCCCCCTCCTCAAAACAAAAATCACCAGTAATAAGAAATAAAATGGCTTTCTCAGAAACAAAGATGTTCTAAAAACAGAATTGCTTTTATTAATATGTGGTAAAATATTTTTCAAAATTCTTATTCCATAACACACCTGGTATATTAATCCCCACCCCTCAACTCCATCTGATACTGAGCATTACCAAAAGACTTAAGAAATGCAGTGTTTTTATATTTCACACTGGTGATGGTATCATCAGGATTATTTATGTCTCCTAATTCAGGACTATGCATCTGGAGCCTTACACTTCATAAAGTAAAACTAAATATTCATATTTGTCATTTTATTCCCAGAACAATATGTTTGGTGATCTAAGTAAAGGGATTTGTTTGGTACAGATTACTAGAATTTAGTGAGGCCATTACAAAGAACAGCATTTTGATGTTAAGAATGACAACAAGATACCAACAAGATACCAACAACAAAAAAAAAGAATTTTAGTAGAATAAAATGAGCACTTAGAGCCTGTCAATTTGATAGTCATTAGAAATAAATGAAGTTAATTTACACTAATTGCCAATCTGGTTGTTAAAAACGTTATATCCTAGGTAAAGCTAATTTGAAAAAGAAGTTTCTAAATAACATTGTTCTTTAAATTTAAACTAAAAAAAATAGAGATTCTCTGATTAAGTATATGACAGAAGAACAGAAAAATAACTCTTTCAACCTCACTTTTCATCAAAACATCCCTAAAAGTAAATCAGAATTTTGAAAGTAATATTAGATACTACTACTATAGGCAGTAATGTTGAATCGTCAAATAAAATCCTCTTTGCAAGTTGCTGATAGCATTGCTGATGCATAGGAAAGTTCAAATTATACATTGTAATGTATAATGATGCCATTTCACTGCATCTGAATCTCTGGGGTAAATCCCCAGCAGTGCAATTGCTGGGTCATAGGGTAGTTCTATTTTTAACTCTTTGAGGAACCTCCACACAGTTTTCCAGAGTGGCTGCACCAGTTCACATTCCCACCAACAGTGCAAGAGGGTTCCCTTTCCCCGCATCCCCTCCAACATTTGTGGTTTCCTGCCTTGTTAATTTTCCCCATTCTCACTGATGTGAGGTGGGATCTCATTATGGTTTTGATTTGTATTTCCCTGATGGAAAGTGATGTGGAGCATTTTCTCATGTGCTTGTTGGCCATGTCTATGTCTTCTTTGGTGAAATTTCTGTTCATGTCTTTTGACCTCCAAAAATAAATAAAATAAAGAAAATTAACTGTACACAGATCTTAATATAGGAGGTCACTCTATTCAGCATTGGAATAATTATTTTCCATTTCTTACATTTTTTTTCAAAATTTCAAAAAACAAAACAATCTGAAGAGATATTTTATAATAAATTTCTGTCATTACTTTTGCAATTTCCTTATTATTTGGTGCTTTGCCTCAAAAATGTTTATATTTTCTTAAAATATGGTAGCTTCCTCCCAACTATACCCCTAATAGTGACTACTCAAGAATTGGAAATAGTAACCATGATCTATATTAATAAGTATATACCATATAGATGGATAAGAAAATGTTGCTGATATTATTCAATGATTATTAGTAATCAGATGTGAGTTGATAAAGTAATTAATGCTATGATAGAAAAGGTTTTTTGAAAAAATATGAAAAAATTGCAATAAAAAAGCAGTGGAAAAGTTCAGACACAAACAATAAAAAGAGACAAGTGATGCATTAAAATGTATCTGTAACTTAATTTTTGAAATATTTATTTTATCTTATTCATATATTAATGCACCAGTTTCTAAATAAATTATATACATTTAGAAAAAAAATGACAGAAACAGGCATGTATATACTATATATCTCATGATAAATAGACCTAATTCTTATTTCTTTGTCGAATAATGCAGCAAAGTTAAGTGTAATTTTGAATTCCTTAAAAGTGTAAATAATTGCAGAAGGGTTATATCAAAATTGAGTGGTATAAATACACTGACAAAGAGTGTGTTCACTAGTTAATGAATAATGATAAGCTAATAAAGTGTAATGAACATCAACAAAATAATGAAATGCAGTGATTATATGCCAAGTAAAGCAAATGCCATGGCATTCCATCACATTAATAGAAAAAGTGGCTAGTACTACAGTAGCTGTTCAGACAATTAAATAAAAAGTTTGTCTAAAATAATGACAAAGTCTGTTGAAAAGACCCTAAAAAATGCCAGTTATAAACTTTGGTATTCATCATTTTCTTAACAAACTGCTTCTAAATATTTAAAATATTTTAATATTTTAAGAAATACACACACACACACACACACACACACACGGGAGAATTTGCAATTCAAATTGAAATTAGCAATTTGCTAGAACTGATATTGTATACTCAACAATTTATGAATGTCAAGTTTTCTCTAGTTTTTAAAAAACTTACTGTCTCCCTTATTGTCTTTTCAATATATTGTCTTCAAAATTAATTATCATGGCAATTATACTTCAATATTGTGAAAAAGGCACCAAATACTACATAATTATTGCCAAATGAGAACAGCGAAACCTTTTTAATGATTATATATATATATGTATATATATTGTATAAATCTTTAAAAAAAGATTTCCTTATTTATCCATGAGAGACACGGAAGAGAGAGAGAGACAGAGACATAGGCAGAGGGAGAAGCAGGCTCCTTACAGGGAGCTGGATGCGGAACTGGATCCCAGATCCCAGATCCTGGGACCACGACCCGAGCCAAAGGCAGGTGCCCAACCGCTGAGCCACCCAGGGCCCCTATACATAGCCTTGAATGACTTTAGATATCAGTTTGTAGCATTCACATCACAAATTGCTAATACCCAGTGGTTTTAGAGGATAACATAAAAAATATTCTTAAATGTTTGAGTTGGCAATTGCTTTCTCAAACTGATGTTGAGAAGCAATGTTGTATTGTGGTTCAAAATTATTCATGGAAAACATTTTGGTAATATTTGTGTGATCTTGGCAAAACTGCATTAATATCCTGGTTTTTAGTTTCCTTAAATTTAAAATGCAGATGATAATAGAATTTTTGCTGGATATGTTAAATCAATAAGCCAATGCCGAAGATATGACATAAGCCTGATAAACTCTAAATGTGTGAATAAATAGGAGCTATAACTATGGAAAAAAGTCACCAATTCATCAGAAATTGAACAAATTCATTTATTTTTGAACACATGATATATTCATGGCACTTGATCACATACAGTAAAATGTATACTTTAATCAGACTTACATTCCTAAGAAAGAGTTAGGTGAAAGATAAGTATCAATATATATAAAAAGATAGAATGATATCTAAAGAGGGTTTGAATATGCAAAATCTAGGGGCACCTGGGTGTCTCAGTCAGTTGAATGTCTGACAAGCTCAAGTCACGATCTCAGGGATCCAGCTCTTTCTCCTGTCCTTCTGATTCCTGGCTCTGTAGGGAATCTGCTTGTCCCTTTGCGCCGCTCCCCACCCCCACCCCAGCCACTCCCTGTTGGTGTTCTCTTTCTTTCAAATAAATAAAATCTTTAAAAACACAAACAAAAAGAATACACATAATCTACCATTACACCACTATTTCATTTAACATATTACAGATTTAAGAGGGAAATACATATTTTAATTTCAATTTAGGTAGAAAATAAATCCAATAATGCTTGACAAGCATTCAACAAACTAGAAGTAAAAAGTAAACTTCTTTAACTAAAAATAATTAGCAAAAATCTATAAATATAAAACATCACACAATTTAGTAGAATATTGGAAATGTTTCCTTAGGATTAGAAACAAGACAATTATGGTTGTTATAAAAAAAACTGACCCCAACACAGGGATGTGGAGTACTATATAGATAAATCTTAAAAATGGAAGAGAAACATTAAAATTAGATAAAAAAGAGACAATGTAGCTAGTCATGAATATAGCATTGTTGATATAGAAAATACAAAAAAAAAAAAAAATCCCCAGAATAATTACTAGAATTAATGAGAGTCACAAAGCATTTGGATCACAAAATAAAAAAAAAAAATCTTTATAACAAAAAGTATAAAAAATACTATTTAAATTATAGTTTTTAATAACCAACAGAAGTATGAAGTACATAGGAATAATTGTGACAAAAGACCTGCAACACCCTCATAGAGATGATTATAAAACATTCATGAAATATTTAAGTAGGATATAAAAAATTATTGAATTATTCCATCAATCATTCATTTATATTGGAGTTAATTCATGCATTCAATTATTAATATATCATATTTTTCGCAGTTTCTTCATCAATAAAATGAAAATTAGAATCAAATGACATTTAGGTGCTCTCTAAACCTTTGTTTAAAAGTTCTTTGTAATTTTGAAGGGGCTTATACTTTTATTTGAAAATAGTGTTACGTGCTTTCACAATATCAGGTTGTTGCTTTTACTCAAACAAAAAAAACATAAAATCATCTATTATTATTTTAAATGAAACTTCAATAGGGTTAGTTGTTACTGCCATCTCCTCACAAAATAACTTTTGGTGTATTGGTGGAGAACACATGTAAGATTTATTCTTTTAGCAATTTTCAAGTATATAATGCAAAATATTTTTTAAAGATTTTATGTATTTATTTGACAGAGAGTACAAGGGAGCACAAGCAAGGGGAGCGGCAGAGGAAGAGGGAGAAGTGAGCTCCCTGCAGGGGAGCAGGGAGCCTGATGCTGGCTCCATCCCAGGACCTTGGAATCATAATCTGAGCCACTCAGGTGCCCCAAAGGAATATAATACAATATTGATAATGATAGTAACCATTGTTGTACATTAGATCCCCAGAACTCATTCATCTTAAAACTGAAAATCTGTATCCTTTGACCAACATCTCACTAAATGTAGGTTGTTGCTTTGTGGTATTGTGAAGCTTACATAAATTACTTGTGGATATAATTATTTTATGCTAATCACTTAACTTTGCATATGAAACTCTACCATCCAATTTCCCCAAATTTTAGGTTTCAGATCTCACAATTTACCTCTTTTAACTTGTGTATTCATTAAATTATAATTATCTTTAATACTTTTGTCCTACCTTTTTAAACTAGAATTAAGTGATTAGCACATTATCATATTACAGTGTTAGAGTAATCTGAATTTGACTATATATTTACCTTTACCAATACGTTGTATGCTTTCATGTAACTAATTAGTGTCCTTCATTTCAGCTTGAAAACCTCTTCAGCATTTTTTGGTAAGGCAAGTCTACTGTTGATGAAGTCCCTCAGCTTTTGTCTGGAAATGTCTTCATTTCACCTTCATTTTCTGAAGAACAGCCCTGCTGAATAAAGTATTCTTAAGAGAGTTTTTTTTTTTCTTCTTTCTGCACTTTTAATATATTATCCCACTCTCTCCAGGCTGTAAGGCTTCTGCTGAGAAATCTGCTGATAGCTTTGGGCAGTGGGGTGGGGAGGGTGTTTCTTATAAGTGATATGCTTCTTTTTCCTGGCTGTTTTTCAGATTCTCTCTTTGTATTTGATTTTTGAAAGTTTTATTATAATGTGTTTGGAGAAAATCTTTTTAAGTAGAATTTGTTTGAGCTTCATGAATTTGGATGGGCAAATCTCTCCTGAGATTTGGAGAGTTCTTGGCCATTATTTTTTAAATAAGGTTTCTGTCCCATCTCCTTCTCTTTTCCTTCTGGGACTCCAATAATTTGTAGATTGTTTCTCTTGGTGGTATTACATGGTTCATGTAGGCTTTCTTCCCTATTCTCATTCTCTTTTCTTTGCTATTGTCTGACTAGATAATTTCAAAGCTATCTTTATTTCATGGATTCTTTTTTCTGCTTGATCAGTCTGATGCTGATGCTGTTTACTGCATTTTTTTTTCCACTAATTAAATTCTTCAGCTTCAGAATTTCTTTCTGGTTCCTTTTTTATGATTTCTATCTATTTCTATCTACATCCCATTTTGCTCATGTTTTCTCGATTTTGTGGCATTGTCTTTCTGTATTTTCTTGTAGCTCATTGAGTTTCCTCAAAACAGCAAGTTTGAATTCTTTGTCAGGAAAAGTGGAAATCTTCATGTCTTTAGGGATCAGTGAATAGAAGATATTGTGATCCTTCGGTGGCATCATGTTTCCATGATTTTTCTTGTTCCCTGAAGTCTTGTGTTGTCGTCTTCCCCTTTGAGGTAGCAGTGTCCTCCAGTCTTTATGGACTGACTTTGGGGAAGAATTATCTTCCATCACCTTTGCTGGGGATTCTGAGGCTTTCTCAGAACTTATATGGCTATACCTGTTCCATTCTTCTTGCTTGCTCCCTCCTGCAACAGAATTCTTAAGATTGTATGCTTTCTTTTGATCCTGTGACATAATCAGTCTGAAGGTGGACTCTTTATCCTTTGCTTTTCTAAGGATAAGTGATCAAGTGGGCAGTCCCTCCTGGGTCTGCAGATTTGGGCTGGTTTCCTGTGTGCTTTCATTAGCCATCCTGCAAAGTTCCCTCTTATTGCCACTGGAGTGCACAGGAGCCAGCCACGGAGTGGCTGAGGGATGTGTCAGTGTGAGAAGCAGAATGCAGGGGTACCTACGGGCCTATGTAGGGGATCCACAGGTGAGACATTCTGACAGCCTGTGGGCTGGCCTACTGATGAAGTTTGATACAGTAGAATTTGCATTCTTTTGATAACTTCCAAGCCCTGGCTGCTAACTGCCTCCCAGTCATGGAGCTCACGACTCAGAACTCTGAATGGGATGAGAGAGAAATGGGCCTCTTTGGCTACATCTCACACAGTTTAGGAAGCTGGGCACTCACTCGTGCTTTCACTTTTCTCCATGGGAGAAACTGTGGTGGAGAGGAAAACATGAGTAATAGCAGTTTTCCTGTTATATTCTCCAATGTGTCCAATCTTGGATTTTTTTTTTTTCTCCAGTAATGTGCTGGATCTTTTCTGATAAAATACTGGACTGACATAAAAGATTTTTCATCTGTGGGTATTTCTTAAATCAGTGCTTTCTGGGGGGCTCCTACTCCATGGTTGAGGGGGGCTGGAGCCAGTTCATAATCCACTTCATGGTCCACAGCCAGGACCAAAGACTACATGCTTATTATCTGATGCACAAGTGAATGAGACTCCTCCTGGATCCCTTGCAGTTTGGGACAGGATCCCACAGCTTCCGAAAGGCACCTCTGTCCACAGGTTAAGGCTCAATTGTGTTCAGTAGTCATCTAGGGATGCCTTATTTGGGTGTCCTGCTACTTTCACTCCCAATTAAAACTTTTTTTGAAAGTTATATTGTTATTTCTTGTATTGTATTTTTTTGAAAATGCCTAATTAATATAGAAAGCATATATGAGCATATTAAACATCCAAGCCTTACCCCAGAAAAACAAGCATAGTGATATGTTTTTGTTTCATAATTTGCATAAAATAATAAAAATTTCAGATAAATTTTACAAGATTATTCAATTTTTCTCTCCCTTTAATATCTGCTATTTGACTTAGAATGTTTTATTTAAATGTTTTATTTCCTTTCTTACACAATGAAAGATATTAATCCACAAAATTTTATTTTGAAATATTTTCTAAAGTCTATATAACAAATGTATAATGTTATATGAGGATATAAAATGACAATATCTGCTTTTCCATTTTTAATCAAGTGCTTAGGAAGAAAATAAGCAGTATTTTAAGTAAACTAAAATGGAATTTGTTTTCTAGCATGTCTCATAAATGCCAAACAATGAAATGATTTAGTTTTAAAAGTTATTATGTCCCAATTGATCTTCCAGACAACGGACTTATTATCTAATTATGAAGATATGCACATTTATCAAAAGTTAGAACCATCTGTCTCAATTCTGTTTAATTTCATTATATATTCATCATTTAGACAGTTAGCTTATGACATAAGCCTCTACCAATGAGTAATTCTATACTGATTATCACTTGAGAACGTGCATAGGCAGACATCAGTCAAGTCTTATTAGTCTACTTTGAAATTAAAATCCTGCAAGTAATAGGTTGCTGACTAGCCAGTCATCACTGATATATACATGGAAATCTCTGGCATTCCCCTAAAGAAACCTAAAACTATCAGTGTCTTTTTTTTTTTCAGCAAATCATATAAATTTAGAATTCATAATTTCTTCTTGAATTGAGATTCATTCATGTGCATAATGTATTCAAATATATTTAAGCCCATGTGCATATATTCAAAATTCTCATTTTTAGATAGAGATCAAGAAATAATAATTTTAATTTAAAGCAACTTTGACTAAAATATTTGTAACATTCATAAGATTTATATCTATTGTGAATTTAACAATAATTCTGATTAGTGCCTTGAGTCAGAAATTGAATACAATTTCCTTTCCTTGCATTTGTAATTTTTATTAACAAAAATGAGTAGGAATATGGGAAATTATTTATTTAAAACACTTTTTAAAGTATTCAAAAGGCCCTTTTGTGTATCTAGAAAGGAGATGAGAAATATCTGATGTTTTATTTTGGGAATACTTTTTTAAAAAAGATTTTATTTATTTATTCATGAAAGACACACAGGCAGAGACAAAGGCAGATGGAAAAGCAGCCTCCCTGTCAGCAGCCTGATGCAGCACTCTATCCCAGCACCCCAAAATCACAACTGGAGCCAAAGTAGACACTCAACCACTGAGCCCCCAGGTGCCCCTATTATAGGAATACTTAAAATCATCAAAAAATATCTTATGTCATCTCCTAAATAGGTATAGAGAGGAGAGATGTCACCAAGATGACAAAATAGGTTGTTCCTGACGTGGCTCCCCCATCATAAGGAAAACAACAACTATGTAAGAATAAGATACCATTAAGAGAATCCTAGAACATGAACTGAGGCTTACACACCCCCTCACATACACAACACAGATACCAAGACAGACTAAATTGCAAAGGTAAGCAAAGCTGCTACTACACATTGGCCACATTGCCCCTTCTCCAGGCCAGTGCAGCCTCATATGGAGAAATCTCCCCTGAACATCAAAATCTTCTAGTGGGAAAAAGGAACCTAGGGGGACAATCAGCCTCGCTTAACAATTAAACTGTGATGGAAAAGTGGAGCTCTACAAACTAGACAGGGAATTCAAAATAATCCTCTTAAGAAATTTTAGTGCACTACAAGAAAACACATGCAGGCAACTAAGCAAAATTAGGAAAGCAGTGTATAAACAAAATGAGAAGTTTGATGAGGAAATAGTAAACCTCTAAAGAAACAAAACTAAATAGAAGTCCGAGAGTTGAAAAATACAACTGAACTGAAGAATTCAATAGTTTCAAAAGTGGACTTGACAGTGCAGAGGAACAAATCAGTGACCTGGAGGACAGACATATCAGAGTAGCAAAAAAATAAAATAAAATAAAATAATAATAATAATAATAATAATAAAATAAAAACTTAAAAGAGTGAAGAAAAGCTACGGGAATTATGGAATACAATAAAAAGCAACAATATTCACATTATGGGAGTTCCATACAAATAGAAAAAGAGAGAGGAAAAAATAAAGGAACAGAAAGTATATTTCAAGTATAATGGTTGAAAAAAAAAAGTATAATGGCAGAAAACTTACTGAATCTGTGGAGAGAAATGGATATCCAGATACGTGAGGACCAAGAGACCCCAAATAGCTTGAATGTTAAGAGAGCTACATTGATACACATTATAATTAAATTGTTAAAAAAGTCAAACAACAAAAAGTAGAATTTGAAGAGCAGCAACAGAGAAGTTACATACAAGGAAACCCCCGTGAGACAATCAGCAGTTTCTCAACAGAAACTTTTCAGGCAAGAGTAGAATGGGATAATATATTCAAATTATTAAAAGAAAATAACTATCAACCTAACATTCCATATCCTGTGAAGTCGTCCTTCAGAAATAAAGGAGGGATAGACTTCCTCAAGCAAACAAAAACTCATTGACAATATACCTCATCACCCAAGAGCTTCGATAGAGATAGACAATGATATTAATGTTGTTTTCATGCCTGCTAACACAACATCCATCCTTCAGCCCATAGATCAAGGAGTCATTTCACATTTCAGGTCTTATTGTTTAAGAAATGCATTTTGTAAAACTGTAGCTGCCATAGATGGTGATTCCTCTGATGGATCTGGGCAAAGTAAATTGAAAACCTTCTGGAAAAGATTCATTCTAGATGTCTTTAAGACCATTTCTGATTCATAGGAATCCTGTAGCCAAAAGAAACAAAAGCACTAACTTGTAAAAATATCTGTACCCTGTGTTTATTGCACTATTTATAATAGCCAAGACATGGAAACAAAACAACCTAAGTATCCATCCATGGATTCATGAATAAAGAAGATGTGGTATGTGTGTATATACATACACATGTATAATGAGATATTATCCAGCTATAAAAAAATGAGGAAATTCTATCATTTGTGACAAACATGAAAGCCTTATGCCAAGTGAAATATGTAAGAAAAAGATAAATACTGTATGATTTCACCTATATGTGAAACTTTAAAACCCACACATACACAAACTTGTATCAAAAGAGATCAAACTTGTGGTTATCAGAAGCAGAGGGTGGGGGGAAAGGAAATTTGAGGAAGGTGGTCAAAAGGTAAAAAATCCATTTATAAGATAAATAAGTACCAGGCTATAATATACAATATGATAACTATCGCTAACACTCCTACATGATATACAAGAAAGTCATTAAGTGAGTAAATCCTAAAATTTCTCATCACAAGGAAAATTTCTTTCTTTTTAAAAAATTTTTATGGCACCTATATTGTAAAACAGATGTTTGTTGAAACTATTGTGGTATAATTTCACAATATATGTAAATCAAGCCAAAATGCTGTATGCTTTGAACTTATATAATAATATGTGTCAATTGTTTCTCAGTAAAAGTGGGAAAAAAGGAAATATACCTAAACAAATAAACATAAATCTAGGTGAAAAAAAAAGTATATATTTGTGTGTGTGTCTTAAGTATTTCACATCTCTGTTCCTGTCATCATGATCACAAATAACAGAAATAATAGGAATAATAATAGGAAAAATTATTTCTACAATCAAATCAAATGTAATGGTTATATATATATATATATATATATATATACACATATATATATGTGTGTGTATATATATATATGTCTTCCCTTTATATATATATATATATATATAATTATATTCATTTGCTATACAATATATATAAATGAAAAGCAAAACATCTGATAAAATTATTTTTAAATATAACCAATTTTAATTCAACACCAACTTATACAAAATGATTAAGGGAAACTGAGTCTTTATTTTTTTAAATTTTTATTTATTTATGATAGTCACACAGAGAGAGAGAGAGAGGCAGAGACACAGGCAGAGGGAGAAACAGGCTCCATGCACCGGGAGCCCGATGTGGGATTCGATCCCGGGTCTCCAGGACCGCGCCCTGGGCCAAAGGCAGGCGCTAAACTGCTGCGCCACCCAAGGATCCCGAAACTGAGTCTTTAATCAAAGGTAAGTTTTGTATATTTTATGGGAACCCAATTTTCTCAACTTTTATTTCTCTGAAAGATTTATTGTCAAAATACTTACAATCTCACCCAAGAGGTTTGCTAGGAAACCAAAGCCAATAAAAGTGGCGGAAATTGGACCAGACAGCCAGGGACCAGAAAAACTAAAGTTAACCCATGGAATAAGTAGCAAGCAGTGTGTTATTTGGTATCTAGCAAGGTATGATATGCTTAGAACTGATATGAGCCAATTTTAGTACGTAAAAAGAAACTATGTTGGATAAGACTGCATTATAAGCAAAAATGAAACATGAAGGAAATCAGATATAACAGTCAGGCCTCTTAATTCCTTCTTTTTAGAATAGGTTTTCTAGCAACTGAATTTTTTTAGGAATCAGGTCAAATTTCTCCAATAGAAAAATATAAGTGAACGTAGTCTATTAGAACTCCAACCACATAGAAGTAGTTTCAAACTCATATAGTGATACTATATATAGTGATACTATGACCCTTAATAAGATACCCAAAACAAAATGTAAATTCTACTTTAAAGATTTTCAATAATTTTATGTGGTATAAACATAATGAGAACTACCTTCAAACACCATTAAACCACTATTTAGGGATAAAAGCAATTAGAAACTGCCTTCACATGACATAGAAGCTCAAGATTTTGTGGTTCTCAAGATTGATAAGGAGAAAGATCTGGGCTATTGTTTTAAGTTAAAGTCTTTGGAATAGAATGGGGAAATGTGTTATCTGAGACTAAAGGCCCTAAATATTTAGTATGTATCAGAACACTTGGAAAATTATAACGAATGTGTATTTCTGCATTTTTCCCAAAGGGATTTAAGCAAATATTCTGAAATAGGTAGTAAGTGGTTCATGCTTTGAAATTTACTGTTCTAGGTAGAGTAAAGGTCATAATGACTGTTTTAAGGTATTTCCTCACAGAATTTTGACTTCTTAGATTACATGCAAAATTACAAAAATGACAGCATTATTTAGAGAGGCTTCTGAAAGCAGCAATCAGCATGCTTGGTCTTAAGGTTTTATTTATCTTGAATTAAACAGGCATGGGGAAAGTTTTCTACTTTATCTGTTTTTCTGAACCACCTAAGTCATCAAATCAAAAGAACTCGTTATTGGAGCTCGCAGATACTCTAGGCTATCCAAGGAATCAAAACAACTTCAGGAAGGAAAGGGAAACACAATTAAATCAAAGCTCAGAGAAAGAAACACAGACATACAAATCAGTAAGAAATCTTCTCTTGGAAATGCTTAATTATTTGAGAATTGTATATTGTTTACCTTTCCTTAGCTTTAGGATAACATAAGGCAAAAGAATGTATATACATTCCAGGATAAGATTACCCACAGTTATAGATTTAATGTGGTTAATTATAAAGTTGAAACTCCAGAAATTGTAGAATAAATGATCTTACCCTGGCTTCCTCGGTAAATGGAAGATCTCTTCCATACCTTGCTGAATCTATAAATGTCTTTGACAGAGAGGCTATAACATCATTGATTATAGAAAATCTGAATCACCATTTCAAAGTAAAAAGAAAGTCTTAATCTTGAGAAGCAATAGTGATATGAGGGATTATGTATTGTTTTTAAAGGTACTGTAAAATGAATATAGATTATAGAATCATAGATGCCAAAACAGCAACTTCCTAGCTTCTCCTACTGATCAATCTGCTTAGAGCATCCCTCAATACTTCATATCAGTTAACAACTCAGTAAGATACAAAAAGCTGTTGTTACTACTTTAATATCTGAGCATAAAAAATTTTATATTTAATTATTTCACAATCTTGAATATGTATACATTCAATGTATACTTTTACTCTATTTTAAGGAGAAATTACACCCCTTTAACATTGATCCAAAATACTTAATGTTTCTTTAGATGGTGTCTTATCATCTCAACTGAAATTTAAAGTGAGTAGTAGCAAACATCCTAAAGATAAGCTTTTGCATTTGCATTTATTTGCATTTATAAAATAAAAATGACAGGGCAGCCCAGGTGGCTCAGTGGTTTAGCGCCATTTTCAGCCCAGGACATGATTCTGGAGTCCTGAGATCGAGTCCCACATCGGGCTCCCTGCATTTAGCCTGCTTCTCCCTCTGCCTGTGTCTCTGCCTCTCTCTCTCTCTCTCTCCTTCTGTTTCTCATAAATAAATAAAATCTTAAAAAAAAATGACAAAGTTTACCTTCTTTTTATTTAAAGCCATAACAAATATTTTAAATTTTTTTGGAGAACTTGAAAAATATATTTCTGCTATTGCAAACAAGAAAAATACAACATATGCAAAGAGAAATATTTTCAATTGTTATATTGCAAGTGTTATCCTTAGAAACTAAATACATCAGCCCATTGTCTGGCTTATATTACTTTGTTAAAGTCAGTCAGTTTTAGTGTTTCTCTTTTGAAACATGATGTCTTTTTTTTTCTTCTCAGACTGTTACAAGATGTTTCATTTTAGTCTTTGGTTTTCAATAGTTTTTCTATTATCAGCATATGGCATATACTGCTGGGGATTGTCAAGTGTTAAGTTTAAAAAAAAAATTTAAAGATTTGGTTTATTCATTCATAAGAGACACAGAGAGGTAGAGACACAGGTAGAGGTAGAAACAGTCTCCTTGCAGGGAGCCCAATGCAGGACTCCATCCCAGGACCCCAGGATCATGCCCTGAGCCCAAGGCAGATGTTCAATGACTGAGACACCCAGGCATCCCGAGAGTTACAAGTCTTTTTGAAGATGTAGATTAATTTATTTTTCAATAATGAAAAATACCCAGCCATTATTTTTTTTAATTTTCTTTAATTAAATTTAGTTTGTCAACATATTGTAGCACCCAGCGCTCATTTCAGTGCCCTCCTTATTGCCTGTCACCCAGTTATCCCATCCTCCCACCTACTTCCCCTTCTGCAACCCTTTGTTTGTTTTCCAAAGTTAGGAGTCTCTCATGGGTTGTCTTCCTGTCTCATTTTTCCCCAGTTTTCCCCCCTTCCTTATGGTCCCTTTCACTATTTCTTATATTACACATATGAGAAAAACCATATGATGATTGTCTTTTTCTGCCTGACTTCTTTCATACAGCTCTCAGTATGTTATTTGTTGAAATAATACTTCTGTCCTATTAAATCCCATTTTCTGAGATTTAAAATGTACATATGCAAACCTTTTCACCATAGAAGGACTTTACTACCATCCTTCTCTCTATTTTTTATGACTTATTTTCTCCATGTGTTAATCTGATTTTTTTTCTGAACTTTTCCCAAGTTGATACTTTTCCCTTTAAGAGTTTGAAACTAAAGCTAAACATAGCCATTGAGTAATTTACTTTTGGTTATTATTTTCATCATTTTAAAAATTTTGTGTGCTCTTTATTATTGTTGCCTGTTTTCCATTAAAGCTCTGATCAGTTTCTCTAATAAAATTATTAATTTCTTATTTCAATTCCTTTATCAAAATAAGCATATTCACTTGAAAATATATGCCTGATGAATCTAGTTATTTGGTTCACTGTAGTTTTTCTCATTATTTTCTCTACTTTCTACTCAATATTGGTTATATTGTTCTGTCTTCTTTTATGTCTAGCTAATTTTGACAGATTCCTATGAACTCCAAATTAAAAATTACACAATGAGACTTCCAGTTTCAGCTTTAATATGTAAAGAACTTGGAACTTGTCATTCCCAACAATACCAAAAGAAATATGTGAGCAAAATGAAAATTAATAATTTTTCTTGTACCTATTCTCAGAGAACTGAGATTGCAGGGCAAACTACCATTTTGAAATCTGGATAAGCAGGCAAATCAAAAGACTTATAGGCAAGGCCTTACTTAGAGCAGAAACTACTAACTGAAGTCATAAACTATTGGGGATATTTAAATGGTAATTCTGGCTAACTTGTAGAAGCTGATTGTGGACTATATTGAGAGTAAGAAACTACTGGGCACTGCTATATAGAGGGCCTCACATTGTCATGGATTTAATTTTCAAAAACTCCACAAATTTCCCACTGTGAATAGCCAGAAATGATTTCTCAGTGCGTCTAGCTATGGATGGGGGGGGGGGGGGGGGAGAGGGGAGTTCCCAGAGAATTTTCTTTAAAATAGCTTACTTTCCAGAGAAAATACCTTGCCAGAGTCTTGCCACTTGTAAGCTAAGAACATTTCACTGAGTCCAGCACCCTTTAGGTTTCTTTCTCATTTATGTGTGTGGGGAATGCATATTAAAGTAATAGCCCAGAGACAAGCCTGACTAAAATATTGAGATATAGTTATAAGATATAGAATATTTCCTTCCCACACACCTTACACCTGTTGATGTGATCATCAACAAGGCACCACTCTAATAACAGTGAATTACTACTGAAAGAGCTGGAAGAAAAGATACTTGATTTTAAAAAGTTCTTATGGAATCCCAAAGATCACAGAGGAGATGAAAATCAAGGACAGTAGAGGACTTGAAGTTCCTGACTCACACAGCTATAATAATCAATAAACACTGCCAACTTCTAGAAAGATTACCATAAAATATCATGCTAGGACCTATTTACCTTACTTCTTATTACCTGATACATTAGCTATGGCTCTCAAAGTTACAAAGCAAAATTACAAAAGCAAAATGCTAAAAGGCAGAGAAAGAAGTTTGAAAAGACAAAGCTAGCATCAGAGGCATACTCCTAATAAGACACTGATTGTCAGATAGGAAATATAAAGCATCTATGATTAATATGTTAAGAGCTTTAAGTTAAAATAAATAGCATGTAAGAACAGATGAGAATTGCAAGCAGAGGGATAGAATCTCTAAAGTAGAAGGGTGAAATCTTTAAGACAAAAATCAAAAGAAAAATATTTTTTTTCAAAAATGTCTTTGATAGGCTAATGGAGATTACATATAGCTAAGGAAAGCATCAGTGAGTCTAAATTTATGTCAACAAGAGATGTAGCATACAAATAATTAGAAAAACAGAAGGAGATAAAAAAGAAAATGAAGCAAAAAAAATATTTGAATAGTCGCTGAAAACTTCCCAAAATTAATGACAGAAAACAATGGATCCAGAAAGATCAGAAAACACCAAGCAGGATAAATTTCAAAAAACCTATGTGTAGACATACCAATATTCAAACTAAATACCAGACACAGAAAATTTTGAAATAACCCTGACAATTGTAATGGGGCAGGAAAACCCTTAACCTGAAAAACAAGAGAATGAGATTTACAGTAGATTTTCCATCAGAAACTATGTAATCAAGGAAAAAGTGGAGTGAAATATTTAAAGTGTTGAAGTGGGGAGGGGAGTTTCAATCTAGAATTCTATTCCCAGCACTATTATCCTCCAAATGTAAAGGATAAATAAATATATTTTATTTTATCAAAAACTAAAACAAACCTAAGGGAAATCATTGTCAAGTCCTACCCTATTAGAAATGTTAAAAGGAGATCTCCAGCAAGAAGGAAATTAGATAGGTCAGAAACTTAGCTCTACATAAAAAAAAAGAAAAGAAAAGAAAAGCAATAAAGAAGAAAAAAAAGTAAAATAAATGTTACATTTTTCTTATTCTTGATATAAAAGTTAATTATTTACAGTGATAAGTATTGAAAAGGTGTTGGCTGATCACAGAATATGAATAAATGAAATAAATAACAACAATGACATAGTAATATAAAAGGAGAGAATTTAAAATACTTAGTTATGGGACATGTGGGTAGTTCAGCAGTTGAGCATCTGCCTTTGGCTCAAGGCAGTGATCCAGGAGACCCAAGATCAAGTCCTGCATCAGGCTCCCTGCATGGAACCTGCTTCTCCCTCTGCCTGTGTCTCTGCCTCTCTCTTCCTTTGTCTCTAATGAATAAATAAACAAGATCTTAAAAAATAAGTAAAAAATAAAATACTCAGTTATAAGGTACCTACACTAAAACCAAATTGTTTTATTATGGGCAGAAATATATTAGTTAAACAAGATAATACAAAAGTATATTTGATATGCTATGAAAGGATATAAAATAAAGTATATGTAATCCTCAAAATCAAAGAAGTCAAAAAATATAGAGAAAATATGAAATTAAGAACAATGCAATGAATGGAATATAGTTACAAACAGTAGATATTAATGTAACTAATTTGATAACCAATTCATTATGAATGATCCAAATACACATTTGTAAGATAGACATTGTCAGAGTGGATAAAATAAAGAAGATCCAAGTGTAAATTGTCTATTAAAAAACACTTAAAATATAGAGACTGAATGGTTCAGAAGTAAAGGGATGGATAAAGAGACACAATGCTAACCATAACAACAACAAACAAACAGAAAAACTGGAGTAGTTAAAATAAATTCAGATAAAATAGGATTCAGAACAAGGAAAATTATCTTGGATATAAAGGGATGCTGCATGATGATGAATGGATCAATTCTCTATGAAGGCATAAAAATCCTAAATGCACCTAACAGGAGAGTATGAAAATATCTGAGGCAGAACTAGGTAAACTGAAAGGGTGGTTCAGTCCTCTCATATAGTTACAGCAATTAACATTTCTCTTTCAGTGACTGATAAATCAAACAGAAAGAAAAGAAAGAGTTATTCTAAAAAAACATCATCAGGGCAGCCTGGGTGGCTCAGCAGTCTAGCACTGCCTTCAGCCCAGGGCGTGATCCTGGAGACCTGGGATGGAGTCCCACGTCAGGCTCCCTGCATGGAGCCTGCTTCTCCCTCTGCCTGTGTCTCTGCCTCTCTCTCTCTCTCTCTCTCTCTCTCTCTGTGTGTGTCTCTCATGAATAAATAAATAAAATCTTAAAATAAAACACACTCACATCATCAATAAACCTGATCTAATTGACATTTATAGAAAACAGAATATCCCAACCAGCAACAGCAGAATACTTACATGTCCTTCCCAAGCTCACATGAAAATTGACTAAGATAGGCCACTTTTGGGCTGTAAGACCCTCCCTAACATATGTTAAACAATAAAAATTGTACAAAATATCCTCTCAGACCATAATAGAATTAGACTAGGTTACATAAAACATAGTTCATTTAAAAAATCTTAAAATGCTTAAAGATTAAACATACTTCTAAATAACATATAGTTCAAAAAATAAATATCAAGAAATTTTTAAAACAACCTGAATTAGTTGAAAATGAAATGCAACGTATCCCTGAGAGTCTTTTTTGTTTGTTTGTTTGTTTGTTTTTCTAAAGAGGAATTTAAATAAACTTCTTTCTTACGGGCAGCCCAGGTGGCTCAGTGGTTTAGCACTGCCTTCAGTCCACGGCATGACCCCAGAGACTCAGGATTGAGTTTTACGTGGGACTCCCTGCATGGAGCCTGCCTCTCCCTCTGTCTGAGTCTCTGTCTCTGTCTCTGTCTCTCTCTCTCTCTCTCTGTGTGTCTCTATAAATAAATAAATAAATAAATAAATAAATAAATAAATAAATCTAAAAAAAAGGGAAATACTATCTATCCAAATTTGTGGGATGCAGCCTAATCGGTGATTAGAAGGAAATTTATGGAGTTAAATGCATGTACTAGAAAATAAGAAATACATAAAAAGGATAACCTCAAGAAAATAGAGAAAGAAGACCATTTTAAGTATAAAGCAAACAGAAGAAAATAAATAAAAAATAGAACAGAAAGCTTAGAAATTGAAAACAGGAAAATAATTAATAAAGCCAGAAATCAAAAGTGGATTATTTGGAAAGGTCAAAAACCTTGGGATGCCTGGGTGGCTTAGTGGTTGAGCATCTGCCTTTGATTCAGGACTTGATCCTGGGGTCCCGGGATCAGGTCCCGCATCAGGCTCCCTACATGGAGCCTGCTTCTCCCTCTGCCTGTGTCTCTGCCTCTCTCTCTTCGTCTCTCATGAATAAATAAAATCTTAAAAAAAAAAAAAAGTTGATAAACCTTTAGCCAGGCTAACCATTTAAAAGGGGAGAAGACACAAATTACCAACATCAGCAATGAAAAAGGAGCCATTGCTCCAAAACCCACGAACATTAAAAGGATAATAAAGGATACTGTAAAAAACTTAATACCTATAAATTTGATAACAGATAAAATAGTCTCATATCTTCAAAGACATGAACTACAAAATTGAACCTAAGGAGAGAAAAATTATCTGAAAATCTGTATCTATTAAAGAAATTGAATGTATAATTAACCACCTTTCAAAAAAGACTTCAATAGGTCCAGACGGTCTCACTAGTGAATCCTATGAAACGTTTAATGAATAAGTTTTATTTTCAATGATCTCTTTCAGAAAAGAAGACAAGGAAACCATTTTAAGCTCATTCTATGAGGCAAGCTTTCCCCTAATGCCAATATCATACAAAGATATTGCAAGAAAGGAAGTGTGCAGATAAATATTTCTCATAAGTTGGAAAATACCAACAAAACGTTAACAAATTGAACAAACAATGTATAAAAATAGTTATTCACTGTAAACAAGTGAAATTTATTCCAGGCATACAAGACTGGTATAACATTCTAAAATTAATCACACTGCATCAGTAGGCATGAAGAAGAAAAATAATATGATCATATCAATTGATGCAGAAAATAATTTAGAAAAATCCAACACCCACTCATGAAAAAAAATTGTCAGAAACTAAAAATAGTTTGTAATACCCTCAACTTAATAAAGAACATCTATTTAAAAACTGATGAAAAACTGGATGCTTTCTCTCCAAGACCAGATAAAATGTTGACTCTACTCCAAATCAACATCAAGAAAGTAAATATAAGTTATGCAGATTGGAAAGGGAGAAATAAAATTGTCATTGTTTACAGATGATATTATTTTATATGTAGAAAACTCTAAAGATCCAACAATAAAACTCCTTAACTTATTAGATGAGTACAGTTGGGTCTCAGGATATAAGATTATATGTATAACTTGTTATATATATAGTTGTATATAATTGTTGCATATAAATTATATATCTACAAATTGTTTGCCTGTCCACCATCAATGAACAATTGGAATTTAATATTAAAAAATAAATAACATCATGTATATTAGCACCAAAATATGAAAATGTGGGTAAAATTCTAAAAAGGTATGTGTAATATCTATATGAGGAAAATTATAAAACCCTGAAGAAAAAAAACTACAGAAAATATAAATGAATGGGAGATATTTGATGGTCATGGACAAAAAAGAATCAATATTGCTAAGATGCCAATTCCTCCCAACTTGCTCAATAGATCCAGTTCAAACCATTTTGCAGATACAATCAGATTATAAGTTTATAAGGAAGACAGAAGCCCTAGAGTACAGCATGAAAAAATACAATGTGGATGGAGGACCTATATTATCCAATTTTAAGCCTTACTATAAAAACTACATTAATCAAGACAGAATTGCATGTAAAAAAACAGACACCAATATCAATGGAACACCATGGAGACCCCATAAAGAGACCCAAACAAATACAACCAATTGATCTTTGAAAAATAAGCAAAGGCAATTCAATTGAGAAAGAACAGACTTTTTAACAGCCAACTTGGAAAATTTGAATGTCAATCTGCATAACCAAAAGGAAACCAAAACAAACCTTAGATACAGTCCTTACAACATACACAAAAAATAACTCAAAATGGACATTAGACCAAATGTAAAACCCTAAATTATAAATTTTCTAGAAGAAAACATACAAGAAAATCTAGTTTACCTTTGGTTTTGCCTTGAGTTTTGAAATGAAACATCAAAAACATCATTGATGAAAGAAAGAAAAAAAAAATGAAATGGGGCTTGATTAAAATTAAAAACTTCTGTTATGCAAAAATACTGCTAGACAATGAAAACCCAATTCACAGACCAGGAGGAAATATTTACAAAACACTTATCTAATAAAGAACTCAAATTCAAAATGTGCAGAAGACACTCAAAACTCAACAATAGGAAAACACACAATTCAATTTTAAAAAATGGCAAAAGATATGACAAATGTCTCACAAAAGAGTGTATAGAGATGGGAATGAACATGAAATAATGGTCCACATCATCTGTCATTACAGGATTACAAATTAAAAATAGCAATGAATACCACTATACATATAATAGAATACATATACATATAATAGAATGGCTAGAATTTAAAAAATATCTGACAATAACTTTTGACAAAGATGTACAACATCAGAAGTAATCATTCATTGTTGGTCAGAATGCAAAGTGGTATAGCCACTTTGGAACACTACTAGTTTCTAGCAAATATAAACATAATAGTAACTTTATCATCAAGTAGTCATGATTTCAAGTATTAATTTCACTGACCTGAAAGCCTATGTCCACACAAAAACCTGCATGTGAATGTTTATATTATATATATATTTAATTTTAATCAATACATATATTCATATGGCCCCCAAATGCATGCAACCAAAAATGTCCTCCAATAGTTGAATAGATAAATAGATAAATAAACTGTGGTATATCCATACAATGTAATATTATTTGGCAATATAGCAAAATGAATCATTGAGCAACAAAAAGACGTGAAAGAAACAAATGCACACTGCTTAGTGAAAGAACCGGTCTGAAAAGACAACATACTCTATGAATCAGCTATATGACATTCTAGAAAAGTCAAAACTATAGCAATGGTAAAAAGATTAGTTACTAGAGGTTTGGAGGAGGAGGACAGAGTTGACTAGGTGAAGCACAGGGAATTTGGGGAAGTACCAAAACAATTCTGTATGATATAGTACTTATGGATCATGATACTATTTCTTTGTCAAAACCCATAGATCAAGGAAAAATATCCATATATGTTAACTGCTATGTACACACATCCATAAATGCTTCTATAAATAGCGGCACATACACATACTCATACATACTAAGCTAAACATAAATTCATACTGATGTCTCAAACTCTAATCTATTACCAGATAGATCATTCTAGAATCCCTCCTTGCTTATCTGTAGTTCCACATTCCAACACTGAGAAAACTGACTCTAACCATCTGTTACTCCTTAGCTGAATTGTTCAAGTATTACGTGTGTAGCAGTATTAGAATCATGGACCTATTACTACCCGTGGGAAACAACTTTATAACCTAAGGTATGGTGCTTATCCAATTTCTTTTGCCTTAGTCTTACATTACTAACTTAGTAATTTCAGTGGTACTTAGATCAGTAACTTTCCCTCTCAGACTTCAGAGAGATTATTTCATACACATATACACAATTACATCGTTTTATCATAAAATATATTTGTACACATACAGATTCATTCTCTCTCTCTCAAATAAATAAATCTTGATGAAAAGAAAGATACTGGTTGCATAGGGGAATTCTTATCTTCTATTGTCACCTTTGAAGAGAAATTCTAATCATTTAAAATAAATCAGCATAATGAAACTTTCTAGAAATATATTCTAGTAGAATTCCTTTGTAAATCATCAGCTTGATAATAAATGCACAATTTGAGCCTGAAGTAAAAATGCAAATTAATTAATTTTTATTAAATACAGTGATGGAAATATCTTAGGTTTACTTGACAATATAATTTTTTAACAAACACTGCTCTAATGGTATAAATAAAAACAAATAAAATTTTATTCTGTAATTAAATAAAAATTACTCCAGTGAAGTTGCAATTCTTTCCATAAAAATGAGAAATCTCATTTTCCCTTTTTGTCTGAGAGTAACATTTAAATCATTATAAAATAGAATCATCTTCAGAATAAGCTTTCACAATTTTATGAATTGTAAGTTTAAAGAATATACTTCTATAGGAAATTCAGTAATTTCATGTAAATTAATGAAATTTAAATTTTCACTTAAAGTATCAATTCCAATGCATTTGATTTAAAGAATATTGTTCACATTTTTTCTACAAATAAAAGATTCTAAAGTGAATACGTTAAGACTAAAACTCATATTACTTAAACATTTTTACATCAGAAACTAATGAGATAATATAACGATGCTCAATTATTTTTCCTTCATGGTGAGCCTCATAATATATAATTAATTTTCTCTGTATACTCTAAAAAATTACTAATATCATATAGTTCCCTCAATAATTCTATCAATCTTAAGACAGAAACACAGAATCAGAAATTTAATATATATATATTAAAATATACATATCCTTAATGTATATGTTATATATAATATAGATCATATATATTACATTTATATCATATATATATTTGTCCAGTTACTAGAGTTTCTGATATATTAAGATCCTTATTCAGATTTTGCTTGTCCTAACCCTTCATGGATGCTAAAAATACTTTCTTCCTGGAATTTATTCACTAAGTTTATGACTTTATTTTAACTTTTCTAAAGAAAACCTATATTTACGTTTCTTAAATAAGGAAAGGATGAAAGGAAAGGAGGGAAATAAGGAGGAAGAAAGAGAGGGAAAAAGGAGGAGAAGAAAACCCTACCACTATGACTTGTCCTTTGAGATTTTCTCGTTTATCATGTCTTCCTTAAATATAACTGAAGCAGAACTGTATAGTATAGATTACTAAGGCTCATATAACTTTTGCATACTGATTCCTCTTAATAAAAATTTGGGAATCTAACAGTTAGTTTCGGCTTTTGCAAGAAAAACTCATGTTTTCGTAGGACATAGATTTTCCTCAGCAACTTTGAAGGCTCATAGTAAATTTGCTTCCAGTCTGTTCCATGTACCACTGATTATTATCCATGTTCTTTTTTATGTATCATTTATGCATTTACCTAATTCCTTTTCCTACTACCACTGACTTTGTCAGGTGGCCCACAGTGGAACGCAGCCCATGGTATTTACATCCTTGTGTGGTCCTCCCACACTGGCCCTGATTCTCACCATGTGACATTCTTTGGCCAATGAGGCATTAGAGAGTGTATTACAGAGGCTTGGTAAATCTTTAGACATTGCGGGTTGAACTCTTGCCACAAGTATTTACTTCTCATTTTGGAAAGCTTACAAACAAATTTAAAGGAGTTTACTAGAATTCCATGGAGTCTATTTATAAGTTTTACTTTACAAAATTATTATATAAAACTTATACTAAGTTTGAATAATGCATAAAATGTAAAAGAGACATGGGGACAATAAAGGGATATCCTTTTGAAGTACAAATATGTATTAAATAAGTAATTAAGTTGGTCACAGTTTTATTGATTTTCCACAATTTCCTTCCCATTATGTTCTCATTAATATTGGAAAGCCAGTGATTTTTAACCCACAGTTGTGTGTATATATATAAATATATATATGGGGGGGGGGTAAGCACTTTAAAACTGGCAAATATTTAAGTAACTTTAAATGATAAATGGAGACAAGAACTTTAATATGCAGGAAACTTCATATCTGTTAAAGCAATATTGTGACTTTTAATTCATATTCAAATATTTTATCTTTAATAACTCCAAAACAAAGAGAGAGTGATTTGAACAGATGTTATCTTAGTAGGATTCCATTCTTTAAAGAATACCATGTTGAGCTACCACCAGCTTAAAACTGAAGGAGAAAAATAAAGAGTGAGCTTTATGAAGTCCCAGAGGATGCTCAAGCTGATTTATCATGTGGCATGCCTGGGCACCTCAAATAAGATGGTTAAAATAAATGTTTCATGCTAGTGAAAAACACTGAAAAGCAAACAATATAGTATTCCTTTGCCTGAATACAAAGGAGCCTTTCTCTGAATTCAGTTATACTGCAAAATAGGGGAAACCCATACACATTATAAAATAAAACTAAAAAAAATTATTTATACGTACTGTGGGAATTAATCCTATATTTATTAAATATGTATTTTATTCTTTAAAGACACAGTTTCTTCTTTTACCCTCATTTTTTTTTAATCTTGCTACAAACTCCCCAGCTGACATTCCTATAATGGTAATGAACTGAAAATGTAGTACTGAAAATGTAGTGCATTTTACATTCGCTGAGAGCTTAGGCCCAGAAGTCAGATCACCTCCTTGACATTTCAGCTTTCTCATTTGTTAGGTGCATGACCTTGGGCAAGTTACTTAATTTCTCTCTTCCTTAGTTTCTTCATCTCTAAGTGGGGATAACAGTGACATTTACATCATAGATTGGTGTCATAAAAATATACATTTGATATATATATATATATATCAAATTATAGATTATATATATATATATATATATATATATAATCTATCATCTTTGTAGAACAGTGTCTGGTACCTAGTAATACATGTTAGTTTTATTTATTTAGCACATATATTTTGGAATTATTTTCTTTGTCAGGGCACTAGGTTGGGTGTTGAGTGTACCACAGTGTACAAACACAAAGCCACTTCACTCATGGAACTTTTGGGCTAGTGGAGAATCTTAACCCAAACAAGTATTGAAAGGATGATGCTGTGGAATGCTATAGTTCTATATAGCTGGGAGTGGAGGTGGGCATAGGGTGGAGAGGGTGAATAAGCTAGTCCGGAATAAGTCCAGAGAAAGCCTCTTTAATAAAAGGCTTCATAATTTGAAAAAAAAAAAAAGTTAACCCTAGAGAAGGGTTAAATTTCTATTCATTGAATCTAAACCCAAAGCTCCACAAATGGCCTCCTGCTCACTTAGGGTCTGAAATTCTTTCCATGCATCTGCTTGGCTTTCATGTTTTAATCATCTGATTTGTCTGCTTATTCATGCTCCCTGCTGCCAAATAATCATAATTTGCACAGATCATATCATCACCTCCCCAACTCATCCCCTATTCACTGTGGCATGCAGATATTGTAACCTAATTGTCTTTCTTTTAAAAGGTATCTCTGAATTCAAATTCCTAAGAGAATATTTCCTTGAGACTTTTGAACTTTATATAGATTGTGTGTCCCCTTTTGTAAGATTTCATGCAACAACTTCATTTGGCTTCAGCTGGGAGTGCAATTAATGAGGTGAGAGGTCGTGTGTGATTAACATAACTATGGGTAAAACAGACATTTTCATTTAGAATAAATAAGGGATTGTAAATGCAAAATACAAATCAGCTTTTAATATAAGGTATGTGCACTCTTCTAGGACTTAGGGTTTAAAAGATGCCCCCACTCCTGTACATTGCAGATAAGACTATAAGTTAAGTGGGCCCCTTATGTGGAAAAAATACTATTAAAATTTTAAATGTACATTTACTTTGACCCAGTGATTCTATTCTTGGCTGTTTATCATAGAGATATATGTATTCATGTACCAAATGAGGTTTCTCCAAGTATATTCACTACAAAAGGCATGTAGTAGCAAAAAGGGGGAAGCAAACTAAAAGTCTACCAATAGACTACTTAGTATATTAAATGTAGCGCACCCACATAATGAAATAGTATGCATCTATTAAAAACAATGCATCAGCTCTATGTATGACAGTAGAGGAATAAAGATTTCATAAATAAATATGGCAAAAATAAGAAAAGGCAAAAGAATGTACAAAATTATATGTACATAAATTAACATGATATTTTTGTGAAGATGTATAAGAAATATAAAAGACAGATAACAGTAGTTACCTCTGACCGGGTAGGAAAAGAGAAGTTTGACAGTCCTTTCTTCCCAATATACCCTTCAGAAAGCTTTACTATTTGTAGCATGTGCATGTATTACTTACTCAAGATAAATAGGCATAAAATTTTAAAAGAGCCACAAACTTATCTCTAATGCATGTAAAACTTGAACCACTTTTTCCTATTCCTAATAAACCACCACTTTAATTAACAAGCAAATTTTATTGCTATTGGGAAAATACTCAATTTCCCTTCATAGTATGCTTTCTCATTTTTTTTCTGCCTTTCAGTAACCTGCCACAATTCTAATCTCCATTAATACGCTTCCAGGCCTACATAACACCTGAGTTGTAGAAATACTATTATACTGATAAACACAAACAATTTTCTACAGTTATATGTTTTTCTTTTCCTGGCTTATAAGTATTTCCTTGTCAAGATTTGTGAATATTTTTGTGTATGCCTGTGTGTTTGTGTATCTAGGATCATCATTAACACTTCCAAAGGTACAAGGAAGTCGGATATAAGATTTAGTATTTTATCAGATAATGTCATAGGTAATGTTTTAGGATTTAGAGTAAATATATTACTCTCTCCTATCTGTTCTCAAACTTCTTAACCATAACAGGTCTTATATTTACCTCTTAACTCATTATGTCGTGTAGAAAAAAAAATTATATACTTTCGAATTTTTCTTGGGAATATCTCACCAATAAGGTTTTTATGTATTAATCTGGAAATTAATAATTGTCTTCATTAAACTTTCCATTATCATTAAAATTTACAAAAATAAAAAGGAATACTAGAAAATTTTTTAAACAATTTTTTTATTTTATTTTTTTTAATTTTTATTTATTTATGATAGTCACACAGAGAGAGAGAGAGGGGCAGGCGCTCAACCCCTGAGCCACCCAGGCATCCCAAGGGTTCTTGTTTTTCAACAAGTATATTCATAATATGTAATTGGAAATTTCAGAGAATAGTTTCTACATTCACTATATATGAAAGACTTGAATTAATAACATACTTCAAACATAACAATGTGACCTGGCAACCTTATTCATTGAAAGAGGGTTTTGATTTTGAATAGCTGATTTTAATTTCACACTCAGTAGTAAATGTCACTTAGTATTCATAAATCTATTTTGATATTAACAATGTGTGGTAAATGTTTAAGATTAATGCTTATCTAGTCTTTATATAGTGAATGTAGAAACTATTCTCTGAAATTTCCAATTACATATTATGAATATACTTGTTGAAAAACAAGAACCCTTGGGATGCCTGGGTGGCTCAGGGGTTGAGCGCCTGCCTTTGGCCCAGGACGTGATCCTGGAGTCCTGGGATCGAGTCCCCCTGCATGGAGCCTGCTTCTCTCTCTGCCTGTGTCTCTGCTTCTCTCATGAATAAATAAATAAAACCTTAAAAAAAAAAAAAAAGGAACAAGAACCCTAATGAGATATGAGTTGTATTTGAATAGACATCCTGTGTTAGTTGGACCTCTCTTCATCACTGATGTGGCTCATGACACCTTCAATAGTACTGGTCCAAATGGAATCAGCTTCGTCCCAAGGTGAGAAGGAACCAGAAACTGTACTGCTGCTATTAACTTCAGCGTTGGAACCGTAACAATTGCTGCTTTCTCTACATTGTACTGTAAAGAGGACTAAAGAAATTTAATTGAAATACTTTTATTAATATCCTAGTAAACTGGTATACATAGTCAAATTATGCACACTAGTTTTCCACCTTCAGTTTGGAGTTGTATAACTTGTATAACTTGAGACAATTCAACTTGCCCCTTTTGGTCTGTTCCCTCCTCTGCAAAATGAATGCAAGACCACAAACCCAAGGAGTTATTAATTGAAGTGAAGGTGAAAGGGCTTTGTATACTCCACAGTAGTGGAAAGAAAAAAGGTTTGTTACCAGACCAAATCAAAATGCCCTGTGCAGATAGGCAGAGCTCGTGTTAGCTCTCTTTTGTATTTATTCTTCTCTAAACAGAATCTATTTTTTTAAAAGAATCCTTCCTGGTAGCTGAACTCACTCTTAGATTTTCACTTCTCTCCTTCCCTACTTAGTACTGTTAGTCATTAACACTTTCTTGGCCCTTGTCCTTGGTCCATCTGGGCCTGTGCAGTGGTGCCTCACAGGAGGGTCCTACAAGGCAGGAGGAAGGGTAGCAAAGGGGATCCCAAGAACATGTTGATTCCAAAGGGAGAAAGGGAGTTTACCTCTCCACAGTGTGTTTAAAAAAAAAAAAAAAAAAAAAGTTGGAGATAACAGACAGTGATAGATAAAGAGACAGGGAGACAGAGAGAGGGAGACAGAGAGACAGAGAGTGAAATAAATTATGTCCTGAGGCTTCTTCAGGAAAAGTCTCAAGGAACAGGCAGTGATAGCTTCCTGAGATGAATTTAAATACCCCAGAGTTGCCTTGAGGAGCAAGACAATGGAACTGTACCTTCTGGTTGCTGCAGCCTTGGACTTTGGCAGAAGTTAGACTGGGGCCCTAATGATGTTGAACATTTTTTCTTCTGCTTATTGATCACTTGTACATCTCTTTGAAACAATATTTATTTGAATTTTTCCATATTTAATTGTATCATGCATTGACATTGTTCAATGTGAGAATTATTTATATATTTTGAATATATTCTAATGGTCCCTTATCAGATATGAATTTTGCAAATATTTTGTTCTCATATTGTGGTAGCATCTTCATTTATTGATAATGTCTCTTATGAACTGAATATTTGTGTGCTTCTAAAATTTGTATGTTGATTACAATCCCAATATGATGGTGTTTGGAAATGGGGCCTTTGGAAGGTAATTAAGTCATGAGAGTGGAGCCTTTGTGAGTAAGATCAACCCCTTTATAAGAAAAGTTCAAAGTGATATTTCATTCTCTTTCTACCATGTGAGTAACAAGAAGGTCCTCTGTAAACTAGGAAGAGGGCATTCACCAAGAATTCAACCATGCCAGCACTCGGATCTCAGACTTACAGCCTCCAGAACTATGAGAAACAATGTTTGTTGTTTAAGCCACCTAGTCTGTGAAAATTTGTGATAGCAGATCAAGTTGACTAAAATAGTGTCATTTGATCCATATTTAATTTTGATGAAGACTAGTTCATCTTTTTAATTTTTCTTCTGTTGCTGTTGCTTTGCTGTCATATCTAAGAAAACATCATCTTGTCCAAGTTCTGAAAGATTGATTGATTGATTGATGATTGATTTTATTTATTCATAAGAGACACAGAGAGAGACAGAGGAAGAGAGAGAGGCAGAGACACAGGCAGAAGGAGAAGCAGGCTCCATTCAGGGAGCCGGACATGGGACTCAATCCCGGGTCTCCAGGATCACAACCTGGGCCAGAGGTGGCACTAAACCACTGAGCCACCCAGGCTGCCCAAAACTTTTTTTTTTTTTTAATTTCAATATATATCTGTGCTCTTTGCATGAATATTGTGAACTTAAAATAATTGTTTCTATATACTCCTGTTAGTTAGTAGCTAGACGTGAGCAGTGGAAGGAATGCCCCTGTAGTCAACAAAACCAGCCCACATCTTCCTCCGACTAGATGTTATATCCTACAGGACTTTCTCTCAAGAGATGCAAGCCCAGTCCAGAGAGAAGGTATTGTCAGTTTAACCTCTAAATAGTTATATGGCTATTAACATAAATTAGCATTGCTTTTACAGCCCCAACCCCACTCAGCAAGAAAGGCTGCCATGATGGTTCTGGTACAAATCTGTCTTCGTTCCAGAGAACTTTGGTGATCCTTTAGAACAAGTATCTGAGTTTTCCCATCTTCACTCTGAAGACCACAGATGTTGAATATATTGATTCCTCCTTCCACATTTCCAGCAACTGGTCAAGCTGGGATTTAAATACAGGCATTTTGGTTGCAAAGTACATACATCTAACCACTGCTCTAATCTGTCACATTTTTTACAGTACTTGGGATATTAAGGATATGTTTGGTGGGATAAGAGGCAGAGATTGATATATCAAGTGTATATCTAAACATCTTCCCTTGTTTCAGGATTTCTTTTCCTCTAGGGCCCATGGTTCTTGGTCAAGGGTGGGCAGTGAAGCAAAGTTTATCAAGTGATAGGACAAAGCACCCAAGGAGGGAAAGCACCCCAGAGAGTTGCCTTTCGGGCTTCTAAATCTAAGGGTTTTTACAGGAATGTTTGGTGGGCTGTTTTAATCTGATTAACCTCCATGCACCTGTCACTCAATCAGGTTTTGTCCACACTGTCATCTACCTATCTGGTAGTTGTTCATGTGGGAAAAAATGGAGGGTTCCTCTGGGGTAGTGTAGAATCTTTTTCATTTTAAGGGCATTTTCCTCTTAGGATGAAGGCCCTTTGCTCCTGCCTTTCTTCCGACTATCCTCTATTGCCCAGATATCCCTTTCTTATATAATTGTGAATTAAAATTATGTAACATAAATGGAAAGTAATAGTAATATTACTAGTACCCATCGCTAGACTACATAATTTACATTTACTAATACAAAATTCAGAATTTTGCAATCTAAAGAAACTTATGCATTAAAATCATTTCAAGAAAATATAGGAAACTATTTAGTAAATCATCACCTATCCTTAATAACATAAAAATATACTAATTATATAAGTAATAAAAAATAAAATCATAATAGGCTGAAATATTTGTTTTTTTTTAAATATTGTATTTATTTATTTGAGAGAGAGAGAGAGAGAGAGAGAGCAGGAGCAGGAGGAGGGGCTGAAGAAGAAGGACAAGCAGACTGCCTGCTGAGCAGGGAGCCTGATGCAGGGCTTCATCCCAGGATCCTGAGATCATGACCTGAACAAAAGGCAGACATTTAACTGACTGAGCCACACAGGTTCCCCAATAGGCTGAAATATTTGTATTAAATGGTATATGTGGAACTGAGCTCTATTGCAAACAATTCCAGATACTTACTAAAATCTTTGTACAAATATAACACAGAAAACAAAAAAACTCCTAATATAACTGACAGTCTGAGACTGATAAAGACCATGAATCTGTGAATACTTTTCACAAGCTATAAAATTCAAAGATCAGCACTAAAGCAAACTCTGGCCACCAATGGTAGCGTTCACTGAACAGGCATGGCATGGTATGGCATGGTAACAGAATAAAAGACATTTGGTCAATAGTAAGACTGTCATAAAGTGTACACCAAGCAGGATAAAGCAGCCATTTTTCTCCAACATGGGTTCTATATTTTTATTTAAAAAATATAGTTCTTTTCAAGTTACTATAATTATTATTATGGTCAGTTTTAGATTTATCATTTTGTTTGTTACCCATTTTTCCTGTTATTTTGTTCCTAAAATTTTCTTTCCTTCTTTCTTCTATGTTGATTTAAAAAAAAAAATAGTATTGTATTTTAATTACTCTGTTGAATTTTAAGCTATACCTATTTGCTTATTTTCAGTGCTTGATCTAAGTATTATAATATGCATCATTAACCTATCAAATTTGCTTAGAATTAATATTTTACTACCCCCCATAAAATGTAAGAACCAGTTAATAGTATGATTCAATTTATTGCCCTGTCCTTTGTGTAGTTGTCACATGCGTTATATTCACACACACACAATTTTAAATACAATAATGATATTTTACATTTCCCATGTCCATTATTACTCTTCATTTCTTCCAGAAGATCTGAGTTTTCACATGGTATTATTTTCTTTCAGCCTGAAAAACTCCCTTTTTGCTTATATTACAGAATACAAATGAATTCTTATAGCTAAGAGTTATATGAAAATTTTTATTTTGCCCTTATTTTTTGAAATATTTCTAGGGATATAGAACAGTGTTGATTTGTCATTCTTTCAATTTAGCACTTTGAATATTGCTTTCTTTTTTTTTTTTTTACTTCTAGTTCCCATTAATCTGATTAGAAGTCAGTATAATTAACATAGTTATTTCCCTATAGGTAAATGATTTTTTTCCTTTCTCCACTTTCTGGAAGTTTGCAAGATTTTGATCTTTTTTTTTTCTTTGCTGTTGTTGTCCATTTATTTTGTTTTGTTTTCAAAAGGTTGGCTATGATAAGCTTAAGGAAGCTTTTTATATGTTTAATTCCTGATGGAAATTGGCTGAATCTCTTAGTACTGCAAACTAACATGTTTTAAATAGATCTTGGAAATATTAAGCCAGTGTTTTTTTAATAATATTCTTTAATCCAAAAAAAATAATATTCTTTAATCCCATTCTCTTGCTCTTATCCTTTGGGGACTCCTATTATTTTATAAATATATATATATATATATATATATATATATATATATATATGTTAGATAGCTTGATATTGTCCCATACATCACTGTAATTATCTTCATAGTTTTTCAAATATATTTTCTTAATAAAGTCTTTCTTTTTATACATACTTTTCTAAAGATTTTATTTATTTTTGAGAGAGAGAGAGAAAGAGCTTGAGGATGGGGGAATGGGCAGAGAGAGAGAGAATTGCAATGAGACTCTGTGCTGAGTGTGGAGCCTGATGCAGGGCTTAATCTCACAACCCTGAGGTGATGACCTGAGCTGAAACCAGGAGTTGGACAATTAAGGGACTGAGCCACCTGGGTGCCTCATTGAAGAAAGCTTTTATATTCAAATTCACCAACCCTGTCATAGGCTGCCTCTAATCTGGTGGTAAGCTCACCTAATATATTTACCCTTTTATTTTTTTTAAAGATTTTATTTATTCATGAGAGACATAGTGAGAGAGGCAAAGACACAGGCAGAGGGAAATGCAGGCTCTGTGCAGGGAGCCCAATGTGAGACTCAATCCCTGAGTCTCCAGGATCATGCCCTGAGGCCAAGGCACCTGTGCCACCTGCGCCACCCAGGTGTCCCATATATTTACCTTTTAAGGATTTAGAATTCCGTCTATCTAACTATCCAATTCTCTATCCATCCATCTATATATCATCTTCATTTTTCTTCTCATGATATCTGTTTCTCTCATGATATCTGCTCATTAATTATGATTATATTTACCTCTAAGTAGCACAAAACACATATGACAATTACTCTTAACATTGAGGTGTAATTCCAACACCTCAATCATCTCCAGCTTATTTTGTATCGTTATCCTTCCTTTTCTTGTTTTTTTAAAAAGTTTAGTTTTATTTTATCTTTTTTTTTTTTTTTAATCTTAGCCAGGACATTGTGAATAGTACCGTATTTGGTTATTTTCCCTGAAGTACATGGATTTTGTCCTGGGAAGACAGCTTGGCTGGACTAAAACTGTCAACTTCGTTTCCTCAGCAATGGATAGCAGCTGGATCTTCGCTCAGTTTCCTGGCTCCTTGGATTCTGTCCTATAAATGTAGTTTATGCCATCAGCCAAGCATGTGACTGGAGTTTATAGAAATATTTGATCTTCTCCATCTGCAGTTCTTTTCTTTTTTAAAAAAAAATATTTATTTATTCATGAGAGACACAGACAGAGGCAGAGACACAGGCAGAGGGAGAAGCAGGCCCCTTACAAGAAGCCCTGATGGGGAACTTGATCCCTAGACCAGGATCACGTCCTGAGCTGAAGGCAGACACTCAATCACTCAGGCACCCAGTTGTCCCCATGCAGTTCCTTTCTTTATGTCATTTTCATCTTCACCTTTCAGCTGCTCTAGCAACCCCAAAGTTCAATATCTTGCTACCATTGCAAGAAAACCAGGGCATTTTTATTGGGTTCCCAGCTTCTTTCTCAGACATCTGTGGTAGAGAGAGCACTCTCTGGTAAGAATTCTTAAATATTTAATCTCAGTTCTCTTCTTTCATGCTATACTTTTCCTCTAGTTTATGGGGTTGTTTTCATTGTTTTTGTTTTGTTTTTTCTTTTCTCACAAATGCCTACAAATAACTGCCTTCTTTTAAAAAAAAAAAAAAAAAAAAAAAAAAAAAAAAAAATAACTGCCTTCTAAAATGTCTCCTGTAGTTTATGAGTTATGAGAACTTGGTCTAATACAATCAACCTATGTATTATCAGAAACAGAAATGATCAGATATTTCAAAGTGGCCAGATAATGTTCCTTCCCCCTTACATTTAAAAAAAAATCAAATTATTTTATTTATTTTTAAAGATTGTATTTATTTTTCATGAGAGACACACACAGAGAGAGAGAGAGAGAGAGAGAGAGACAGGCAGAGGGAGAAGCAGGCTCCATGCGGGGAGCCTGACGTGGGACTCGATCCCGGATCTACAGGATCACACCCTGGGCCAAAGGTGGCGCTGAACCTGCTGGGCCTCAGGGGCTGCCCTAAAAATCAAATTAGATTGTAATTAATTAAGATGCAGTTTCACAAGATAAAGTACATGTACTTAACTTTTTTTTTTTTTTCTTCAAGACAGGGTACCCTCAAGTATATCAGTCACTTAGAAGTAATTTATTTTGGAATGGCAGTTTTTTGTTTTATTTTTCTCTTTGTTTAATTAGACCGCATATCAAATACCCAACAATATAGTGCTGCAGAATGCTTATTAGTGTATGTAAATTGAACTGTACGCTATGAACAGCAGCTTAACTATTAATGAAAAATCTGAGGAAACCATTCACCCAGTATAAAAGAGAATAACACTCCTTTTGCCTAAGTGACCTCAGCTATCCCCAGGGACTAAATTCATGAACTAGAGACTTAGAATCACACTCACATATTTCTTTTTCCTTTGCAATTTATACCAACTTAGCATGATGTTTTGTTTTGAAATTTTTAGCTCTATAAGTTAAAATCTAAGCATTTGAAAGCCTTCATATCTAAAATTTAACTCATCATTTTTTTCCCAAACTTTCCTACTCTTATATTTATATATTTTGTTCTACTACTGCAACACACTCATATAATACACTATTATCTTTCATCTTTTACCTGGCATCTCCAAATAGCTCTCTTCTTGGTTCCTCTGCTTCCAAATTTGATTAATTCTAACCTTTGATCTGCATAATGCTCAGAACTTATTTTTCAGCCATAAGTTTAATATATTATCTTACTTAAAAAGAAAAGCAAACCATGAGGCAGAGATATGCTTGATTTTGTAAAAAGAAAAAAAAAGGAAGCTTCTCCATAGTATTTTCAATTATTACTTTAATTTCTTATTGTTTATCCTTAGACTTTTATTTAATGTGAAAATACATGAATTTTACATGAACACTGATAAAAATTGAACAAATCAGCCTCACTGACAAGGAGTTAGAAAAACAAATAAGAACAACAAATGTGTTCAAAACCAAGTATTTTGCTGAAATCACATAAAGATACTTAGGTACAATTGAATAGTTAAGCTCTATTTGAATGAGTGTTCATTTTGAATATAATATCCCATGGACCATTTTATCATTTGCCATATGTTATGTAATTACATAAATGTTGGTATATGCTGTGAATATGCTGCAAATTAACAACATTTCTTGTTTCTGGAAAGAAAATGAGAAATTAATTTGGCAAATGTCAAGTTCAGTTCATGTCAAGAAGCTTTTTGTGTCATGATCCATCATGAGAAATTAAACAGATATATTCTACTAAATAGATCACTTTTGGGGCAGCAGCTGTGGTTCAGGTTTGTTCATTTAGCAGATTCATTCCACCTGACTTTGGAGAAATTACTGAGATGATGTTTTCACAGTCTGAGTATGTTTTTGTTTCCTTTGCCCAGTTCAGTTAGAGGTGGTAAAGGAAAAGGATATTATGTTGTTTAACGTATCATCAGTTGAAAATAACTATTACAGTAGCTTCATTCATATACCAGTAATCAGAAAATAAATATAAATTAAAACTGAATACATCTAAAGCTTATTTTAACATAAAGTATAATATTTTTAAGTGCTAAGAATTGCTCTAAATGAAATATAACTGTATAAGTTTCAAAAGCTTACAATGATATGGATATCAACAGTGTGCATTGTCTTCCAAAGTATTTTAAATTACATTTTCTAACACTGATTCAGGGAGGAAGGGAAACAGATTGTCATACTCCAAAGTCAAGAGGCATTTTAAGTGTTTTGTTTCTGATTCCTTGTTGAACAAAAATGTAACCCAAATTTATCATAATTTTGCATTTTCTCTCCATGACTGTGTGTTTGTCACAGTTCTCTGTTATAAAATTACTTCTTTTGACAAATGTATTTTAATACCCTTTGACCAAAAGTATACTTATAGATAATAAGTTTACTTTATGTAGTGGAAAATATAGATATGGACTTAAGTAAATGCTTTTTTTTCTTACTTAAACATTTGCATAATTTTGTAAGCATAACATATTATTCATCAAGTCTTTCAAGAACTTCATTGTCTTGCCTGTGAGATCCTGTAGCCCGAGAAACAAAGTATAAAATGGTTCAATATCCATGTGTATAAGACATTGTGCTAGTCATTTTACATAGATTATCATCTTTAATATTCATAATAGACTAATCTCTATTATGCACATCAAAAATATAGATCATAAGATATTAAATAATCCAGTACGTATTCAGCTAGTGGTTGTCTGAACTCACTGCAAAGCTATTTATTCAATAACTTGTATTCTTAATCTCTGTGAGGAAATTGAATAGGAATCATCTCACCCTTTCTACTTGTGACCAGTGTGAGGGGTATATGTAATGATCTAATATCCAGAACAACATGAGGTGCTCTTTGTTCCAAAAAGATACAATTATTCATCCTTTTGTTATATACCATTAAATCATTGAACTGACATATGAACTTTAAACATATCTAAAATCACATGTATAATTATCCCTAATTGTTTATTTCAAGGCTATAATATAGAAGTTTTACCCAAAGTTAATTTTTATAAAAAAGTTAAGGTACTATTATTATTACTGTGAATCAGCATAAATTCAGAGAATATTTATACTAAGTCCTTTTTTCCAAATCATTTCAAAAACTCCAAAGACCAAGTAATCCTTGCAGGGGATTAGCCTACATTTTAAAGCTCCAGTGATCCAGATAATCTCTTTGGAGAATTCATCCCACTGCTTAGTGCTCCAAAGACAACATGGCATTTCTCTTAAAGAATAACATTATTATAGAAAAATTTTAAGAATAGAGAAACATCATATCCACTTATAAATATATTTTAAGATGGTACTCAAATAATTTCAGAAATAAACTGACTTTGCTTTAAATACATTTATTGGTTTTGATTTGTATGTTTAAATACATAAACCAATATATTCACAACTTAAATGCAAATATGACAGGCCCTTGTACACTACTCACTGTAAAATCCTAACAAGAGACTGTCCAATGAATTGATGAAAATGAAATCTCCAGATTGACAGTGATTTTTTTCCTAGAAAATAAGCCACAGAGAGGAGGCATACAAAATGGTACACCAAAAGAAAACATCTGAGTTTATTTTTCTCCCTTCTCCCACACAAGGCTAGAGAATCTATCTCTTTGAATATTTTAAATTCTTAATTACACAGCTGAGAATAAACAATCACTTTCAGAGTTCTGCATAGGTTCCAAAGGCTGGATGCTGAACAATAGATGGATGTTTAGAAATAGGACTACAGAGGGTTTGGTCCCAAATCAGAATTTTCCCTACATATTTACCCACTGGTATGTGAAGTAAAAATAGTTAAATGCTGATAATATGGCAGTATGGAAAATATATTGTAGTCTGCAATATATTGTAGTATATTGCAGTATGTCTGCAAATTGTTTGCTTTGTATTAAAAAATTAACATAATTAAAATTGTGGGTTGCCTGATGGTTTAGTTTCTATATGAGTGAGCTTAAATAAATAATAATGCTGATCTATCAAAAGTCATTAAGGAAAATGTGAAATTTAACTTATTAGGTTGGATTTCCTGGGAGGCAAGAAGAAAAATATGTGCAAATGTACTGGCAAGTCCCATCAACACTTTTGACAGTGTAAAAGAAATTGAAGAGTGTTGAGCCATGATGCAGACCCAACGGTCATGGACCGTTCTGGACCTGAAATAGCTTCAGAGTTCTCCCACCTTAAGGCAAATGTTCTGGGTCTTTGTACCCTACATGTACCTGTCATTGCGTGTAGGAGGCACCGTGGAGAGAGAGGAATGACCTAGGTTAGGTGGATTTTTTTCAACCAAAAACAATTCTCAAGGAAGGTCTCAGTTTATAGCACAAAACCAATAACACTCCCTGCAGATGGAGGAATGAGCATTTCAATATGAAAGAGGATCTGGTGTGGGTATTACAGTATCGGCTGTGATCCTCCCTTGAAGTACCTAAGCCCATTTTATTGAGTTCTGGAAACTGTCTCCCCAGGATACTGGTTGGACTCTTTCTGGGAAAACTGCAAAAAGTAAGATACATAGGAGAAACTCTCACAGCTGATCTCAAAGTGGTAACAGTTATCACCTTTCAGCTTCACCCATTAGAGATTCCTCTAATCTGAAGTGGCACCTCTATGAGTATTAGTTACCTGGGGCCATGGTAACAAATTGCTACAAAGTGGTGACTTACAACAACAGGAGTTTATTATCTTATAGTTGCAAAGGCTGCAAGTCTGAAATGAAGGTGTGGGCAGGGCCAGGCTACCTCCAAATGTTCTAGGCAAAAATCCCCCCTTGCTTCTTCTAGATTCTGGTGGCTCCTGGCATTCTGGAGTAAACACTAAGCAAACTCCCAGGAAGAAGTGTTAGCTGAGACCCTGTAGGCAGAAAAATAAATCCTTATGCAGAATAAGTCTTATTCACGGTCAAGATAAATCATTACCCATTCCATGTGGAAGGAATCCATATAAGTCACTTATCACAAAGTGGCTCCTAGAAGTTTTTGAGAGATGGAGTCATACTAAGGGCTCAGTATTTGTATTTGTCCCTGTTGATGGAAAGTAGGACACTACGGAGTCTCAGTAATTAGATTACCCTTGACTAAGAGTCCACATTCTTGGGCTCATAAATATTCTCCATCCTTGCCACTGTGACTACTCTCTTTGTGAGTGTACTCCATTTATATAGGGGACTAATGACAGAGACTACCCAACGTCAACCTACTAAGACATTGTGCCTACTTGAATGTCTTCCATGTTGATGTTCTATGATGGATGTGTGATACAAAGGTCATGCTTTTAGTACCTTTTCATATTTCCACCTGTATGTCTCCTCTGTGGGTCTTCATGTCACCAAACTTTCAATCTTTTTCCTTTAGGCCATGGATTAATTTGGTAAGCTATTTACCAATGACCCTGAATCAGGTCATAGTCTTACATCTGGTCAATTCTCTCTCTACACCATATTCACTGCTTAGAACTATGCTTACCTGGAAGATATTTTTTTCTCCTCACTAGTCCTTCAGGCACACAAATGAATTATGCTATTTTATAATAGCAACCCATTTAAAAAATCTGTATACATATACAACAAACTAACTGATGTATGAATCAAAACTATTCTTTTTCTTCCTCTGTCAACTGGCCTAAAGAACGATCTCATGTGGTTTACATGTGACCTAAGCGAAGACCTCTGGCAGTACTGTGGTGGATGACATGGTCTACTGGAGTACTTTCTAATTAAAGATACAATATACTATGGCTTTCTCATGCTTCTACTTTTTTTCTGAGTATGACAAGAATGCAAAATCATGACCATTCTTTATTTGGGTCATTTCTCAAGGTTGTGTTTACATCAAAAACCTTGAAGATTGAGGTAATGTTTCTCCCAGAAGAAGAACCAAGCTTGCTTTGGAAAGAGCATTACAAAAGAGTGTTTTTGAAAGAGTGTTAACAAATTCAGTGTTTCTCAGATGTGATGCTGTACATTACGTGCAATAATCATCTACTTTCTGCATCATTCCTCCTGGACTTGAGGTAAGAGGAATCAATGCTAACAAGACTCATGCTGCTTATGGTACCTTGATTGAAAAACTCTTTTGCCTATGTGTCAGGAGTTTTGTGTCTTCCATCTATCATCAATAAAACAGTAATAGGTTAACTTATTAGATTGAAAGTAGTATAAAATGACTAGCCGCTGTCATTTGTTCATATAGCTCACATGTTCACTCTTTCTCTGCTTATGATAAATCCAGAACTTTTATCATCTGTTAGATTGCTGATGGACCCAAATAAGCATACTTTTTTGTCTACATCACAACTCTTTCAATAGGGCACTCTGACTACATGGTCACTTCATTTTCCACAGTTATGTGTGCCTTTTCTTTTTTTATAATCATGTATCTACCTTTACTTCAAATCTTATACTTGCGCTAAGAAGTCCTACATTTTTTATTTCCAATGAGTTTTCTACTCATAATTTTAAGTATAGATGACAAATAGCAAAGTTAGACTAGTAGTACTAGGAGAAAGAAATCACAACTCTAACAAGACAGTGGGAGAAGACATCAAGTAGTAAACAAATAGTACATGCTGCATGCTTCCAATTATACAAAATTCTAGAAAATGTAAACTACTATATAGCAACAGAAAGCAGAGTAATGGTTGCTTGAAAATGAGGAAGGGAACAGGGAGAGATTAGAGGAGGGAAGAACTTTTGGGAACATGATAGATATATTTTTTGTTTTGACTGTAGCAACGATTTTGGAGACATCAACATCTACATCTATATCTATAAACTATTATTCAATATGTACAGTTTATTTTTGACAGTTTGCCTCAGACAAAAAATATATAAAAATTTACAAACTTAAATGTTCTTTCAACCTAGAGACCATTTTTTTTCTTTTTCTCAATAACCATGAATCAAGTGATGACAAGAATGTCAAAGATAAATGATTTCTCAGTATCGAAGTTGAAGGAGAAGTATCAATCACTATGCAGATAAGGTCAGCTTCATTTCAGATGCCTAATGAATTAATGATACTAAAACTTAAGACAGTATGTAGATACAGAACAGTGCAAGCTCTGATAAATACAGTTAAAAGGGACGTCTGGGTGGCTCAGCAGTTGAGTGTCTACCTTTGGCTCAGGTCATGATCCTGGGATCTGGGATCGAGTCCCATATCTGGCATGGAGCCAGCTTCTCCCTCTGCCTGTATCTCTGCCTCTCTCTTTATGTCTCATGAATAAATAAATAAATATTTTTTAAAAATACAGTTAAAAACAGCAATGTAAAACTTGAAACTATTCACTAATGGATCAATAATACTTATCTAATTCATTTAAAGTAGGTTTTGAATAAGCTTTTAAATGTAGGTAGACTTGCAAAATGATAAAGAAAGTACATATACAAAAAAGACTGTTTTTTTTTGTTTTGTTTTGTTTTGTTTTTACTCAAAATGTATCGCTTCCTACATTCCTGGCAATGTTTTAGGCATTGAGATAGCAGGGAAGAAAACAAAACAAAACAAAAGAGCCTCCATGACTTTAAAGAATCAATTTATTTGTTTATCTGTGTATTTATTTTAGAGATTTTATTTATTTATTTGAGAGAGAGAGAGCATAAGCAGTGGGAAGAGCAAAGGGAGAGGGAGAAGTAGAACACCCGGCAAGGAGGGAGCCCAGCTTGGGGCTAGATCCTGGTATCTAATGATTAAGATATACACATATTTTTAATTCCATGTACAAATGTTATTAAGTGACATTTGCCCTTTTTGTGTGACTTATTTCACTTTGCATAATAACCTCTAGGCTCATCTATGTGTCATGAGTGGCAAAAAAATATATAGATGTAAACACCACATATTCTTTATCCTTTGGTCTATGTATAGACACTTAGGTTGCTTCCATGTCTCAGCAATCAGAAATAATGCTGCAATAAAATCAAGGTGCATATATCTTTTCAAATTAATCTTTTTGTTTTCTTTAGATAAATACTCAGAAGCAAAATTGCTGGATTGTGTGGTATTTCTTTTCTCTTTCGAAATTTATTTATTTGAGAGAGGGAGTATGTGCAAGCACATGCACACACAGAGTGAGAAAAAGGGCCAGAGTGAGAAGGAAAGAGAATCTTAATCATTAGATTATCTTTCCTCTGACTTATATTTCATATGATCTTTAGGAAAAAATTCTAAAACGAAAAGATAAAGCAAAATACAATAACATCCTAACATGCACATATTAACTTTTATAAGATATGATATGACTTCTATGTCTCTATGATATATTGTATTTTCTACGACTTTGTGACAACTGTGAATATCGTTTCAATCTCTTTATTTCCATAGATATATGTTCACCTAATAGTTTATATTCGTCACCATTTTCACTTATATTTTCCAAGAAATACTGTAGTTAGAGGGCACAGTGTTTTATTTCTATGTATTATTTTCACAAATACTTAGAAAAACAAGGTAGAAATATAACTAAGCAGGAAACTTGTTAGAGCTATCCTGTAACTTACTAGCATTTCATATCTCACTTTTCTCTTGTGTTATAGTTGAAATAGATTAATGGAATCCCTCCTGCAGTTATGTACTCCATCTATATTGAAAAGGTAATGAGAAACTGTCTCTGTGATCAATTTTCAGATTTTCTATAAATAAATTTATAAATTTCTATAAATTTTCTATAAATATAAAAAAATTTCAGATTTTCTATAAATAAATCGTTTCCTTACGATTTTATTCTACAAAAAATGAAATTAATTTTCAGTGCAATTCATTTTAGTGTGTTTTCTTAGGCAGTAAATGCTAACTGAATCAATCATTTAAGGGAATTAATTTTAAAACTGCACCCAAATTCTGCAATAGACCTTTAAATAGTGACTTTTCCTAGATTTCTTCCTTACTATTGATTATAATACTATGTAATTATAATCAGACAAAAATCCAGGATATACAGAAGCATTATAAGACTAGGAAATCAGGGATCCCTGGGTGGCGCAGCGGTTTGGCGCCTGCCTTTGGCTCAGGGCGCGATCCTGGAGACCCAGGATCAAATCCCACATCGGGCTCCTGGTGCATGGAGCCTGCTTCTCCCTCTGCCTGTGTCTCTGCCTCTCTCTCTCTCTCTCTCTGTGACTATCATAAATAAATAAAAATTAAAAAAAAAATTAAGACTAGGAAATCAAAGAAAACCAAGACCTGTAAGCACTGACTTCCAGTTAACAGTGGGGCACTGAACTTCTGTTCAATATATTTTTCTTTTTTCCTCACCTAAATTTACTTAAAAAATGAATAGAGAAATCAAAAGCATAACCTAAATGACAAATATTTAGAAAGGAAAGTTTATGACTCTTGACTCACAGATAACCTATAGCAAAGTTAGAAAAATTAAAGAACTAAATATCAAGTACCTATAGAGGGAATGCCAATAAGATTATGACAATCTGTCACAGAACCAACGACAGGTGCAGATATGGAAAGCATCATGAAATGTGAATGGTTGAGGAGAGACATGATAAAGAAAAAAGATGAATTGGTCAAAATTCTCCAAAAGATATATGTCCCCAAATGCCTTTGTCCAGTTTATTAGTGTAAATAAACAGACTCCAACCCTGAGCAGCTCTTTTATACTATGTAGAATTTGGAGCAGAAATGGTCCATTCCATGAAATAAAGACACAGAAGAAGACAAGAAAAATCATATCTTTTCAAGAATGTGAGGAATTTGAAAGGTTTCTTAGTGAAAGGTGCCCTGGTCCTTATGTTATCAGAATGACAAGATCCAAAATTTGTCGATGGATTATTACAAATAATATGCTCATGATCATAGAGTTTTCAATAATTGGTCTGAGTGCTTCTTGAGAAACAAAGACTGAAAAGGAATGCCAAATATTTAATGAAACTATATGTCCCCATATACATTTTATTTTATTATTTTATTTTTTTAAAGATTTTATTTATTTATTCATGAGATACACAAAGAGAGAGAGGCAGAGACACAGGCAGGGGGAGAAGCAGGCTCCTTGCAGGGAGTCCAATGCGGGACTGGACCCCAGGTCTCCAGGATCACACCCTGGGCTGAAGGCGGCACTATGCCCCTGAGCCACCGGGGTTGCCCTACTTCCATATTGCTACAATCACAGGTCCTAGATATATTTTCCACTTCTAGATTCCCCTCAATATACTCAACTTAATTTTGGGAGATAGACAAGATATGTTTTTCTTGCTTTCTATTTTTTGTTTTCTCTGCCTCATTTTGTTGTACAATGGCGGGAGTTAATACCTTATAAAACATGACCAGTATGCACCCAGAACCAAGTGGTACACCGTGCTGGTTCATTCTGTGAAATTCCTCATTCTCATTCTGCCTCTTCTTTTATCTCATTTATGTTTTGGTGGTCAATGGTGGGCCCTCTACAAGGATTTCGGGTTTATGTAAATTTGGGACTGAATATCTTCTAACATACAGAGCTTAATATACTCAGAAACAAGAGGAACACCCTCTAGAACACCTCAGGTAAACTACATTCTCCCTCCCCTACAACTGTGTCACAACCACCATTTCCCAGTCCCCCCTCCTTTTTTCTCTTCTTTTCCTTTTTTTTTTTTCTTTTTTCTTTTTTTTCTCTCTCTTCTTCTTTAGGATTCCTGGCCTTTTATTTTTTTTACTACTTTGTTTTAAAATTTGTTTTTCATTTTAGTGGTCCTTTTGTTTTATTTCATTCTGATCTTTGTTTTCAATTTCTGGTCTCTGACCTTGGCAGAATCATCTAAGGTGAAATTTACTTAGATCATGGTTGATATTCTTGACTCAGCCTGCTCATGCAGCCAATCTGCACTGAGCAAAATGACTGGAAAGAAGAACTCACGACAAAAGAAAGATTCAGAAACAGTATTCTCTGCCACAGAGTTACAGAATTTGGAGTACAATTTGATGTCAGAAAGCCAATTCAGAAGCACAATTATAAAGCTACTGGTGGCTCTGGAAAATAGCATAAAGGATTAAAGAGACTTCATGACTGCAGAATATAGATCTAATCAGGCCAAAATTAAAAATCAATTAAATGCGTTGCAATCCAAACTAGAGGTCCCAACAACAAGGGTTAATGAGGTAGAAGAAAGAGTGAGTGACATAGAAGACAAGTTGATGGCAAGGAAGGAAGCTGAGGAAAAAAGAGAAAAACAATTAAAAGACCATGAGAAAGGTTAAGAGAAATAAATGACAGCCTCAGAAGGAAAAATCTACATATAATTGGGGTTTTAGAGGGCACCAAGAGGGACAGAGGACCAGAAAGCATATTTGAACAAATCATAGCTGGGAACTTCCCTAATTTGGGGAGGGAAACAGACATTCAGATCCAGGAGATAGAGAGATTCCCCCCGTAAAATCAACAAAAACCGTTCAATACCTCGACATTTAATAGTGAAACTTGCAAATTCCAAAGATAAAGAGAAAATCCTTTAAACAGCAAGAGACAAGAGATCCCTAACTTATATGGGGAGAACTATTAGATTAACAGCAGACCTCTCCACAGAGACCTGGCAAGCCAGAAAGGGCTGGCAGGATATATTCAGGGTCCTAAATGAGAAGAACATGCAGCCAAGAATACTCTATCCAGCAAGGCTCTCATTCAGAATAGAAGGAGAGATAAAGAGCTTCCAAGATAGGCAGAAACTGAAAGAATATGTGACCACAAACCAGCTCTGCAAGAAATATTAAGGGGGACTGTAAAAGAAAGAGGATGCCCAAAGAAATAAGCCACAAAAAGAGGGACTGAATAGGTTTTATGATGACACTAAATGCATATCTTTCAATAGTAACTCTGAATGTGAATGGGCTAAATGATCTCATCAAAAGACGCAGGGTTTCAGACTGGATAAAAATGCAAGACCCATCTATTTGCTGTCTACAAGAGACTCATTTAGACCTAAGGACACATACAGGCTGAAAATGAAAGGTTGTAGAACAATTTACCATTCAAATGGTCCTCAAAAGAAAGCTGGGCTAGCAATCTTCATATCACATAAATTAAAGTTTATCCTAATACTGTAGTAAGAGATGAAGAGGGACACTCTATCATACTTAAAGGATCTATCCAACAAGAGGACCTAACATTCATGAATATTTATGCCCCTAATGTGGGAGCTGCCAAGTATATCAATTACTAACCAAGGTAAACACATACTTAGATAATATTACACTAATACTGGGAAACTTCAACACGGTGCTATCTGCAAATGACAGATTTTCTAAGCACAACATCTCCAAGAAACAAGAGCTTTAAATGATACACCTGACCAGATGGATTTCACAAATATTTACAGAACTTTACATCCAAACGCAACTGAATACACATTCTTCTCAAGTGCACATGGAATTTTCTCCAGGATAGTCCACATATTGGGTCACAAACCAGGTCTTTTTTTTTTTTTTTTTTAATTTTTATTTATTGATGATAGTCACAGAGAGAGAGAGAGAGAGAAGCAGAGACACAGGCAGAGGGAGAAGCAGGCTCCATGCACCGGGAGCCTGACGTGGGACTCGATCCCGGGTCTCCAGGATCACACCCTGGGCCAAAGGCAGGCGCCAAACCACTGCGCCACCCAGGGAGCCCACAAACCAGGTCTTAACCGATACCAAAAGATTGGGATCGTCCCCTGCATATTTTCAGACCATAATGCTTTGAAACTTGAGCTCAATCACAAGAAAAAAAATGGAAGAAATTCAAATACATGGAGGTTAAAGAGCATCCTGCTAAGAGATGAAAGGGTCAACCAGGAAATTAGAGAAGAACTAAAAAGATTCATGGAAACTAATGAGAATGAAGATAGAACCATTCAAAATCTTTGGGATACAGCAAAAGCAGTCCTGAGAGGGAAATACATTGCAATACAAGCATCCCTCAAAAAAATTGGAAAAAATTCGGATATATAGCTAACCTCACACTTAAAGGAACTGGATAAAGAACAGTGAATAAAACCTACACCAAGCAGAAGAAGAGAGTTAATAAAGATTGGAGCAGAACTCAATGAAATAGAGACCAGAAGAACTGTGGAACAGATCAACAAAACCAGCAGTTGGTTCTTTGAAAGAAATAATAAGATAGATAAACCATAAGGCAGCCTTACTAAAAACAAAAGAGAAAAGATTCAAATTAATAAAATCCCCATAAAAAGAGGAGAGATCACAACCAATACCAAGGAAATACAAACGATTTAAAAAACATATTATGAGCAGCTATATGCCAATAAGTTAGGCAATCTAGAAGAAATGGACACATTTCTGGAAAACCACAAACTACCAAAAATGGAACAGGAAGAAATAGAAAACCTGAACAAGCCAATAACCAGGGAGGAAATTGAAGCAGTCATCAAAAAGTCCAGGGCCAGATGGCTCCCCACAGGAATTCTATCAAACGTTTAAAGAAGAAACAATATCTATTCAACTAAAGTTGTTCCGAAAGATAGAAAGGGATGGAATACTTCCAAACTCGTTCTATGAGGCCAGCATCATCTTAATTCCAAAACCAAAGACCCCACCATAAAGGAGACCAATATCCCTGATGAACACAGATGCAAAAATTCTCAACAAGATACTAGCCAATAGAATACAACAGTACATTGAGAAGATTATTCACCATGACCAAGTAGGATTTATCCCAGGGATGCAAGGCTGGTTCAACAGTCATAAAGCAATCAACATGACAGATCATATCAACAAGAGAAAAACAAGAACCATATGATCCTCCCGATAGATACAGAGCAAGCTTTTGACAAAATACAGCATCCACTCCTGATCAAAACTCTTCAGAGTGTAGGGATAGAGGGAACATTCCTCAGCATCTTAAAAGCCATCTATGAAAAGCCCACAGCAAATATCATTCTCAATGGGGAAACATTGGGAGCCTTTCCCCTAAGATCAGGAACATGACAAGGATGTTCACTCTCACCACTGCCATTCAACATAGTACTAGAAGTCTTAGCCTCAGCAATCAGACAACAAAATGAAATAAAAAGCATTCCAATTGGCAAAGAAGTCAAACTCTCCCTCTTTACAGATGGCATGATACTGTACGTAGAAAACCCCAGAGACTCCACCCCAATATTGCTAGAACACATACAGCAATTCGGCAGTGTGGTAGGATACAAAATCAATGCCGAGAAATCAGTGGCATTACTGTACACTAACAATGAGACTGAAGAAAGAAAATTAAGAAGCCAATCCCATTTACAATTTCACCCAAAAGCATAAGATACCTAGGAATAAACCTAACCAAAGAGATGAAGTATCTATACACTGAAAACTACAGAACACTTCTGTAAGAAATTGAGGGATACACAAAGAGATGAAAAATATTCCATGCTTATAGATTGGAAGAATTAATATTGTGAAAATGTCAATGCTACCCAGGGCAATTTACACATTTAATGCAATCCCTATCAAAATACCATGGACTTAAAAAAAAATACCATGGACTTTCTTCAGAGAGTTGGAACGAAACATCTTCAGATTTGCGCAGAATCAGAAAAAGACCCCGAATAGTCAAGGGAATATAGAAAAGGAAAACCAGAGTTGGGGGCATCACAATGCTGGATTTTAAGTTGTACTACAAAGCTATGATTATCAAGACAGTGTGGTACTGGCACAAAAACATACACATAGATCAATGGAACAGAATAGAGAACCCAGAAATGGGACCTCAACTCTATGGTCAACTAATATTCGACAAAGCAGGAAAGACTATCCATGGGAAAAATGACAGTCTCTTCCATAAATGGTGCTGGGAAAATTGGACAGCCATGTGCAGAAGAATGAAACTAGACCATTCTCTTACATCAGACAAGATAGACTCAAAATGGATGAAATATCTAAATGTGAGACTAGAATCCATCAAAGTCCTAGAGAAGAACACAGGCAACTTCCTTTTTGAACTTGGCCACAGTAACTTCTTGCAAGATACATCTATGAAGGCAACGGAAACAAAAGCAAAAATGAGATATTGGGACTTAATCAAGATAAAAAGCTTCTGCACAGCAAAAGAAACAGTCAACAAAATTAAAAGACAACCTACAAAATGGGAGAAGGTACTTGCAAATGACCTATCAGATAAAGGGCTAGTATCCAAGATGTATAAAGAACATATTAAACTCAACAGCAAAGAAACAAACAATCCAATCATGAAATGGGCAAAAGACATGAACAGAAATCTCACAGAGGAAAACATAGACATGGCCAACAAGCACATGAGAAATTGCTCTGCATCACTTGCCATCAGGGAAATACAAATCAAAACCACAATGAAATACCACCTCACACCAGTGAGAACGGTGAACATTATCAAGACAGAAAACCACAAATGTTGGAGAGGATGTGGAGAAAGGGGAACCCTCTTGCACTGTTGGTGGGAATGTGAACTGGTGCAGCCACTCTGGAACACTGTGTGGAGGTTCCTCAAAGAGTTGAAAATAGACCTGCCCTACAACCCAGCAATTGCACTGTTGGGGATTTACCCCAAAGATACAGATGCAATGAAACACTGGGACAGCTGCACCCTGATGTTTCTAGCAGCAATGTCCACAATAGCCAAACTGTGGAAGGAGCCTCGGTGTCCATCAAAAGATGAATGGATAAAGAAGCTGTGGTTTATGTATACAATGGAATATTCCTCAGCCATTAGAAACCAGAAATACCCACCATTTGCTTCGACATGGATGGAGCTGGAGGGTATTATGCTGAGTCAAGTAAGTCAATCAGAGAAGGACAATCATTATATGGTTTCACTCATATGGGGAATATTAAAAATAGTGAAAGGGATTATAGGGGAAAGGAGGGGAACTGAGTGGGAAATATCAGAAAGGGTGACAAAACATGAGAGACTCCTAACTCTGGGAAACGAACAAGGGGTAATGAAAAGGAGGTGGGTGGGGGGGATGGGAGGATGGGCACTTAGGGGGTTACTTGATGGGATGAGCACTGGTTGTTATGCTATATGTTGGCAAATCGAACTCCAATAAAAAATATACAAAAAAAAAAATCCTAAAAAGAAAAAAAAAAAAAGAAAATTGTTTCCAAATTTATATTTTGTAATTAGAAAACTGGTCTCTCAAATATTATGTTTATGACATTTTAGACATGAAAGAAAAAAAGAAATATATATTTCCTTGCTTTAAATTTCTCATCTCTTAGAGAAATTTTCAAAATATTTTTCAATACCAGATTTTTTTGCTATTTAAATAGTAAGGTGTCCATTTTCATTTCAAAATAATTGTTTTGTGTAAGTTATTGGGGGATTTGGATAAAATAGATCTACCAGATGCGATAAGAGTTGCAGCTGAGCATTGATTAAATGGGGTTTCAATATACCAATATAATCAAGATACCAGTCAATATGCCATAAATATACATATATCCAATTTTGTATGTATTTGTATACATTCAAATTTTTCATAATAAAAAATTATATCTTGCTTCTTTCTTCCCTTCTATCTCTGTTTCTAATTTGTGTAGAACATAAAAGACATAGTGTAAATGTTAAAATATTAACTTTTAAAGAAGCATGAAAAGAAAATATAATTTAACTGACAATGACAAAGTTTAGAGGTAGTGGTATGTAAGTTAGATTTGAAGGCTAAGTTGAAAGTGTAGAGAAAAACACAACCAAGACATGACAGTAGAAATCGAATTTAGAGAAGTAGTTAAACCACGATGATTTGGGGTAAGTCAGTGGGGAAAAGATTCAATAAATAACACTCTTCCCTCAATCAAATTATAAAATGATTGAGAAATAACACAAAGAAAATGTGAGGAACCAACATATCTCCTTCAACACATATCAAGTGAGATTCATATAGCGCTTTCTGTGAAGTTCACTTCTGGATCTTTCATCTCTAGAACAGTGCTATACATAGTAGATGACTGATGAATAATTAATGTGTGAAAAATGGCAATATTAATGAATTGAAGGATGAAAAACAGCTGATTTTGATCTACAACCTCAGAGATTCCCAATATTAAAACTCAGAATTATATAGACTTAGTTATCAAAATAGAGGCCACAATGAACTGGAATTAAATTTTATAATGCATAGGAACAAAAGAGAAAACATAATTCCATGTATGTAGCCTGATCTTCACAGAAAAAAAGAAGCCAGTGGGCTATATATGATGAGTTTCTTCTAATGAATGTATCAAGATAATTCATTACTTCACCCTGGAGAATGTGTGTGAGAACAGCCAAAGATATAAATTATTCATTATCTCTCCACATGGAAGAAAACCAGGTTAACACCACATATCTCTGCTTTGATTGTTAAAAGTAAAATACTGTGGCTACATATGTGAGATCTTGGGTGGTTGGGGATGAGGGGCAGTACTGAATTGAATCTATTTCCAGAGGATATTAAGTTTGATGCTAGAATTTTATGCTTTGTTTAGGTAGGAAATGGAATGGTTCTCAAAAATTTCTGAAAAATGCAGACTCATGATCATTTTTATGACATTAATTCTGTTTGCAATAACCTTTCCATTTCTAAACCTAAAGCTTACATTTTTTATTACTTACTTTTTTTTTTCTAAAGCAATGAAGTTCAGTGACTTTTTTCTTGCTATTGGGTTTTTCTGTTTACATTTTTTTAAGTAGTGAAATTCAGTGACATGTTGTTACTATTGTTTTGCTTTTTTTCCATACCTTCACTATATCACAGTTTGGAACCATGCCCTGTTGATTCCACATATGAAATATATTCCCATATTTCTTTGTTTTTCCACACTGAAGGCTACAATCGCTATCAGCCCTCCATCCATGTTTTCTTGTACTAATAAAATGGTCTATTTGCCTACCTTTATGTTTTTAGACTCTCCTTATTAATTCTCTGCTTTGTTTTCAGTTATATTTTTAAAACTCAATTCTAGGGATGTCTGGGTGACTCATGGATTGAGCGCCTGCCTTCGGCCCAGGGTGTGATCCTAAAGCCTCAGAATCAAGTCCCACATCAGGCTCCCTGCTTCTCTGCCTATGTCTCTGCCTCTTTCTTTCTCAGTGTCTCTCATGAATAAATAAATAAAAATAAATTAAAAAATAAAAACTCAATTCTAATTATGTAACTACTTTTCTGACTTGAAAAATTCATCAACTGCTGAATTCAGTCCAAATTTCCTACTTGCCATTAATTGTGTGCATGATCTTAAACTTTATTTTTAGATTCACCTTCTGCTACTGTTCCCTCTACACATTAAAGTGTAAGTGCATTTGTCCTATAACTGTGCAAATTGTTTATTTTTGTACTCTGTTTTCTGACAAAATATAACTTTGTTTACATAGCTATTTCTACATTTTGCTAGGTAAAGATACATACAAAAAATGGTGGGACGGTTTAGAAACAAAGTATGATGAAAGTGGTTATTTTGAAATTGGAAAACTTTTTTTGACATGTATTGATATACTTTATGTGTTATGAGCTAGAGAATCCATTCTGTGGCTGAGAGATTATGCCATTTCATATTATCACCTGAAACCAAATTCCTTTAACCATTCTGAATCAAAAATCCTTTGAAACCATAAATTTTGAAATAATCTTTGCAAAGAATAACGGAATTCCCCCTTTCATTCAGTCAGAGCTGCTAAATGCTTTTACAATAAGGATTCTTTCCACTACTTGTTAGGGACAATTTTTACCCTGTGTAAGACAGTTTTCAAAAACCAATCATCAAACAAATAACCCAGATGATACTAACTGGTATAAAATAATTGAATGAAAAGATAATAAAAGCAGAAGAATTATGTATGAATGAGTACATAAAAGTGAGGTTAATCTCACTCAAAAAAAATTTTGTACAGATAAAAGATCAACCAAGAATCATATTGCAGGAGATTCTGCACCATTTCATCCAGGACCTTAATTCATCAGTTTAGGAAAATATTGAGAAGAAATAAAATACATTTAATAACTACACAGAGAACAAACTATTCACATGTTATATATTTCATACATATTAGGTATATAGATTTATAAAATAGGTTATTAAAATTTATTTCACGAGGCGCCTGGGTGGCTCAGTTTGTTAACCATCTGCCTTTGGCTCAGGTCATGATCTTGGAGTCCCCAGAAGGAGTCCTGCATCTAGCTCCCTGCTCTGGGGAGAGTCTCCTTCTCCCTCTGCCCCTCCCCCACTTGTGTTTTCATTCTCTTTCAAATAAATAAATAAATTCTTAAAAAAATAAAATTTATTTTATTTTATTTTATTTTTTATTTATTTTATTTTTATTATTTATTTATTTTATTTGTATTTATCTGTATATCATAAAATATATCAGAAAATTAAAAATTACATAAATGGAATGCATTTGTATGCATTGTTTTTCTACTGTGGCAGGGTTAGACATAGAATTTTCATAAGGAAATACAAAATATTATGCAAGTAACTGATAATAATACTTGTTGAATGTGAGCAACTTCTAAAATTTTATTCCTTAAAATCTGTTTACTAACAGATATTACTGTTAAGATGAAAAAAAAGCACTTATTATTCTATTTAGTTGAAATAATTATATTTTGATAACAAGTTTTGTAAATTGGTGGGAAGATAATGCTTAGGATTGAATATTTTGATTCAATGGTAAGTGAAAATTCAGTTGAGTAAATAAATATTATTATAAAACTTCATAAATTTGTCCTAGGTCTTCTAAATAATGAGTTGGATTCCTAAAAATTTTATTATTTTTTAGATTGTGCCAAATGATTGCAACATTTGATTCTAAAATTAATCAGTGTGTTTTAAAATTGTGGAACTATGTATGTGTGTGTATATGTAGGTAGATAGATTTATATATGTGTGTATATATATATATATAATCACATTATGAAAAGAAAGACACATAGTGTGAATTTTTTTTTTTCATTTTGATATTTATTTGTCCATGTTGGGTTGCATTTTTTCCAAATTCTTTCTCCTTCCCTTGCTCTTAGCATTATGATGGTTGGGCCAGAATGCTGCTGCTGATGTGATATTTTGTATGCAAGATTTCACTTCAGAGTAAAATGAATTTTAAATGCATAACAAAGCCTTCATCCTATAATGATTGAAATATAACAGTCTGAGAATCAAGAAAAACTAGGCTAATTAAATCAATTTGCAAGACTCAATTAAAAATAATACCTTTGAGAAGGAGAAAAGAAATGCATACATTGAGTTAGATTTTACCTTTGTGAAAACAGACAAATGAAGTTCTCAGTAATAAATACACCAGTTCCTTGAAAGTTTTCTGTCTAGTATATTAATTACTCTTTAAAATGCATGAAAATTAAGTAGATACATCAGAGCCAGAAGCAAGGAGGGATTCATTTAAATAATGGAGTATTAAATGGTTTACTATTGTATTTTATGAGGAATACCATAATAAGAACGTTTTACTCTAGACACTCTAACTTTGTGAAATTTAAGAGATGTTCTTTTTTTCATACATTTCAAATTATTTTGATAATATTTTAACTGCTATTTTTAAGTTCAATTCACATATAATATATATTAATTATACTATCAATCATAAAATGTATTGATTACAGTGTAAATTTATATGTAATGTATATATATATAAATTAATTTTCTTTTCAATCTGAGACAACTATGGTCATTATCAGTGCCATATATATATCAGTGTTAAAGGAAAAAGTTTGAAATTTTTATAAACTTCATAATCATCATCGTTACATAGGTCTCTGGTTATGGGACAAATTTTCCTTTCTCAAGCATTTTAAAGAATACATTTTACAGGTTTTTAAAAAGTCAAAATTATAAAGTTATTAAGACTAGTCTTGGGGGGATCCCTGGGTGGCGCAGCGGTTTGGCACCTGCCTTTGGCCCAGGGCGCGATCCTGGAGACCCTGGATCGAATCCCACATCAGGCTTCAGGTGCATGGAGCCTGCTTCTCCCTCTGCCTATGTCTCTGCCTCTCAATCTCTCTGTGACTATCATAAATAAATAAAAAAATTAAAATAAATAAATATGTCCTCTGGGACACTTTAAAAAAAAAAAAAAGACTAGTCTTGGAATATATAAGAACTTGGAGTTTTGGGTTTTGACCTGTGATGGACAGACCCCAGAGTGGCCTTCTTTCTTTCTTTCTTTCTTTCTTTCTTTCTTTCTTTCTTTCTTTCTTTCTTTCTTTCTTTCTTTCTTTCTTTCTTTCTTTCTTTCTTTCTTTCTTTCTTTCTTTCTTTCTTTTTCTTTCTTTTTTCTTTCTTTCTTTCTTTTTCTTTCTTCTTTCTCTTTCTTTCATGTTTTTTTTTTCATTGATCCTGCCTGCCACTGGTGTTCATAGTCATGTATAATAATATCCTTCCTTTGAGTGTGAGTGTGAGTTGTGACTTGCTTTTAACCAACATAGAATATGACAGAGATGATGATAAGTACATAATTTTATTACATTGCCTAAGATTCCATATTCTTAGAAGAAAACTCAAGAGAACCTTTCTCCCTAGCTAGCTTTGAGTAAGTAAACAGTCAGTTTTGGTGACTTATTTGGCAGGGATCTTAGGAGAGCCTCCAGGAACTGAGATAGACCATCATTAACACTTAGCAAAAAGCTAGCACTTCAGCTCTACAGACATAAGTAACTGAGCTCTGCCAATAACTTAAGATGACTGAAAGTGGATCATTTTCTATTTGAGTCTCCAGATGAGAAGATATACCAGCTAACACCCTGGTTGTAGCCTTGAGAAATCTCACCCAGAGAACGTAGATAACCAGAACTCAGACTTCTGACACCAAGAAACTGCAAGACATCTGGAAACTACTAGATGAAAATGTACATAGTTTTAAAGGACTAAGTTTGTTGGAATTTGCAAAAAGCAATAGATAACTAATACAGATTTTGGTACCTGGTCATGTGTTACTGCTGTAAAAAATACCTAAAAATGTGTGAATGACTTTAAAAGTAGGCAATGGATAGAGGCTGGAAAATTTTTAAGAAATATGATATGGAATTTCTAAATTTATTTGAATAGCATGTTATCATAAATCTGGACTTTAAGGTTACCAACAGAGACAATGCAAATCATGTGAGGTATATGGTATTGGAAACTGGAGAATAAGAATCTTGGTTATGCAGTGACAGAAAGTTTAGCAAAGCTATTAGATAAATGAAAAGCAGAATTCTAAGTGATAATCTTGGACATACAATGAAGGAATTCCCAACTACTGAATTCCTATTGTTTTTTTCTTTCTGGTTAGTATTAAGATGCTAAAGAAGAGAGATGAATTGAAGGAGAAATGTTAAATAAAAAGTAAACAGGACTTGATAACTTTGAAAATTCTCAACATTCACAGGTAGAAAAGGATGCTAACATTGAGATATGGTACCCAAATACTGTTTTAAAAGTGTGATCTAGGGATCCCTGGGTGGCGCAGCGGTTTGGTGCCTGCCTTTGGCCCAGGGCGCGATCCTGGAGACCCGGGGTTGAATCCCGCGTTGGGCTCCCGGGGCATGGAGCCTGCTTCTCCCTCTGCCTGTGTCTCTGCCTCTCTCTCTCTCTCTCTCTGTGTGACTATCATAAATAAAAAAAAACAAAAAACAAAAAACAAACAAACAAAAAAAAACTGTGATCTACAGGAAACAAAACAAAACAAAACAAGAATTGACCATACAAACTTTTGCTAAAACTTTGAAAAAAATCAAAATAACAGGCTATTCAGCCATGCAAAGGGTCCTTTGAAAAGAGTAAAGACTAATGTTGTGCCTCACACACTTCCCAAACAAACCTAGAATCTCTAAGAAGCTTAGAGGTGTTGTCCTTCAGGCATCCCAGTAGTATCCCCTGGCAGTAAGGGGCTTATTTTGAAAAGATATGTAGCTGTGGCTGCTAGAGTGAGCCCTAGTGAAATCTGCTCAAGGCCTACAAGAATTATTTGAGAAATCTTTGTCTTGTCGATTTGGACTGAAAGAAACAGAAAGATCAATAAAAAGGAGGCTGTCAGAGTCCCAAAAGCTTGCTAACAGGAAGCAAGCTGTTGCAGCTTGTGTTACCCCACATGAAAAAGGAAGGATGACTTGGGAGACAGAATCAAGTACCCAGATAGGGAACTAAGACTTATGGACAATTCTTTCCAGGCATTGAAACCTAATTAAGGAAATAGTCAACATTTGCTCAGCTGTATTTTCAAACCACTGGAGCACTGACTCCTTGGCACCTCCCGTTTATGAACAGGAATATTTATAGCTGTTTTTCTATGCTCGCCTCACTACTGTATGCTGCCTGAATGGAGAAGAGGGAGACAACTAGTCTCTTCAGTTTTACAGAATCAAGAGAAACTACACGTAAGGGACCTCATCCAAATACAGATTTAATTTAGATCCCGTACTTTGATTTGAGCAGATGCTATAACCATACTATTATGAGTCTTTGGGGATTTGGAATGTGAGATACTAAGTGTATTTTTCATTTGGAATGGACAAAAATCATTGGGAGCTCAAGGGTAGGCTGTAGCAGACAAACTCCAGGGGTCACTCATAATTTCTGCCTTCTGGTGCTTTTTATAACCCAACCACGGCTACTACCACTCCTTGGGCATGGATGTGACCTGTGACTTGTTTCTTATGAATAAAATATAGTACAATTGGTTAAATAGCACTCCTGTAGTTATGTTACATTTTTTAAGATCTTATATTTCCAGCTTACTGGCTCTAGAGATTCTTTACCTAGCTGCCCTAGAAAAAAATAAGCAGCTGTGCTGTATGACCCGCCTGGCACGCATCTAAGGTCAGCTTTCTGCCAATAGCCAACAAGAAACTAGAGCCCCCAATCCTACAGATGCAAGGAAATAAATTCCACCAACAGCTTAAGTGAATTCTTCCTTAGTCAGATTTCCAGATAACAAATTCCAGTGGATACCTTGATTGCAGCCATGTAAGACTCGTAGCAGAATGTCTAGCTAAATCTTGACACTCCTGACCCACAGACACTGTGAGATGATAAATGTGATGATAAATTGCACTCAGTTTGTGCAATTTGTTATACAGAAAGAGATAACCAGAACAGAACTAAAAATGAGTTTAATGAAAATCAGTCCTTACCATTTACCAAGCTGTGATTTTGTCCTAAGTATTTATTTTTTTCTATTAATCTATTTCTTATAAAGAAAATTTGTATATCTCACATATCTCTTTTTTTTTTTTTTAGGGGTTAAGGCATTTTAAGTGCTTAACATAACTCATGTAACTTCTCAGTTTTAAAAAATGTAGTTGTAAGAGTAATAATAATAGTAGAGGTATGACAGTTAAGCATGGAAAGTGGGTTCAAGGTTGAGTTTTCTGTTACAGGATTATCTCCATCTAAAAAAAAAAAAAAAAGCAAAAAAAAAAAAAAAAAAAGAAGAAGAAAAAGAAGAAGAAGCCTGTCTGTTGTACTTGCATCTGAAATATAAATACTCTTAAATTAAGACAATCGCATACACGAAAATGCCAATTTCTCTGTTTTGACACATAAAATACAATGGTAAGTGCTCAGCTAGCAAAAGCAAAGCAGAAGCTGAATTAAGCTCCTCTGCAGCAAATTCTAAGATATAGTTGACCATGAAATAATATTTGAAATAGATCTTGATTGTTCAGCTCTGGATACTGTTAATACTCAAAGATTCATAAATAAGAGTAAGGTTTTCATCATGCTCCTGGAAGAAAATTATGGGTAAATTTTTGACAGAACAAATGTTGAGAAGAGGTTCTTAAATTAGAGACAAGAATCTGAATTTCCAATAATGTGTGTAATACAGTTGTTGTGTGGATGCTAATGACTCCAGCAATGTTTGAAAATTTGGTTTTGAAACAAAAGTCATTGCAGACTATTGAGTGGGAGCCTTATAGCTAAGAGAAGTAATTTAAAATATTTGTGTGGTAGATATTGCAGAAGGGCTTACTCATGTGCCTCAGTGTGCATAAGAGACTGGAATGCTAAATACTGTATTTCTCAAACTTCCAAGTAATTTCAGATCTTACATGGAATGTAGCTTCCACCAAGAAGCTGCATGTGGACCAGATTTTGAAGATAGATATGGATATTTTGGGGCAAGGGCTATGCCTCTGCCGCTGTGTTTTAAGAAGTACAGAAGCAAGCCAGTTAACAGATTTCAGAGTTTTTTTTAGCTAGCTTTATGGATGTCACAGTTGGATCAAACTGTTTGGTTGTGGGGAGTGATAAAAAGTAGTGTGGTCTTGGTTTTGACATCTCTCCCTGATTACTCAGCTTTGAAATCTTGGAATACATCATTGTTCCCTTGACAGACTGTTTTGCTGTTCTGTGACAAATAGAGTCTACTCAGACACCTCTTCCAATAAATGTAAGCCTTCTAGATCTCTGAATTAAATTAGTTTCTACTTAAACTAGAATGGATTATTGTTACTGGAAACTAATAGAAAGCATAGTCTTATTAGTCAGAAATAATAAAAAATAAACAATATTTCTATTTTTTTCTTTTCTAAAGTGTGAATGCATATAAATGCATCTGAAAGCATAGATGTCGTATACTAAACTTACGTGAGTAACCTAAGGAACGAACTTGCATCATTACAATAGTCTACATCATCATTACTGTCATATATAAAATACAGACACTCAATAATTAATGCAATCCTTTCATCATTGTTAGATATTGGTAATGGTTACTTTATGGTGAAAAATAATCACCCAAGAAAACAGATGACAAAAATCATCAATTTTGAATTTTTAAACAGATTTTATTTATGTATATGAGAAACAGCGCATGGGCAAGAGGAGAGGCCAGAGGAAGAGGGAAAAATAGACTCCACACTGAGCCGGAGCCCAACATGGGGTTTGATTCCAGGATCCTGAAATCATGACCTGAGCCACATGCAGATGTTTGACCAACTGAAGTACCCAGGCACCCACTGACTATTTTTGAATGTGAATAAATATTTTCAAATGACATTCAAGAAAAATGTATACTCTTAGTACATCTTTGACTATATTGAAAAGATGTTTCTGTTATGGATAGTGTAAAGCATCCATAACAGTAGTGTGAAGCTCCAGAAATATATTTCATTTTGTTTAGGTTGGTATTCTTAAATAATTAATAAGAATAATCAATGTAATCATAATTCATGACCACTATAGTCACCTTTGGTGTTTTTCACATACTTGATTGCAGACAAATGTTGGTTTTGTTTTATTTTGGTTTGTTTTGTTTTAAGTTTTTACTTTAATTCCAGTTAGTTAACACACAGTGTTCTATTAATGTTTCAGGTATACAATATAGCAATTGAACACTTCCATCCATCTCCCTGTGCTCATCACAAGTGCACTCCTTAATCCCTATTTAACTAATTGACCCACCCCCTCTCCTCTGGTAACCATCAGTTTATTGGTATAATTGAGCCTATTTCTTACTTTCTCTCTCTCTCTCTTTTATTATTTCTCTTTGCTTGCTTAATTCTTAAATTCTACATATCTGTGAAAACATATGGTATTTGTCTTCTTCTGAAAGACATTTCCCTTAGGATTATACTCTCTAGTTCCACACATGCTGCAAACAGAATATTTAATTCTTTTTTTACGGATGAGTAATATTCCATTGTATGTTTATATTACCTCTTCTCCATCCAATCATCAAGCAAAGGACATTTGGACTGCTTCCATATCTTGGCGATTGTAGATAATGTTGCTATAAACATAAGGGGACATGTATCCCTTTGAATTGGCATTCTTGTATTCTTTGGCTAAATACCCAATGGTAGGATTGCTGGATCCAGAGTAGTTTACTTTTAAAGTTGAGAGGAATCATCATACTCTTCCACAGTGGCTGCACCAGTTTGCATTCCAGCCACCACTGAACAAATGTTCTTTTTTCTCCACATCTTCACCAACACCTGTTGCTTCGTGTGCTTTTGATTTTAGCCATTCTAGCTGTTGATTTTAGCCACAGGTGTGAGATGATATCTCAGTGTAGTTTTGACTTGCATTTCCCTGATGATAAGTGACGATGAACATCTTTACCTGTGTATGTTGGCCATCTGACTGTCTTCTATGGAGAAGTGTCAATTTATGTTTTCTGTTCATTTTTTATAGGATTAGTTTTTTTTGGGGGGGATGTTAAGTTGTAGAAGTTCTTTATAAATTTTGGATACTAACTCTTTATCAGACATGTCTTTTGGAAATATCTTCTACCATTCTGTAGGTTGCCTTTTAGTTTTGTTGATTTTTTTTTTCTTCTTCTCTTCTGATTGTTTCTTTTGATGTAGTTCCAATAATTTATTTTTCCTTTTGTTTCCCTCTCATCAGGAGTTATACAATGATATGTTTTTTATGGCCGATGTAAAAGAGGTGACTACCTGTGTTCTCCTCTAGGATTTTTTATTTCAGGTTTCACATATAAGTCTTTCATCCATTTTGAATTTATTTTTGTGTAAAGTGTTAAAAAAAATGATCCAGTTTCATTCTTTTGCATGCTGCTGTCCAGTTTTCCCTACATCATTTGTTGAAGAGACTTTTTCCCATTGGATATTCTTTCCCACTTTGTTGAAGATCAATTGACCACATAACTGTGGGTTTATTTCTGGATTTTCTGTTCTGTTCCATTGATCTAGGAGTCTGATTTTGTGTCAGTATCACACTGTTTTGATTATTGCAACTTTGAAATATAACTTAAAGTCCAAAACTGTGATGTCTCCAGCTTTGCTTTTCTTTTCAAAATTACTTTGGCTATTTTGGGGCCTTTTGGATTCCATACAAATTTTAGGATTATTTATTCTAGTTATGTTAAAAATACTGATGGCATTTTGATAGGGATTGCATTAAATGTGTAAATTGCTTTAGTGGAGACTTTTTTTTTTTTTTTTTTTTTTTTTATGATAGTTACAGAGAGAGAGAGGGAGGCAGAGACACAGGCAGAGGGAGAAGCAGGCTCCATGCACCGGGAGCCCGATGTGGGATTCGATCCCGGGTCTCCGGGATCACGCCCTGGGCCAAAGGCAGGCGCCAAACCGCTGCGCCACCCAGGGATCCCTAGTGGAGACATTTTAACAATATTTTTCTTCCAATCCATGAGCATAGAATGTCTTTCCAATTTTTATTTTTGTCCTCTTCAATTTTTTTTCATCAATATTTTATAGTTGACAGAGTACAGGTCTTTCACCTCTCTGGTTAGGTTTGTTCCTAGGTATTTATTGCTTTTGGTGCAACTGTAAATGGAATTGCTTACTTAATTTCTCTTTCTGCTGCTTCATTATTGGTGTATAGAAATGCAACAGATTTCTGAATCTGAACTTTACTGAATTTTTGTGTCAGTTCTAGCAGATTTTTGGTGGAGTCTTTTGGATTGTTTATATGTAGTATTGTGTCATCCACAAAGTAGTGAAAGTTTTTCTTTTTCCTTATCAAATTGGATCCCTTTCATTTCTTTTTGTTGTCTGATTGCTGTGGCTAAGACTTCCAGTAATATGTTGAATTAAAGTGGTGAGAATAGACATCGCTGTCTTATTCCCTATCTTAGGGGAAAAGCTCTCTGTTTTTTCTCATTAAGGATTATTTTAGGCATGTTTTTTTTCATAGATGGCCTCTATTATGCTGAGGTATGTTCCCTCTAAACCTACTTTGTTGAGGATTTTTATCATGAATGGATGTTGTACTTTGTCAAATGCTTTTTCTATATCTATTGAAATGATCATATGGTTCTTTTATTGATGTGATGTACCATATTGATTGATTTGAAAATATTGAACAATCCTTGCAAGCCAGAAATAAATCCCACTGGATATAGAGAATGATATTTTTAATGTATTATTGAATTCAGTTTGCTGGTATTTTACTAGAAGCTTTGTATCTGTGTTAACAAGGATATTTAGCCTGTAGTTCTCTCTTTTTGTGGTGTCTTGTTTTTGTTATCAGGGTAATGCTGGGCCTCATAGAATGAATTTGGAAGGTTACATTCCTTTCCTATTTTTTTAAACAGTTTGAACGGAATAGGCATTAGCTTTTCTTTAAATGCTTGATAGAATTTGCTTGTGAAAGCATCTGGTACTGGCCTTCTGTTTGTTGAGATTTATTTGATTACTGATTCAATTTCTTTGCTGATTATTGGTTTGTTCAAATCTTTTATTTCTTCCTGTTTCAATTTGGTAGTTTATATGTTTCTAGGAATTTATCCATTTCTCCTAGATTGCCCAGTTTATTGGCATACAGTTTTTCATAATATTCTCTTAATAATTGTATTGCTAATTATTATTGCTTCTTTATCATTTGGATTTTATTTTTCTTTTTAGAAATTTCTTTCTTCCTTGATAAGTCTGGCAAGAAGTTTATCAATTTTATCGATTTTTTCAAAGAACCAGCTCCCAGTTTCATTGATCTGTTCTATTTTTTTCTTTCTTTTTTCTTTTTCTTTCTTTTTATTTTTTTAAAGTTTCTATATCATTTATTTCTCCTCTAATCTTTATTATTTCCTTCCTTTTGCTGGCTTCAGATTTGTTATCGTTCTTTTTCTAGCCCCATTAGGTGCAAGTTTAGGTTGTTTATTTGAGATTTTTTTTTTTTTTTCGTCTTCAGATAAGCCTGTATTGCTGGAAACTTCCCCATTAGAACTGCTTTTGTTATATCCCAGAGGTTTTGGACCATTATGTTTTCATTTTTCATTTGTTTCCATGTACTTTTTATTTTTTTCATTTCCTGGTTGACCTATTCATTGTTTACTAGGATGTTATTTAACCTCCATGTATTTGTGGTTTTTCCAGATTTTTTCTTATGGTTGGCTTCAAGTTTCATAGTACTGCAGTCAGAGAATATACATGGTATGATTTTGACTACCTGAATTTTTTGAGACATCAGCTATCCTGGAGAATGTTACATGTGCACTTGAAAAAAATGTGTAATCTGTTGTTTTAAGATGGAATATTCTGAATATATTTATTAAGTCCATCTTGTCCAGTGTGTTCAAAGCTATTATTTCCATGTTGAATTTCTGTCCACTGATGTGACTACAGTGTTAAAATTCCCTACTGTTATTATAGATGGTTCCTTTATGTTTGTTGTTGCTTTATATATTTCAATACTCTTATGTTGGGTGCATAAATATTTACAATTGTTATATCTTCTTGTTGGATTATCTCTTTTATTATTATATAATGTCCTTCTTTGTCTCATTACATTCTTTGCTGTAAAGTCTATTTTGTCCAATATAAGATTTGCTACTCTCGGGATGCCTGGGTGGCTCACTGGTTGAGCATCTGACTTTGGACCAGGGTGTGATCCCAGAGTCCTGGAATCGAATCTTGCATTGGGCTCCTTGCAGGGAGCCTGCTTCTCAGTCTGCCTATGTCTCTGCTTCTCTGTGTGTCTCTCATGAATAAATAAAACCTTTAAAAGCATTGCTACTCTGGCTTTCTTTTGACATCTAATTGCAAAATAGATATTCCTCCATCCTTTCACTTTCAATCTGTAGATGTCTTCACATCTAAAATGGGACTCTTGGGATCGCTGGGTGGCGCAGCGGTTTGGCGCCTGCCTTTGGCCCAGGGCACGTGATCCTGGAGCCTGCTTCTCCCTCTGCCTGTGTCTCTGCCTCTCTCTCTCTCTCTGTATGACTATCATAAATTAAAAAAAAAAAAAGGAAAAAAAATAAAATGGGACTCTTGTGGGCAACAAGTAGGTGGGTCTCATTTTTTATCCATTCTATCACCTTATATATTTTAATTTGAACTCTTAGTCAACTTCCATTCAAAGAAATTCTTGGTAGATATATATTTATTGTCATTTTATTACTTGTCTTGAGGATTGTTTCTAAAGATTTTTTTCAAAATCTTTTCATTCTTTCATGTTTTGATTTTCTTTAGTGATATATTTAGATTTTTTTCTTTTTATTCTTTGCCTATTAGTGGTTTTTGATATATGTCTACCATTAGATTTGTATATAACCTCTTCTGTATATCATAGTCTATATTAAGTTGATGGTCATTTAAGTTTGAATCCATTCTTCTCTTTTCTGCTTCCCATTATTTAGACATGTTGTGAGTTCCTGGACTGATTTTTAAAATATAAATATATACATTTTTTTCTTTTGCTGTTCCTATCTCTATATTATCACTTTTGGTTTCTCCTTTCCACTGAAAGTGTCCCTTTCAATATTTCTTGCAGGGCTGGTTTAGTTCACGAACTCCATTAATTTGTCTGGGAGACTTTATTTCTCCTTCTGTTCTTAATGATAGACTTGCTAGATAGACTGTTCTTGGCTGCAGGTTTTTTTTCTCATTCAGCACTTTTAATGTATCATGTCATTCCCTTCTGGCTTCAGATTTTCTGCTGAAAAATCCCCTGCTATCCTTATAGGTTTTCCCTTGTAAGTTAATGACTTCTTTCTTCTTGCTGCTTTTTAAATTTCTTTATTACTATATTTTACAAGATTAATTGCAATACATCTTGGTGTGGGTCCTCTTTGTTGATTTGTTGGGAGTTCTCTGTGCATCCTGGATTTAGATATCTGTTTCTTTCTCAAGATTAGGGAATTTTTCAGCTTTTATTTCTTCAAATAAATTTTCTTCCGATTTTTCTGTCTCTTCTTTTGGGACTCCTATAATAAGAATGTTATTTCATTTAAGGGATTCACTGAGTTCCCTAAGTAAGTCTATTCTCATTTTGCATAATTCATTTTTCTCTCTTTTGTTTAACTTGATCACTTTCCATCCCTCTGTCTTCTAGGTCACTAGTTCCTTCCTCTGCTTATGTCATCCTAGTGTTCATACCATCAATTGTGCTTCTTTTGGTTTGTTGTGCTCTTTATGACTGCTATGTTATTCCTTATCTGTGTGTTAAGGGTCTCAGTCATGTCTTCCACTCTTTTCTCAAGTTCAGTGAATATCCTTATTGCTTTAAATTGTCTATCAGACATGTTATTTACATGTTTTGTTCAGATCTCTGGCTGTGGCCTTGTCCTGTTCTTTCAATTGGGATACATATCTCTAGCTCCTCATTTTGTCTGCCTTTGTTTTTGTGTGGGGAACTTGGGAGCAGGGTGGCTGTGCTAGGAAACTTTGTTCTGTGGTGGCTGTGGGCTGCATGCTAGAGCAGCAAGAGGAGCAAGCCTGAGCATAACGATGGCTGGGTGTGGCTGGGCCCAGAACACTATGTTAGCTGGTGGCACACAGCTGGGCAAGGTATATGTGCATGGTTTATGGTGGCAAGTGTGTATATGGTGGCTGGGCAGGGTGCATACATGTCTTTAACAAACTCTGCTTTGAGCCCAGGGCCAAGGCTAGCAGGTTTGGAGTGGGCAAGTCCTCAGGAGAACTTGTGGGCATGGTACACTGCCAGCAGGTTAGGTAGCAAGTGTCTGTGTTATCCTGCCTCCAGGTGTCTCTGTGTTTATACCAGGGTGTGGGTAAGGAAACTGGTACCTTCCAGCTCCCTTGTTTTTGAAGAAGTCTGCCAACATACTCCCCAACCAGTATGTACATGTTTGTTTTCCATTTGACCCCGGTGTTGTATAAATTGTCATTTATTTTTGTTGATACTCCTCACAGGCTGCTGTCTTTTTAAGGGTGACTCAGCTATCACTCACCCCTGGGTGTCAGCTGACTTTTAAAGCTCCAGATTCCAATCCCACAGGTTTTATGAAGTCATGAATTCAGCCCCTTTGGTTATTAAAGCCAAACATTATGGGAATAAGTCTTCCCCATGTAAGCTCCTAAGTACAAGATCCATTTCTCTGCCCTCTTCACACATGCAGCTCCCTCCATCTTATGGGTAGTCACTCTACCTCTCTAGCCTTTGTAATCTTTGAAATGCAACTTCTCTATATTTAATTGTGGAGTTTCTCTGCCAGTCTTTGGATCACTCTCCAGTTTATTGGCTTAGATGCTGATGATATCTAGTTGGAAAGATGGCACAGGGTTAACTCAGAGTTTCTACTCTGCCATCTTCCCAAGGTCACTCAGACAAATGATTGTTTTAATATTTTAACTTAGCTATCTCTTACTAGACATGACTTGGAGGAAAGGAAAATGAAAGCAAAAATGAACTGTTGAAACTTCCTCAAGATAAAAAGCTTCTGCACAGCAAAGGAAACAATGAACAAAATTAGAAGGCAGCTTTTGGAATGGGAAAAGATCTTTGCAAATGATATATCTGATAAAGGGTTAGTATAAAAAAACCTATAAGGAAGTAATCAAATTCAATACCCAAAAAACAATTAATCTAGTTAAGAAATGGGCAGAAGACATGAATAGATGCTTTTTCAAATAGATCCAGATGGCTAAAAGATAAATGAAAAGATGTTCAACAAACCCATCATTGGGGAAATACAAATCAAAACTACAATTAGATATTACCTCATGCCTGTCAGAATGCCTAAAGTTCACAATACAGGAAGCAACAGAAATTGACAAGGCTATGGAGAAAGGAGAACCCTCTAACACTGTTGCTGAGAATGCAAACTGGTACAGCCACTCTGGGACACAGTATGGAGGCCCCTCAAAAAGGTAACAATAGAACTACTCTATGATCCAGCAACTGCACTCCTAGGTATTTATTTATCCAAAGATACAAAAATACTGACTCTAAGGAGCACATGCACTTGATGTTTATAGCAGGATTATCAACAATATCCCAACTATGGAAAGAGCTCAGATGACCATCAACTAATGAACGGATAAAGAAGATATGGTATATATACATAATGTAGTTTTACTCGAATATCAAAAAAATAAAATTTTGCCTTTTGCAAAAATGTGAAGAAGCTAGAGTGTATTATGCTAAGTGAAGTGTCAGTCACAGAAAGACATATGCCACATATTTCACTCACGTGGATTTTAAAAAACAAAACAGATCAGCATAGGGGAAAGAAAAAGAGAGGGAGGCACACCATAAGAAAGATTCTTGGCTGAGAGTTACTGGAGGGGACATGTGTGGGTGGATAGGCTAAATGCGTAATGGGTGTTAAGGAGGGCACTTTTTGTCATGAGCACTGAGTGTTATATGTAAGTGATGAATCACTAAATTCTATGCCTGAAACTAATATTACTCTATATATTAATTAACTAGAATTTAAATAAAAACTTGAAACATTAAAAAGAAAAACTTAGCTTAAAAATAGGCTTAGAAGAAAACAAGAGTCTCCTTCAGTGGAAAAAAAGTCTACAGGATTACCTTAGTGAAAAGATTGATAAAGTTGACAATATGTTAAAAATCACATGAAAGTATTTGAGACAAACAACAACAAAATTATCAAATGTTGGGGAGACATTGTTGGATATGGTGCATCTGTGGTACTGATGTTCCTGTTAAAAAATGTCAGTGCATTCTCTATTCACACAATAGTCTATATATATATTTATATTTTTATATATCTTTAAAATTTCTTTTTATTGGAGTTCAATTTGCCAACATATAGCATAACACCCAGTGCTCATCCCATCAAGTGCCCCCCTCAGTGCCCATCACCCAGTCACCCCAATCCCCGCCCACCTCCCTTTCCACCAGTGTTAGGAGTCTCTCATGTTCTGTCTCCCTCTCTGATACTTCCCACTCATTTTCTCTCATTTCCCCTTTATTCCCTTTCACTATTTTTATATCCCCCCAATGAATGAGACCATATAATCTGTTTTTCTCTGGTTGACTTACTTCACTCAGCATAATACCCTCCAGTTCCATCCACGTTGAAGCAAATGGTGGGTATTTGTCATTTCTAATGGCTGAGGAATATCCCATTGTATACGTAGACCACATCTTCTTTATCCATTCATCTTTCGATGGACCCCGAGGCTCCTTCCACAGTTTGGCTATTGTGGACATTGCTGCTATAAACATTGGGGTGCAAGTGTCCTGCTGTTTCACTGCATCTGTATCTTTGGGATAAATCCCCAGCAGTGCAATTGCTGGGTCGTAGGGCAGGTCTATTTTTAGCTCTTTGAGGAACCTACTCACAGTTTTCCAGAGTGGCTGCACCAGTTCACATTCCCACCAACAGTGCAAGAGGGTTCCCCTTTCTCCACATCCTCTCAATAGATGCAGACAATAGTCTATATTTAAGTCAATTTGTGATCTGTATTTAAGTCAATTTCTATATTTAAGCTCCATTTAGTTTTCCTTATTCTCAGTAACTCAGATTGAACATCATTTGATATTTAGAACACTTAAATCTAATCTTATCTTCCGGCTTTGGGTGTTTTGTGTGTGTGTGCAAGTGTACTTCCAAAACAGTCACCTAATCCTAGTTCAGAGAGATAGCAGAAGTTCACGTATGAATAAATAAATTAAATCTATGTCCATCTAAGTGAGATGATTAGGGAAAAGCCACATTTTCAGCTATGTCTCATTTGTCTTTCATTTTGTTTGTAGGCAACACAGTGGAATTAGGAAAATGATCTAAAGTGTCCCCTACTGATATTGGGTCAAAATTGATGTTTTCCTGCATGAAATTGTAGCTAAGTAATAAAATGTTAAAATACAGTAAATATACTCAAATTTATTTTGATTGGCAAAAGTAATGGATTAGTATAGGAAACGGTAAACAAGATGAAATCCAAGTTACTAAAGAAAATATAGATGTTTATTCAAATTATTTTAAAATAAGTTATTTAAATTCTTAGAGATTTCATCTACATCAAATTATGAAGTTGAAGTAAATATTGGAGAGCAAAATGGAGTTTATTATATTGCAAAGTGTTCAAATCCTACTTCCTCAGTTTTATTCATCATATGTGTGCTTGTGTGTCCATAAAGTTTCATGACCAAGCATCATTTATTATCACAATGTTAGCATACATTTCCTTCATTATAAAGTCAAAAACAAGACTTCACAATTTTAAAAAGCTAATTTGTGGAGATAAAAGTAGTGGAAATACTTGAATAATGGTTATATTTATAGATATGCATTTCTAATTTATGAAAATTTCGGCTGTCTCATCCACCAATTAAGCCAATTTACTTAATGACAATGAGGACCTTACTTTGTCTGAATATTAATTCCGTCATCTGCTTTACAACTAAAAAGGTAAAATGTATTTTTTGATCATTTATTCACTTCAATATAACTTGTTCAGTTTTAAAAATGATTTTCTTTAATGGCCATCAAACATAAGTGATGAAGATATTCATTTGCATCATCTTTAATAATATTACACTAGCATAAATGTGTGTGCATGTCTGTGTGTGTAAATCTGTCTTGGATATTTGAAGAATATTCTTTTAGAAAAATATTGATTTGTTTTATCCTGCATTAAGTTTTTATATTTGAAAATGACAATTATTAAAATATGGAAACATATGAAAATTATTTGAAAATATGAAAATTATTATCATAGTCTATTGATTTAATCATAGTTGAGAATTTTTTTGAGAATTTTTTAAACCTTAATACTGAGCAGTAAATAAAGAGATCTATCAAACATACCTTAATTTAACTTTAGACAATTTATTTTCTGATAAATCATCATCAAAATATTATGTATTTTACCAAAGAAAATAATATGATTATTCATTATTTTTAAAACTATAAATAACCATTTGAATCAAGACTTAGTGTACACTTCACTAATTAGAGCTTCTAAGAATTTGTAAAATATTGAATACTAAATAAATAATTTATTAATTAACCACAGAGGTAGTATATCTTTGAAAATAAAATTTGTCATTTTAAAGGAAAATAGAATAACTTTTTATCTTCTAAAGTTTTATTTGTTAATATTATAGGTAACATTAAAAACTTATATTGCATATGTAACATTAAAAACTTATATTGCATATGAACAACTATATTCATATAAGAAATGCAGAGCTAAGAGGAAAAACACGTTAGACTCAACCCCATGAGTTGCTAACATTATCTTTTTAACATCTAAGAAAGGTGATACTGTTTAACTTATTATACTAATTGAATCATATATTAGAAACACTAAATTTCAAGTACTCATAAGAGTTAGACTAACAAAAAAAACAGCAGAAGTTGTTCTTTTATTTTTCTTCCAAAATAAGCTTAAAAGAGAAGGAGGCTCAGTATTGAGTCCTTGTTCAATATATCTCATGTGGGTTAGGGAATAGGTATCAGAGTGAATTCTAAGAACTGTTTGTAGCTTCTCTCTCTCCAACTCCATCCTAATAGTATCTGCTGTCAGAAGCCATCTCCTAGTCATCCAACACTTTTTGTATTTTATAAGTCTACAAGCAAATAACAACATTATATTTGCAGTATAAAATAAAATATATGGCCAAAGAGTTGTCTCTCAAATTAAAAAAAAAAAAAATCTGTGTGATAAAGTTATATTTGAACTTCTGTTATACTTCTGATTTTCATAGATACTTGCCAAATAATTTCCCTAAGGTTAAGGCATCAAATAATAATAATGTATCTCTATTAAAAACCCACACTGATACTGTCCTTTTCACTTTTATTCAGAATAATGTTGAGTTAAGCACATATGAGGCTTAGACTTACTCTTTAATTACTTGCACAGTTCTTACCCTATTTTACATAATTATTTTAGTTTAATAATAACTGCCTTCTGAAAATTTGACATGATGGAAATTATCATGGATGATGAAAATTAACTTAGTAATTATTCATTGGCTGACATATTCCATAGAGACAAAACTTTCCCACCTCTAATGGGGAAAAGAGCATTATAATCATGTTCACTCAAATTCATGTTTTATTGCAGCCACCCAAACACTAAGGTGAAGTCCTTGTCAATCTGTAAGTAAGACTGTTGAAGGTAAGGAATTTTATAAGAAAAGAAAGATGGAAAGAGCTATGTCAAAATGTTTCTAGACTCACTAAAATAAAACAATAATGAAGAACATCATATAAAAAGATTCTTGATAGATTATGTATCTTCAGTTTGTCACAGTGGCCATGATTATACTTGATACTTGATCCTGAGCTTACTATCTGAATGGTGGCTATACTAGCGATGGCAGTGGTAATAGGAAAATAAGCAAAGGACAAAAACCCTCAACTTTCCTCTTCCTCTAACCTCAAACAGCCATAAAAATTAATTCAAAATTTCCTTTTATCTTTCTTTTGTTCATGACATTACTAGAATTATAATAATCCAGGCTGCATTAAGATAATTCAAGGAAAACTTTACATTAGGCTTAATAATGCTTATAATATTGTAACAAACAATTTAAAACTTGCTTGAATTTGTGTTTTTACAATTTATGAGTTGACTTGCTCAAAATCATGCTTTTAAGTATTTCCTTTCCTAATTTATTTCTATGGAAGCCTTAGGTCTCCTTTGACATGCTTTATGAATTTCTAGTTTACTCTTTTCTTGGCTCAAAAAATATATTAGAAGATAATTTTACAATCTCTTTAATTTAAACAGCATTAACTGGATTGTCCTGGATCTTTTTCTACGGGTGGTCAGATGAAGAATTCTGACCAGTGAAAAATGAGAAGAGCCTGTAGTCTTCTGCAAAAGATACTCTTTTCAGTAAAAAGAACAGACACCTTTGCCCTTATACTTTCTCCTTTCTCCTGCCTGGAATACACATACAATCACTATGTTGATAAAAGTCGCTTTCTAAAGAAATAGCCTGATTCATTGATTGACTTCTATAGATCTATATTGCATACCACCAAAGTCATTGCTAGTAAGAAAGTAAACTCCTTACTGGTCTGGACTACTCTCAGTACACTTCCTATTTAATTCAATTCAATAGAATAATGATAGGTAGCATAATATTTTATTTTATTTTTATTTTTTTAAAGATTTTATTTATTTATGAGAGACAGAGAGAGAGAGAGAGAGAGAGAGAAGCCCTGGGCTGAAGGCGGCGCTAAACTGCTGAGCCCCCATGCTGCCCCTGTTTTTATTTTTTAAACATTATTTAGTTGCTTGAGAAAGAGAGGGAGGCGAGGGCAGAGAGGAATAGTTTCCTGCAGTCTCTCCACTGAGGTTGGAGCCTGAGAGAGGGCTCAACCCCAGGACCCCCAGATCATGACCTAAACAGAAATCAAGAGTCAGATGCTTAACCAACTGAACTATCCGACACCCCTTTGTTTTTTTTTTATTTTTTAAACTTTTCATTTAAATTCCAGGGTGATATTAGTTCCAGCGGCACAATTTAGTGGTTCAACACTTACATACAACCCCTTTGCTCATCACAGCAAGTGCCCTCTTTAATCCCCATCCCCTATATAACCCATCCCCCATCCAACTCCCCTCTGATAACTATCAGTTTATTTTTAAATGTTTTAACATTTTAAGTATATTTGTCACAGCTCAGGATTGTCTGTATGTTCTCTTTCCTCCTCAATACTGAACATCTCCACAAATAGTACTTCTACTCTTCTCATAGATAACTTGTCTTCTTTTAGTACACTGCTTAAATGTCCCTTCTTAGAGAAGCATTATAAAAAAGGCACTCCTATTTTTTTTTACCTTTTTTGTTATATAGTATTTATTCATTTATTCCCTATTTTTTTCAAAACATTCAGTAAAAAAGAAACAATTATAATTTTTCTGCTTTCTTATTGCATGACTAGTTCCTCCATTAGAATGTGGCAGACAGAGAACATCTGTCTTGTTCTTTTTGATTCCTTATTGCTTAGCACAGTTTATATTACATAGCAGGCATTTAATAAATGATTTTGTAGTAAATACATGGATAGAAGCCATTTTGAGGCTAAGAAAGATTTTTACCTCAAAACAGAATTCAGTGTTTCTTAACTTATTAAAAAAAATAATTAGGTACATTTTATGATTCAGGATGAAGGAAAGCTAGCAAAACCACAACCATCCAATCCCATGTTCCACTGAAATAATGTTGAAAGCATAACAATAGAGGAAAAGAACATTGCAGCTGTTCATGTCAATTAACATTCTGTTAGACACCTGAATAGAGTTTCACTAATCATAATTCAAGAAGAGCCATAAATCAAAATATTGGAACCATTTGTAAGAAATAGAAAGTGGAGCCACCTTAAGTGTATAGCTTTATTGTATAGGGTTTTAAAAACAAAACAGAACAAAAACAAAACACATGCTTGCCTGAAGGAAAAAAACACAACCTTTCTCTATTGCATGAGAGATTTTTAGCTCATGGATAATTCAACTTGATAACTAGATTATCCAATAAATTGCCCATTTCTGGCCTTCTTATAGCAACTCTTTATGACTGGGTACAGAAGTGATTGATGGATAGAACCTTACCTTGATGGTGTGATCCTGGTGGTTAGAAGAAAGTAATCCTGGACGTGATATGCAAGTGAAGATTGTGTTGATGGGACAAAATAGCTTGCATAATGTTGTTGTACAAAAACTTGAATCAGATGACTAGGCAGAAGGTCTATACCCAATGTGACTTGTTATGAATAAACCACAAAAGAAAAGAAAACTGGAGCAGAGCTTTACACAATAACCAGCACATTACTTCTATATCTGAAACTGTACCCTATGGATAGTAAGGGCCAGAAGGAAAAATAAATCTAGGTACATTTTTCTGAATTGGGATTTTAGTTGAGATTTCTCTGATATTTAAAAGTACTCTCAAATTATAAAGAAGAATATACAGAAAAAACACCATAAATAATTGAAAAAAAGTTAACAATGTAAAAGGCAAAAAATTTTGAAAACATATTTTGCTCATTTTGGAAAACTGTAGAAATCATTTATATTATTGTGTCATTAAACTTGGAAAATCATGTATGCTATAATGTAATCAAACTGAAAGGTAAAGTGTTCTAAGACTAAAAAAGAGTAGATTAGGGAAGCTTAAGTATATAATTTAAAGTAAATTATTCTGTACATACTATGCCCATCATTGGAAGATGTTTTTTCCCCATGATCTTCCTGACTAATCTATCTTGAAAACACTCCCTATGGTGGACCATAAGCCTGGTGTCAGTTTATGCAGGAATCTGCTAGAAGTTTGCATTTTCCTCCTAGTACCTTTTCATTTCTTTTATCTTCCTATTAGTTCAACTATTTTTGTTTGTCTGTTTGTGTGTTTTATTTGTGTTATTATTTAAATGTATTATTTTTGTGAACTCAAAATTATACTAAGTTATAAGCAAAATTTGCAAGTAAGAAATACAGTGGTATCAGAGGACTAAATGTGTTTTCCAATCCAGCTTATCCCTGCAAATACCATATGTTATATGTCAAAATAATAAACTATCTATAATTATTATAAAGAGAAAGATACACTAGAGATTTGAAACTCTGCCACTAACTTGCTCTATAACTTGTAAGTCTACTAATACTTCTGGTCATTACTTACCCTAGTTATAAAATAATGGCATAAACTAAATTAAGGTTCCATGCCAGCAGTATCATTTGGTATAAATTTGCCCCCCACTGATTAGTTTCTATTTCTGAAAATTATTTTTTCCTATTTGAACTTTTTTAAATAGATTACTGAAAAATCAGTATAGATTTTTAACAAAGAGGACTCAAAGAAATGCTGGTGATTAAAAAAAAAATGGTGGTGATCAATACCATAAACAACCCAACTTCTAGTAAATACACAGTATATTGCAAATGTACAAATTCATCTTTAGATAACCTTTTAAGATACAGAAACGTGAGTTAAAATAACTATTCATTAAACCTTTAAATTGGAAATTTAAGGGCAATGATTATTTTTTACCCATTACTAGTGAAAGCCCACATCTGGATTTATTTTATTTTTTAATTTTTTTATTTTTAAAGGATTTTTTTAAAGATTTTTATTTATTTATTCATGAGAGACACACAGAGAGAGAGAGAGAGGCAGAGACACAGCCAGAGGGAGAAGCAGGCTCCATGCAGGGAGCCCCACGTGGGACTCGATCCCGGGTCTCTAGGACCAGGCCCTGGGCTGAAGGCGGCGCTAAACCGCTGAGCCACCTGGGCTGCCCCCACATCTGGATTTTAAACACATTTTTCCCCCTAAAGGTCCAAGGCTATAGTTTAGAATATTGACCTGTAAGTAAATTCACATAAATTGTAAAAGCATATCATTCCTAATTCTTTACCATTCCATAGTTATTCACTGATAGCTTGATCTTATGTGATAGAGAATGATATTGAAATGAATATAAACTTTGGAGTAAAAAGCACATAGATTAGTGTTCTACAAACATATATTAGTATTTACTTAATCCATCCAGTGTATTATACGGTGGGCATATAAAAGTAAACTTATGTCACTGACATTTATACTCATACTATACTCATAATGTAGTTGGTTAGAGACACAAGAAAACTAACTCTAGTTTCTTTTCTCTCTTTTTTGTTACAGGTTTCTTATTTGCTTTTTTTTTAAAATAAAATTTACAAAGACATTCAAATTCTTCATTATTAATATAAACGATAAGTAATAGTAGCTTCCACTTATTAATATTTTACTGTTAATATGTTTTTAAATAAAATTTACAGACATTCAAATTTTCATTTTAATATAAATGATAAGTAATAGTAGCTTCCACTTAATAATATTTATGATAGCACATAAAGTTGAGAGGTTTTTTTCATACTTTGTATTATTTAATTCTTATAACTATTTGACTTCTGCATTAATAGGTGAGGAAACAGGATAAAAGAATATTCACTTTGTCTAAGGAGACAGTAAAATTAAGTAGAATTCAGAATTTGAATTCTGATGTTTTCAGTATTCAAACTTATTGACATTATACTATACCACTTGTCCATTCAGTCTTTTTATAACTAGTAAAAAATTATATGTGATAAATTAACTTAATACAATTTGCACATTACCCATCATTTGCTAGAATCTGGAAATATATATAAAATGCAGAGTGGGAGTAGAATCATTAATTGTTAACATACGATAAAACAAATTATCTTAATAGGAGTTCCACAAGTTAGAACCATTTCAATAATCAGAAATATTTTATGATTGCCTTGATAAAAGAAACCATTGATTCATACTGTATGCTTAAAGAGTTAAAAGTAATGTGCCTTTTGTGGCAAACATAAACCTGAATTTGGAGTTAATATTAGGAAATCAGATATCAAAATTTTTAGAAAATTTGAATATGAACTAATGGCCAAATATTCTTAAAGACACAGTGTGGCTTTAGAATTCTTAGAAAACTAAGTTCTGCTCTCCTTTTTTGAATAATCCAAGTTAAAAAAATTTTTTTGGAAGCAGATTAATAATTAACCAGTAGAAAAAACTCAGAACAGGTATCAAAATGAATGTAGCATACAAAAACAGGTTTGGGAATAATCAAATACAGATAGAGGAGAAGGTTTTTAATAATGTTGAGAAAAAATATACATACTTGTAGCTATTTAGAATCAGGTAAAATGCAATGAATAAATAAGTTCTTACTTTACATAGCTAAAAATTTTAAAACTGCAGAAATACACTTTGTATCTTACTTAAAATTATACAACAAAGAATTATGTCATGTGAGAAGATGGATAAAAGATATTGCCAGATTGGAATCAAAATTTAAGAATTATGAGAACATAATCTATGTAGCCAATTTTTATTAACCAAAATCCTCATAATATATTTACATATAATGATTCTAAGACAATTTAAACAATAGATAATTTCAGTTAAATGCTGATGATGTTATGTGTCATAATTGTATATGAAGACAATCTGCTTGGGATCCCTGGGTTCCTCAGCAGTTGAGCGTCTGCCTTTAGCTCAGGGCATGATCCTGGGGTGTGGGGATGGAGTCCCACATCGGCTCCCTGCATGGAGCCTGCTTCCCCCTCTGCCTGTGTCTCTGCCTCTCTCTGTCTCTCATGAATAAATAATAAAATAAAATCTAAAAAAAAGACAATCTGCCATAAAATAAAAGAATCTTAAAATTATTCACTTTTTCTATATGTGTAGCTCTAACTAGTACCTAGTATTAATGTTAAGTAACTGAAATTAAGTTGTCATGAATGTAAATATATACTGTCAGAAGCTGAGCTGAACTGGGCAACAGAAAACTATAAGGTTTTGGAGTAACTGATTTAAAAAATTAGAGGGAAAAAAAGAGATAAAATGGAAAATTTTAGCGTTTAATCACTTTCTGCAGTGATACAAGTGAGAATCCAAAAACAGAGAATGTATGGACTCCTCCCTGATTTACTTCCTTTACGAAATGTGCACTGGTTCAAGGTCAGGTGTATGGGGTCATCTTACTGTCTAGGGAACCCTCAAACCAAAGGCTTTGAAAGTTTTACGAACCCTAGGAGTGTGGGAAGGGCTAGGAGTAAATGAGTATTGAGTACTGAGGCAGAGTGAGAAAAATTGTCCAAGTGTCCCCTTTCTCCCTTCATTAGGAACTCTCAACAGAGAATCTTGCAGAAGACCTCCTGATATCTTGAAACAGGACCCACGCAAAGAAAGAATCCATGTGAAACTTCCTTAATGTGAAGAAACAGTGTAATATAGTATAGAACCTCCGTTAAAAACAAGAGAGCAATACTGCTCTGAAGGAAGCCTTTGACTCCACCAACAACTGACACGCATTGGCCATTGATCTTCCATATTTCCTCCAGATGACTAACCAGGGCATCAAACTGAAGTCCATCTGTACTACTGTAAACCATTGTCCATGAATAACCTTCTATCAGAAGGAGGGAGAGGGGGATCCCTGGGTGGCACAGCGGTTTGGCGCCTGCCTTTGGCCCAGGGCGCGATCCTGGAGACCCGGGATCAAGTCCCAGGTCGGGCTCCCGGTGCATGGAGCCTGCTTCTCCCTCTGCTTGTGTCTCTGCCTCTATATAACTAATCTATCATCTGTCTATTTATCTATCTATCTATCATCTGTGTCTCTCATGAATAAATTAAAAAAATCTTTTTAAAAAAGGAGGGAGAAAGAAATTGTAGCATGTACTTCCAATTTCACTGCTTATGTCAACAAATGCTCCCCGCCCCCCCCTTTTTTTTTGCATTGGTTTAATTGATATTTAGTTTAAATGACTGTATTCAGTATATAAAGAACATTAGAATATTTTAGTAAGTGTAGAGCACCATCACTCTCTACTTGAGACTTGGGAGAAAGTTAAGACTACTCTGAAAAATAAAATGTCTTAAAGGGGAAAAAAAGGATAAACAGGTGGATATTTAAGGTATAAAACATTTGGATTGATACAGTTATTGAGTTTTTTAAAACTCACTTTACTAAAACACTGAAGAGGGAAATTGAGGGGGGAAATGCCATTTTTAATAGAGATTACCACAATATAAACCATAAATTTGGTATATACCTGGCTATACCTTAGAGTATGAACTAGAATAAGAGTGCTGACATACAACTGCTTAGATATGTTTAAAAAAACACATAAGTGTTCATTGGCAGCACCCTCAGTAATAGTAACATGGTCAAGTTATGATAGAGAATAAATTCAGGATATGAAAAACTTGACTAATGGAATGAGCACAATAAATACAGTGATGCTGATCTGTATGGGAATACTGGCCATGCAAATCCGAGAGATGGTTGGATTTGGAAACAATTTAGAAGTCAAAATGGTACTGTAATTTGTGGGGTGTACAGAATGAAGAAGAAGATGATATCAAGGATAATATACAACTTTCTGGTATAGTGAAATTAGAGGTAATAACATTCTTTGGAATAAACCACTTTATATTAGCAATTGATTGTTGACATTGTATGGGAGATGGAAGTGATAAGTTTTTTTGTTTGTTTTTTCAGGATGTATTTTAGGGAAATATGGACTTTGAGGTATATGTGGAATATTCAGTTTGGATATCCATGTAGTATCCTTGTTTGTCATCAGAACAATAAATCTGAATTATTTTCCAAAATATACCTAGGATTTTTAAAGAAAAAAAAAAAAAGAATGTGATGTGACATAATAGAAATGTAGCTACAAGAAGCAAAAGATGCAAAAAAGTATAATATTATATTTAATAATATAAGTTTATCCTTTAAATTAAAAGACTCAAGTGTTTAAAATATTTAAATTTCTCAAAATCATTTATAAAAATTAAAAATAAATTAATGCACCAATATTTTATTGTTCTATAAAATTACAGCCAGTAGGAATAGTGATATCATCAATTAGTGCACAAGTTTTTTTGTAGCAAATCAGTGTTCAACTACACACTACAATAGTATTTTCTTGCTTGTAATAATATTTTGTAACAAAGTTTAATGATATGAAATATTTATTTTTTTAAGATTTTATTTATTTATTCATGAAAGACACAGAGAGAAAGTGAGAGAGAGAGAGAGAGAGAGGCAGAGACACAGGCAGAGGGAGAAGCAGGCTCCATGCAGGGAGCCTGATGTGGGACTCAATCCCCACACCTGAGGATCACACCCTGAGCTAAAGGCAGACGCCTAACTGCTGAGCCACCCAGGCATCCCTAATGATGTAAAATATTTAATCTAAAAATGTTTTAAACGATAAAAGTATATTTCTTAATCTGAATAGCCTGCCTCACAAATATCCAATGGTTTATAACAATTGATTTGAATTAGAATTTTTGTTCAAATGGAGACTGTCACAATTGATACCATCAATAATTTTATTTGCCACTTACCTCTTTCAAAAAAGTGAGATTTGTCCCAATTGATAAGGATGTATATAATTATGAATTCAATTCATACAATATTTTTCAAATTTTCTCAGAAATTATAAACTAATTTTAAAATCATTGTCAAAGGTAATATTTTAAAAATGCAATCTTTTGTTTCAGGCAAGATCTTAAATCAGAAATGCAAAAATAGTATCTAGGAAATGTTTATATTGTAATTAACTTTAAAAAGTTATTAAAGTTATTAAAAGTTAAAAAATAACACGAGAAAATGAAGAAAAAAGTTTTATCTGGAAATTTCAAGTTTTGAGATACCTTTATTCTGGCTATCTTTTATATAATGTTAACTTCAGAGTTTGACCACTGTTTATGGCAATATTAGTTCGGGCTTAACATATAAAAAGCTTTCAAATTAATAGAGCAATATCTAACAAAAATGGTTACAAATGATGAATATAGAGTTCATAAACTAGTAATAATATTGTTAAATAAACATATAAGATATATTCAATTAATTAATAAAAAAACTAATGCAACAAAATTTCATACATATTTTAAATGATCATTGTTAAATATAAACAGAATAAAGCCATTGCATAAATTACTGACAAGTGTATAAATCAATGTGAATGCTTTGAGGAAAAACACATCAGTATATATTTGCACAAAAAAATGAATCTTAATATAATAGCAATGAACAGGTTGAATTTGAAATTAACAACACATTATAATTTATATTTGTATATGAAAAAGGAAATACTTAATGTATTAATCTAACAAAATATGTACATGATCTGTATGAGAAAAATTACAAAACTGTGAAGAATGAAATCAAAGAACTGGATAAATGGAAAGATATTCCACGTTCCTGGATAGTAAGGCTCGATACTGTCAAGATGTTAGGTCTTCCCAACATGATTTACAAATTCAAAACAAACTCAGTCAAATCCCAAAAATTATTTTGTGGATATCAACAAACTGATTTTGAAGTTTATATGGAGTGACGAAAGATCCAGACTAGACCACAAAGAGCTGAAGAAGAAAAACAAAATTGGAGGACTGACACTATCTGCCAGATAGATTTATGGAACAGAATAGAGAGCCCAGAAATAGACCACATAAATATAATCAACTAACAGTTGACAAAGGAGCAAAGGCAAAACAATGGAGCAAAGATGGCCTTTCCAACAAATGCTGCTAGAACAAGTGGACGCTCATGTGCAAAAAAAAAAAAAAAAAAAGTGAATCTAGACACAGATCTCACATGCTTTACCAAAAGTCACTCAAAAAGGATCCCAGACCTAAATATTAAATGCAAAAATTATAAAATTCCTGAAAAATAAAATGGAGAAAATATAGATGACTTTAGTTACAGCAATCACTTTTAAAAGTCTCTTTTGGGACACCCGGGTGGCTCAGTGGTTGAGCGTCTGCCTTCGGCTCAAGGTGTGATGCCCTGTACGATGCCCGGTACGGCGATGGAGTCCTGCATCGGGCTCCCCACAGGGAGCCTGCTTCTCCCTCAGCCTATGTCTCTGCCTGTCTCTTTGTGTCTCTTATAAATAAATAAATAAAATCTTTTTTTAAAAAGTCTCTCTTAACAAAATAATGAATGATATTAACAAATAGTTTATAGAAAAGTAAATATAAGCTATTCCTAAACAAAACAAAACAAACAAACAAAAAAAAGATTTGCAGCCTCAGATATAAGAAAATACAAATGCAAATCAAACCATGATGAAATATGCTATTTCTCCTATTGGAATAGGCATCAACAAATGTTGGGGAATGTGGGGAATCAACACATCAACACATCAACAAATGTGGGGAATCTCTTCTACATTACTTGTGGGAGTACAAATTGGTAAAACTTCTCATGAGAGAGATTTGTCAATATTTATAAAAATTATAAATTATTCTAACTCTGTATCTCTAATAGTTTTTCTGTAGATATATAAGCACATCTGCAAATATCCAATAATAAATCATGATCCTATTGTGAAAAAAAGAAATCTCTATATATCTATAAAGATATATAATATATATGATCTATATATTATGCTATCCTATGTCATGATTGACAAAGTTTAATATTAAATAGTAAAAGCAGGATCCAGAGTATTGCTTCTAGATAGGTAGAATCGTTTTCTTCTATACTGGAGGTTTGGGTAATTTGTTGGGAAGGAATTCTCATTTAATACTCTCTTTTATTTACTTTGATTTTCAAATTATGTAAATTATTAAAAATAATTTGAGAATAAATGTTTAAAAAAGAATTTCCAGCATTTATTTCCCTATAGTACAAAAATGCCACTATTGATGTCATTCTCATAGAAAACAAAATTTCATATAAGAACATTTTTATTATACAAAAGATTATTATACAAAATAGTATGGAGTGAAAATAAGACTTGAATTTACGCAACTATGCTTCAATCATAGTTGTTTGCTTTCAGAAATTTATGTCTGTCATGATTCATGTGATTATTTGTAAAATAAAGGATAATGCATAGAGTAGTAGTTAAATGCATAAGTTTTAAAAACAGACAACTTAGTTATTAGCTATGTAACATTATAATTTTTCTCACTGCTAAGGTGTAGATAACAATTTTTCAATCAATTGCAAAAAGTAAAAGATAACAGTTTATATGAAGTATTTGGTATGAATTTGTATAGAATTATACAGTCAGTAGGCTAAAGTAGATTCATTCAGTGATAACAAATGATCCACAGACTTGGAGGCTTACAACCACTCTCATGTCCATCACAGGTCTTTTGTTCTTTTTGTTTGTTTGTTTTTGCTTTTTTTCATCATGTTTTTTTTTTTTTTTTTTTTTAATTTTCAAAAAATGCTATAGGAACAGTTCCCATCTGGGATATTCAGCCTTCAAAGCAGAGCAAAAAGACAAATATGGAAGCCACACAATGGCTTCTATAGTGTTTTCATGAAAGTTTACATAAACATTTTGTTGGCCAAAGCAAATCACATGGTGTAGCAGAAAGAATATTATTCTTTCTATGGTAAGTTTGATGGGGCAAAGCATGAAAGAGAGCAGTAGGGAATGTTTTGGTGCTTTGGTACATTTTTGACCATTATATGTAGTCTAAATAATCTATATATTTTCTTGGTCTAAAGTATTTTAATTCATTATCTCAATTCTTTCTAGAGGAAATAAGAAATACAAAATAAAAACAAATACAATGGTAAGGATTTTGAAAGTCTTTCTTCTCAATTGGCATTGCAGGGGTGCCTGGGTGGCTCAGTCATTTAAATGTCTTTTTTCACCTCAGGTAGTGATCCCACTGTCCTGGAATTGAGTCCCCTATTGGGTTCCATGCTCGGTGGGGAGCCTGCTTCTCCCTCACCTCGGCTGCTCCCCCTGCTTGTGTTCTCTCTCACTCACTCTCTCCCAAATGAATAAATAAAATCTTTAAAAATAAATACATTGGCAATGTAGCAACATAAGATTAGTAAAAAACTAATACTGACTCAAACTTTGTAAATGTCCCTGTTGTATAATTTGCAGGCTTATTAAAACTCCTAGCTATAAAAAACTTATCTGTCAAATTCATGAGTTTTAAGAGGATATAAGTCATGCCTCTAGTGTTCTGCAAAGCATCTACTTTTTAATATGCATGAAATAATAAGAGGAAATAGTCAACTGGCACAGCTATGCAACATGTAGGTGGAATTTTGGTCATTGAGATTCAGAATTTTTCAAATGAATTGAGCCTAATAGAATATTGAATGGGTTAAGGAAATAAAGATCTGGAAAGTATCTTTCTTATCCTTTTGTTTAAGCCGATAGTTAAAGGTATACAATGCCAACTTTGCTGTGCTCTGAGGACCCTTGGAATACTCTCTTCTGGTTCTTCCCTTACTAAACAAGTCTTTATATGATACCCTAAGACACTCAGAAGAGAGAAAATATGTTTTGATTCTGTTTCTGGAGAAAGATAAATTGCCTCTGGTACTATTTTCATCTGTTTATGTTTATTTCCCATCCTGCCTCATTAAGACTTCTCTTAGGGCTTCTAATTTTATTTCTTTCAATTAGGCCAAATAGTATATCAAACATACCTTATGTTTAGTCTCTAATATCCCAACAGATCTGATCTATCTCTTATGCTGTAACGTAGTTGTTCATGTTGTGTAATGCAATTTTAAAATGAATAAATTATGTATGATGCCTTTCATTAGAAACCATATCATGGAAGAACAAAAACCTATTGTACATTACTTTTATTTTTTTAATTTTATTTATTTATTTATTTATTTATTTATTTATTTATTTATTTATTATATTGTTTTAAGCTTTTATCCATTTATTCATAAGACACACGGAGAGAGAGGGAGGGGGGCAGAGGGGGAAAGAGGCTCCACGCAGGCAGCCCGAAGCAGGACTCGATCCCGGGTCTCCAGGATCACGCCTTGGGCCAAAGGCGGCGCTAAACCGCTGAGCCACCGGGGCTGCCCGCACATTACTTTTGAATATAATTTTAGTTTCATTTAGCTTTTCCTCATTTATTTTGCATCAGTTGGGATACATTCATCCTCAAATAATATATAATTGACTCAAAATGCCCTCAAAATTCAGTGGGTCATGACATGGTAAGATAGTCCAGCAATTTTGCTCTTTACTTTCATAGGCAACATGAAATATTTCCCGAACTTTAATTGGAAATACAAACGTTTGCCAATGTTTCTTAGGAAACCAATGCTTTGGACTCACTGGTTCTTGTTAACATGATTATTATAAATCAATGATTACCTAGATGAATGGAATTAGTTGTACACCAATCAGAGCCACCTCAAGAACTGAATGTGTAGTCTCTTTAACTAAATGCATGGGCTGAGTAAGCACAGTTTACAATTATTAGGTTTCTGTAGAAAGTGAAGGGAGGAGAAGATACACAGAACAGACATCCAAAAATAGCCACTCTAACATATTTTAAAATATTTCCCTTTTTACTGACCACTTTTAGTCTGATTTTTAAGTATTTCTGTGGTAAGGGAGAGTTGTACTATAAGAAATACATTAATCCAAATATTCTGTGGTGTAAAAGGCCACCAAGTACATTTTAATCTTCCTATATTTTGTTGTTCAGATTTCTGCTGAAAATAACATTTTAAAAGAGCATTCCATCAACCTTTTATTCTATACCAGAAGAATGTACATCTTTAGAAATAGTGCCAGAGTCATAATCTTCAATAAAATAACAGTACAAACATGTATATGAAACTAAGATTAGATAAGTTGCAATTTTTGCCATGACAGTGATACAGAATCTGTAGATCCATTTCATCTGTGTTTCATTAAAAAACACTGACAACGGTTTAGAGCAGTTATTATACTTGCTTCTCACATGACATGGATTGTGTCATGTAAAAAGAAGTCAAAATAGTACATTCTGCTTTTTTTTCCAGTACTAGACATAGTCGGGGCTATTTTCATTATTAAGAAATGCATACGATACACTATCTATGTAAACACTCTGTATACATTTCAAAGGTACATTGTTCCAAAACTAATTGTTAAAATATGTGGAAACTACGGATATGAAAAGGTCATAATTAAAATAAAATACATACTATGGCATAATAGTTCATGTCAAAGTAAATGTATTGGCCCGCTATCTTAATATTATTTACCATATACCTATGAGTTAGAAGAGAGTAGAAGATGTTTGGATCCCATTCTACAGGTGCCTAAACAAATTCATATATGCTAATTTCACGCAACAGGAAAGTATAATAATCTGAGGTCTGGGGTTAGAATAATCTGACTTTTAGTCCATTATGCTTTTCCAATTGAGAATGTTTATCTAGGGACACCTGGGTGGCCCAGTGGTTGAGCATCTGCCTTCAGCTCAGGGCCTGATCCTGGAGTCTTGCTATTGAGTCCTGCTCAGGTTTCCCACAGGGAGCCTACTTCTCCCTCTGCCTATGTCTCTTCCTCTCTCTCTGTGTCTGTCAGAAATAAATAAATAAAATATTTTTAAATAATGTTTATCTATTGGAAATACATAAAAATAAAAAGACTTTACACAGGAAAAAAAAACAAACAAAGCAAAAAGGCAACTTGCTGAATGGAAGAAGATATTTGCAAATGATAGATCTAATAAGAGATTAATATATAAATATATAAATAACTTACACAACTCAACACAACAATAATTCACTTAAAAAATAGGCAGAGGAATTGAAGACTTTTTTTTTCCAAAGAAGACAAACAGATGGTCAACAGATACATGAGAATATTCTTAACAACACTAATCATCAAGGAAATGCAAGTCAAAATTACAATGACATATAACATTATGCCTGTCGGAATAACTAGCATCCAAAAGACAAGAAATAATGAGTGTTGGTGAGGATATGAAGAAAAACGTATCCTTGTACACTATTGATAGGAATGTAAATTGATGGAACCACTTGTGGAAAATAATATTGCATTTCCTCAAAAAAATAAAAATATAAATACCATATGATCCAGTAATTCCACTACTAGGTTTTTACTCAAAGAAAATTAAAACACTAATTTAAAATATGCACACCTATGTTTGTTGCAGCAATAATTATAATAGCCAAGTTATGGAAGCATCCTGTGTCCATCGATAGGTAAATGGATAAAGAAAATATTCATATTAACCATAAAAAATAATGAAGTCTTGCCATTTGTGACAATATGGACAGACCTAGAAGGTTTTATGTTAAGGGAAATAGGACTGACAGGAAAAAAAAAAAAACAACATATTATTTATAGGGAATCTAACAACAACAACAACAACAACAACAACAATAAAACGAAGCAGAAATAGACCAATTAAATACAGAAATTAGATTAGTGGTTGCCAGAGGGAGGGAGATAGGAGGATGGGCAAAACTGGATGAAGGGCAGTGGGAGGTACAACTTCTAGTTATTGAAAGAATAACTCATGGGAATGAAAGGTATAACATAGGGAATATAATCAATGGTGTTGTAATAACATTGTATGGGGACAGATGATAACCCACTTGTGGTGAACATAGCATAATGTATAGACTTGTGGAATCACTATGTCATAACATTTGTGTCAAATATACTTCAATTTAAAAAAAGCTAAATGCTGAAATGCTCATTAGGTCAATTTTTATTCTTTATATCAGCATTTTTCATGATTATTTATACAGAAAATATTCATTAAAAATGTTTAGAAAGGGGGGTTGAGTGGCTCAGTTAGTTGAGTCCCACATCAGGCTCTTTGCTGGAGGAGCTTGCTTCCCCCTCTGCCTCTGACTGCTGCTTCCCATGCTTGTGCTTTCTTTCTCTCAAATAAATATATAAAATATTTTTAAAAATATTCATAAAAATTAAGGAAAAAACATGGAAAGGAAAGTAAAATCAAACAAAATCACTAAACCTAGACAAAGCTCACGTTTTGTATTTTGAGGGTTTTTTTCCTGTTATTCAAACATATGCAATGGATTTAAATTGTTTCTTTTAATCTAGTGTATTGACTAAAAATGTAATTGGGTATTACTTTTGTCTTTGGATTTGTTAAATTAATGATGTCATATTTATGAAATAGGATATTTAAGATATTTTAGTCTTAGGTTGATATTTTTATATAATAATTATATAACAGGGATCCCTGGGTGGCGCAGCGGTTTGGCGCCTGCCTTTGGCCCAGGGGGCGATCCTGGAGACCTGGGATGATCAAATCCCACGTCGGGCTTCCTGCATGGAGCCTGCTTCTCCCTCTGCCTGTGTCTCTGCCCCTCTCTCTGTGTGACTATCGTAAATTAAAAAAAAAAAAAAAAAAAAAAAATATATATATATATATATATATATAACTTTGGTAACTATGTCTCTGATTATCTCTGTAAAATGAAAGATTAAATATGGAATTGTCATATATATGACTCATTTTAATTTTAAAAGATTTTTCAAGATTTTATTTCTTTATTCATGAGAGACACAGAGAGAGGCGGGGGGGGGGGGCAGAGATGGAGACAGAGGAGAAGCAGGCTCCATGCAGGGAGCCCGACGTGGGACTCGATCCTGGGACTCCAGGATCATGCCCTGAGCGGAAGGCAGATGCTCAACAAATGAGCCACCCAGGCCTCCCTATATGACTCATTTTTAAATTTAAACTTAATCTTTTGGAGTATTTTAGGTTCATAGTGAAATTAAGAGGAAGATATAGAGATTTCCCAATTATCTCCCACCCCCACAAATACATGCCCCCCCCCCACTATCAATATCCCCCACCAGAGTGGTGCATTTGAATATTTTCTGGAAAACTCAACCACTCAAACTTTGAGAGAAAGAGAGAGAGAGAGAGTAGTGATATGGTTGTGACCCCAAAATAAATTAATAATTAGAATATGTGGATGTGTAGAATAATTGAAGGCACTTCAAAATAAATCTCATGTTTTGGGGCAATTTCAGATGTTTCTTTAGGTCTTCTTTCACAAGCCATTGTTTGTGTAGAATGAGTTGGGATGGCAGGAAATGGTAAAAACACACCAGAAAATGGAGCTTTGACTAGTTAAAATTATGTATTTTAAGAACATCTTATTTTCCTCTTTAGAATATTATCCGTAGTATCTACTAAAGCTTACATTTAGGTATTTTTAATTTGAAAAATAATTGGCATAAAAATCCTATTCGTTTGGGGTATACATCATAGTGCTTCAATATGTTTATACATTATGAAAGCATTCCCATAAGTCCAACCATGTTTGTCATCATAATAGTTATTATATTATTGACTATATTTCTTAAGCTGTACGTTACATCCCTATGGCTTATTTATTTTGTGAGTAGAAGTCTGTACCTCTTAATCTCCACTTCTGGGTATTTATCTGAAGACAAGAAAAACATCTATTTGAAAAGATATATGTATGCCTGCCTTCATTGCAGCATTATCTAAAATAGTCACATCTAATATTAATATTCATAATCTCTCAACATTTTTAAAAGGCCACCCAATATACTCCTAGAGATACTGTGGAAACCATGATACTCTCTTAGTCATTAACAAACCTCAATTGTGAATATTAACCAGTTAACTACAAAAAGAAATATTATTGATAATTTTTACTCTGATCAATATTTTGTCTGCAAATGGTTTGGTGAGATTCTTTTAGGAGCTTATTGCCAGATATTTTCAAATTTATATAATAATAATCTATTTTGTGACATGATCAATTGTCAATTTACAGAATGTAAGGACAGACAATAAGACTTAAAACATTATTTTCATGAGAGTTGCATTGTTTTAATTAATTGTCCCCTATACTTTTGTTTATGAAGTCCATCAGAATTATACTGGAAAAAAGATGCAAAGATAATGTATTTTTGAAAACATTTATGGCAATACATAAGGAAAGTATCTCAATTCTGGTGGCCAGTGTGTACACACACAGAGTAAGAAAGAGAACATTCTGTGAAGTTAAATGGGTGAAGATTTAGCATGAAAGATGACATATTGTCAACTGATTACAGTTTTAACCATAATGACACTCATTCAAGTTTTATCCATAATCATAAACATAGTTATTTTCTCCTCCCTTGCAGGAAAATTGTGCTAGAAAAAAAACTAATAGTAAAAGCAAAGGATAAGCAAATGATTATTTTATGTAAGGCATCAAGGAACACTGGAAAACAAGAACACCCTTATTTTCTCTATTTGTAACGTTATGGTTCTTTAAAGGTGTACAGCCTATGAATTGTTTTCAGAAGGAAAAGAACTAGGATCATTTATTCAGAAGAAAAATAAGAAAGTCACAAGTAAGTAACTTTGCATCTGAGTGAGTTAATTTTTTTTCTAAGATTAATGCACTAAGAAAGGGTAAGTACATTTTGAAATGATATTTATTGAAAATAATCATAAATTTTATGTTCAATTTGGCTAGGCCACAGTACTCAACTATCTGATCAAACATTGATCTGGATGTTGTGGTGAAGGTATTTTTCAGGTGAGATTAATATTTAAATCAGTAGACTGATTACTTCCATAATGTGGATGGGCTTCATCCAATCAGTTAAGGGTTTGATAGAAAAAGGGATCTTTCTCTTCCAGTTTCAGATGGTAGAAGAGTAGAGACCCTAGTTTTGTCTGGTCCCAAGAATTCAGCTATACAGCTATCAAATCATTCTGAACACCTGCAGACTTAACAAAGATCTAAGAAAATGAATGCTGCAGTTCTACAAATAGAAAAATGACCAATCTCTGCAAGGCGGGAGGTGCAAAGAAGTGAATCTGAGGTGATACATCAGAAGATAAACCACAGAGGGTGGGAGCCTTCATAAGTCAGCTACCAGGAAGTGATATAATAGCAGAGTGTGCAATCAGAGCTTTTAGAAGTCTATTCCTGTGAGGGACACCCTCCCTGAATGGTGGTCAAGTGGGAAGACTCCTAGGTGGGACAATGTGGTCTCAGGATCCCTGGGGTCACAGAAAGAACTTGGGTGTGCAGAGTGTGAGTGTGCAGAGTTACCAGGCATCAGATCCAGGAAATCAACTGCAATCAGCAAGCCCAGGAGTGGGCTTTCAGCTCAGTGTTCCCATAATCCATGAATGCAGCATGACCAGGTGACCACACCCTGAGCAGGGACCCAGCAAGTGACAGAACCAGGTGACCCTCCCTCCACTGGAGGAGTGGCAAGGGTGTGCACCGGAGGAGTCTGCAGGATTTGGAGACTGGAAGCAGGAGGGAGCCTGAGATACAAATACTCCATCACAGGCTAGATGAGTATGGACTGTGGATGGAGACCAGGGAAACAGGAGTGATTGACTGCTTTTACTTGAGGGTGCACTGAGGAGTGGGGCCCTGGGCTTTCAGCTCGGGGGCTGGAGATAGGGAGGCGCCGTTTTCACGCTCATACTCTAGAGTGGTTTAGAAAGTCTTCAGGGAACAAAAGCCACATAGACAACCAACACAGATTACTTAGTCTGGCCCTCTGGCAAGGACAGTGAAATTCCACTGAGGGCAAAGACACTTGAGAATCAGCACAACAGGCCTCTCCCACAGAGGATCAACAAGAACATCCTGCTAACACTAAGTTTACCAAAGAACTGCAAAACTCCAGCACTAGGGAAAAATAGTATATAGATTTAGAATTTTTTCCTCATGATTCCTTACTCTTTCAAATTTAATTTTTTCCCTTTCCTTTTCAACTTATTTATTTTATCAATTCTTTGTTGCTTTTTAAATGTTTATTTCTACAATTAGATTCCAACCTTTTATTGTATTTCATTTTATTTTTGTGTATCTTTTCTTTCTTCACAATTTTAGGATGCAATTTTTTTCAACAACCAGAGCAAATATACACAGAATCTAGGCTATTGCTCTGATCTCTTCACCTGTCTGATTATATTCCCTCTTATTCTTTTAAAGTCTTTTTAAATTTTCATCTTTACAGTTGCATTCTTTCCTTTCAATGTATTTCATTTTATTTTTGTACATATATAAGTTTTTCTTTCTTTACAATCTTGGGATTTAGTTTTCTAACAAATCAAAATATACTCAGGGTCCAGGTTATTGCTCTGTTCTGTTCACCTGTCTGATTATTCACTCACTCTCTCTCTCTCTCTCTCTTAAATTTTTATTTTTTTTTCTCATTTCAGGTCTCTTCTGATTTGTTTAGTGTATATTTCTCTGGAGTTGTTGTTGCCATTTTAGTATTCTGTTCTCTTGTTCATCTATTCTTCTCTGGACAGAATGCGAAGACAGAAAAACTCACCTCAAAAAGAGAACAAGAGGCAGTACTGATTGCCAGGGACCTAATCAATATGGATATAAGTAAGATCTTAGAACTAGGGTTCAGATTAATAATTATAAAGATCCTAGCTGGGCTTGAAAAAAGTATGGAAGACACTAGCGAACCCCTTCCTGGAGAAATGAAGGAACTAAAATTTAATCAAGTTGAAATAAAAACTGCAATTACTGAGCTGTAATAAAAAATGAAGCCTCTAACTGGCTAGGATAAATAAGGCAGAAGAGAGAATTAGTGATCTAGAAGACAGAATGATGGAGAATAAAGAAACTGAGAAAAAGACATAAACAGCTACTAGATCATGAGTGGAGAATTTGAGGGATGAGTGATACCATAAAGTGAAATAATATTAGAATAATTGGGATCCCATAAGAAGAGAAAAGAGAGAGAAGAAGGGCAGAAGGTATATTGGAGCAAATTATAGCTAAGAACTTCCCTAATCTGGGGAAGAAAATAGGCATTCAAGTCCAGAAGGAACAGAGAATCCCCTTAAAAATCAATAAAAATAAGTCAACACCTCAACATATAATAGTGAAGGTTGCTAATCTCAAAGACAAAGAGAAAAACCTGAAAGCAGTTTAGGAAAAGAGATCCATAACCTACAAGGGATAGAAACTTTAGCAGCAGACCTATCCACAGAGACCTGGCAGGCCAAAGATGACTGGCACAATTAACTCAGAGTGCTAAATAAGAAAAATATGCAGCCAAGAATACTTTATCCACCTAGATGTCATTCAAAATATAAGGAGATATAGGAAGTTTCTAGGACAAACAAAAACTGAAAGAATTCATGATCACTAAACCAACCCTGAAAGAAATATTAAAGGGGATCCTTTAAACAAAGAAAACCCAAAAGTAATATAGACCAGAAAGGCACAGAAACTATGTACAGAAACAGTGACTTTACAAGTAATAAAATGGCATTAAATTCATGTCTTTCGGGCAGCCCCTGTGGCTTAGTGGTTTGGCGTGGCCTTCAGCCCAGGGTGTGATCCTGGAGACCCAGGATCGAGTCTCATGTGGGGCTCCCTACATGGCGCCTGCTTCTCCTTCTGCCTGTGTCTCTGCCTCTCTCTCTCTCTCTCTCTCTCTGTGTATGTCTCTCATGAATAAAAAAAAAAAAAAAAAAAAACACACACTTTAAAAAAATCCATGTCTTTCAATGGCTACTCTGAATATAAATGGGCTAAATGTCCCAATCCAAAGATGCAGAGTATCAGATTGGATAAAAAAGCAAGATCCATCAATATGCTGTCTGCAAGAGACTCATTTTATACCCAAAGACACCTCCAGTTTGAAGTTTGGGGGAGGAATTATTTAACATGCTAATCAAAAGAAAGCTGAGGTAGCAATCCTTATAGCAAACAAATTGAATTTTAAGCCAAATACTCTAATAAGGCATGAGGAAGGACACTGTATCATAATTAAAGGGTCTATCCAACAAGAAGATCTAACAATTATAAATATTTATGCCCCTTATAAGAGAACAGCCGATGATATAAACCAATTAATAAAATTAAATAAACACATTGATAATAGTACAATAGCAATACGGTACTTAAACATCCCACTCCCTGTAATGGACAGATGATTTAAGCAGAAGATCAACAAAGAAACAAGGACTCTGAATGACACACTGGACCAGACAGACTTCACAGATGTATTCAGAGCATTCCATCCTAAAGTAACAAGTAAGTACACATTCTTTCCAATGCACATGGAACATTATCCAGAATAGATCATATACCGGGTCACAAATCAGGTACCAACCAATACCAAAAGATTGGAGTAATTTCCTAAATTTTCAGACCACAATTCTTTGAAACTGGAATTCAATCACAAGAGGAAATTTGGAAAAAAAGCCTCAAATACATGGAGGCTAAAGAATATCCTACTAAAGAATGAATGGGTCAACCAGGGCATTAAAGAAGAATTTAAAAAAATGGAAAAAAAATGAAAATGAAACACAACAGTTCAAAACCTTTGGGACGCAGCAAAGGTAGTCCTAAAAGGGAAGTATATGTCAATACGAGCCTTTCTAAAGAAACAAGAAAAGTCTCAAATACACAACCTAGCCCGGTATATGATCTACACTTAAAGGAGGTAGAGAAGAAAAAAAAAAAAAAAAAAAAAACAAACCAGCAAATGAAGCCAAAATCCAGAAGAAGAAGAGAAATAATAAAGATTAGAGCAGGAATCAATGATTAGAAACCAAACAAATAGTAAAACAGACCAACAAAACTAGGATCTGGTTCTTTGAAATAATGAGACTGATAAACCCTGGCCAGAGTTATCGAGAGAGAGAGAGAGAGAGAGAGAGAGGAAGAGAAAGAGAGAAGACTCAAATAAATAAAATCATGAATGAAAGAAAAGAGATCACAACCTACATCAAAGAAATACAGTTAGAAGTACAAAACATGAGCAACTATATGCCAACCAATTAGGTAACCTGGAAGAAATGGATGCATTCCTAGATGTGTATAAGTTACCAAAACTGAAACAGGAAGAAAGAGAAAACCTGAAAAGACCCATAACCAGTAAGAAAATTGAAGGAATAATAAAAAATGTCCTAACAAACAAGAGTTCAGTGATAGATGGCTTCCCAGGGTAATTCTACTAAACATTTATTTTTTTAAAAGATTTTATTCATTTATTCATGAGACACACACACACACACACACACACACACACACACAGAGGGGGGTGGGGCACAGGCAGAGGGAGAAGCAGGCTCCATGCAAGGAGCCTGATGTGGGACTCGATCCAGGGACTCCAGGATCATGCCCTGGGCCGAAGGCAGGCACCAAACCACTGAACCACCCAGGGATCCCCTCTACCAAACATTTAGAGAATTAATACTTATTCTTCTGAAGCTGTTTCAAAAAATAGAAATGGAAGAAAAACTTGAAATTCATTCTATGAGGCCAGCATTACCCTGATAAAATTAAGTAAAGACATCTCAAAAAGAGAGAACTACAGGCCAAATACCCTTGATAAACATAGATGTAAAATTTCTTAGTAAAATACCAGCAAACAGAATTCAATAATACATTTTAAAAATCATTCACTGTTATCCAATGGGATTTATTCCTGGCTTGAAAACTTTGTTCAATATTTGTGAATCAATTATATGATACATCACATCAGTAAAAGAAAAGAACCATATAATCATTTCAATAGATACAGAAAAAGCATTTGACAAAGTACAACATTCATTCATTCATTCATGATAAAAACCTTCAACAAAGTAGGTTTAGAGGGAACATACCTCAACATAATAAAGGCCATCTGTGTAAAAACACACCTAATATAATCCTTAATGAGGAAAAATAGAGAGCTTTCCCCCTAAGTTCAGGAATATGGCAGGGATGTCCACTCTCACCACTGTTGTTCAACATAGTACCAGAAGTCCTAGCCTCAGCAATCAGATAACAGAAAGAAATAAAAGGCATCTGAATTGGCAAAGAAGAAGTTAAACTCTCATTCTTTGCAGATGACATGATACTTTATTTGGAAAACTCAAAAGACCTCACCCCAAAATTGGTCAAACTCATTCAGAAATTCAGCAAAGCAGCAAGATATAAAATGAACGCACAGAAATCAGTTATATTTCTATACACTAACACTGAGACAGAAGAAAGAGAAATTAAGGAATCCATCCCATATACAATTGCACCAAAAACCATAAGATACTTAAGAATAAACCTTACCAAAGAGGCAAAGGATGTACTCAGAAAAGTATAGAACACTCATGAAAGAAATTAAAGAAGACACAAAGAATGGAAAAATCTTCCATGCTCATAGATTGGAAGAACAAATATTGTGAAAGTGTCTATGCTACTTAGAGCAATCTATACATTCAAAAGGTGTTGGTGAGGATGCAGAAAAATGGGAACCCTTGTACACTGTTGGTGGGAATGCAAGCTGATGCAACCACTCTGGAAGACAGTATAGAGGTTCCTCAAAAAGTTGGAAATAGAGCTACCTTACAACCCTGCAATTGCACTACTGGTTATTTATTCCAAAGATACAAATGTAATGATTCAAAGGGGCACCTGCACCCCAAAGTTTATGGCAGCAATGTCCACAATAATCAAACTATGGGAAGAGCCCAGATGCCCATTGATAGATTAATGGATAAAGAAGATTTGAAAAAAAATATATATATGTATATATATATACACATATATATATATGGAATACTAATCAGCCATCAACAAAATAAACTCTTGCCACTTGCAATGACGTGGATAGGCCTAGATGGTATTATGCTAAGCGGAATAAATCAGAGAAAGACAATTATCATATGCTCTCATTCATATGTAGAATTTAAGAAACAACAAAAGATCATAGGGGAAGGGATGGAAAAACAAAACAAGACAAAATCAGAGAGGGAAACAAATATTAAGACTCTTAATTATTAGAAACAAACTGAGGGTTGCTGGGGGCGGTGAGGAGATAGGGTAACTGGGTGATGAACATTAAGATGGGCACCTGATGTAATGAGTGCTGAATATTATCTAAGACTGATGAATCACTGAAGTCTACCTCTGAAACTAATAATACACTATATGTTAATTAATTAAATTTAAGTTAAAAATAATTTGTAAAAAAGTTCCTTAAAGAAAGACACACTAAAGCCTATAAACTAAATGAAAAACAAAACAAAACAAAGCAAAAAACAAACAAAAAACCCCAGTAATCTAGAAAGTAAAATGTTTCTCCAACTTCTGCGAGGTATTCTAGTAAATTAATCAAATCCAATGAGTGAGACTTAGGAACCTCTTGATTTACAGTTGGTGGGTCAGAAGTATAGATAACAACGTTGGCTTGCAACTGGCATCTGAAGGAGGGAGCACTGTCTCGTAGGACGGAACCCTCAATCTATGGAACCTGACACTGCCTCTGGCCAGATGCTGTCATAATTGAGAGAATTGAATTGAATCCTTGGCACCTTGCTAGGGTCCAAGAATTGTTTCTTGGTGTGGGGGGAGCACCCTTCACACATATTGGAATTGAGTCTGAGAACCAAAAAGACACTCAGACATAGCAACTTGATCAACAGAATTATCAGTGATTATTATATTATAAATAGATGTGTTATAAATAGATTCTCTTAAAAAAAGAAAAGAGAAGAAAGAAAGAAAGAAAGAAAGAAAGAAAGAAAGAAAGAAAGAAAGAAAGAAAAGAAAGAAAGAAAAGAAAAGAAAGAAGAGAAGAAAGAAAGAGAAGAGAAGAGAAGAGAAGAGAAAGAAGAGAAGAGAAGAGAAGAGAAAAGAGAAGAGAAGAGAAGAGAAAAGAGAAAAAGACAGACCTCCCCAAAAGAAAATGAAATACTACTGTCAGACTGCCTTTGGACTTGAGCTAAAATATCTACTCTTCCCTAAGTCTCTAGACTACCACATTGCCACCTCCACAGTCACTTGAGTCAATTCCATAAACCCCCTCTTTTTCTCTCTCTTACACACACACACACACACACACACACACACATATACACACATATACTATTGGTACTATTTCTCTGGTGAACCCTGAATAATAGAAGGATGCTAGGAAAATAGTCATTTATTCTAAAACTATTCAAATTACACATTTTAAATGTAAGATAGTTCTGCAAGCACTTGAAAGTTTAATGAGTGTGTGTCATGGAGTCCCACGCTGACTTCTACTGACAGATTGTCATTCTTCCCTCAACATTCATGTGTCGTGGGTAAATCCTTTTGAATAGTTAATTGTAGTGGGATATATTAATCCTGGTTATAGATAACTCTAATTTCTAAGCTGGTACTATTTTTAAATGGATCGCTGTGGGGTTATTCATTCACAGTAAGTGGTTGTAACAAGCATTGGAGAAGGAAAATCTCCTTCTGGAGACAGAATGGACAGAATTTCATGTTTTATATCTCTTGGTTTTTGGTTTACTGCATTTCTTCACCTACTAGGATATAACTATGGCAATGATGGTGTGTTCATCTCGCTTGTTGGAGACTAAGCTTAGGGCCTAGATCCATTCCCGGTAAAAATTAAATACTTGGTAAGTGTAGGTGAAATAAATAAATAAGTAAAATTATGTGAGATTTTTTAAAAATATATCATCTGGCAAGCTTCATATGGAAATACTACTCCAAGCTACTGTTAGTAAAATTTTAAACAAAGAAATTGAGTAAGAACAAACGTAATTTAAAAATTCAGTTTGAAGACAGGACTAACCCATGACAATCTAACAATGTCTTTCATGATTTTTACTCCAAACTTCCTTTTATTTGGCTACTTTTGCTAATCTTTGGAAATACTGTAATGTGGTGCTCATTACAGTTTATAATTAAGTTTATTTCAGTGGTCATTTGATCATTCCACCCAGCCTGAATATGAGTTCCAAAACTAGTACAACTATAAAAGTTTTAACCACCAATATATCCCTGGTGTGTAGCAGAGTCTGGCACATAATAGATATTCAGATGACTTTGAATAACTGAATTAATGAAATATTTAATAAAAACGTATTATATATTTTATAGGCATTTATCAATATGTTTGAAATTATTGTATATATGGATGCTTACTTAGTATATTGTTTATTTAATTTTTAAGCCTTTATATGTACCTTAAATTTTAAGAAAAAGTGAACACTACTTCTAAAATATCTGCTGTAGGGATCCCTGGGTGGTTCAGTGGTTTAGTGTCTGCCTTCCGCCCGGGGTGCGATACTGGAGACCAGGGATAGAGTCCCACATCGGGCTCCATGCATGGAGCCTGCTTCTCTCTTCTCTCTCTGCCTCTGCCTCTCTCTCTCCCTCTCTCTCTCTGTGTGTGTGTGTGTCATGAATAAATAAATAAAATCTTAAAAAAATAAAATAAGATAAATAAAATATCTGCTGTATGTTAAACAGTATACTGTCAATCACAGATATAAGTAATTTTAATAATTTTAATATTCCAGTTTAACAGCTATAGAAAATAAATTTTAATTTTTCTGTGCATATATACAGAAGATAGCTTTGTGATATTATACATTTCTGTATGCAGATGAGAAACAATGTTGATTGGATCAACTTTGAACAAGAAGGATACAATTATAATGTACTGACAGTCTGAAATTATCTTCAAATCAGATTTTTGGGGGGTAGGGTGGGGTGGTAAACCTACCTAAAGTAGAATTGTGAATAATAATGTGAAATATCAGATGAATATTCTGATAATTCCTGATAGCATTTATAGCATATATTAAAAATTATTATTTTATTTTAATTTGAGATACATGTTGGGGACAATAAATAACTAGGTGATTGTAAAATATTCCCCCAAATATTATATGAACATATTTTGATACATTTTTTAACATCTCCAATATCAAAAACTAATGTGTTTCCAAGATTGCCCATTCAATTTTAGGATTATCTTTTAAACTACCCTTTGATATGATAAATCAAATACCAACCATTACTGATGCTTTTATTTCTGGCGTGCAAAATTACAGAGAAAAAATCTAAACATTTGTACCCAAAATGAGGTAATGTATTTGAAAATAAGTATCTTCTCCATTTTAAATGGATAATTATCAATATTAGTTATTCACCACCCTGCCAAACTCATCTAAAGCCAGGGACACTAAATAATGCACAATTTAAAAATACTTATATTTGTAATTATATTACAAATATTACAAATATGTATTATGGGTATATGAAAATATCCAACGATGCATAAATATTCATATTATGAAATTTAAAAATTACTAATTTACTGACGTGAAGAAATAAAAAGGTAGGAACACTGAAACTGATACAAAAATAAAAAGAAAATGTCTTAATCTTTTAATAGAATTTGAAATATATTAAAAGTAGGCCTGGTTTACTAACTCATAAATTAAAAAAAAAGAAAAGTAGCAAATCCAAAATTTGAATATATGGCTCCTATGAACTCAATGTGGCCCCCAAAATAATATGTTGAGTCTCCATGTATTCATGGAGATGGTGTTTAAATATGGGGCTTTGAGGAGTAATTAGGCCATGAGAATGGAGAGTTCATGATGGCATTAGCACCTTTTTAAGGAAAGACATGAGAAAGCTTGCTTCTGCTCTCAATCTATCCTCATCATGAAGGGATACAAAGAGGAGACACTTGTCTGCAAACGAGGGAGACCTCTCACTAAGACACTGAATCTTCTGGCACCCTGACCCTGGACTTCTCAGTCTCTAGAACTGTGAGAAATAAGTTTTTGTTGTTTCAACCACCTGGGCTATGGTAGCTTGTTATAATAGCCTAAACTAAGACAGAAATTGGTACCACAAAGTGGAGTGTTGCTGTAACAAGCAACTAAAAATTGGAAGTAGCTTTGGAGCTATATGATGGGTAGAGGCTGGAAAGTTTTGGCGTGCATGCTAGAAAATGCCAATATTGTCATCAAGGGACTTTTAAAGGAGATTCTGGTGAAGACTCAGAAAGAAAAGAGGTGAGTTATACAGAAAGTTTCCATCTTCTCTGAGAACCCATAAATAAACATATACAGAATATTGGTAGAAATACAGAAGTTAAGGTCGATTTGGATAATGTCTCAGACTGAAATGAAGAACATGCCATTGAACTATGGAGAAAAGGCAATCTTTGTTATAAAAAGGCAAAGAACTTGCCTGAGTTATATTCATGTTTGAGTGTTTTGTAGAAAGTAGAATTTCTGAGTGATAAAATTGGATATTTAACTAAGGATATTTCTAAACAAAGTTTTGAAGGAGCAGGTGGGTTCTTCCTGAGTACTTATAGTAAAATGAGAGAAGAGAGAAATGCATTGAAGAAGGAATTGTTAAGAGAAACGAAAATCTAAAGATTGGGAAAGCTCTCAATTCATCCATATTGCAAAAAAAATAATAATAATAATAAATAAGAGAGAGAGAGAGAAAGCATGTTCTAAAAAGAACACTGAAAGTGTAGCCAAGCAAACATTTGATAAGGAGATTACTCTGCACTTAATAAGCAACCCCCAAAAGAAAATTGCCAGTTTGATCAGAAGGGGAAAAAAGCAAGATGGAATTAGAAAGGCTATTGGACTTCTTAGATTCTACGGGACAGAATGATAAATCTATTTGGGAATGAACTTATATTATTCTGTAAGAAAAGAGAAGAATGGTCCCCACTGTGATTCAGAGGTTATTAGGAACACTGCCTAGATTTCAACAGAGTAGATGGCCTCAAATAGAAGCCAGTGGGGGGCGTGGGCTGTCTGCAGCCCTGGGGGTGTGATCTTCCACCAGAAATGGGCAATGCCATCTCAGTAGGTTTGGTGGGTAGAACCTTGGGCCAAAGAGGATTATTCTTGAACGTTAAGATCTCATGAAGTTTGCCTTGCTACATTTTTGACTTCCTTATGACCCACCATCTCTTTCTTCCTTTGGATTTCTCCCTTTTGGAATGGGAATTCTATGCCTATCTCACCATTTTATTTTGGAACCACATGATTTTTTTTTGATTTCACAGGTTTACAGCTAGAGGGGAATTCTGCCTCAGGATGAATCATGTGTCAAGTCTCACTCATATCTGATTTAAATGACATTTAGATGAGACTTTGGACTTTAGACTTTAGAACTGGCTCTGGATTGAATTAAGACTTTTGGATCTGTTGGAATGAAATGATTGTATTTGGCATTTGAGATGGATATGAATTTGGGTTCGGGGAGGGGGCAGAGATGGAGTATAATGGACTAAATGTTAATGTCCCTCCAAAATGTATATGTTTAAACCATAATCCCTAATGCAATGGTATTTGAAAGTGGGGCCTTCAGAAGGTAATTAGACCATAAGGGGGTGGGGGGAGCCCTTGCGATGGCATTAAGTATCTTTGTAACAAAATAGAGTCAAGCTTGCTTCCTCTCTCTCTTTCTCTCTCCGTCTATCATGTAAGGACAGAAACAATAAGAGCATTCTTATGAACTTGGTCAACACCTTGATCTTGGACTCCCCAGGCTCTGGAACTGAGAGGAATAAATTTACATTTTTAATCAACCCAGTCTACGATATCCTGTTATAGCAGCCTGAGTTGACTCAATGATGGGAAAAGTGGCAATTGCTAAATATTATTGCTCATTAATGCATGAAATACAAAGAAAAATTATAAATATTCTTATATAAAGTGGAAGCAAAATACTAAATGCATTCTTTCTTGCAACCATTGCAAAAGTATGTAGCTACTGTGAGTCCTGCAGAACTTTAATGAGAATTATTTCAACTGTAAGCCATACTTAGGTATATTCAAAAAATTAAAATAATGCAATTCCAACTAAAATTTTAAGTAGTAAAATGTCAACTAAAATTTTAAACTAGTCTCTAATGAAATGATATTTTTGCTCTAATAAAAACATTATGAATCTGAATAAAGAGTGTTGAAAGAAATAGCTTTACTTTGTGTCATGAAGCAAAGAACAGATTTCTTGATTACTCATAAATTAGCTTTGTTGGGATCATGCACAAATATTAATATGTTAGAATGGAAATGTAAAACAAACTAAAAAATGTTAGACATTTTTATATCTGTTTTCCTTTTTATTTAAATATTTTATCTATTTATTTGAGAGAGAAAGGAAAACAGCAAGAGAGAACACAAGCAAGGGGGAGAGGGAGAAGTCAGGAGGGAATCTGACTCAGGGCTAGATCCCAGGACCCTGGAATCATGATGTGACCCAAAGACAGACGCTTAACTGACTGAGCCACCAAGGCACCCCTGTTTTCCTTTTAGAGGTTAAAAAGTAATTAAGTAATTTAATTCTTATACCTTTGAGCAAATACATATTTAACATATATAAATGAATACACATGTTTCAGAATAAGAATACTCTGAGGTTCTTCTCCAAACTTTAAAAAATACTAAAAATAAATTATTTCACTTCTTATTAGATAATCAATAATTTTTTTTTGAGTCTTATCTATGTAACAGACATTCATTCAGTTACAGGCCTGAAAGATCAAATCAAGTGGAATACTCACTCAAGCATAAAACTGTAATAAGTCACCTGCTGTTCAGTTTGGTGGGCTAATATAGAGATGTCTCTGTTTTATCATTCATTCATTTGCCTCTTCTATGTACTTCACTCCTTTGTCCTCTGTAACCCAATCTGTCAATCTCATGCTATCTGATCATTGTCATTGGCTCAAAGACATTAGTATTGCCAATCCTAAAAAAAGAAATTAAAATCAAACAAAATACAAATAAAACTGTTTTGAACATATCCCCTTCCAAAAATTTCTATTCTTAGTAACTACAGCTATCCTTTGTGTTGTTTACTCCTGGTGACTCTATTTTAGCACAGTTTACCTATTCTTCAAATGATCAAACCTTTCTTTTATCCATACCACATTGCTCTTTGTGTGGTCACCAATAATCTGCCTGATGTGAAGTCCAAGATATATATGTATATCTGTCTGTGTGTGTCTCCTATCTCTGCACACAAAATTCAACGAGTTGATTATCCTTTTTCCTTAAAATGTGGATGACACGCTTTGCTTTTTCTTTTTACATGTGACTCTTCCTTTCCAGTCTTCTTTTCTGTCGTATAACCTGAATCACTAAATGATGAAGCTCTTTAGAGTCAAGTTCTAACCTCATTTCCTCCTTCTATATCCTTCTATATACTTTATTCCCAGATGATCTCATCTATTTCTGTGAATTTGAATAACGATCTATCCATTGGTGGTATTTATATGTGGATCCTTGGCAAATATATGTGTTGAGTTTAGCCATACACCTGGAGGCTTACTAGTAATACTTCTACCTGGATGACACAGATGTATTTCAGATGTAATATGTTGAATTCTTGATTTGTCTCTCAAGCCTTCTTTAACCTCAATCTTGTTTATTTCAGTGGATGATCTCAAATATTTTTGCCCCAAACCAGTAATCTAAGCATCATTTTTATTTAACAGTTTGTTGATTTATTTCTTTGCTATTGCTTCTTTCTATTCCATCTAGACCTGAGTTTCTTAGCCTTGACAACAGCAGTATCTCCCCTAGTTGCAACAATCAAAAATATTTCTGAACATTGCTAAATGCCATCTGGGGACAAAATTTCTCCTAGTAGAGAATTACTGTCTAGTCAATGCCATAAGAATGAAGATGATTTTACTACTACTGTATTTCCAAAAACCTAAAATGGTGGCAGATATACTTTATAAATACATTTGCTTAACTAATTGTCTAGTTTTCTTGATATATTATTGCCATAATATTGTGCTTAGAAAATAGACTGTATTTTTGATGAATAGGAAAAGATTTTTTAAAATAAAAATAACATTGCAGTGCAGTGCTAAGTGCAATGCTTTTTCAGTTTTAGTATCTATTATTACCAGTTATTTCTGTATCTTATACTGCTGGTAGAAATATGATCATGGGAATTTGGGAGCTTTTCACTGTTGATAAGTATAGCACCTAATGTACACAGACTTCTCACAGCATGAGAACTGTTAGTGCTCACCTGATGACTCAGATGCAATCACTGTACAAAATATTATTCGTGAAATACAATTTCAAGGTAACTTCTCTTCTGTTACTTGGCAAAACACCTCAATTATAATATTATTCTTATTTTTGCTGTTTTTAGATTATAGAGTAGCCACTCAGCCAGGCAGTGAGAGCCATAGATTTCTGCAATATGGCTTTCAAATATTGTCTGACCCATATATTTTTTGCTTTATCTGACCCATAGTTTTATCATTTTATGCTATTTTTAAAATGACACTATGGTAAATTATTATATGTACCAGAATTTAAAACTATGATTAAAACTCATGCAATCTTTACTATAAACTTATAAAATGTTCACTATTATCCTAAATTTAAAAATATAAGGGAAGGGAGAAGAAATGTGTGGGAAATATCAGAAAGGGAGACAGAACATAAAGACTCCTAATTCTGGGAAACAAACTAGGGGTGGAGGAAGGGGAGGAGGGTGGGGGGGTGGGGGTGAATGGGTGACGGGCACTGAGGGGGGCACTTGATGGGATGAGCACTGGGTGTTATTCTGTATGTTGGCAAATTGAAAAACAATAAAAAATAAATTTATTATTAAAAAAATGTTCACTATTATCCTAAATTTAAAAATAAATAAAGATTTCATAAGGTTAAGCAATGGCTAAAGTAGATAATACTGAAGCAACTAGTGAATGACAGAGTACAGATTCAAATCCAATTCTCTTTGACTTCATATTTCAAGTTTTAAGTTATTATATCTATAATGTTTCATATAAGTAGTCACTGACTCATCACATCAGGGATACTGTAATCAGTCAAAATTCCAAATGGCAGACAAAGTGCCCAACATCCAAAGACCTACAGAAATGTCAAAGGGAATATAGTGTTTATTAGGGACAAGTGGATAGACAGCACACAGGAGATTGAAATTTTGGTTTTGGTTTTTTAAAAACTGAGAAATGAAGAACAGATATAATCACATGACCATATCAATAGATGTAAAAAAAAGTATCAAAATTCAACACCCTTTCATAATAAAAACATTCAATAAACGAGGAGGAAATTATCTCAACATATAAAAGGCCCATAGCAAACATCATACTCAAGCATGAAAAATTAAGAGCTCTTCCCCTATGATGAGGAACAAAGTAAGGAAGCTCACTCTTACCACTCATATTTATCATAGTCCTGGAAGTCTTAGCTGAAGGAATTAGGAGACAAAAAAGATAAAATTGGAAAGGAAGAAGGAATATGGTCTGTTTATAGATGGCATGCTTATGGGCATAGAAAATCCTACATTCTCCACAACAACAACATAAATTGTTAGAACCAAAAAATGAATTCAGTAAAGTTGGAGTATAAAGAAATCATACAAATTATTTGTGTTTCTTTACACTAATAACACACAATCCAGAAAGGAAACTACGAAAGCAATCCAGTTTAGAACAGCATCAAAAAGAATAAGATACCAGGATGCTTGGGTGTCTCAGTGGTTGAGCATCTGCCTTTGGCTTAGGGCGTGATTCTGGGGTCCTGGGATCGAGTCCCACATCAGCCTCCCCCTAGGGAGCCTGCTTCTCCCTCTGCTTATGTCTCTGCCTTTCTCTCTGTGTCTCTCATAAATAAACAACATCTTAAAAAAATAAAATGCCTAGGAATAAACTTAATTAAGGAGGTGAAAGACATTTAAAAAATTGATGAAGGAAATTAGGTGTCAATTAATGAAAAGATATTCCATGTTCATTGATTACAAGAATTAATTTTGTTAAAATGTCCATTAATGGGTAAATGTCTGTACTGAAAATAATATTCCAATTCAACACAATCATTACCAGTATTCCAATGACATTTTTATAGAAATGGGACAAACAATTATAAAATCCAAATGAAACCACAAGGTTTCTAGGAGGCAAAACAATCTTGAAACAGACACACCAAGTGGGAGAATAATAATTGACTATTTCAAAATATATTACAAAATTATAGTAACCAATAGTGTATGATACTGACATAAAAACAGGCATATAGACCAATGGGACAGAATAGAGAACCGAAATTAAACCCACACTTATATGGCTAACTGATTTTTGACAATGACACTAAAAGCACACAGTGGAAAAGGACCATTTCTTTAACAAAAAGGTGCTAGAAAAACCATATATCCACATACAATAGAATTAAATTGGACCCTGCTTATAACATACACAAAAGTCAGCTCAAAACTGATTAAAGTCTTAAACATAATTCCTGGCACTAACAAAAGTCCTAAAAGAAAACATAGAAGAAAAGTTTCATGACATTGGTCTTGGCAATAATTTTTTGGATATAACATGAAAAGTATAGTCAACAAAAGTAAAAACAAGTGGGACAACATTAAACCAAAACGTTTCTGCACAGCAAATGAAATAATTAACACAGTGAAAAGGCAGCCCCTGAAATGGAAGAAAATATCTGGAAAACATATATCGGAAAAGGGTTTAATATACAAAATATAAAATGAATTTCTATAGCTTAATAGCAAAAAATAAATACATAATGAACAGATGCTTGCCTGCTACCACATCTAGATAGAACCTGAACATCTGACAAAGGAATAGCAAGTAACCATGTGACAGAACAGGCCATCATAAGCTGGATAATGTCTGACCTGAGAAATTATAAAGTCAAGCAAGCCCAGAATAATCCATTATAAAATTGAAGGAGTGAGCTCACTCCTGTAGAATAAAGCAGGAATGTACATAAACAAAGGGCTTGGGAATCCATGGGTGGCTCAATGGTTTAGCACCTGCCTTCAGCCCAGGGTGTGATCCTGGAGTCCTGGGATCGAGGCCCACATTGGGCTCCCTGCAATGGAGCCTGCTTCTCCCTTCTGCCTGTGTCTCTGCCTCTCTCTCTCTCTCTCTCTCTCTGTCTCTCTCTGTCTCATGAATAAATAAAATCTTAAAAAAAAAAAAAGGGCTTAGCTGCTCAAGTGTCTCCCTAATTTTCTCCCACAATTCAAATCTGTAACATCTTGAAGTATTCCCTCTAACTAAACTATTTGAAAAGTGGGCAGCCCTGGGTGGCTCAGAGGTTTAGCACCACCTTCAGCCCAGGGTGTGATCCTGGAGTCCCAGGATCGAGTCCCATGTCAGGTTCTCTGCATGAAGCCTGCTTCTCTCTATGCCTGTGTCTCTGCGCCTCTCTCTCTCTCTCTGTGTGTCTCTCATGAATAAATGAATAAGATCTTTAAAAAAATAAACTATTTGAAAAGAGAAATCCGGAGCTTGACTATATATTTGGGAAAATGCCAAAAAATAAACTGTACTCCATGACAACACCATCCAAGGGTGACCTTGAAAAATAGTTGTGGGGTCAACCCAGAGTGCATAGTTTTGGACTGTGCATCTGGTCACACACTTTCTGCGAAGCAAACATTGTCCTTAGATTGTGGTAGTGACAAAGTCAAGAACAATAGTGAATGGCTGAGATGGTTTTCAAGGGACCTGGAAGGTGCAGGATTGAAAGATCAGAAGCACCATATGTAGGAGATGATTGGACAACATTGTCAATGTATTAAATGCACTGAGTCATTAACCTTAAGATTGTTAATTTTGTTATGTACATTTCACCCTATTAAAAAAAAAAAAAAAGGAAAGGGGGAAAACAAGGATACATTAAGCCCCTGACATGTTACCACTTACTGGGTGGAAAGTGGATTATATCCAATTAATTGCATTGGAAAGACCAATATTTCATTTCACCATAACTAGTGTTACATACATTTTGGCTATATTTTTGCTTTCTTGATTTCATTGCTTAAGTCAGCACTACAACCAAGGACTTAAAAAAACATCTGATCTGCTGACATTTACCTTAATTCTAATAATACAGTTACATCAGTGGAAGTGTGGTGATAGGCACCTGAGAGGGATTCACTAACCCTGCTGAATAGCACACCATCCATCAATGGCTTGATAATGGCAATAAAACTTTTGAGGGCATAAATGGGGTTCCAGCTTCAAGATGTCCTATAAGAACAGGACACAACGCCTTAGAAGTTAGTATGTGCTTTATACCAGGGATCACTATAGGGTGACCTGTAAGTAAAATATATGAGCTCAGAAACCATGCTATAAAAATACAAGTTTTCACTTACCAACGCTCTAACTGGGGGAATCTATCTTTAGCCTCCCTGCAATTTTAGGGATCTCTGTGGGTCTAGAAGGACTACTTGATAGGTTTGAGGTAGAGGGGTATTTCCAAAAAGTAACAGTGTGATTCCTACTAAATCTAAGACATGGTCAACTTGTTTACTTTGTGCCAGTAGACCATGAAGCAAATGAAAGAGTTACCATCCTAGCAGTAGTAATTAACTCTTATCTTCATAAAGGTTCTGATCTGTTGCTATTTAATCGGGATATGTAGGAATGCATTAGGCACTCAGCTGATCCTCTAGGATACCTCTTGAAACTCTAATGTCCAATTTAATTGCAAATAAGCAAATAAAGCAATAGTTCTATGATAGGGACATGGTAGTCAGAAATATAAAGCCCTCTGAGGAGAGAATCTGTGTCAGTTCACCAGGAATGTCAATGAAAATACAAGTTGAGATGGAAAGCATCAAGAATGAGGGCTGGGAATAGTTTAAAAGTGATGAATATTACCCAAGGCTTTGGGAACAACTAGAGTAGTGAAGACTACTAATTGTCTAACTGGCCCTCTTCTTTAGGTTTCCCCAAAATTGTGATCAACATAAATCTATAAACCTGGAGAAACTTTGCTTCAGTTATGTAATTTAGAATAAGAAGCAAGTGTACCTTTGTGGTGCGGGGCATGGGCTATAGTAGGTATTGGTGATGCCCCACTCAAATAATTTTTACCAGTTTATGCACCTGTACCCCAGTCACTGTGAGTGTTGGCTGATGACAACTCATAGTACTGTCTTTCTAGAGAATGGCCATTTGTCAAATGAGAGGCACCATTCTCACAAGACCATACCCCCCATACGCACATAATAGGGATTTTTCATTCAATGAATAACTATTATAGGGTACAGAAGACCAGTCATGTGTCCTAAAGGTGACACATTAGGTGTAATTTGTACTCCAGATTATTCCCACAGGACCAATTTGAAAGTAGTCTCCATCTGAGATCACATTCTTGTTTAGTGTCTTATATTGTCCTTCTGTGATTTCCAGATTATTATTATTATTATTATTATTATTATTAGCAGCCTCTACACTCAATGTGGGGCTTGTACTTATGACACTGAGATTGAGTAGCATGCTTTTCCCACTGAGCCAGCCAGGTGCCCATATTCTGTGCTTGCTTTATCCAGTTTCCCCTAAATGTACTTTCCCAATATATGCTTAAGTAAGAATCCTGGTCTCAGCCGTGACTTTAGAGAACCATACCTGAGACAGGGTTAATAATGGTGTGAGCTTGTAAATGCTAAAGTCCGGTTTGGAGCATATTATAAGCAAAATTCGTGGTTGGTTTTATTACTGTGAATAATGAGGTATATTTTGAAATATGCTTGTTAATGTATTGTCTCTCCCCAAGATTAGCGTGTTATAATCTCACTTTATTTCCATTGGAAAACTAACTGTCAGTGTCTGGAAAAATTAAACATAAAAAAGTAGAGGTTAAATAGAGGTAAATAGCTTACTATGGATATTTAGTGAACACTGCTGATTAAATATTGATAGGAATACCTTAAGATGAGATGGAGTTTGTAAATGAAAAGAGTAAACACCACTAAAACACAGTTCACTCATCATCCATTGTAGGACCTGCCAGGTCCTGACACATTTTTGTAAGTTTAGCTGAAAATTAGAAATATAAAAGAAAAAAAAATTATTTGGCATTTTATTTAGATGAAACATTAAATAGAAAAGGATATCCTAATGCCTGGGGTTAGAAGGCTTAAGATACTCCAACTGCAGATGCAACTTGACCCCAGTGAGGCAATTTCACCTATTTTGACCTAGGTCATCACATCCATGAAATATCAAAGTGATTTTCCAATCTTCTAGAAATTGGTTTGGGACCAATTCTATGAGAATTATTGTAATTGTTTGCATGCTACTTTAAAAATATAATTTTAAACTATGTGATGCAAAATAGAAAGCTAATTGAACAGAATTAAACTTTTCTATTTGGACTGTTCTCTATAGGCACAACCAAAAACTCAAACTTGAGAAAAAAGGAAATATGGGGTAGACTATTATGCCTGACACTATTTAGGTAGATCTTAATTTTCAGAAAGATCCACAAGTACCATTCAAATTTTCCTACAACCAGAAGAAAGAATAAAATGAATCATAATAAACTTTATCTCTCTTTTTTTACATCCAAGGCTCACAGGTTACAAAAAAATATGAATTCATATATTTGTTAAGATATTCTCTTCTTTTGAATGTAATGATGACTGTCAGTGTATAAAATGATGACTACCATAGTCATAGTGAATAATTAGAAAACAAGCAAATTCAATTTGGGAAACAAATTCAATTGTTAGTTTGTGTTCTTTTAAAGAGTCCACCATCTATTCATGAGAGACACAGAGACCACGGAGCCATCCAGGCATCCCCAAGTCTAGTTATTTTAGTCACTCTCCACTTGTCACAACTGACAATACTTTACCAGAAAAGATATTAGTATACTGCACTGGTATAATTAATACTAATGAAAATTCAAAGAAGCTGGATAATATGACTGGATTTGGTACACAAAGAAAGAAAGCAAGCTTGTAAAAATTCTAAAGAAGAAAACAGTCAAGACTTGTGCATTTTATGGAAATAATTATTTTACTGAGCTTTTTAATTGTCTGTGTCAAAAGTTCAGACACGTACTTTGAAATTTTAAATGGAGTTGGCCCTTAAAAGCAAGATCTGCCATTTAGGTGTAAAACAATAATATTGGGATATCAGAGTAAGTAATTATCTGCTCAAAAGCTTTAGAAAAGTCTTCCAGTTATTCTGTTAGTATGTAGTAACAACACAAAGCCACTAAGGAGAAACCTGAATTCCAAATCCTTTTCTTCTAGTCTAGGAGCTACTTTTGTAAAGGTCTTATGTTTGTTGATTTTTTTTTTAACCAAAAGTTGGAGATAACTTTTTCCCTAAGTTCTGTGTAGATGAAATGTCACCACTGTCATGTCCCCAAGCTTTGTCTTTCGAAAGAGCATTCCCCTGACAATAGGAAGAACAGGATGAACAGACTGCTCAGCACGTGGGTTTCCTCCTACCTCCTATTTTGAGGAGAAAAAAAAAAAAGCTACCTGAGGTCCAGGTGATGGAGAACATCACTGCAAATAATGACCATATATATGACGAGGTATATTTGCTAAAACAAATAAAAAAATAAGCACCCTCACATATCATGAATTATAAAATTATGTCTAGCATTCTAATACTCTAAATGAGAGATGGTGAAGACTCAGTTTACATAGTCTTCAACAATCTAAGTATGTTTCAAGATGCATCATTGAGTATATTAGATTGAGTATATTAGATTCTCCCAAGGCTCCTTTTCAGATAGAATTTGAAATCTTTTCATGCCATGTATAATGTGTGGATCTCATTTTAGTTGGTAAATGGAAAAGCCACTCCATTTCATCCACTCCTCTGAATCTCAGTTTCCTCACTGGCAAACTGAAACTGATCATACTATCCTATTTCCTAGTGGCTTTGTAAGGGTAAAAAAAGCATACTTAATGTAAAAATATGTAATTATGTAATGTAAAAATATGTTTGATGAACATCAATTCAGCTGTGTAAATATAAGAATATCTTGTACCTTGAACCAACAGCTTAATCACTTTTGTGGCTTTGTGTTTCATCATTCTGCTCCTTGTAGTTTTCATTCAACCATTTCTTTTGGAATTCTTTCTGTGCAAAGTTCAAAAAGTTTTTATTACTTTTAACTGGTGAAGAATACGGCAAAAAATACTATACTTGGACAACTCTCTATCTTATTATTACAAAGAATGCTAAAATAAGCATCCCATTACTAAGTAAAAGGTAATAATCACTTTGAATTTAATAGATTATCTTAATTACTGAACAATGGGGGTGCCTGGATGGCTCAGTTGATTAAGGATTTGACTTCCACTTAAGTCATGATCTAGAGTCCTGGAATGGAGTCCCATGTTAAGCTCTGTGGTCAGCAGGGAGTCTGCTTGTCCTCTCTCTCCCTCTCCTCTGCTCTTTCCTCCCTCCCCCACTCATGCTTTCTCTCTCTCTCAAATAAAATAATAAATAAATAATAAATAATAAATAAATAAATAAATAATAAATAAATAAATAAATAAATAAATAAATAATAAAATTACTGAACAATATGGCCATACCAATTTAGAGAACCTCCAACAGTATATATATAAATCATATATATATATATCTTTTGCCACAGACTTAGAATATCCAAATTTCAAATTTGTAATAATTTGATATGTGAAAATGGCCCAATGTTTTTTAATTTGATACATAAATTACTGCCAGAATATTGTACTTATCATAAGAATTCAAATGAATTACTACAAAGTAAATAAATATAGGTCTTGAAATAAAGTGTTGCCCCAAAAAATGGTTTCTCCCAAACACCAGTCTTTCCTTGTCCTCCAAATTAAAATTTATCCTGATATTTTACACCACATATTAGTATTGGCTATTTGCAAATTCACTTAAATTGAGTGTAGAGTACTTATGTTGGCCTTCTCTTGTCCCATGGTATGCTTGTGAGACTTACAGATACTACTGCCATATTATGGCACTGTTCATTTGTAATTGTTGTATAATATTTCATTATATAACTATAGTATAATTTATTTATACCTGAAACACATTTGCATTCACAGATATGAAATTGATTTTTATATATGCATCTAATACAAGAAATCTTAAATATCAGAGACTAATACAAGAGACCTTAAATATTCATATATTAGGCCTTAATGAAAGTCCAATGAATTCCTTAATGTAGAAATTATTTAGACCATGGCTAAATTTAAGATGTTCAGTTCATGTTATGGGATGAAAGGGATTATTCACTAAAGGGTTGCAAATCCCTACTAATACGCACCAGCTGGAATTAGCAGAAGCTGGGACTGAATTTTGAAAGGGATAGAACAGATGGAGTGTCACAGTATACAACTATTTATGAGAGTTTGTTTAAGGGGCACTCTCAGAATTCAGGATTTAATAACCTGGTAATGTCACCTTGTATCAACTCTAATTTGCTCCTGGAATAGTTCTTTAAACCTTGGAGGAAAAGATGCAAGTAACATGGAGATTCTGGAACTTCTTTGGTGGATAAAAAGAAATGGTTTTAAAGTGCCCAGGGAGGTGGACATGTTATGTTGTAAAGCCAGAATATCCACAAGATAACTATGTTTCCAGAAAGATAAAAAATGATACTCCTTTTACTAAAGTGGTAAGCAGTTTGTTAACGAGAAGAGCAACAATATTACTGAAAATCTTGTTGGTGGCTGTCCTCTCTGGGTCAGGATTGATTGTAGAGGATGCTGCTGTGAACTTGACTCCCAAGTACTGAAGATACAGAGTCCTGTTAGTCTCACTTGACATAGGGATTTGTGTCAGTGGTTAATAGACCAGATAGGAAACCATTAAGTGCATTGCTTAACTTCTATAACCAAAGTATAGAGTGGGTAAGCAGTGGTTGATGTCCATTGTAGCAATGAAAAATTATCTGTAACTTAGCTTCCAGACACAAGCTAACTCTTAGTCAATAAACTATTGAGATTAAAAAGTAAAAACAAGAAAGTCAATCCCATACTCCCAGGAAAGACAGACAACTCATTATAGCCAGTGATACTAAGAATGTTTTTCAAACTATTTAATCAATCAATGACAAGCATATAGTCATAGTAACAAGTAAGCCCCAGGATGGCTTGTAAACCTAAGTAATCAATCAGTGACAATTTGCTTCAGTAACATCCCAGCCAGTTGGTGCAGCCTCACACTTTGAATCAACTAGTGTGGTAGACATGCCAGTGAACACACATCTAAGACTGAATATCAACATACACCTGCTTTAAATCAGAGAGGGTGTCAAGACATGAGAGACTCCTAACTCTGGGAAATGAACAAGGGGTAGTGGAAGGGGAATTGGCTTGGGGGAGGGGGTGACTGGGTGATGGGCACTTAGGGGGGCATTTGACAGGATAAGCACTGGGTGTTGGCAACTCGAACTCCAATAAAAATACCAAAAAATTTAAAAATAAACAACACTAAACACATCTTTGGTAGACAACATAAATCATGATTTTAGACTGATATCAACCGCTCCTGTGTTTTTGAGCAATATAACCCAAAGCAAGTCCCTACCCTAATCCTTACACAAGATCAGTAGTTTGCTTTGCTCAATAAATTCACATCTGCACAGTTCTCCTTTACTCAAGTAAGCTATAAATCCAACCTCATCATTTTATATATTGAGATATATTCTTACCCCTTGACAATTCTGGATGTTTCCTCATGTCCTTTTGGAGAGCATTGTTTGGTATCATTCCATGATACCCCCACATAAACAGACACTGGACATGCTCTCCTGCCCTCTGTATTCAAATTCCCTTTATCCTTTCAGTTTGCTGCCATGTGAGTTGGTCTCAAATGTGATCTAAGCTCTGGTTCTTTCCACTGAGGTTTTAGGGCTGAGTTAGTTTTATATGCTAGATGTTGTCAGTAACAGATTTTAAAATTAGATTTGTGTTAAAGTGATTTGAGATTTTGTTGGGAGGTGCACCATGTATAAATAATTACACCTAGGTTTTGGTGTAGAATTTTAGGTTTGTACCTGGCACAGTTGGTAAAATTTCTATTAATCTGCTTAGTCTAATATTGCTTGCCTCAATTTTGCTTTTTGTGTCTCTATTTGTACAAAATATACACTCTGTGCTTTAACTTTGTCTTGGATTTTTTCCTTAATATTATCATTCTTCCTTGAATGCTTACACTCCACAGAGAATAAAATTATTATAACTACACTCCAACCTGTCCCTGAAGACTATCAGCCGAAGGCAGATTAGATTGACAAACAATTCATGCAAAGGTAATTGGTTAAGTTTGGCCTTGGGTCTCTAAAATACTATCATGAAACCTTCCTACTTGACAAATTTTGCAAGAAAATGGCTTTATTTAGTTCAGATGTCAGAATCAATAGTTGCTAGGTCAATGATCACACTGTCCCTTTAAACTTGTTTGGTGAGCAATTCCAAAGAATGTTCATAAGCATAACTTTTGACAGATTTTTGGAGCTGCTTTCCTTTTTGTTATGGATTTATCTATTTGAAATCGGTAACCCACTCCTGGTAGAAATCTTTCTTTCTAGATGCATTTTTAATACAATGAAAACTCTTACACTTATCTTGGAAAATCACAAAGTTATATTTTTATCTGAATAACAATAATCATTTTGGGGGAATGTTGATATATCAAAATTAATGCATTTTAAAAGAATTGTAAAAATCTCTACAAATATATTCCAAATTTGGTAGTATCTAACAATTCTAATATTCTAGTGAATAGGAGTAGTAAGAATGTATATCTTTGCCTGGTTCCTGATTTCATGGGGAAAACATGGAATCTTTCATTATTAAGTACAAAGTTAGCTTTTTTTAGGTAAATGGTATACTTATTTTTTTAACAAATTAATGATGACTAATTAGATAACAATTTCTGGTTTTAAAACTGATGAGTATAATCTAAAGTTTTAGACCCATACATAGTTTCTTTATGAAAATTATAAATTGAAAATAATGCCATGACACCACAAGAAAACATCTGGCTACAAAGAAAGCCATTTTCTCAATATTTGAGGATAAGTATTCTCAAACCATACTTATCCTCAAATAAATGGTTGTTCCAGGGGGACTTTATAGTTCAAGAAAATGTCATAAATGTAATTGCAGGAAGGTTTCTTGAAGTAATGTTTTCCTTAGGTCTAATAAAAATCAATTTCTTAATAAATTCATGTATTTAGAAGAATCCAATACTTGTGAAATACACTCCAAATTTCCTTTATATTTTTTATACACTTTACCACTCTTCATGTAATATTTGGTTTCCTTTCATTAAGGCAGTTGAAAATCAAGTATAGTTTTCCTCTGTAGACTGACCATATATATCTACCCATGTGGGTAACATATTTTATTCTGATATAAAGTATAATGCACTCAGATTCTATACACTCAGAATGTGCAACCTTAAGCTTGGTAGATCATGTAAGTAATACTGTGAAAGGAAAAAAAATAATTGACAAGATTTCTCCTTAATCTCATTTCTCCCATGATTTATTCAAAGGTGAATCTGACAAAAAAAATTAAAAGAGGAATATGATAAAATAATCTGGCAAAAATACAGTCACATATTTTATATCTTTGCTTAGTTCTTGGTTTTAAAGGGTAAACATTGAATCTTTCATTATCAAATACGGAGTTAGCTGTAAGATATTATTGTAGATGCTCTTTCTCAAATTAAGAAAGTTTCCCTCTGTTTCTAGCTTACTGAGTGCTAACCATGAGCAGGTATAGTATTTGGATATTTTTTCTTATCATTTTATTTTTCTTCTTTAGCCTCTAGATACATTAATTAACTTTTTTTTTTTTTTTTTTTAAGTAGGCTCCGCACCCCGTGTGGAGCCCAATGGAGGGCTTGAGCTCACAACTCTGGGATCAAGACCTGAGCTGATATCAAGAGTGAGATGCTTAACCAACTGAGCCACCCAGGGACCCCTATGTTAATTAACTTTTGATGTTGAATCAGCCTCACATATCTTCCACATGAGAATAGCATACAACAGTTTTTTTTTTTTTTTTTTTACCACAGTTTTTATATTGTTGGAATCAATATGTTAATATTTGGTTGAGGATTTTTGTATACAAGTTTAGGAGAAATATTGACCCATAGTCAGTTGTTACTTTCTTTCTTTCTTTCTCTTTCTTCTGGGGTTTTTTCTTTCGTCTGTTAGGGATTTAGTCGGGGGGGGATGTATAGGGATGCAGGGAGGACTGAAGGGCGGGCGAAGGGAGGGAGGGGGAGGGAGGGGGAGGGATGAAGGTCTTTTTTTTTCTTCTACTCTTTCTCCTTTCTTTCTTTCTTTCTTTCTTTCTGTGTTTCTTCTTTCTTCTGACTTTCGTTCTTCCTGCTTATCTGTTTCTTTGCTTCCTTCCTTCCTTCCTTCCTTCCTTCCTTCCTTCCTTCCTTCCTCCCTTCCTTCCTTCCTCTAGTCCTTCCTCCCTTCTTGTTTTGCTTTGTTTTGGTATTATCTTTGATTTCATATCAGAATACTATTAGCCTGATAAAACAGTTTGTAAATATATTTTTTAGAAAAGAATATACAATATTCTTCCTTAAATATGTGGTAAAATTCTCCAGTGAAATCATATGGACATGCAGACTTATTGAGAGCTTTTTAATTATTTATTCCATTTTCTTAATGGTTATAAGTCTGTTCAGATTTTCTATTTTATCTTAATTTAGTTTTGGCAGTTTATTAGCTTCCTGTTGTGATTGTAACAAATTATCACAAGCTTAGTGACTTAAAAAAAACCCCACAAATTTGCTAGCTTTATAGTTTTGGAGGCCAGAAGGCATAATATCAAAATATTATCAGGACTACATTCTTTCTGAATACTCTACAGGAGATCTTTTTTTTTTTCCTTGTCTTCTCCAGCTTCTAGAGGTTTCCTGCATTCCTTGGCTAATATTAAGTCCTTTCCTCTTTCTTTGATGCCATCAATATAGCATCTTCAAATCTCTCTACAACCTCGGCTTCTTCACATTACCTTTTCTGAATCTGACACTCATGCTTACTTCCTTTTTTTTTTTTTCTTCATTCGTTGAAAGAGAAAGAAAGAGAGAGCACAATAAGGAGGAGGGGTATAGGGAGAGGGAAAAGCAGACTCCTTGCAGAACAGGGATCCTGTGAAGGGCCTATATCCTATGACCCAGAGATCATGACCTGAGCTGAAGTCAGATGCTTAACCAACCAAGCCACCTAGGCGCCCACTGCCCACTGCCTCCCTCTTATAGGGACTCTTTGATTCACTGTGTCATTTAGGATGATTCAGGATAATCTTCCACCTCAAGATCCTTCAATTAACCACATCTCCAAATTTCCTTTTGTTATATAAAATGAGGCATTTACACACATCAAGAATTAGAAGGTACATGTATTAGTAAAATGGGTTATTCTGTCCACCACAGGTAGTTTGTGATTTTCAAGGAATGTATCTATTTTTTCTAAGTTGTTGATTTTATAAGCATAAGGTTGCTCATGGTACTTCCTTATTACCCTTTTAATGGCTTCAGGATCTGAAGTGAAATCCCTATTTTTATTCCTGATAATGGTGATTTGTGTCTTGTCTTTTTATTTTTACCAGTCTAGCTAGAGGTTAATTAATTTTAATATTTTTTCAAAGAATCCGTTTTTTATGTCACTAATTTTCTCTATTGTTTTCCTAATTGAATTTCCTTGATTTCTGCTCTTTATTATTTATTTTCAATTGCTGTGAGTTCCTTTTCTTTTTTTCTTTTTAGTTTTTTGAAGTGGATCTTTAGATATTGATTTGAATTCATTCCTCTTTTTGACTGTAAATATTTAATGCTGTAAATTTCTCTTTCCTCATTGCTTTTATTGTGTCTCATGGATTTTGATAGTTGTATTTTTCTTTTTTCTATATATTTATTATTATGAGACAATTTCTTGGGTCTATGGGTTATTTATAACTGTTTTGCTTAATTTTCATATGTTTGGTGATTTTCTTATTGTACTCTTTTTATTTATTTCTAATTTGATTCTATTAAGATCATAGAAATCATACCCTGAATGATTGTACTTATTTTAATTTTTAAAATTTGCCTTATGACCCAGGACCCAAAATCTTAAAAATTTTAATTTTTAAAATTTGCTTTATGACTTTATGACCCAAAATCTTCTATTTTGTTAGAAGATTTTTTTCTTCTATTTTGTTAGAAGATAAACCCTAAAAAGGCTGTAGAGCCTACAAGACTAGTGGTCTGGATCACTCTGAGATATTCTTTCCAAGATAAAGGACAGTTTATTATATCTTGCATTTTTAACTTTTAGGAAAATGGCACAGATTTTGGTTGGCCTATTCAGATTTTGGATACAGTACATACCAAATACTTTAGAATGCCACTCTGACTCATTTACCAGGCAACTCAGAAGGCTGTCAACTTTAGTGTGAGCCATTATATCTGATGACTCTTCAAAGCACTCAGGCTATAATATAAATAGAACTACTCTGTATCTTAATGGTGCTGTAGGTGTCCTTTGTGGATAAGAACATATTATGGAGAATACTAATAGGATAGTTTATGTCCAGACTTAAAGTATTTTGGAACAATGTCATACCTTTTACAGTAGGCAAATATTCACCACTCAAAAAGCAGCTCCTGGAATGCCACTGCACTGTAGTGGAAAACAAGCATTAGACCCTGAACTATGATGGAATTATGTGACCAGAGCTGCAACCTTAATTTGAGTCTTGTGAATCCCACAAATAATTATTAGGAACAGAAATCCATTGTACAAGAGAACCTTATCCTTTGCCAAAGGAACAATGTACACAAATTCCTAGATAGTGGTGTATGACTTGGTTGGTTGGTCAAGGGTCCATAAAGGGCAAGTTAAGTGTAAAGAGCAAGAAGGTTTGAAATAGAAATGGACTGGATACATGGAAATGGGCCCAAACTGTGCATATCTTTGTGTCTTATGCCAATATTCATAAGACAATATTCACTAATGGGGACACACTGATTAATTAAATAGAAAAATCAACTAACTTCTGTCCTTGCAGACACCAGAACTTGCACAATGAGTCTATGTAAATTTTGGTAAGAATGTACATATAACATGAGGGCATTAGCATAAATGCTATTTTACCAGGGCTAATTTATCTACTGCTGTGGTTGAATGTCCAACCTGTTAGCAACCAGAGTAATACTAAACCAGAACCAATATTATGTTATCATGATAACACTTTTTTTTTTCTTTTTTTTGCCTATGATTGTGTCAGGGGAGCTGTCAGTACTACTGTGCTAACAGAGCTTAAATGCCTATAGCCCAAGGTTCCCAAACTCGTTCCCAAACTGGCCTTTCTAGGCTGTAGTGTGTTTCTACAGTGTGAATGTGATGTTTGACAAGGAGTGACATGTATATCTACTGCTGATCCTGTTTCCATGGGTTTTTCCCATAAACAATACTCTGGCACCCTGGGTGTGTTTGTTAATTTTTTTTTCATAGTACTTGTGAATGCCATTATAAAGCAGTTTTCCTTTACTTTCCGCTATGCAAAGTCTTAGCTGATACAGATGGCCTATTATAACTTCAAGACATAATGATAACTCCTATCTTATACAACACCAATATCCAATTAATAAATGTAATTAATATATCCTAGCTCACAATAAACATTTAAAATACAGTCACAAAGAATAGAATTGATAAAATGCACAATAACTACCTGAATTATGGTCTATAAAATTTTATCACACTTGCTTGTGTATGTGCATATGTGTCTGTGTTTGTATTTTCACATTTTATAAGCTTAAATCCTACCCAAACTGACCTATAAACTCAATGATCCCTGTCAAATAATAACATTATATTTTATATAACTTGGTAGAGTATCCTCACATTCATTTGGAAGAGACTACATGAAGAAAAGACATTGCTTTTTCAAAGAGTTACATTACCAATTAGTAAAATCAGCATTAGAATTAGCACAAGAATAGGAAATATTAGATCTATATAAGTTTATAGTTTAAAAGAAGTAGATTCTATATCAACTTCAAAATTAACTATTCCTATACTATATTATTTCCCATAATGATGGCATTTAAACCAGTGGAAAATAATGATTCGCTCATTATTTTGAGACAGTTGACTTTCAATGTGAAGAATAATAAAACCTAAATTCCTACTTCACGTCATTTTGGAAAAAAGTGTGTAATAGATGGATTTGAGAACTCTATTGTCAAAAACAAAACAAAACAAACTATGCAATTCTAGTGGGACATTTAATGAAAATAGTTTATCAGTTGAGTTAGGCCTTCCTGAGAAAGACAGAAAACAAAGAAATCATTAAGGATAAATGACAAATGGATGGATGGATTGATGAATAGATGGATACATAAATGTATTTGTAGGTAGATGTTTACAGACATAAATATAGTGGTACTTTTCATATCATATATTATGTGTGTTCCTAAAAAATTCTCAGTTCCAAAATTCATACATTAAAATTAGAGAGTTTAAGTGAAACAGTATATACAATTCAAATAGTATGCAATCTTATAGCAAAAATACAGTCATCCCCCCTTATCCATTAAAGATATACTCCAAGACCCCCACTGGATGCCTGAAACTAAAGATAGTACTAAACCCTATATATACTATAGTTTTGGCTATACATACATACCTATGATAAAATTTAATTTATAAATTAGGCACAGTAAGAGATTAACAATAACAACTAATAATAAAATATAATAATTATAACAATGTATTGTATTAAAGGTAAATGTGGTCTCTATTTCTCACTCTCAAAATATCTTATTGTATTGTACTCATCCTTCTTATATGTGAGACAGTAATATATCTATATGATAGATGAAGTGAGGTGAATGATGGAGGCATTGTGATATAGTATTCGGCTACTACTAACCTTCTGAAGATTTTTGAAAAGGAGGATTGTCTGCTTCTGGACTATAGCAGACTATGGGTAACTGAAAGGGCACAAAGCTCATTAGTGGAAGGTGAAACCACAGATAAGGCAGGACTACTGTACCTGCAAGACACAAATAGTTTCATAACAAGGGCAGTACTATGCATTGAGAAGCTAACTTGGACCATCCAGCATGGCTGAAAACTGCCTCAACAGATATTGAGAATAAACAAAACAGTACAGTGGAAATTCTAGCAATCCTTTAATTCCAGCAGGGCAGATTCTTAGGCAAGGCAGATGGAGCCAGATGCTGGACAATGGGGCCATTATTAAGATGGGCAAGATTGGGTGTAATCTCCCATATGTCCAAAGCTTTCTAAGGTTTATATAAATATCTCCGAGGAAGGATTTCTGGATGTGGTCATGTGACTATAATTTCCTTGAAATATAACAGCTACAGGCTGTTGATATTGAGTGGGAAAAGTGAGATGAGTTATATATTTCACTATGTCCTCCCTGTCTAGTACAAGGGTTGGCATACTCCCTCTGCAAAAACTCCACCTTTCTGTCAGGTTGTCTTCTTTCCATATTGTTCTCTTTAAGGATTTTGGTGGTAACAACCCTTTGTGGCCATCCTACTGACCCCTCTCTTATTTTTTCCCCAAATTTTCCTAGACATTTAAAAATAGTCTTTTAATTGTTATCCTTAATTATCCAATGTTATTGTTCCATCTGTTCCTTGCAAGGACCCTTCTATCTCTTTATCTATCTATCTATCTATCTATCTATCTATCTATCTATCTATCATCTATCTATCATCTATTTATCTATCTATCGATATAAGTTTATATCAGGTATATACAAATATATATATTCTGTCTTTATCTCTCTATTTTTCCAGGTCTTTTCTAATACAGTATTTCTACAACGTAAATTAGCTCACATGTGATTAGAAATTATGGAAAAGTTTGATTATAAACAGTGTACAAGTTTTTTCCTGGGCAATGTTTGTAGAATAGAAGCAGAAATCAAATTATATTCTTCTTAAGAAAGAAAAAAATAACAACAAAACATCTTGACTGGTTCACTAGCAGTGGGGACTATTTAGGTTATATTTCAAGGAAATTATAGTCATTCACACCCGCACATGCAGGTATTTTTCCGATAGATATGATGCCCTCTTCCATCTTTCAACACTTCACTCTCTAACCTGTGAGGTTAGCATAAATGGATCACATCAGGTTAGAGAGTGAAGTGTTGAATCTATCAGAAAAATACCTGCATGTGCAGGTGTGAGTTGCGAAGTTCTTTAAGAATTCAAACTAAAATTGTAATAGTGATAACTGGTAAATCTGAGAAAGAGATCACACTTATAAAAGAGGAGTTTCAAATGATGCCTTCCAAACTGTTGTGTTATATAATTTAAATTTTTATGAGAAATTAATTTTTACAACCTTTTAGTATGAATACACTTTTTGAAAACAATCCCATGTACTGCTATTGAATTGTTTTACATATTCTCAGTGCTGAAGGTTAGAAAACTATTTAATTCAGAAAATTAAAACTAAGGTATGCTTACTGTAGAGCATTCAGTAAAAAAGCCTTTACATAGGATATAGCAAAGGTTTATATACATGATCTAAACTGTGCTTTCCAAAAATTGTTCCATTTTTTAAAAAGGAATTTGCTGTCTTTGTATGGTTAAAACTCTGCTTGAGTGAAAAAGAAATCTATAATTTTACTATTTATATTTTCAGAAGCATATGCACATTGAGGAAACTCTTTCAGTAGAAATGGAAGCTATAAAAATCTGTGTTACATCAAAGAATTCTATTACTGACATCTGCCAGACCTTGACTTTCCCCGTTCTCTGGAACACTTACTGTTCAAAGCACGTTATTTCCAGTAGTGACATCAACAAAGAAAAAAAAATGCATCCTTTTGATAGAATCTTAGTGTTTCGTTACTTTCCTCAAAGCAAAAATAGTAATGCTACCTCGCTATTATTTTCAAACTCCTTTTTATCACATTATGACAAGTCCATTTGTTCCACAAATGTTTACCCAGCAACACAAAGAGATTTTTTCCCCCACCACGTTATCAAATCATGCCAACTTTTAAACTATTTAATTTAAAGCTACTGAGGGAGACAGACATTTATATCCTGAAGAATGATAATTGTGTTTGTATATGGCTTATTCAACCCAATCCAGAAGGGGAAAAAGTAACATCCATGAAAACAAATTTTTATAGAACTATGTTACTTAATATACATCAGCAATTTTCAGCTTCATGAAACTCCTCAAGATAAGAATAGCAAGTGCACTATAGTTCTTACTTTTGCTGTACTCCCAAGGTACCCACTAGCACTAGGTAAAAAATAAAAACAGATTTAATGAGTATTTTAATAACATAAATTCATATTATTACATTGACTTTATATGATTTTCATATTAATACTAAAATATCAATTATATTGATACATACATGAATAATGCAATCATCAACTGCATTATTTACACGTGGTCAAAAGTAAACTATTTTAATATAGTACTGCCTTTAATTTGCCAACTTTTCTTTCTCTTTTAGTACTTGAGCAGTTATATTAAAAAGTTATAAGGGCCTTTTTCCTTGTTGAAAACATTTGATATCAACTATATAATAAAAATGTATAATCTCTGATATGGAAAATATTAAATAACATAGGTTTAATGTGTGTTGATAGTGAAAAGAAGCAGAAAGCATTCTGAACGAGATTATTTTTTTCCAAGAATATTGTTTAATAGAGTTTGCCATTTTGTCTAAGGCTATGTCTATATTCCTATCTTATCTTGAAATAAATTTTGGTAATTTATATTCCCCAAGAAAACCATCCGTATTAGCCAGGAATTGAAATGCATTAATATGGAATTGGCCAGCAATAAATATAAGTAAGTACACAACATATTTGTGGCTATTTGATTTTTGTTGTTGTTATGTTGTTTAATTTTGTTGTGTATTTTTTGTTGTATGTTATATATATGTTTTTATTTAGGGTTTGAGCTATTTTTTTTTCCTCTTTGTTTATCCAGTTTTGTTTTTTTGTTTTTTTGTTTTTTTTTTGCCTTTCATCTCACTGACTTGTTTTGTTTTGTTTTTAGGAATTTGATCAGTATTATTTTTTTCAACCTTTAAGGATATTTTTGTTTTAATGTTTATTCCTTCTCTCTTTATTCCTTTCTTTTGGATAATCTAATACCCATTTCTTATCTTCTTACATAGAATGCTAATTAAATTCATTTTCTTCTATCTCAGTTGTCAATTAATGTGTTTATACCTATGATCTTTTCTTTAAATGCAGTCTTAGTTTCCTCTTGTGCCCCAAATTTTAACACATGATATTCTCATTTCCATTCATTCAAAATTTATTTTCAAGGAATCCTTGAGTTTTATTTTTTCTTTGACTCTTGGGTTTTTGAGAGGTTACATTTAATTTTTAAACTTTGTTTCTTTTGTTTTGAAGTCATTTTCTGGTATTGATTTCTAATTTTACCTGTGGTTTTTAATTTTATTTGATGCATAGACTGAGAGAAAATGCTGAAAGACTTTGGTGACTTTGGAGACAATATTAAGCAGGTTAACATCCATGTACTTGGAGTTCCAAAATATGAGCAAGGTAGTAATAATTTGGTATGATGACAGATAATAACTACATTTATCATGATGAACACTGCATAATGTATAGAATTGTAGAGTTACTGTGTTGTACACCTAAAGATAATATAGCATTGTATGTCAACTATCTCAATGAAATAATAATAATAACTGATAATAATAAAAGGATATATGGCTCCTACCCTTATTGCACTTAGATTGTTAGATCTCAATTCTAATAATATCTGGTATGTGCTGAGGCAGAGAAAATGTAGGGTTGTACAGCAGCTTCTAAAATTTGTGTCTAATTAGAACATGAGGAGTTTAAGAAAATTTTCTAGAAGGGATATCTAAATTGAGAGCTGTAGAATGAGTAGACATTATCTAGGTAAACAAGTGATGGGAAGGAAAGTGTTCCAGGGTGGAAACACAGGCTTGATGATTGAGAGAAAAAACACAGCCTTGTGTATCAGAGGAATAGAATCAAGGTCCATATATTTGAAGCATTGATTTTGGATGATGGAATTTATTTTAAAGAGCTTGGAGGGGAGGAGAGGTTTTAGAACTGTGGCAAATACTCTCAAACACATTGTAAAGGTAATTGGAAGTAAAGTAAGTATTTAAAATTGAAGAATGTAACAGCGAGATATTCATTTCATAATAGTGACTCTGCCTGTAGGTAAAAGAGTAAGAATGGTGGCAAAAGGGGAATGAAAATGCTTTTCTGATAACTTAGGCAGAGTTGTTCTGGATTAGGGTGGGGCAACTGGGGATGGAGTAAAGGGGATGAGTCCAAGATCTATTCAGGACTCGCTGAATTTCTGGATATAAGTTGGGTAAAATAATGAAGGTGATAGTTATGAGTAAAACTGTGTTTCCCTGTCAAAGTTCACATGTTGACATCTTAACTCCACATGTCAGAATGTGACCTTATCTGAATATAAGTTTGCCACAGATATAATTAGTTAAACTGAGGTCATTAGGGTGGCCTCTAATCGAATATGACTGGAGAACTTATAAAAAGAGGAAATTTGGACACACAGACATACACACAGGGAGAACACCAAGTGACAGTGAAGGCAGAGATCAGAAGTGATGCTTTTCTAAGCCAAGTAATTCCAAAGATTGTCAGTAAATCTAGAAGCTAGAACTGTGGCACAGATTCTTACTCACAACTCCAGACAGAACCAACCCTGCTAACAGTTTGATCTCAGACTTCTAGCCTCTAGCACTAAGATAATAAATTCTGTTATTTATGCTACCAGTTTGTGATATTTTGTATGGCAGTTTTAGCAAACTAATACAGACATAGAAAGCTCAAACATGATAATTATCTTTTGGCTTGAGGAGCTACATCAATAATGGTGCCTTTCACATAGAGTGTTAAAGGGGAGAGAAAATTTTGAAGAAGGATTTTAGTATGTTTCATGTTGTTTCATATGTCGTTGGACAAATCATTTGCATACAACACTGTACCATAATATGTATTAGAGAATTACTCACATAGAGGTATACTGAGTTCCTGGAAGTGGCTGATGAGAATGTGTGGAATTAGAAGAAAAGAACCCCCAGGACATATTCCTAACAAATAATATAGGAGGTATTAGAAATGTAAATTCTAGACAAAGAGGGGGACTCCAAAGGCCTTTAAAGGTATTAGAAAACTAAACATTTAGAAAATTGCTGCAGTCGAGGTTAAAAAACAACACTGAAGCTTACACAGCTTCAATAATAGCAAGGTAAGAATGTTATATTTTTCCTTGTGACATAGGAAAAAAATATATGTTGAAAATAGAGGGGAGCTATGCAGTCTTGGGATATTATAGCTTTATAGATTTGCCAGCATAGTTGATTATATGTCTGAGATTTAGGCATATGTTAGATGGTTCAGGAGACAAAACAATAGTACAATGGGGCAAATAAATTAAGCATACTGACCAGAGACCCATTATAGTTATGAAACATGAAATCTATACAGACCAATATCAGTAAGAAAAGAGGTCATAATAGGAAGAACTTATCAAAATATTTAATAATATGAGATTTTTTAGAAGTGGATGAAACCTAGCAACATGAAACCAAAAAAACTGGAAATCAAAGAAGCAGCAATTAGAGAATAGAATGACTGAATTGTTTGTTTCCAGGTTGAAGAGATTCAGGGAAAGACAAGATCCATGTAATTGCTAAGGGAATGGGGGAAAGGTTAAATTGAAGTGGATATAATTTATTTTAAAAGGAGGCCAAGGAACAGACACAGCTGAATATTGAATTTATCCACATTTATAGAACCACTTAGGATGATGGACAGACTTGAGGTGGAGAGGAAGATTATAGTTTAAACAGTAAGATAGTAAGAAATTCAAGTCAAGTAGTAGATAATAGTAAAATGAGGGAGATGTTATATATAAGCTGCCTAAGACATGAAACTTGTTTGTTTGTTTTACTCAAGGTAGAAGAGTAATGATTAAACATAGATGAGACTTTGGTTTCAGAAGAAATCAGAAAGTAAAAGCAATACTCAGGAAGAAACTGAGATTTTAAAATATGATCTTAATAACAGTGAAAGAAAGTTTCCAGATGGCACGATGAAAAGTTTTGTAAATGGAATTAATGTGGAATTGAATTAGAGATGTGGATGAGGTTAATAGATGAAATAAATAAGATACTAAGGGTGAGAGCTGCGGCAGTTAATAGCATCATCAGTAATGGGAATATGAGGCCTGATGAATTCAGGTGGCTTTATGATAATTAGTCACAGCAGACTTCTAGTAGATACTATATGGGAAAGGGATCAAACAGCAAGTTTCTAAAATGGAGTTCTGAAATGCACAAATACTGTTTAGTTTAAACATTACTTTATTATTCTAATCATTTCTAGCACTGGATGAAGTGTTGCAATTATTTCAATATTCAGATAAATAGGATTTTTTTCTTTCAGGTGTTCAAATTTTTATCTCTTTGATCTATCATTGCAGATTCTGATGTTATCAGTGAGTAATGTATCCTATTGCTTTTTTTCTTTTTTTTCCTACCAGTTGTTAGAACACATCTTAAAAAGCCTAGAGACTTACTACTGTTAAATGCAATTACTTCCTTTCACATTTGATATTTTAATTTTAATGGTGTTTTAGATATAAGAACATTTTCTAAATCCAAATATATGGGATGCTTAAATAGATATCATATTTAATTTGAGACAATTGAATAAAACATTTAAGAACATTATATTCTTGCAAAATGTCACACCATCCAGACATTGATATAACTCATTGAAATGCAAAAACACAAAATAATTATGTCTTTAATTGAAACTATGAATTGTCTGTCATTTAAAAAAAAAAATCTTTGAGTGGTGAGCTTCTCAGTTCCTTTAGTTAAAGAACAAAACAAACAAAACCACTGTGGAAATGCAAGACATCTGGAAGTAAATGACATTTTTCTTTAAGTAGAATATAATGGGCTTAACAACTCAGTGCTGCAGCAGATAAACCATTCTTCTTTTATCAAGAATTATATAAAATGTTATAAAAGTAGAGATTTAATATGGTATTTCTTTCAATAATAGTCCTTTCTTAGCCACTAATAGCTAGCTATTCATTCAACTACTGGCCTGATAATGTTCGGTAAAGAAAATTTAAATCACCCTTGATTTCTAAATCTCTCTCTCACATACACATATATTTAGATAATATTTCATAAGTTTGAAAATTATTCATAAACAAATAATTTATAAACTTAAATTCAAGAAAGATTGTAAGTTACATTCTGGTATAATTTCATAGAATTTAGTCTGTTATTATACATCAATAACAATTCATAGTTCTATTTTATAATTAATAAACTTCCCCTTCTTATTATGTTAACTGAAAATTATCGTTTTTAGCTATGTAGTAGTCCATTATTTGGATATTCAGAAATATGTGTTATCTTTCTGCTATTGGAATAAAGGGTGTGTGCGTGCTTTCAACTTTGTAAAAAATTATAATAAGCACACTTTATTCCTATTAAAATATAATGCTTGTTATTAAAGCAAAATGTGAAGAAGAGTTTCAAAGCCAAATAATTCTACAAGGCCTATTCTACAAACACAGCACTCTAGTTCTCCTCTGTTCTCCCCTTTGACCACTCTGCAGAATCTACCGCTTCCAAACCTGTTATGTTTCTGCATTTTCTTCTGATTTTAACTAGAAATTTAAACAATATGCTACTATTCTTTTTACGTCTTTCATTTTAAATATCTAAATATTTCTCCTATCATTCAAAGAATAACTGCTATAATAAACCACCCCAAAATCTTAACAAAATTTGAGCTTAACAAAATTTTCTTTTCACTACATTGTCTAAAGCAGGATCTTCCAAAACTGATTCCTGGAGCTCACTGGTGGTTAGCTAGGCAAAGAGCCAACTGGGTGTTGGGCCTCTACTTTTGTGTGTGTGTGTGTGTGTGTGTGTGTGTGTGTGTGTGTGGCAGAAACTGCACTCAATTTAACCTCTTAGTAGAAGAGGCTGCAACATTCACAATCTTCCAAGTCTAACAGAAACTAAATAGCTGGATACCATAATCAACTACCATTAAGAGCTGGTATCTTAACCCAGACAGCTTAGATCCATCCAGTCTGCTTGCACCCCCAAACTGCCCACTTTGTTGGGAAAGCAAGGTTGGGAAGTCAGAGAACAGGCAAAGACCCTTCATTGTCCAAAAAAAAAAAAACAAACACAGAGCTGCCAAACAATTCCATTTTCAAAAGATCTCTTAGGCTGTAACATACCTCTTTGTATAACTATAGGTGTTGGGCCATTCACATGTCTCCTTTATGGGCCCCTTAATTGGTAAATCACCACTACCACCAAAAGATCATTTTTTTTTAAATCCTTAGCATCTGAAGAGTTATGCATATCACCTGTGGGTGATGAGTAGTCCTACCATTCCATATCATGGAATCCTAGTTGAGCAAATCTCCTGGCTGCTTCTCTACCGAGGATGATCTCAAGCAAAAGTTTAAGAGCTTTTGCTGGATTCTTCATTAGGCTGGCTAATAAAAGGAAGGAAGGAAGGAAGGAAAAAAGGAAGAGAAAGCGTTGTAAAGCTTGAAGTGTTTTATGGACAAAGTCAGGAAATGTAGTATATCACTTCAGGCCATGTTCCAATAGAGAAATAGTCAAATGGACCCCTTCCTGCGGTAGAAGAACTACAAAACTGCCTGTCAGCTGTTTGCCAGGAAAAAAAGTATGTGTTTAATAAAGATCTAACCAGCCTCTTTAGTCATGTCGCACTGCTCCATTTCTAACTCCTTTCACTATAACCAAGGGAATTCACTATGTATCGCACAATTTCTTTTGATTCATTCTCACTATCCCTAATAGTGTTATTTTGTAAAAGTGTGTGTAGGAGCAATCATTTTTAAAGTTTGCAGTTCTTTAAGCTGTTTTTTTCTGACACTTCATTGATATTTAGCTTAATAGGGACCTGTAAGATGAAATCATTTTTCATTTAAATCACTGAAAGCTTTGATACTAATATACCAACATTCAGTGTTGGTATTGAAATTTCTGTGATCTAGCTCCTCATTTTTTCCACATATTTTTTTTTTTTCTGGAAGCTTAAAACAGACAAAAATCTGGCAGTATAATTAGATTCTAAATTAAATCATTGAATATGAATTATCATCCATTTCTCTAATTACTTACATAGGCTAAATTCCCACTTGTGGAATAACTTGGCAGAAATCTCATTAGAATCTTCATACCTGACTGCTACATCACTTCTGAATGAGTGTAACAATTTGTTATCTAAAGTAAGGGATATTAGGACTTCTACTCACAGGCACCACTATAACATTGAGGAATATTGCTATTTAAATATTTTTGCATTTAATATGTTTAACATGAGATAATTTCCTTTTACTTTCTTATTGATGCCTTTGATTACCATTAATGTTAAACATTCTTTCATATTTTTATCATGTAGTTTTATTTCCATTTTGTGCATAGACTATTAATGTATTTTTATCTAGTAAGTTTATATTAAATCTATTAATTTGTACAGTTTTTTAAATTCTTATATCAGATATTTGTAAATTTTGTGACATAAGTCTGTAGTGTATTGTCTGCTTTTTAATTCTTTGTATTCTTTTTTTTTTTTATTGGAGTTCAATTTGCCAATATATAGGATTAAAACCCAGTGCTCATCCCTCCAAGCTGTTTTTTAATTCTTGTATGTTGCCTATTATGTATAAAGATATCTTTTTTTAAAAGATTTATTTATTTACTTTAGAGAGAGAGAACATGTGTGAGCAGGAGGAGAGGCAGCAGGAAAGGGTGAGATAAAAGATTTATTTATTTACTTTAGAGAGAGAACATGTGTGAGCAGGAGGAGAGGCAGCAGGAAAGGGTGAGAATCTTAAGCAGGCTCCATGCCCAGTAGGGAGCCTAATTCAGGACTTGATCTCACAACCCTGAGATCATGACGAGGTGAATTCAAGAGTCAAACACTTAATCATCCAGGTGCTCTGTATTTTATTTTGTTTTATATTGAAGTTCCCTATTTCTGCATTATCTTATATATAAAATTTTGGGTTTCACTCCTGTTTTGTGTCCTGCTTTTCATCATCTCTCACAGCTGACTTTTATCTCTGAGTGATTGCTCCTGGATGATCACTTAGAGTTACATGCTATCTGAGCTTCTGATTTAACCAGTTTCTCTGCTCTGTAAATTATGGACTATCCAAATACTTTGACTATAGGCTATTTTTCAGGATCTTTTATGATACTGGAAAAAAAGTTAAAGATTTTTTTTCATAAATACAACCATTTGTTACACCGTGTTTTATGGGTGCCTATGGTGACTTCACTGGTTGAATGAACAAGGGTTCCATGTGACCCATTTTGTCATTTGTCAATATAATAGTTACAGTTCCTCTCAATTATCAGTGGTAATTCATGCAAGGCAATTTGCATCATAGCTGGTATATAATGGCACTCAATTAATTATTGCTACTATCATTACTTTTAACTGAATTATATGATCACTTTTGGCAATATCTTACCATGTCTATGAACTGAGTGATGGTGAAACATCATCAGTAGAATAAAAGATATTAGAATCTGGGCTTTCAAGTCTTAGTTTGGAATGGTAGTTTTGTCACCTACTATATGTAAAATTGAGTGAAAACTTGGGCCTTCCTTCCTTTGTGTTTAAAATGCAGATAGTGGGACACCTGGGTGGCTCAGCAGTTGAGCATCTGCCTTTGGCTCAGGGCATGGTCCTGGGATCCAGGATTGAGTCCCATATCAGGTTCCTTGCAGGGAGCCTGCTTCTCCCTCTGCCCATGTCTCTGCCTCTCTGTGTGTCTCTCATGAATAAATAAATAAATATTTTTAATAAAATAAAATAAAATGCAGATAGTAATGAATATCTCATAGTATCATTATTTAATTAAATCATTCATTCATCCATTAATTCACAGATACTTATTAAGAGTTTGCCACGTAGGTATAGAAGATAAAACAGTAACCAGGACAAGTATGGCTTTTGTCATTATGGTACTTAGAATCAAAAAGACATTTAACAAAAAATAAAAAATAATTTTACTTATGATAATTGTACTTAAGGAAAACATGATACTGTACTATCATGTGAGAATATTCATTTTACATCTTATGGTAATATTACTTATTTGTGTTTTAACCCAAGCCTTGCATTGCTAAAAGGCAACTCTGAGCTCCAAATATTTATTTACCAAGAGAACCAAAATGGTTTGTTGTGGGAAACAAACAAAATAATGGATATACTTTGTTCCCAATAAGTGTGAAATAACTTTTATTTATTATTTTTGTTTACTATAATCCAAATAGCTCCTTAATAATATTCATTCATATATGAACACATATGATCTCCTTTCAAGGATCCCCTTCTAGTGGTATAATTGGAATGAAAGGAATTAAAGGCTTTGTCCTGTATGCATTCCTATATTCTGATCTTCTTCTCTCACTCTCCTACACATCAATACTTATGACTCCTTGTTAATTCGAGGTTAGCTACTTTTCTTGATGAAATATGACTACCACTATCCCTGCCTCTAAAGAAAGACAGTGACTACTAAAGCACAGACAAACATGCTCTCCAATTATACATAGCAATCCCAAGGCTGTTTTTCCTGTTTGTAGTGATTAATCATACTATAATGAAGGTATACAGAAAGATAAATAAATAAGACATAAAGAAGTATACGCAAATATGGCATGTTGAATGTATACAGCTTATTACTTAGAAGACTACATTAAAGTTACCTATTGATAAGTCTGCTCTCTCTGCCTTCTCTTGCCATCTATTGATTACAGGTTCATAAGATCAGGAAAGATGATATATTTTATTTGTATTCTTAGCCCATAGCAGGTAGTTAGTCAATAAATATTTAACTGAATTAAAGATAAACTTAAATAGGACCTGAAGTGTTTATCCATTGATTCATCAGATGCTCCTAACGTCCTATACATCTTTCCTCAGACTTCATAGTCATGCTCATGAGACATGTCACAATGCCCTCTACCATATCTCCTCCAGCCCAGAAATTCCCTGTATTTTTTCCTAAAAAAAGCTTTTATTTTTTCTTTTTTTTTTTTTTTTTTTGCTTTTTATCCCTCAGCTACCATTATTTTATTCCCTCTACTTTCTTTTTTACTTAGAAAGTAAAGGGTCAAAGAGTTTGGTATAAGTAGAGATTTTTGTACTATGGTGCTTCCCCTAAATGTGATTAATTTCTTCATGGGGAAAGAACTGTAGTATAAGAAATACAGATGTTTTAATATTTATCATTCATATCTATTGAAAATCCAAGACTAACTATTATTTCTCTAGAACAATTATCAAGTTTCAAGAAAGACATGACTTCAGAAAAAAAGACAATTTATGTTGCTTTAGTACATATTTGAAATGTGTGTATGTGTAATATTAATAAATCATTTATCTCAAGTATTTTTAAACAAATGAACTCATCAAGCTAAATCTTTGAAACCATCTTGAATCTTTTTTCTTTCACACTCTATATTCAATCCACTAGAGAATTCTGTTGCACCTACCATTAAAATCTATCCTAAATCTGATACTTTCTCAGCATTTGCACTGCTGCCAACATCATATCTCACCTTGACTACTGCAGTTATCCTTCTGCTTCACTAGCTATCATACAAAGCCTATTATCCACAAAGAAGCCAGGATGATCCTTCTAAATACAAATCCGATTTATTTACAACTCTTCCATCGTTAACAGTCTTAGTGTATGTTTTAAATCTGTATAGTACTGTAAAATATGTATTACTGATTATTATTAAAATGAAGGATTTGGAAAGGCTTGAGATCAGCCTTACAGGTTGCCAATGGTAAACTTTGCTCAAGATTGAAAAATAATGTAATAAAGGTAAAGCTTACCTTTACCAGGAAACTGGAGAGGACAAAAAAAGTACAAGAGCTTATAGCTAATACTCTTTGTATACTGTTTAGAACGGAAAACAAAGGTAGCAAAAGAACTGGTGTTACAAATCTAGTTAGAAGACAAGAGGAGGTAAAAGAGACATACTCATCGATAAGATAACTATGACAATGATCAATTTATTGCCTCTCAGCTGTTCTATTTTTCCTTTGCCAGCTGAACTAATGTTAGGTTTTACCAGTAAAGCTCTTTGCCAGTAGAGATGCTGGAGGAGGAAAGGGCTTAGTTTTCCTGGTTCTGATGTGTCTCTCTTATCTTGTAGCTTCTATAGCTCCTGGCTCTGCAGTTCAAGGCAGTCAGCGGCACTCAGCTACAAGCAGTTTTCCCTGGCATCCTTTTGATTTGGTTCATAGCAAAATCTGTGAAGTGGTGCTGAGATAGGAAAATCGAAGGACTATAATCTGCTTTTTGCTCCTTTTCTTGCTTCTATTCTGGCTAGAACCTGTACTTCCACTTCACACATGCCTCATAATGCAAAAAAAAATGTAGGTCCTCCTCCTAGGGGACAAGGAGTTAATGATTTCTTTAGAATAGATAATATTTAAGGAAGAACCAGGTAAGAATGACTGGATGAAACCATCATATGTGTATTCCAGACCACCAGTGCTTGACTTGTCAATGCCAAGATCACTGTCTCTAAGGAATTAAACCTGGGCCCTCGTTTTTGTCCTAACTGGTTCCTAGATGCCTGAGAGGGCATGTACACCAGACTACAGTCCTCAATAAGAACTCTCAAACTCCAAGCAAAGATGAGATTCTCTCCTCTCCTTTCCTTTCTGAGTCTCCCAGACACTTTACTTTGTACCTGTACTCTCTCCATACCTTCATTAAACTCTGTTTTCACCTCCTGCTGACTTGAGTTTGATTTCTATCCTGTGTCAAGGATCCCTCTTGATGTGTTTTGTCCAACCCCTCTGGGTCCCTGGAATCAGCCTGTTAGGATCAGCACTTCCATATGGTGGCTTTACCAGGCACCCCAGAAGACAGGTTCCCAGCAAGTTCCAGAGGGAAGATTTCTAGAAAGTTCCTCCAGCACAGCATTAGCACAACTTCTGTGCCATTTAATGAGTCATGGCCATGTCTTCTCCAAGGAGGTCTGGATCTCAACCCCAGGCCATAAGTTAGGGCTGGTTAAAGAGAAAACACTGCAATTAGTACTCTCACTCTCAGCCATTGGGGTGAGTGGCTGTTCAAGTTCAGGCTGCTATAATAAAATAACATAGATTGAGTGCCTTGGAAAAATAGAAATATATTTCTCACATTTCTGATGTTTGGAAGTCAGAGATCAACAGTGACAGCACAGTTAAGTTCTAGTGAGAGCTCTCTTCTGGGTTTCAAACTGCCAGCTTTTCCTTGTATCCTCACATGACAAGGTAGAGAGGGGATGTAAACTCTTTTCATGACTCTTGTAAGAGCACCAATCCCATTCATGAGGGCTTTATTCCCATGACCTCATGCAATCCTAATTACTTCCCAAGTGCCCCTACCACATTGCAGGGTAGGGTTTCAACATATGCATTTTGAGGGAGATACATTCATCCAATAACAAGGACTATAACGTGAGGGTCATATTCATAAATTGTGATAATAGATGGAGCTTGTTTAGTTAGGACAATAATAGAAAAATGAATATCATGTTTTCCAACCTTTATATATGGTACTACTGTTAGAACATTCATTATTTCTTACCTTCTAGTTCTATACAGTTTGCCTTTGATGCTGCACTTTGTGTTTGCACACAGCATGCACCCATGGGGTTCACCTTGTGTTCAGTGTTTTGCCTGAATGGCTGAGGTGGTAGAAAGACATTTCAACTTTTCACTCCTCTGATAAGCTGTATATCCCCTGTACCCTCTGTGATACTCATTCATCAAGGAACAGAGAGATCTGAAGCACTGCAGGATTCATTGCTGTGGTGTTAGAGCTGAGGAAGCATTATTTCCATACAAAGGACCACTTTACTAAGGAGTGCTGCAGGGAAAGAAAAAGCACGCCCCAAACTACTAAGGAGCAGGGTTGCAGAGTAAACCACCTAATGAAAATACTTCTCTAATGTTATAAAATTCCTTGTTCTTACTCAAAACTATATTCTTTAAAAAATGAAGACCTTAAATTTATTGAGAGTGCTTCATAAAAGCACTGCTCCATATGCTATATACTTTGGCTTTACATTACTTAAAAACGCTAATAGTTTTTAAATATCTCTGATATTTTGGTATTAATTATCTAAAAATCTTCAAAAAATTGATACAGATTGATTTTATATTATGAAGTATTAGACACATTTTATTGATATAAAATGGATACTTTGCCTTACTTATATTGGATATCTTGCTGTAACTATATCACTAAAAAAAAAAAAAGAAAAAGAAGTATTTAGATTACATGGTAATTTCAGTTTATTCGTTTATTCAACAACTATTGGCTGAAGGTTTAAATTGTAACAGATACTATGCTAGTTGTAAAAGAAAATGATAAGCAAAAGGGACAAGATTCTTCTCACGCAGTTCTCAGTTTAGAAGGAGGGGGAGATTAATCAAATGATCATTACAAAAAATAAAAATGAAAATGATCAGTACTATGAGGAAGCATGTGAAGGATTATAAACATACTAAGAGGCAACTTAACTTTAATAGACATTACCTTGACATTAGTAGACAACCAGCACTATGAAAAACTTCCCTAAAAACAGAAATCTTGCCTTTCAATATGAAAGCTAAGTAGGAATAATTAGGTCAAGAATGATTTGGGGATAATGGACACAGTGAGTTTCAGGTACTAGGAAGAACACTTGGAAAACTCATGATGTTGAAATAAGCACAGACCTTTAAGAATCCCAAATATTATTATTATTGGAATCTAGAGAGGCATGGAGTGAATTAAGATGGAGCTGGAAAGATAGACCTAGGCTAGGATGTAGAAGAGTTGTGGAGGCCGAGAAAATTAAGGCCATTCCACTTTAAGTTCAGCGTTAGCACAAGTACAGCCCTCCCAGGCCCCTGTGACTAAGAGCTGAAATTTACCTTACTTCAGTTACAGGAAGAAAACAGGCTAAGGCTTAAGAAATATGGAGCTAGAAAGCCCCATATTAGAATAAGAACAGAGCCCAAGCCAAGGGCAGGAAGCCCCTATTAGAATAAGAACAAAGCTCAATGCCCTTGAAAGCCCCATATCAGAATGTAAACAGAACTTGAGAAATTCCTCCCCCTCTTCTGAAGATCCCCTAGACCAGCCCTTAAAACTAAGCTGAAACCCACCTCGGGGTCCAAGTCCCTGCTCCGCTGTGTCGGGTACACTTGATCCCAAGCTCGAGCTTGCAAATAAACCCTCGTGTGTTTGCATCGGTGTGGGCTCCTTGGTGGTTTCTCGGATTCACAATCTTGGGTACAACAGAGGCTGCCACCTGGGATGACCTCATTGGAAGCCCTTGTTAAGATTTTTTTTTCTTTCCTTAAAGCAGTGAAAAGACACTAAAATGTTTATAGCAAAAGAATAACATGATAAGGTCTGAAATTTAAAAAAAAAAAAAAGATCTTTCTGGTTCTAATGTAAAAAAAAATTGCTTTGAAGGGAGATTTTTAATCTGGTAAGGTATTCTGGGTAGAACATTATTTGCAGTAGTGTAATCAATAACCTTCATTTTATGTAATTGTAAAAATTAAATATAAAGAGATGTGGAATTCATATGTATGCAGTTCTATTTTGGAAGACTGTTGGATGTAGGAAGGAAAATGTTGCTATACTGACCAAAACAGCAAAAATGAATTGAATAAACCATCAGACTTGGAGAGCATTTAGTGAGGAATAGATGAGATTTGATTTTAAGAGTCAAATTATGGATACAAATTTATAAATCTCATATTTTTCATTAAAGAAATACAAAGTTCTAATGATTCAATAGGATATTATGTTTATAAATCAACTTTATATTAATTACTAAATTATGAAGGGCATATATAGTCAGGAGATAATAAATGGTTCCAATCTATGAGTAGAAAATAGACAGGAAAATTGATTAATTAATTATTTTACCTAAAAAAAGTCAATTTATCTTTAAATAAACTTTTTTGAATAACCCCTATATTGAAAAACTAATCAAATGTGGAAATAATTAAAGTGTTTTCGTCAGAAAAAAAACCCTGATTTATAGGTTTTAACGGTATGTTACAAAAATGGGATATATATTAAAGTCAATAGAGTGACTAGGTGTATTTTGGAAGGATTAAGTGTTTTTACTCATATAATAGCATTCTGCTGTTAAAAGTATATCTACATATATCTTTAGTTACCAGCAGAAGAATCTAATCTAAGAGCTACTTCAGTAGTTCATAATATGGTCATTCTAAAAAAAAATAAGAAATGAGAAAATAGGGCAAAAAACTAATTTTTTAAAGTGCATCAGAACTTATCAACATTATAAACAAAGCTTTTGGGGAATATTCTACTGACTTATTCGAAACAAAAAAGTTATCTTTGAATCATAAAATATTTAAATAGCAATAGGCAAAAATCATCATTCTCCACAACCCATTCCTAAAATATATATATCACACCACAAGATCAGTGAGGCAGGCTGTCTGCAGCTAACACATAACTACAAGAATTCAGATTTTGCACCACATGTTCAAAGAATTTAAAGGTAGGTCGATGATTTCTAATGAGGCTTTTTCTGTGAAAAAAATTTTGGCCAGCTGTGCAGTGTGTTTGATAATTTATCACAAAAGATATAAGCATACTAAGCACATAACTAGGCAAACAGAAAACTTAATTACTTTGAAAATGTAAATTAAGTACCTGAATATATTAGAATATATATGTTATAAAACTTGAAATTAGGAGATATTTTATGAGCTTTTCTTCTTTTTTTCCATTTCATATAAGTGCTCATTCTGGGAAATAGCTAACAAAAATGTAAGGACCTTCTGTCTAATGTTTACTATTCTTCTGTGTAGAGTGTCTGTTGTCTCCACAGCCTCTTCAACCTTCCCATATTGAACAAGAGTTTGTTTGTTTGTTTTTTTCCACCTTCATAACCCATACCATCCCCCTGGTATTTGGCCCCCCATCAAATTCCTGACAGTACCATCTCAAAAGTACTTTCTGGATCTTCCTATTTTGTTCCATTTCTATTGATTCATCATACAATATAAAACACCATACACTCTCACCTAGATTGCTACTAGAGTTTCTCAATTTGTTTATCCATAATCAATTCTCCAGATAGCATCCAGAATGGATTTTTTATAAAGGTGTTTTAAGATATAATATCCTCTGGTGCACAAAAGTCAGGGTAAAACTGCCATTCTGGTCGATATATAGAACATACATAGTACTTAAAAGGATTTCCCTATACCACAGTCTTATCAAACATCCCAAGGTAAGCACTACTCTGACTTCTACCACAATAAATGAATTTCGCCTGTTCTTGAAATCTGTGTAAATAGAATTATGTTGCATGTATCTTTTTGTACCTTTTTGCATCTTTCATCTTTGCTCATTATTAGGTACATGAAGCCCATCAAAGTTGCTATGTGTAGAGTTCTCTTTTCTTATTTCTATATAGTTTTCCTAGATAGTTTTTACAATTAAATTATCCATTTCATTCTAAAAAAAAAAAAAAAAAACATTTGGATCATATCCATTTTGGGGCAATTTTGAATAAAGATGTTATGGTGATTCTTCGTATAAGTTTGTTAGTGGATATTGTGATTCGTTTTTGAGGCATCCATACCTAGGACTGAAATTGCTATGTGATTGGTTAGAAATCGTATAATCTTTATTGAATACCATCAAAACGTTTTCCAAAATTATTTTGCTCATTTATGTTCACACTAACAAAGTAAGAGAGTTCTTATTGCTCTTTACATTTACACTTAACAGTATTAGACATATTTAATACATGATAGTGAGTGATTGGTACCTCACTGCAGTCTTACTTACATATTCTAACTCTAGATATTGAATACTTTTTCCTATGCTTAATAACTATTTGTAAACATGTTTTTCTGGTTTACCCACTTTTGTTGGATTTTCTGTCTTCCTATTGATTAATTGATTCCTAAAAATATTATAAAAAGAAGTTATTTGCAGGTTTTAGATAGATAACTAGGTAACAAATATAACCAAATTAAATATGGACATATGTGCATATGCATATTAATATATGTGCAAGTATTGTCATAAGCTTGATTTATCAATCTTATAAATATCCTTTTATGAAGAAAAATTCTTAATCTTCGTCATCATAATCTTCCTCCAGTCCCCACTTTCTTTGTTTGAAAGTATGAATAAATAAATTTACTATAAACAAGTCTATTTCAAATATTGTTGATTTTCTTAAGAAACTAGAAACAAAACAAAAGGATTTTTTTTTTCAGGAAAGAAAAAGCATATATTGTTATTTGTGATTTTATTCTTTAAATTATTTACTAACCAAGGATTACTCCACAATGTAGATAAAACACTTCATACTATGTAAAAAATTCATAATTCTGAAAAATTTAATGTTTAAATATGAAATATTTTTAAATTGTGTGAGTATATATTAATATAGATTGAGATGTGTTTTCTATGCTATGTTCCCTCCAATAATTGAATAAATATGTATGTGTAAAAGTGATTAATTACTATCTTAATTGTGTAATAAAATAATTAAAATCCTTTTGTAGACTCACATCAGTTCCAAATTTACCGTGCTTTTTATATATCCAAATATCATTAGCTTTTGGTAGAGAAACAAAGGGTAACTTCATTTTTCCTTGAACACATGCTGAACTTCATAATGTACCATTTCCTGTCATCCACAATGGAGAAGTTTACTGTGAACAAGTAACATTAGTCAAATAATCCACGAATTTATAAATAATGTTTGAAGCATTAAATTATTTGGAAAAACAGTTCTTCTGTATATCAAAACAGAGATAAATAGACTAATATTTCTTCTGAAAGATTTTTTGTTCTTTGTCAAAATTTGGTATTGTTTCAATAGTTTTTGTTTGGCATTCTTTTGTATTAACAAAATCTGGAAATATGAGATACTTTTTAAAACTCTCTTGAATACACCGATGAAATTTCATCATTGTTGAATTTTAATACAACAATTTTAATAAATTACCCTAACTTCAAAATATACTATGGTAATTATGTATGTGAATAATTGAAAATTATTAAACTTTTCTGAAAATTTATTAATCAATTACAGTTTGTGTAATGAGAACTGCAACACTCTATTTATTCAACTATTCTTAATAGTCACCCAAAACACATGAGGAAAACATGCAGTTGATTTTATTTAATACTGCATAGTCAGTGAATATCTCAACTTAACTGTGAATCTATAGAAATTTTAAGTTGATGGCATTTTCTTTAGAAGTAAGGATAATTTACTTTTAGAGAAGCATATATTTCAATTACCATTGGATTCTTGTATTATATTTAACTTTTGCCTTTCTTCTTTAATTAACTAATATTATCTGTTAATTAGATAATTAATTAGATAATTAATTATCTGTATCTGTTTTATAGGAATTTTCCTGACATTTAAGAAAAGCTCTTTTCCAGCATGTTAGAGACACACATTGGTGGGAAACTAATATTTTAATTATGAAAATTTAATACTAACTTCTATATTTACCTTAAAACTATTATGTATCTCTTATAATATTTGCCAAACATTGTTGTTAAAAAGATAAATAAATCCCAGTTTGCCCTCTAGGAGTCTATAGCAATTATGGATGACTAGAACTCAAATTGCTCTCTTGGAAAGAAGTAGCAACAAGAGGAAGGAGTTGTGGCATAGCCATCTTTATTTCTAGAAACTGAAACATAACAAACAATAAATAGTGAATTTCTAATGTATTAACATAATAACATAATATAGGCACAATGCTAAAAAGTATATAATACAGTCGGTATACAAGATTAAGTAAATTATTATTAAAACCATCAACTATCATTATCAATTAATACTTTATATAGGATAATTGACTCCACATAAGGTGATACTGAGTTATATAGAAAAGTTAGTGTTTGTTCGCAAGACAGAATCTAGAATAACACTATTCAATATAAATATGATGTAAGTTACATACTATGTAATTTAAGATTTTATAGTAAACACATTAAAATTTTAAAAGAAACAGCTAAAATCAATGGTAATAACATTTTATTCATCTGTGTATATAAATAACATTATTTTCACATGCAGTCAATATAAGTCATTTTTAATTAAGTATTTGCTCTTTTTTGTGTTATATCTTCAATCTGTGTGTATGTTATACGTCTCAATTTGGATGAAAAAATTTTTAGCAGAAATATTTTATCTTTATTTAGAATTCAAAATTTTCCAGTGAATACAGTAGATTCACATACCTAAGTTGTTCCAAACACACTTAAATGTCTTTAAATTCCTGGATAAAATAGTTTATAAATTTAAATTTTGATTAGTTAGAATAAATAAAATTACAAATGCAATTCCTTTGCTGCCCTAGCCACACTTATTGCTAATAATGTGTGATTAATGACTACTATTCTACACTGGATAGTGTAGACCTAAAGAAGATCCATGATAAACCGAAAAAATGTTTAAAAGAATGTGGTTAGTGACTTACTTTTGTAGAAATAAATTATCTTCATTTCACACTAAATATAAAAAATCTAATTTAATATTGTCAAAATGGTAATACTTTCCAAACTGATCTATGGTTTCAACACAATCCCTATCAGAACCCCAAATGGATTTTTGTAGATATTGACAAGCTGATGCTAACATTTATATGAAAATTGAGAGACCCAGAATGTCAAATTCTGCCCCCCCCCAAAAAAAAGAGGTAAAAAATTGGAGGAGTCACATTTCCTGACTTCAAAATTTAGTACGAAGATAGGACAGTGTGATACAGGCATAAAAATAGGTAGAGAGGTCAATTAAATAGATTTCAGATTCCAGAATGAAACTCTTACATTTTATGTTTAATTGACTTTCAACAAGCATGTTAAGACAATTAAATGAAGTAAGAATAATCTTTTTAATAAACGGTACTGGGCAACTAGATAGTCACATGCAAAGGAATGAAGTTAGATTTTTATTTAAACAATACATAAAACTAACTCAAAATGGATCATTCATTCAAATGTAAGAGATAAACATAAAACATAGAAGAATGTATCTTAGATGAAATATTCTCAGAAAAATGTTTCTTAAAAGAAAACTCTTGAGGAAATTTTGTGATCTTGAGGTAAGCACTGGTTTCTTAAGTAAGACATAAGCACAAAATACAAAAGAAAAAAAGATAAATTTGACTACATTGAAATAATAAAAAACAAACTTTGTGCTGTAAAGAATACTGTCACAAAAAACTGAAAAGACAATCAACAGAATGGGACAGAATATTTGCAAATCATGTTTCTGATAAAGGACATATTCAGAATATATGAAGTACTCATAACTCAAAAATAAAAACATCTAACTCAATAAAAACAGAGAGAAATGATGTGAATGACTTTTTGTCCAAAGAAGATAATTAACAACCACATCATTAATCATTAAGAAAATATAATCCAAAATTATAGAGAAATACCAATTCATACATACTAGGATGGCTAAATAATAAAACAAGGATGGACTTTTTGAAAATATTAAGAAAACTAGTCACAAAAAACTACATATGGTATGATTCCAGTTCATTAATATGAAATGTCCAGAATAGGTAGGTATTTTTTAGAGACATAAAGTAAATTAGGGATTATTTAGGGATGAGAGGAGGGATTTGGGGGGTACTAGAGGGTGGGGATTGATTAATAGGTATGGAGTTTCCTTTAGAGGGTATGAAACAATCTAACAGATGTTTTCAAAGCATGTGGATATGCTAAAATACATTTAATTGACACCTTAAATGAGTGAATTGTGTGGCATGAGAGTTATATCTCAATAATTATATCTCCAAATGATAAATATATCTCAAATATTATATCAAAACAAAAATTGATAGAGAGAACACAGAAGGTTCCCATACAGCATGCTTTCCTTTAGGTCACCATCTTATATATAATCATAGCATATATCAAAGCTACGAAATTAATCTTAGACTGATATTAACAAAAGCACAAAACTTTTTTTGGATTTCCTAAATTGTTTTAACACTAATCTCTCTCTCTCTCTCTCTCTTTTCTAGGATCTAATTCAGAATTCCAAATGAATTTAATTTTCCTCTCATCTGTCACCATTTCTGAATCTTTCCTTATATTTCATGATTTTAACAATTTTAAAGAGTACTGGTAAATTATTTTGTAAACTGCCTTTGAATTTTGTTTTTTTCTGGTGTTTTCCTATGACTAGACTAAGTTACATATTATTGGGAAATATACCCCCAGATAATTCCAAAATTGCTCTTCTCAATGCGTCATAGGAGGGTATGACTTCAACATGACTAGTAATGGTAACTTTTATCACTCGGTTGATGTGTCTACAAGTGCAAAGTAAAATTATTCTTTTCCCTTTCTTAATATTAAATATTTGGAGGATTCTTTGATATTATGCAAATACACTATTTCTTTTTAAGTTTACCCACTAATCTTAACATCCTAAATGAGGTTTGCCTGTGACAATTATTGTGGTATTCTAATAGTGATATTCTATTTTCCTCATTTCTTCTGTATTTTAAAATAGAATTCTTCATAAGGAAGAGTTATCACTTCTTCCTTAAATGTATTTATTCAGTTACATATATACATATGGACTAACAGATATTTATTTCGGGGGTTATGCTCCAATCTGTCATTATTTACCTCTATATTTGCTCAAAGTATTCCAACATTGGCCATTGAGAGAACTTTCAGGCTGGCTATGTTCCTTTCTTATGTGCCTTCATTATTTATTTTTTCTTTCTGAGCCCTTTTTTTTTTCTACTTTGTGGCATGAAAGGTTTTCCAAACTCAATATTTAATTCCCTTCCCCAGCCTTGGAATCAATCAGTTATCCCAGGAACCCTGGTTCCTTTTATCAGATAATTTTGATATTGATTTCTTCAACTCCATTCCAGCACTACCATTTTTATTCTAGCCATCCCTTTCCTTATCTGCAATTTCATTGTCTAACAGTAGAAAATCTGGTTCTCATTATCTATCATAAGATATTTATTATTTATTTAAAGTAGTTTCAGCATTCCTAACCCATTAAACTATGAAAAAAATATTCACTTAAAAAAAATGTTATGGGATGTCTGGGTGGCTCAGAAGTTCAGCATCTGCTTCGGCTCAGATCATGATCCCAGGGTCCGAGGATTGAGTCCATGCAGGGAGTCTGCTTCTCCCTCTGCCTCTGTCTCTGTGTCTCTCATGAATAAATAAATAAAATCTTAAAAAAAAAAAAAAAAAACGAAAAAACAACTAAGTTGTAGTGTTTGTGAATAGCCCTTTCTGTCTATAAATCTACAGAATGCACTTAAAACAGTTTTTCAAAGTCACTTAGGTCAACTCCTACATTTCTCTTCCTCCTCAGGGTAAATAAGTTATTCATTTGAAACACAGTAACAATCTGTATTTTATCCCCCCTCCACGTACTGATAGATAGATTTTTTAAATGGATGTAAAGTACAGTTTTTGTGACATACTCTTCTATGAGTTATGATGAATACATAGAATTGTGTGGCTACCACAAAACTCATTACCAAAATCTCCTTGTGCTAGCGCTGATAGCTAATCTTTCCTCTTATTCCCAACAAATCTCAATCTGTTATTCTTTCATTGATCGAAGATCATTAGGATGTTTTCAATTTTCTTAATTGTGAATAAATTTGTCATAAATGTTTGTGTACAGACTCTCATGCAAATATAATTTTTTCAATTAAGATGTGCAAGATTATTAAATTGGTGTAATTACCTAGTTACATAGGTGTAGGATTAAATTATATGGTAGATACACATTTATCTACAACAAAGTACAAAACTATTTCCAAAATGACTATCATATTATGAGAATTCCCATTACTCTTTATACTTGCTAACACTTGATATTGAGATATATTTTAGATATGGTAATATGTGTGAAGTGATACCTTTGTGATATTAATTCATATTTCCCTAATGATTAAATAATGTTCAACATATGTCCACATACTTATTTGCCATTTCTCTATTTTTTTGTGAGTGTCTACTTAGATCTTTGCTCACTTTTAATTGGGCATTAATGAATCTTAGATTCTTTCCTCTACAAGTTAGGTGGAAGTAAAACCACCGAATGAGAGAAACTCACATATTACTTCTGCTAGAAGTGCAGTAGACTATATTCTATAAAATGGGATTTGGCGGGATCCCTGGGTGGCGCAGTGGTTTGGCGCCTGCCTTTGGCCCAGGGTGTGATCCTGGAGACCCGGGATTGAATCCTACGTCGGGCTCCCGGTGCATGGAGCCTGCTTCTCCCTCTGCCTATGTCTCTGCCTCTCTCTCTCTCTCTGTGTGACTATCATAAAATAAATAAAAATAAAAAAATAAAATGGGATTTGGCATATCTAGCAAAACAATATATGATTTTATGCCTTGAAGTTTAATCATTCTTCTAGTAATTAACTCTGGAGATACAGTCTACCAAACATATACACACACACACATACACACACACGGACACACACATGTTTATCATCAATGAAAGTATAACTTACAATTTGAATATTGGTAGCATCTTAAATACTCATTTATAGAAATCCTTTTAATGAAACTATGAAACATCTATACAATAGAGAAATATATAGTCATAAAAACAATGAGAAATCTGATATCAAGGATATATTAGTAAGAAAAAAATAGCAAGATGGTTATGTATAAAAATGTATACATAATATGCAATACAAAATCTCTTGTTTAAGAAAGGAGAGAAAATAGGGGTACCCGGGTGGCTCAGTGGTTGAGCATCTGCCTTTGGCTCAGGTCTTGATCCCTGAATCCTGGGATTGAGTTTCTTCCTCTGTATATGTCTCTACCTCTCTCTGTGTGTCTCTCAGGAATAAGTAAATAAAATCTTTAAAGAAAAAAGAAAAGAGAGAAAATAAAAATATAGTTTCAAAATGAAACATAAGAAAGATAAATTAGAATCAAATGGAAATACTTAGCTATTAGAGATGAGTGAAGTATGGATAGGCATGATGGTGATATCTATAGTTTTAATGTGGTTTATATTTATACGTACTTTTGTTTTGATCATGATCCTATTTTACATGTGAGATATTAAAACTAAATTAAAAATTAAATTAGTAAAATTAAATAAAAATTGTGATAAACTCTAAAATTGAGAAACAAATAATCTTACTCATTTGTTTCATACAAATGACTTCATACTAAATTAATAATGTAACTACACAGAAAAAAATATAATTCAAATAAAATCTGAGCCCTGTGGTCTACCAGAGTAAACTTAGTGTGAATATATCCTATGGAAAAAAGAAATATGAAATATAAAATATCTTTCATGTTAACAGCTTTGTTTTTGATCATGGTATTACTGCAGTGTTTTGAAATTATTTTGATTATAGAACAAATGAAACAATATATTGAAATTTTGGGAAACCAAGTTTCTCACTTTGAGAAAAGAAAGTTACAATACTAGAAATGGGGATTATAAAGAAAAATGCTGTGATTTTTATATTTGAATTCGAAATTGTGGTATGATTTCTTCAGGTTTAAAAGTATATATTTCTAACTTTGTCCTCTGAAAGGACAAGACGCTGTGATACCTCAGTAACATGTATCACCTATATAATGTTTGCTATCTGTGATTCTTGACTAAAAGAAATCAAGACCCTTTGAATCCACGGCAATTCTATGCCAGGGACAGGGAAAATATAAGATGGATCTGGAGTACCTTGTTCTGTCAAGAAAGCAGATATGTTTGAAGACTATCAAGGATGTATAAATAATATAAGGAAATGATTGAACTGGCTCCTAATTTTGAGGCAATTTGGCTTTTAGAAAAATGTCATGTGGATTATATTAAAGAAAAAATCCATGAATTCACAGTGACATTTGAAAATTGGAAAAAGGGGGACTCTTTATAGAAGGATATTAGCTACTAAATTACAATGTAATTTTCAAAATTATCACTCCTCCAAATACTTCATATAACAAAGGAAATACAAAGAGCGTTACAATAGAGAGCTCTGGGGGATACCATTTTAATCAAATATTCGAATTTAACATTACCAATAATAAGATAAAGTGACATAGTTTGCCTCCTAATGTGATGCATTGGAATGTAAATAATATCACTTTAGCAGCATTGATAGGGAAATGAACAAAAAAGTCTAACCAGAATCTCAGATTCTAATTGTGACATTCTACAAAACAGCTGGTCTCTTAAAATATCAGTGTCATTGGGATACATGGGTGGCTCAGTGATTGGGCATCTGCCTTTGGCTCAAGGCCTGATCCTGGTGTCCTGGGATCGAGTCCTGCATCGGGCTCCCTGCATGGAGCCTGCTTTTCCCTCTGTCAATGTCTCTTCCTCTCTCTGTGTGTGTGTGTGTGTGTGTGTGTCTCATGAATAAATAAATAAAACCTTTAAAAAAATCAGTGTCATTAAACACACACACACATATATATACACACTCAGTGAGACCCTTCAAGCATTTCTATATTAAAGGATATGAAAGAGACATGACAAGTAAATGCAGTGACCTTACAGATCTAGAATGAGAAAATAAAAACCATGCATATTTATTTTTTAGGACCATTAAAGATAAATGAATATGAATTTTTAAGATGATTAAAATAAATTGAATAAAATGTGCAAGGCCAATGATTATGACATATAGGAGTAATATAAATTATATGAAATATATAATTTAAAGTATTTCTTAATATGTAGATGACAATGTTTCTAAAGCGGTTTAGAAGATAGATCAGTTGATTTCTATTTATTTCCTTCTTGTTAGCATGCATATATTTATTGAAAATGAAAATAAAATTGTCTATATTGAAGTTTTCATAACTAACTATATTTTTTTCTAAATTGCTTATGAGTGCTAGTAAAATTTAATAACACAAAAGCTAGATTTATCTATATTTTCATGAATTAGTCAAGATGTGGAAATTTCTAGACTCAATCCCTTCTAGGGAAAATACAAATGAGAATAAGTTCTCTAAAGGGAAACAAATAATTTAATAAAAATCAGAAAAAACAATTGCAATTTACTTTTATGTTACAGAATGAGAATGGTGTATATATAAAAAAAAGATTTTCCCTTTAAATTAATATACTTTACTACAACAGTATATTCATCTTGACTAACATAACATTCTATAATCTTTAGAGAAAATGAAACAAATGATGATATACCAGGTACTAGGAATAAATAAATTTAACAATGTTACTTTGCATTAATAAAATAAAATAATATTTCTCAAAATAAACATTTGTATTTATTTCTCTCAATTCCAATATGTATCTTAAAAACAAAAGGCAAAAACTGAAGACCAGAAATAGAAAGAGAAAGAGAAAATGGGATCTTGGCTATTTGAAATGTATACAAACAAGATTAAGTAAGATGGAGAGTAAAGCTCTTATTTTCAAATACACCATATTTTGTTTCTCAAAAACTTCTATTTAATGTGAAATAGTACCCAGAGTTTTATAAATAAAATTGAATCTGATATTAAAAATACCAATTTAAGGCAATATAGTATGCCATAAGATTTCAAATCAGATGGAAATTAAATAAATTGTAATTTTCACTTGGAATATTATAAAGAGTTTAAATATATTTAATGTTAAATAAGAATATATGAAAGTATATACAGGTGTATGTATTTGATTTTAGACCTCATTTTCAAGTGGACTGAACTATTCCAAGCCCTAGGAATATCTCTCTTAAAATGTTTGTTCCTCTTTTACCTGGAGAATTGCACCCACAGATCTCTAATGTCAACTTCCTTATAATGTTTCTGTGATTAATTAAAAAAAATTGATTACTCTTGCTACTAATCATAATATTTGAAAATATTTATTATCATTTAATACTATCTTACATTGTTCACTTTAGCTATGTGTCCAGAAAAGAAATTTATAGACTGACGATTAAAAAGGATGAGTTACTGGTTATTAACACAATTATGATAAGGTAACATTTATAAGTAAATCATCAGGCCAAGAACTCTTTCATCTGAGCATATCACTAATCTGGGTCCTCAATCCAGTGTCAATCACACATTCTATTGGATTTTAGTCAATTAATTTCCTGAAGATACAGCCACCTCTAATTAACCAGGTCAGAGCCAATAGCCCCTAGATGCAATACTTTTCCAATTAGTTACAAAATATTATAAAGATATAACTTATGATATTTCAGTTCTCTATTGCTTTCTACACTTCCAACATGAGTTAGTAAAATTTCTCAAATATTTACAGTAGCCCTTAATGGACCTTAATCAATCATCAAGGACAGTATGTAGATGGCAAGTCTCAGGGTCCAAACTTAATGTTAAATTACAGTATTAGGAATGGAATTTGTTTGCATGTGTATGTTGTTTGTATGCACGCACAGAAGCATCCTTGAATGGACATGTGTTAGGTACTAACCAGATCTTTGTCAAACATAAATGACACTATTTTACAATATATTATGCTTTTCTTCCCCATGATAGTATGGACGTTAAAAAAGTAGAAATTGTATATTCTTCATTTTATATTTAATGATTATTATAGTCACTAAAAAATTAATGAATAAATGAATAACATATTTCAGCATTATTAACCATTCTAGTTAATTAAGAATATAAAAATAAGTAAAATGGTATAGAGATAGAAAGCTAATAATATTGTGATATATGTCATTAAAGAGAGCCACACACAGAATATATTATTTATTTTAAAACCCCCTCTAAGAAACTTGGCAATCTAATGAATATTTATTGTTAACAGGATACTAGTGTCAACTTTTTTTTAAAGATTTTATTTATTTATTTGAGATAGAGAGAGAGTGTACAAGTTGGGGAGAGGAGCAGAGAGAAAGGGAGAAGCAAGCTCTCCACTGAGCAGGGAGCCGGATGCAGCCTTGATTCTAGGACCCTGGGATCATGACCTTAGCTGAAGGCAGATGCTTAACCTACTGAGCCACCTAGGTGCCCCAGAGTGATCTACTTTAAAAACAATAACTAAATTTTTCAAGTGAAGATACTAACACTCAGAATACTTAAGAAAGTGCTTAAGATACATAGGTTAAAAATTGCCACATCAGAATCGCCACATAGGTCTTCTATCTCTGCAACCCTAAACTTCAAGATAGAACATCTTAAGGTCTAGCTGGTTAAAGTGAATGCATTAGCAAACAACTACTGAATGTAGATACACTATTGATAGAAATAAACATTAATTGCTAAGAATAAAATGTTAATATCAATCATCATGAAATTAAAAATCAAGTTTATATAATAGGGACAAAGGCATAAATACCACAATAATATCCAAGGACTACATTAAAATAAGACACAGTCAATTTATTTTTAGTGTACTATCTAAGAAGGAAGGAAATTATTTAGTGGGTTTTTTTTTAGGAGGGGTGATATTTCAATATACATATAAAACATCATGACATGAACACTGAAACTTAAAAATTCAGTTAATTAGAAAAATATATTTAATTTGAATACCTCATTTTATGTTGGAAGCCTATAGTATGACAAGTTAATTTATCTTTCTTTTTTTTTAAGATTTTATTTATTTATTCATAAGAGACACAGAGACAGAGAGAGAGAGAGGCAGAGACACAGGCAGAGGGAGAAGCAGGCTCCATGCAGGGAGCCTGACGTGGGACTCGATCCTGGGTCTCCAGGATCACACCCCGGGGTGCAGGCGGTGCTAAACCGCTGCGCCAAAAAAACTTTTGATCATGTTTTATATAAACATAGCCAAACTCTATCCCATAATGCAAAATTTGAGATATTGAGGAATAACATTTATAATATTTTTAAAGATTTTCATATCCAAAATTTGTAAACATTTTTGCAGACAGTGTTAGTTTAATTCATCACTTGGTTACCAATCCTGAGACTTTCTGCTGGGAACAGTTATCAGCATATTTTAGGTATCATTCAGTGGTTCCAAGAGATGGATGTATTGAGAATTGATTTACATTTGATACTGTAGGCCATGGCAAGTCTGGTATACCCCACCAGAGCTCTGTTACTGGAAGATTACTCTTGAAGAATTTTCAAGGGTAGTTTTCTGTCTGTCTGTTTGTTCTGATGAGAAGACTACTCTATTGAGATTAGATTGTAATATTGAGAGCTTACATTAGGGTATTGGTCAAGTGGATGGAGATATAAAACATGCATAGAATAGATGGGCCTACGCAGCAGGTTAAATGAAAAGTAAATATGGGCTTGATGGGGGGAATAAACACCGAGGAGTCAAAAACAACAGTGGGAATACCACAGTATTATTATTAGTATTATTAGGAATAATTAATCCAGTAATTAACAGGAAACACATGGTGAAACAAGTTTGGAGAATAAGATTAGTTGAGGTTTGAATGTTTAAGTTAATGGCACATACACTATATATTTTGTAATAACGAACTGCGGTCTATTTTATCAATAAAAACAAATTCAAATCAAGGCAAAAGTGACAGGATAAAGGTATGGATGTTTTCATTAAGTAACTTTGTTCATCAAAGATTGACATTCATTGTAATATTTCAGAGCAGTAGATAGTAGCACTGGAAGTCATTAAAATACATAATGAAATTTTAGTGAGGATAAAATAAGGCAAATCTTATTAGTGAAGTCAGTCCTTTTTGGTATAACCTTAAAACATTTTCTTTAGAATTGTTCAGGTTTCTGAATGTGTATTATTTTTACTTTATGACTTTGATTCTTTCAAGGGAAGCTTTCTTCTAATAATTACTTCCAGTGTAGGGAAATTTAAATAATTGTTCACCAAAACAATTAAATCTGCCAGGAACGCAAGCACACACACACTTTTATTGGTCAGAATGCAATCGTTGAGGGTGTGCTGAGACCTATGCAGGTCAAATTCAAGGAAAAGAGTATCAGTCTTTCAAAATTTGATTAATTTAAAAATGCAAAAAGTTTTATTTCATGCTTTTAAGAGCTTTCTTGGAATGAGCTTGCTCTGATCTGCTAGTCTAAAAACAGCCTATGCCCCGGAAAGGAGGTTTGGAATATACATTTTCAAAATCTAAACTAAAAGCAAAAAAATAAATAAATAAATAAAATAAAATAAAATAAAAGCAATAATAGTTTATAAACTTTTAGAAAAAACAGCAATATAAAACGAAAAGTTCTCTTTTCCAATCTATCTCGTTGCCCCTAATTTTGCTGGATATTGCTAAATGTTTAATAACTGGAAAAATGGCCACAATAATAAATACTGTTCAATTACAAGAAATTTCTTCAGTTTCCTTTAAAATCCACAGAATCCATTACAATTTTCATATTTTATGCCCTTTAATATTTTTACAAGTTTAAACTTAATGCCACTTACCCAATTTTCTTTTGATCATGAAAATTTTCCTCACATTTTTAATAATAATTTACTCTAGTTCTCTTCATTTTCTACAGTTTCAACATTTGCTAAATGTTATTTGTAAACAAGGTTAGTCAGGCAAAGCAGAAAACTAGAAATCTATTTTTTAAAACTTTAATGCAGGGCACCTGGATAGCTCAGTTGTTTAAGTGTCTGCCTTCAGCTCAGGTTATGATCCCAGGGTTCTGGGATCCAGCCCCAAGTGGAGGTCCCTGCTCAGTGGGGATAGCCTGCTTCTCCCTCTTCTTCTGCAGTTCCTCCTGCTTGCTTGCTCTCTCTCTCTCTCTCTCTCTCTCTCTCTGCCAAGTAAATAAATAAAATCTTTAAAAAAATTAAAACTTTAATGCAATTATTATTTTTTTAATGCAATTATTTTTAAGACGTAAATAATTGTCACATATCCAATGGGATTTTCCACTACCATAGTTCCCTTTGCTTTATTGAAGTCTTTAATATACCTGAATATTCCACTTTTCCTGACATCTTCAGGATTCCAACTTTCCTCATGTCTTTCCATGTTCTCTACTAATGACTCTCTTCCTCTAATACCTCCAAACGGGACTACCCATATATTTTGTGTATATATCATGTATTATGTGTCTTAGATGTCTATTACTAAATGTATTAATAGGTATGTCTTAAAATATCCACATCCCCATTCTTCATTTCGCTAATGAGCACCCAATATATACATACAAATACTTTCTACTTAATTTATTTGGCTGTCCAAATGTATTTAAAACCACCATGGTTAAAACTGTTCTCCTTATTCTTTAAACGTAGTTATGTCCATGTGTCTAACCATCATATCACCTTTGAATTTTCTTTCCCATTACTCTCACATACGCAGTCTTGTATCAAAATCTGAAAGTTCTGGGGATCCCTGGGTGGCTCAGCGGTTTGGCACCTGCCTTCCGCCCAGGGCACGATCCTGGAGTCCCAGGATTGAGTCCCGCATCAGGCTCCCGGCATGGAGCCTGCTTCTCCCTCCTCCTGTGTCTCTGCCTCTCTCTCTCTGTCCAGGTCTATCATAAATAAATAAACAAACAAATAAATCTTTTAAAAAATCTGAAAGTCTACTCTTCCATCACTCACATTTATCACTTCTTTTGTGGTCTAATTCTGTTTGTAAGGCCTTAAGCTCTTTACATATGCATAATTATAGTAATATTTTATTTATTGTATTGGACTCCATTTTAATTTATCAGAAATGACAGTCCTGGATCAGTCTTCATTAAACATCATTTTCATTACAATTACTACCCATTTTCATGTGATCAGTTTTCAGTCATTGTGAACTATAAGATTAAATTCTTTATAATCCAGTACTTAAAATGGCCCACAATCTTATCTCAAACTTTATGTCTCACTATATTTTATTTAGTCAACTATTTTTGAACATTATCCTTCTGATACTGCCATTAAAGTGCCATGTACTCTTTCCTGATCACTTCTCATCAACATAATTTTAAACAAGTGGCAATCTAAAAATGATCTGGAACAGTAAATGTTTTGATTTTTAAAAAGTTTAATAGCTTGATGTTTACTTTTGCTAGTAAGCATTAATTGCTCAACTTATGAAAAGTGGAGGTTACACTAGCCAAGATTCTTATAGCCATGGACCAGAATCATTGACCCAACACCACTGTGCCCATCTGAGATCTCCTGAGGCTGTCTTACTTGAGGGACAAAGTAAATTTTCATTTCATTCATTACACCTATATATTTAAATAAAAAATATAGATTATTAATAATAAATAAAGGGTAAAAAAATCTTGTTAGGGGCACTTAGGTGGCTCAGTTGGTTAAGTGATTGCCTTCCACTGGTGTCATGATCCCAGGGTCTTAGAATTGAGTCTTGCATCAGACTCCCTGCTCTGTGGGGAGCATGCTTTTCCCTCTCCTGTTCCCCAAATCTTTAAAGAAAGTTGTTAAGAGTATAGATACTTCTTTTCTCAAATACATTGTGACATAAAGAAGAATACCAATATAGAATTAAAAATCATTAGAAATCAGTAACAAATTAGAACAAATATGTGAATCCAAGATAGGAATGTACTACAGTTTTTCTATAGTGAATTCATTTATTCTTCAACATTAATTTGGACATGACAGCAATTTAAAATAGATACCAGTTTAATTTGGCAACTACTATAGACAGACAGTCCTGCATCTCTATTTATATGAATTGACATTCCTAAGTCTTAGTAGCATCAGGAAAAAAAAAAAAAAAATCCCCTACCTGTTGGAAAAATAAAGTTTCAAAAACTATCAATCATACAGAGAACAACAAGCTATATAATTATTTTATTTTTAGAAATTGAAATTTAAGCAATAGTCATAAATCTAGAAATGTGAAAAAACAGTTGTTATTAAAGACTAATTTTAGCAACGGATTTTAGCAAACAAAATTGTTGGAAGTGTCACATCAGGAATATAAACTGCATTTAGCTTGAATGCTGTGACTGACTGCTTAACATAGATCATGGGAAAGCAGTGTTGAAACCAGATTTTAGAGAAATCTCAATCCATGGGAATTGAAGAAAAGAAAACAAAATAAAATTTATATTACTTTTCTTTTTCTTTTTTTTAAAGTTTTTATTTTTTTTTAATTTTTTTTAAATCTATGATAGTCACAGAGAGAGAAAGAGAGAGAGGCAGAGACATAGGCAGAGGGAGAAGCAGGCTCCATGCACTGGGAGCCTGATGTGGGATTCGATCCTGGGTCTCCAGGATCGCGCCCTGGGCCAAAGGCAGGCGCCAAACCACTTGATCCCAAGTCCTGGGACTTGATCCCAGGACCTTAGGATCATGACCTGAGCCAAAGGCAGATGCTCAACTGCTGAGCCACCTAGGCGTCCCTTTTTGTTACATCTTCATCTCAGACAAATTAAAAAAAAAAAGCAGTGGTCTTCACTGACCCTGGGGAGTAGGGTGGAAACAAACCCTAGATATAAATTTTATTGAAAAATAATATTATCATTTTAGAGAGGTGAAAAGCAACATTTCATTAGTATAATGCTGAATAGTAAATACACCTGGTTTGGTTTTAAATATAGTTAACATCTTCCTGTTACATACAAAAGTTATGGGATATTCATAATATAGAGTTACTTAAGTTCCTAAAAGAGTTTCCTATAACCAATTATGTAGCATAGACATTTAGTGTTTACCTTTACAGTCAGAAACATGAGGGACCCTGCCCTTTAGGACTACAATACAATACAATACTCAATATTCGATATCCTTATTTGTAAAACAAGGATTTTATTAGCAGCTCCTTCAAATACGATTGTTATATGAAATATTGTTTGCAATAGCGCTTAGAGTACAAAACATCTTTCCTCTAGTTCTTTTTTTGTACAAAAATAGTTTTTGAATAAATGTCTTAATTCTTCAAGTCAAAATCAAATTACTACAAAATTGTTATTTCGTGAGAATTTTTTTTTTCTAAATTAGATTCCCCACCTTTTTTTCCTTTGATATCTTCCTTCATTTCAAAACAATAGTAAAAATTCTTTATTCTGCACAATTCTTTATTGGAAATTTCATGGAATAGACATTAATATTGCATAGAAAGTTTAGCAGTAAGGCCAGGGGAGACGTTTCTCTGGCCTTTCAGACTACTTTTAACAGATTAGGAAGAAGTAAACAAACAAGGCTGATTTTTAAAAATAAAAACAAACATCAAAGGCAAATTAAAGTGAACATGTAAGTAGGTATATTCTGACCAAAATAATAATAATAATTAATAATAATAATAATAATAAATTTTCAGTATTATCCAATGAGTGTATGAAGTTAAGGAACTGTTTTTTTGCCCTCATTATTTGAAGTTCTGTCTCCCAAATGTACCTTAATGAACTCAGCAGCCCATAGGTCAGGTTTCAAGCGCTCACACACACACCCACCAAGAAAAACCAAACAGTGAAATTGTAAAAAGAATTCTTTAAAATGTGAATGATAAGCAAAATTATACAACTTTTCTCCCTCAAGGAGATAATTAGTCATGGAAAAGAAGCTCATATAAAGATCTTCATCACAGCATTGTTCATCACAGAAAATAAATTTAAAATCCTATAAAATCAGAGAATACTAATTAATTATGATTCTTAAAATGGGATTGTATACAAATTTTAACAATTACTCTATAAGGTTTTCATAAATATAGAGAATTAAGGCTACATTTATTTATTTATTTTTTAAGATTTTATTTATTTATTCATGAGAGACAATGAGAGAGAGAGAGAGAGAGAGAGAGAGAGAGAGGCAGAGACATAGGCAGAGGGAGAAGTAGGCTCCATGCAGGGAGTCTGATATAGTACTCTATCCTGGACCCCAGAATCATGCCCTGGGCCTAAGGCAGGTGCTAAACTGCTTATCCACCCAGGGATCCAATGGCTACATTTTAAATGAAACCAGTTAGAAAGTGATATTTACTGTGAAGATATATTCAATCTCCCCAGTTATCATAAAACATACTCATCTCTAGCGAAAAATATGTTAAAAACTTGGAAAATTCAAAGTGATGGGGACAATATAGATAAATGGAAATGGCATGCACTGTTGGTGAGAGGATAAACTGGTGCAGCCATTTTAAAAATTAGAAATAGCAGCGAATAAAATTAAATACATTAAAATTCCATATATCGGTATATTATAATCTCAGTGTAACTCTCATACACGCAAAGAAAGAAATTTGTATGAAGATTTTCTTCTCATAATTATGCTATTTAGGAGTTGGTGGTATTCTAGGTGCTTAAAACTGAATACATAAAATTAGTAATAGTTAAGTGAATCAAAGGAGGATTATGCAGCTATTGGAGATAGTAAATTGGTGTTATAAGCAATAAAATAGGTAGGCCTTAAAAGACAAGTGTTGTTTTTTTTTTAATTTTTTTTTTTTTAATTTATGATAGTCACACACACAGAGAGAGAGAGAGAGGCAGAGACACAGGCAGAGGGAGAAGCAGGCTCCAAGCACCGGGAGCCCGACGTGGGATTCGATCCCGGGTCTCCAGGATCGCGCCCTGGGCCAAAGGCAGGCGCCAAACTGCTGCGCCACCCAGGGATCCCCAACAAGTGTCTTTTTTTAAAAGATTTTGTTTATTTATTAATGGGAGACACACAGAGAGAGAGGCAGAGATACAGGCAGAGGGAGAAGCAGGAAGCCTGATGTGGGACTCGATCTCAGGACTCCCCTAGGATTATACCCTGAGCCAAAGGCAGATGTCCAACCTCTAAGCCACCCAGGCATCCCAAGACAAGTGTGTTTTATAAAAGCAATAAATAGGGATCCCTGGGTGGCGCAGCGGTTTAGCGCCTGCCTTTGGCCCAGGGCGCGATCTTGGAGACCCAGGATCGAATCCCACGTCGGGCTACCGGTGCATGGGGCCTGCTTCTCCCTCTGCCTGTGTCTCTGCCTCTCTCTCTCTCTCAATGTGTGTGTGACTATCATAAATAAATAAAAATTTTAAAAAAAATAAAAGCAATAAATAGAATTGTATCTATGGAACAATAACATTTTTGTAAATTAAAAACACATTTGCACATAAAGCATTTCATATTTTCAAATATAACACATGTTGAATGACATATCTAATATACATGTCTCTCAAAATATAAAGAATTCCACTTTTCATTATAGATATTAATTTGGTAGAAATAAATGTTACCTTCTGAAGAATAGCAGTTGAGAGAGATAAACATACCTTTTTGTTATAAGCCCTTGTTTTGTGGTGCACTGAAAGTTCATATACAATATATCTTCATCTACTATTTATCTATGCATGTGGCTTTAAACATCTTTTAACCACACTTAATTTCTGCTTTAACGTTTTGAGTTGAATTTATGTTGCCTTAGTCTTGATATCACACATTTAATTCAGTTTGTAAATGTTGGGATTCTTGCCAATGCTGAGAACAATTAGGTTACTTAAACAAAGTGATAATTCCTAATTAATTCAATTAAATACTCATTTAAGTATACTTGACTTGGGGGAGTATAATGTTAAAAATCTATAGCTGGACTTGCAATCTGGCTGTGTGCCTAGAATCACTGAACTGTGATATTAGGTAGTCACATGAGTGACTGGGAACAAATGGTAAGAAATATTAAGCCATTGTGTCTAAGAGCAAAAAGCTTACACATTGAGTAGGAGAGTTATAATTTTCTCTAACACACAGTTTAAAAGCTTAAAAAATCTGTGAGGTGTAAAGACACAATTGAGGTTTGGAGCTTGTTTTGCAGAATAAAATTTGTTGTAGATAATTATCACTGGGAATCCAACTTGGAGTTAAGAGATTTGCACATAGGGGCTACATGGGGTAATCCTTGGGGGTGACACTGGTGAAGGAATCTTAGAAAGGAGCAGAGGGCGTTCTGGAGTTGGCATGACCCTACACAGTTGTCCTGCTTGAGCCTAGGAGGCTAAATAGGCATCTATAACCAGTCATTGTTGCAGATTGTTTACCCCAGGGAATTTCTTGAAAAAGGACTCAGCTGGGTCCTGGTAGCAGCCATCATTTCCAGCACCTGGAGGACTGATTGCTGGAAATCTAGGTGTACTCTCTGAATACAAGTTTTTAAATCCTGCAGCACATTTTGAACATAACAATAGCTACTAACAGCTACTTATGTTTTAAATTTAAAATATTTCAAATTTAAATTTTAGTTTTTCTCAAGCCAAGAATTTTTACCTTTTTTTGAACTTTCCACAACTCTTATAAAATAAAAATAATCACATTCAAATTTCTTTCATAAAGCAGTATACTTCAATACTTTCCTCAAAAATAGCCTAAGGGTGAATCTATTTCTGAACTCTCTAATCTATTTATTTGATCCACAGATCTATCCTCCCACCAATACCATGACTTGATTACGATACCCTTTCTCTAAGTGTCAAAAACAGGGGTATAATTCTTTTACACTTATTTTTCTTTTTCATATTGTATTGGCTATTCTAGATACTTTGCCTCTACATACACGTATTTTAAAATTAGCTTTTTGGGCACCTGGGTGGGTCAGTTGGCTAAGTGTCTGCCTTTGGCTCAGGTCATGATTTCAGAATCCTGGATTTGAGCCCTGTGTTGGGTCCCTGTTCAGTATGTAGTTTGCTTCTCCCTGCCCCCCACCCCTCCCTCACTAGTGCTCTCTCTCTCAAATTAATAAATAAAATCTTTTTAAAAATTAGCTTTTTTTTAAGATTTTATTTTTTTTATTTATTTATGAGAGACACAGAGAGAGAGAGGCAAAGACACAGGCAGAGGGAGAAGCAGGCCCCATGCAGGGAACCCAATGGGCCTTGATCCCAAGACTCCAGGATCGCACCCTGGGGTGAAGGCAGGCGCTAAATCGCTGAGCCACCCAGGGCTCCCCAAAAATTAGCTTTTCATCTTAAAAATAGTCAATGAGTATTTTGAATGGGGTAACATTGAATTTATTGATCAATTAGGGGAATTGACATTTTAACAGTATTGAGACTTCCAATCTATAAAGCCTTCCGTACTTCTCCATTTAATTTGTATTCTTTAATTTTCCTTCATGATATTCTGTAGCATTTAGTTTATAAGTGCAATACTTACATATATACAATGTTTGCATATATAGGTAGTCAAAACTATGAATATTGAATATAGGTACTAAGAGCAGATAAAATTATTGATTTTAATGTGTTTCTATATCAACTTCTAAAAGGTCAATTATTTTTATCATTTGCTATTGCATTAAAATTATGTAAGTAGTCTCATTTACATATCTTGTTCCTCAGGTCAAATATTTGGAGAGGATAAAATGGCTGGTTTTTCTCCTTAGGTGGTCTTCACATGGGATTACATCCTCAAGGAAGATAGACATGTTTGTTTAAGAGGGTGGCAGTGTTCTAAGAGATTTACCAAGCTTATTTGCATTATGCTTTCTGATTTCCTATTGGTCAAAGTCATATAGCCAAGTCCTGAGTAATATGGAAGAGAGCTACACAAGGGCATGGACACCAGAAGACATGGTGTTATAACAAATTATGTCCAAATCTCAGTGGTTCACAACAGAAAAGTTATCTTCCTTATTCATATTATGTATCCATTATGGTATGGCTGTGGCTCTACTTCATGATAGCATCAGTCTGGGAATCTAGTGGACAGAGGAGTTCCAATCTCAATTCACTCATATTAAAAAGCCCAAGTAAGTCACTTGACCGTACCTATTTTAACATGAAAGGGATGTTTTATTCTACTTTGCAGAGGGATAGCTCATCCCAAATATGCATACATAGTAACACTGTATAACACAGTTCATATTGTCCTTAACACTTCACAAGATCTAATTTATTAATGTTTAGCTATCTAGATGAAGTAAAATGGTATTGCACTCTGGTAATACTTTTTATTTACCTGATAAATAATATATGTAAGACACTTTTTATAGATTGACTTGTCATTTATGTTTTCTTTGCTGTTAAATGTTGATTTATGCCTTTTGCCTTTTTATTAGGTTTGTGGGTTTTGCTTATAAATTCTTTATTATTTTTCATTATATTCTTAAAAAATGTATTATTGAACTAGAGTTGATACACAATGTTATATTAGCCTCAAGTGTACAATATAGTGATTCAACAATTCTATACCATTCCTCAATGCTCACCAGGATTAAGTGTGGTTGCCTTCTGTCACCATATAACACTATTACAATATTGTTGACTATATTCCCTATGCTGTAATTTTCCCTTCCATGATTTATTTTATAACCGGAAATGTGGACCTGTTAATCCCCTTCACCTATTTCACTCATCTCCAACCCACCTCCTCTCTAACAACCATCATTCTGTTCTCTGAATTTAAGACTGTTTATTTGCTTTGTTTTTTTAGATTCTACATCTAAGTGAAATCATATATTTATCTTTCCCTGTCTGATTTATTTTACTTAGCATAATATCAAGATCCATCCATATTGTTAATGACAAGGACTTATTTTTATATATAAGTAATATTCCATTGTTTATGTATATATCACATCTTTATCCATTCATCTATCAATGGATATATCTTGGCTATTGTCAATAATATTGCAATAAACATAGAGATGCATGTATCTTTTTGAATTGGTGTTTTCATATCTGTTGAGTAAATATCTAATGGTGGAATTACTGGATCAAATTTTTTTTTTTTCTTTGAGGAAACTCCATAGTGTTTTCCACCATGTTTCTGACAATTTACATTCCCACCTTTGGTGAATGATGACTTCCTTTTCTCCTCATCCTTGCCAACACTTGTTATTTTTTGTCTATTTGGATACCAGCAATTCTCACTTGTGTGAGGTAATATCTTATTGTGGTTTTGATTTGCTTCCCTCTGATGATTAGTGATGTTGAGCAAATTACTTAGATATTAATTCTCTTTCAGGTATATGAGTTTCCAAATGTCTAGTATATCTACTTTACAACATATATTATTATTAAGAAATTCATTTGGATTAAGTTTATTATTATCTTTCATGGTTTGCACATTTGTGCCTTGTTATAGTATCTTTCTCTAACTGAATTTAATTTGTGGTAGATGGTTTGCAAAAATGATTACAATTATCCCTCTCCCTGAATCCACGCACTTGCAATGTTACTTTGTAATGGCTCCCAACAAAAGGTTGAATATATATTCCCATTTCTTAAATCTGTGCTGTCTTAAATTAATTTGCTTCTTTGAAAGAGAAACTATATGAGTTCCACATCAAGGCATAAGAGGCTTTGAGTTCTCTCATTTTCTTGGAATCCTGCCTTTCTGCCATATGAACAGTTTCAGGCTAAGTGCTACATGTTAAGAGACATGTAGCTTAGTCACTCCCAGTTGCCCCAATTAATATCTGAAGCAACCTCCAAAAGCGGAGCCATTCAGCACCAGTGCCGGATTGCAGATGCAGAGTTTAACTAAAATAAGAAGAAACAACCATTTGTGTCCAGCCCAAATGTCTGACCAAGAAAATCATAAACCAAATGCATGATTCTTGGTTGAAACTACCAAGTCTTGCTTTGGTTTGTGATATGGTAAGAGCTGGCACCAGTTCCTAAGGACATTCTTTTGTAACTTCACATTAAAATTTTATAGATTATCATTTTTCACTTAAGCTTTTACTTTAACAATTAGACACAAAATGTTGTGGGCAGGGTTGTGCAGAGATCTGGTTTCCTTCCCACATTCTCTACCCTCTGTCATTGAATCATTATGTGCATCATACTGCAGTGCCACTTTTGTGTTATACCACGAATGCATGTATTTCTGAGTCTATGTCTGGAACCTCCCCATTTTTTGGTGTGGATCAGTTTGTCTATCCTGAGTCCTTCTACATAGTCTTAATAAACATGATTATAAAATATTTGAAATCTAATACAAAAATTTCCTTAACTTTGTATTCTTCTTCAGGACTATCTTGGTTATTATTAGATTTTGAATTGTGTCAAATCCATCCCAAAATTATTGATATTATTTGTTTTAATTTCATCAGACTTATAAGTTAATATGGGGAGAATTGCTATTTTTATGATACTTAATGGAGAACAGACACTTTTAAATATGATCTTCTAAACATCAATGAACATGATATACCTTTCTCAATAGTTAAGGTTCTTAAATTGTTTCTTTAAAACAATGTTTAAATGTTTCCATGGAGATCCTACAAGTATATTATTACATTTATCCTTCAAAACTTTTCTCTTTTTTATTGCTTTTTTAAGGTGTTATTCTTGTAAATTTATTTTCCATGCAAATAGAAATATAATAATTAATTTAGTGGTTTATTTTTATTTAACAAAGTTTTTGATATATCTTGTTAATTCTAAGAATTTATTTCTACAATTCTTTTGAATTTCTTAAGTACACAATCATATCGTTTGAAAATGAGACTTTTGTTTTATTATGATGACTATAATTTATTTTTATTTTTTTTATTTTTATTTATTTATGATAAACATAGAGAGAGGCAGAGACACAGGCAGAGGGAGAAGCAGGCTCCACGCAGGAAGCCCAACGTGGGACTCAATCCCAGGACTCCAGGATCATGCCCTGGGCCAAAGGCAGGCACGTTGAGCCACCCAGGGATCCCCGATGACTATAATTTATAAAATAATTTTGCCTTTCCAAAGTGACATGACTGTTGATGTGATAGTAGTATTCCTTTTATTTATAATGTAAGGTAAGGTTTTCAATGTTTCACTGTTAAATATAATATTTGCTTTAACTATTTACATTTTCATTTGCCAGATTAAAGAGGTTCCCTTTCGTTCTTAATTATAAATGTTTAATGTGTAAGTCTTCAAATCAGTGCTAATACATAACATGTTGGATGGTAGACTTTAAAATAATCATAAATGTAACTTTCTATTTTCAATTTTCCTTCAGATTCTGTCATTTGGGAATTAATTTTTGACTTTTGTTATAGATTTAAAAGCACAATTTTCAGGGAGCCTGGATGGTTCAGTGGGTTAAGCTCTTGCTTTCAGCTCAGGTCATGATCTCACATCATGGGATCAAACCCTATGCCTGGCTCTGTGCTCAGCAGAGTCCGCTTGTTCCTCTCTCTCTGCTCCTCCTCACTTGTGTGCACTCTCGTGCTTTCTCTCTCTTTCTCAAATAACTAAATCTTTAAAAAAATAAAATCACAAATTTGAGAGCACAATAAAAAATAATTAGAATCTATAAAATATTTTGTTTGCATGCTCAGAAACACACACACACACACACACAAATAGTGTTTCCCCCTGATGACTGCAATAAAAGTCCAAACACTATTTTTTTAGGTAGGTTGTAAAATCCAGTTTAGCTCTTGTAACACCAATGGCAATAGCAATGCAGAAGAAAAGGGGCTGTTAACTGGAAATAGATAAAGCAAATTTAAAAAAAAATGTTTTCTCCCTCTATTTTCTGACATGTTTTTCAATCAATATTTGTTGGTAAAAGTGGTCAAATTCTGCTTTTTATACTAATTTTAGAGTACAAAGAAATATAACAATTTCTAAAGATAGTTTTTCTTAGACATTCATAGTCCAAAAAATATGGAGGTATAGTTAGTAGTATGTATACTTCCATATATAAATAAATTAATCAAGGGAGATTGTGAGTTGGTCAAGGTCACAAATATATTGCTATATTTTATGTTTATGATGTGAAATGTGCTTATCACATTTAAAATGTTTAGGAAATATTCTATGTTGATTAATGAAAAGAATGATCTTTCCTGGTAATCTTCTACAGTGGAAGGAGAATAAATGTTGACCTCTCTGAACTCTGCTACAGATGTATGAATAATAGTGAACATTCAGAAATCGAACTTATGCAGTGGAGATGCTGAGTCACAGCTAAAAAGTGATATATGAAACTCTTAATGGCCCTCAGCAAGACTATCTCTTTTTTCTTGTGCTGATAACCCAAAAGATGAAATGTAACTCACTGTGAAGGACAAAAATAAAGGTGTCAGATATGATATGTTAGTCCTGAAAATGAGGAAAAAGGGCACTTTTTTGAATATCATATTAATAAAAATGATTAATTCCTCTCATCCCTTCTCTACCATATCTAGAACGGTAATTTCAATGCATACAAATTCAGAGGTTTTGGGTGGTGTCACTCATTTTTCTTCACAAAATGTATGCAATGTAACTGAGTTATTCAGTTTTGGAGGCACTAATGACTCATTGAATTGTATTTTATTTGCAAATGGTATTTCCATCACTAAAAGAAACAGTGACAGCCTAAATTTTTGTTCATCATAGCTTCTGCATATGACCAATTGACAAAGAAAAATCAACTCATTTTGTGACCTTGGGTAAAGCATTGTTCCCTCTGTAAAATATTTTATAGTTTCCAAATTTGAGGAAAATATATAAAGTTATACAAAAATTGATAAAGTTTTAGGCAATGTTGCATAAATGTACTTATGTCATGTAATAACAGCAGTAGATTAATAGATTAGAGCTATCACATGAGAATGCTAATTTACCACAGTCAATGCTAAAGCATTTTCTCTCCTGAACAACAAAATAGCTTAAAACACAGTGAAAAAGGGATTCTGAGAAGTCTCTCACATGAAATTGTCTTTTTCTCTCTACAGTAAAAACACACTCTTCTGAGTCAAACAATTTGAGCTCACAGGCATATGAAGTTTTGAGTTCTAGGTAAAAAGGAGTTATTAATTTGTATTATCCCTCCATCAGTTTCTTTGAGCAGTTGCCTGGAAAACAGTTTAGAGAGGTTTGCCTCTTGTCTAGGCCCAATTGAAAATTTAACAATATTTAAAAGTAATAGTAAGGAGCTTCATTAAGCTACAAAAATGAATGGAGTGTGTAGCCGAATCTTCTCTCTTGGAAAATACATGGAACAGAGAGAGATGGGAATATTCCTTTATGTACATACATCGGGAAAATACAGTCTACCTTATCCTTCTGGTCATTGGGTTTCTACCACTGCAAGAGCATCACAACTTTAATTAAAGTTAAAGCTCAACACATAGGCAAAGGAGAGTAACAGAAATTGAAAAAGAGACCGAACAAAAAAAAAAAATGAGAGATAGTAATACTAGTCTACACAAATACCGATTACAAATGTATGACATTGGAAAACCTATCTGTAATGTGGATAATAAGTGATGTATTCTTATATATTGAAAAGAGAAAGACAAATGTAACAGAACAGAATCATCAATTGATACACATAGGAAATTCACCGAAAAAAAAAATCCAAATCATTAAACAGTAGTATTCAGAGAAATGGAAAGAAAGATAATAAATTTTGACTCATTATTATCTTTCTAAAAATATTTTACATCTATCAAATTGTTACATTTTACATGTGTCAAATTAAAAAAAAAAAAACTAAGCATTACTGTTTTTGGAAATTCATAGAAAATGACTCATGTTGCTTATAAAAATGTGAATTGTTTTTAAGACAAGCAAAAAGATAGCACAAAATAAAATTTAATTATTAAAATTAAGAAAAATAAATTTTAAATTAAAATAATTTCTCTGTCAAAGATATATCCTATACCAGGATATCTACTCCATAGAAATAAAACAGCAGGGGATCCCTGGGTGGCTCAGCAGTTTAGTGCCTGCCTTTGGCCCGGGGCGCCATCCTGCAGTCCTGGGATAGAGTCCCAGGTCAGGCTCCTGGCGTGGAGCCTGCTTCTCCCTCCTCTTGTGTCTCTGCCTCTTTCTCTCTCTCTCTCTCTGTCTCGCATGAATAAAAAAATAAATTTAAAAAAAAATAAAGAAAAGAAATAAAACATCATTGTATAGTGACATATGTATGAAAAGTCTAATTGTAAGCATTTTTAGTGGATGGAAAAAGTGGAAATAAAAGTGACTACTATATGAAGTTTGAGTAAATTGTGATATATCTTCATTGTGAAGTATTACTCAGTCATTAAAAATAATTAATTCCACAAAGACCAGTAGACTTGGAGGTATTTTCACAAAATATTATACAATGAGACTAACGAAAAAGATTGTGAAAATGATTCCACTTAAAAGACATAAGGTAGTTAAAAATTCTATGTATTGTCTATATAATTAAAATATATTTATGGAGGCTCCTTACTAGTTTATATGAGTTATTTGGTGGAGTATTGATTAGATAAATGGACAGGAGTTAGCAAAGAAGAAACAAAGGAAAAAAAATATTATACAAAAAAATTAGCAAGTTTGGTATTTAAATTTATGTTAAATATGTATATTTAAAAAACAATTACACAGCAGATGGCTTTGAGATAGCTCATTTTTAAATATTTGCCGACATTTAATTAGGCAAATGTGGTGATGTGGCATTTTAAAATTCCCAGTGCACTTAAAGAATAAGCAAAAAAACCTGTTTTTGATAACCAAAGGGGCAGCAAAGGTAGAAAGTGTGATTCCACTTTGACTACCTAAGTGAAACTGACCAAAGGTGAAATACATTCTCAGAATTTACGCATTAGTCCTCATTTTTTTTTTCAAAGTCACTAGGCATCATTTATGTGAACTGTAGTCGAATTACAAAGTTATAGACTATTGAGATCCAAGTCATCATGAGGCTAGGAATCCAATCCTTAGGGAAAATTAAAAATTAAGAGAAAGACACAAGACAGATGGTAAGGAGAGAAAAGGGAAACATGAAATTTTGTTTAGGTCACCTCTGAAACCTGCATTTTTAGACACTAAACCACTTTTCAAAAAAAGGAATCCCTAGTTACAGTAACTCAAGCTAAAATATGGGCCTGGGATATGTTAAAGATAATATTATCTTAGAGAAAGATCTTGAAAGATTTGATATATAATCAGAAAGATGAGAAAGGGAGAGAGGAAAGGGGAAGAAGGAGGAGAAGAAAGAAGAGAGAAGAGAAAAGTTGAAAGAAAGGAATTCCTATGGTGGTATTTAAGGTCAAAGTTCTGGAAAATCAGAGTAAAAATGGGCTGGCAATCTGAGACACAAGGTCTCCTTGGCAACAGTTTCTTTGTTAAATCTAAAACCTGGGCAGCCCCGATGGCCCATGGGTTTGGCACCACCCTCAGCCTGGGGTATGATCCTGGAGACCAGGGATTGAGTCCCATGTCAGGCTTCCTGCATGGAGCCTGCTTCTCCCTCTGCCTGCATCTCTGCCTCTCTCTGTGTGTGTCTGTCATGAATAAATAAATAAAATCTTAAAGAAAAAAATCTAAAACCTAACACCAGAGTCTAAATTATGATTTTTTTTTTAGTAAAAAACAAACATACAAATAAGGCATACCATTGGACCATTGGGGTTAGGGACTAACAAATCCTTTCTGTTAAGTTTAAAAATGTACAATTAAGCAAGATATACCTAACAGTTTTCCTAGATTTGAAAAACTTTTCAGAAAGAGAGACAAAACATGAAAGACTCCTAACTCTGGGAAACAAACTAGGGGTGGTGGAAGGGAAGGTGGGCGGGGGGGGGGGGGTGACTGGGTGACGGGCACTGAGAGGGGCACTTGATGGGATGAGCACTGGGTGTTATTCTCTATGTTGGCAAATTGAACTCCAACAAAAAAGAAATTTATAAAAAAAAAAGAAAAAACGAAAAAGTTTTAATAATATATTTGGATGTGTTTGGGGTGTCCAAGGGTTGAACTTCCAGTTAGATTGGAAATAGAAGAGGAAGCCAAATGCACTGAGGAGTCCTTTAAAGGAGAGACAAAGATATAAATGCTCTTTTAATACAAATTTATGTTACTTACACTGAAAATAAATGCTGAAATATATTTAGTACGCATGTGCAAGGTGTCATTCTAAGACATTTATTTATATTATGTCATTTTATCCTGTCATATCCCTAAGATGTAAGTACTATAATCATCCATATTTTATAGACAAGAAAAGTGAAGCACAGTTAAGTGACTTGGACCCAGGTCATATATCTAATAATTAATGGAGTTAGAATTCAAACCTAGGCAAATTGGCTCAAAATTAGGTGTTTTTCATCATTACAGTGAATTCCATCTGCTCTGGTGGCACAAAATTGGATGGAAAAATATAGTATATTTAGAGAAGTTACAGGATATGATACAAGAGAAGGACACAGAAAACCTCCTCTTTCTGACCAGAATGTATTATGAGAAGAGAGCAGTGCTGGGGACAGAGATCAGATTAGTCTGTCCTAGCTTTTTCACATGAGGTTCCGAAAAGATATTCAAGAAGGTCAAGAATATTGGAATGGAGAGAGGGAGCTGTAGGTGCATAGCTCCTTGCAAGTACCTCGTGGATATGCCAGATTTCTAGAGACCAAGCAGGGAAACAACTAGCCTGAGGCAGTGACAACTGTGCCGCCAACGGTAGAGGAAGATGGATGCATAGACAAGATGAGGAAGTGAGCTTGACTTGACAAAGGACTGGATGGATGAAACAAGAATAAGAATCAGAAGTCACTGAAGCGTTGGTGAAGTTATAATGAGGTGCTATCAGTCAGGATCCAATAAAAGCCTTAAGTCACAATGCACAATAAATATGTCACATGTAGGGAATTCAAGAGGCAGACAATCATCAAGGCCAGAGATTCCAACAAAGAGGGTTAATATAACAACCCAAAAGACAAGACAAGTGATAATTCAGAGATTGCCAATCTGAAAAAGTAATCCTATTAGACATCTTCTAACAAAGACTCAGCAGTTGGGAGGAAACCACAGGGATTCATGGTCATTGTCTTGCTCCATTGTCAGATGCCTGGCCTCTCCATTAAAACAAACAAGCAAAAACATCATTATGGAGAAGAAAAATGATTAGGTTTAAGTGACAGAGTTTTACCTGAAAAAGATGAATCCGTCAAAAACAATTTAAATTAAGAGGTACCAAGACCCTGCATGTTGCAAAGTTTGAAGGTGTATTTATTGTTTCCACCTTCTAAATAGCCAGGTACTAGATCATGAGAGGATTAGCAAACCTATAGGTACGGAGGAACTATATTCATTTTATACACCAGAGTGTAATGTGAATAGCACTTATAGTTTTCTGTATATATTTTAGCAAAGATATTTTAAAATAAACATTTAGGTACATAAATAATTTGGGATTTGTACGCTTAGCAACTTACAACCATTTTTTCCTCAATCCCTCAAAAAGTCTAGTCTAAACAATATTACCCTAAAACTTCAAATTTTACCATTTCAAGCTCTATTCTAGGAAATTAATGAAAATCTATGAATGCATCTTCATATAGGATTTGCAGCATCAATAAGAAATAATGATGACATCACGGTTGTACAGTCTGAAAAGTGCTTATCTCTATCCCATGGATAATTAGGAAATAAATGTGTTCCTCATATTTAGCCAAAGCAGGAACAAAGCACTTCTGGGACTTTGTGTGTAAATTGTATGCTCATTTCAACGCATTGCAAGTAGAAAATTATGTAAATAAGGCATAACATGTAAACAAGGGATAGCATCACAGTGACCTTGGATCTCTAATGTCAGTATATAATATAGAACATGCAAACATCACCTCAATATTAAGTATAGGCATGGAGTAAGATTTACATAATAGCAGTGCTGAGATTAGATGAGGTATGCTGTTGAGTGAAGCTCCCATAGAGAGCCCTCATGAGCCAGGGAAGAGTTGGACTCAGTGTAGCTTTTATCCCAAAAGAGGAACTCTGTTTTATTTTTCTACCTACTTAAAAAATAAACATGAATGAGGCAAATCAGGGGACTCACATATTTGTATAGTTTGCCTGGAGACCTTTTGGAAATTGGGGTGAATTTGCAGACCCTCGCTGTTGAGAAAGGAGTCGTCTGTCACCACAAAGAGAGAGAATTCACCATCCTTCCAACAGGAATCCCCTCTCTACAAGTACCAGTCGTATTTGTCCCTTTGACAAAACATTATGATAACTCTGTAATTCTTATCCTAAGTACAGAAAAGAATTACCTCCTTTGCAACAATTATGAGAAATAAGCCTGGTGGATTCCACCCAGAGAATGAACCATACCAGTTTTCTTGATTAAAACAAAATAAAAACTACCTCAAATTGCATTGCAGTTTCAAGAATCTATACTCCAGGAAATTTGTCTTGAGGGAAAAATTTGATTTCTATATTATAATCATAAGCTTTGAAATCAGATTCAGGAACAAATATTTTCACTTAGTAATTATTAGTTATGTTTGTTAAGGAGTCATTTTGATTATGCACAAATTGAGGACCATAATGAAAATTCAGTATTATGTTTTGAAATACAAGAGGTAAATTATAAAGTGCTAACACTGGAGGACATTATTGATACGTTCAGCGTATGGTGTCTATGTATTTAAATACTTATCTTACTCTCCCTATATAATCGAAATATTTTCTTCCTGTGGTTTTTGAGAAACTGTGAATTCACAAGTACACATTATCTTGGATTTGATGAACAATGTACTCTGAGGTCAACCATATTTGAATACTGTTTCATTCACAATGTTTCTGAAAGCAATACAAAAGTATTAATTTCATCCCCTGATTTGTTTTCTTTTTTTTTTTCTTAAAGATTTTTTTTTATTTATTCATGAGAGACAGAGAGAGACAGAGACACAGGCAGAGGCAGAAGCAGGCTCCACACAGGGAGCCTGATGTGGGACTCTATCCCAGGACTCCAGGATCACAGCCTGAGCCAAAGGCAGGCGCTTAACTGCTGAGCCACCCAGGGGTCCCTGATTTTCTTTTTTTCTTGATAACTACCTACTCCTTCCCAGACTCACCTAAGTACAAGGGGGAAAATAACTGATTTTCACATTGTGAAGAAATAATTTTGTACTTGGTTTAGACACATCTGAATGCTGAAATTTTTCCATACCCCCATTCTCCCCCTTTTTTTTTTTACATTTTCTGAGAGATATATATGTGTATATATCTATATATACACCTAGGCTATGCAGATATTAAAAGAGATACTACTTTATTAACAACCAGCATTATACTGGAGGTGCAGAATTAAGCTAACATAAGGACTTTCTCACGGGTTATAACATGACTGTTGAATCAAGTGGAAGCCAAAGACATATGAGGTAGCATCATTCCTACTATTGTCCATTTTAAAAATGGGGTGAACAAGAGAACAAGCTGGTCTTTACCTTCCCTTGGTCATAAGTGTGTGGAAAGGGACATCTCACATCTATGTGCTTAGTGATCAAATTCAAACATAGTCATGGTTTACTTATTGTCTTAAAATCTGATCAAATGCACATTGCTAGTTTTTCCTCTGAGAAGAGAAAGAGGTCTTCCTCTTATAATGCCTTTTTATTTTTTTTATTTTTTATTTTTTTAACAAGAAGTTGAGTCACTCAACTCACATACTTAGCAATTCAGAAATCATACTCAAATCTAGCTGATTTCAAACCCTGGCTCTCTAAATCATTATATGAGAATATGAGAATTATGGCACAGAAAACAAATATTTAAACATTTGAAAGTAAATCATACATACCAGAAAGACATTATTAAATGAGTGGAAAGGATCTAGAGAATTCTAAGGAGTACAGAAATTTAAAGACTGAGTAGAATGAGTAAAGGTGGAAAAGAAGAATCAAATAGAATAAAGACTCTAAGATGTGGGAGAAAGACTAGGAATAAATGGTGCTCAAAAGACTAAAAAAAGAGATTTTTGAGAAGAGTTATGAGCCATGCCAAATAACAAGAAGTCAAGCAAGATGAAGATTTTAAATCATTCAGTGGGTTTCAAGTACCAGAATTTTTATTTTGTTTGGTTATTTGTGTGTGTGTGTGTGTGTGTGTGTGTGTGTGTTTTGTTTTGTTTTTGTTTCACAAACGTAAAGGAACATGGGAAAAAAAAAACATTGGTTTATAATAAGTATTGGTTATACAAAACTTTATCAAACTTAAATTCCTATCCTCAAATCCTTCAAAAACCAAGTTAACACTATTGTTTTGTCTAAAAAAATGCCAATATTTGATATGTTACTGGAGCTATTGTAATTATTTAATGCATTCATATTAGTATTCTTATTAGCATTTTAATATATTTTATAAAAGGAGTCTGAAAATATATTAATACAAACAGCTAATTGCTCTTGTACTCTACTTCACAAAGATCTCCTTTATTGTTTAGTTTTCTTTGAAATTCCAGCACAGAACTATTGGTTTGCTCATTGCATTACAATCTTAACTATGACAGGATAGTATTATTGCCTCCCCCACTGATTCTTTGTTATTTATTCTGATTAAAATTACCACCCTATTATTCTGGAGCTTATCTTAAACTTTTAATATACTTTGCTTGCTTTTATATCCCTCACATGTGTATGTACCTTCCAAATATGTTTTTCTGTCCAAATCTATTTTCTATTCCCAGAAAAACAACCAATAGAAATAAAGGATACATATTTGTTTTTACTTCTCTGCATGAGAAAAATAAATTTGTCCCCCAGTGGAATGTCAAGAAATGGTACAAAATTGCAATGATCATCAATTATGTTGGGCACTGTTACAAAAATTTCCATGGGAGCTGCAGGTTAGGTTGTGTTCCCTTCTAACTGTGGTATTCTATTTATTCTATTAATTTCTACTTAGGTTATCTATACTAAAAAGTCTTCTTGCCAAAATTGTTTATCGCTAGTCTTATATCCATAACTTTAAAAATAGAGTGTTTAAAATTCAAAAACATCTCATCTCCTACTTCTTTGAATTAGAGGATAAAACATATTAATGTTGGAAAGGTGCAACTTCATTAGTACCTTCATAAATTTAGCTCCTATTTACATTTCTATCGACAATTTTTTTGCCATTTATTTTAGATTACATTGGGAAGCATTCCTGTGTAGTGAATGAGTATAGAGATTAAAGAAATATCTGCCTCCAATTCTACTTGTGCCATTTTGAGCAAACTAATGTGACCTGTCTGAGGCTCAAGGTTTACATCTTAAAATGAAAGTAATAGTTCTAACTTTGCTATACTTAGAAAGCTTAAACCAGATTCTTCATATAAAACTGGCCTCTCAAAATGTTTAATGAATCTTGGCATAGAGTGAAAAAAAGCAGGCAGGGGGTTTCATCCAATGGTCAGAGAAGCCAGTAAAACATTTGGAAATCTCATGGAGCTTAACAAAAAAAGAAAGGAAAATTCGAATTTGAGACTGCCAAGGGTGCCAGAACTTGCCTGGTCAAAATCTCAGGGAGGAGGGAGATACTGAATCCACGAATTGTGCAGGTAAAAATGCAAAGAAATGATAAGAAAGTGAATGGAAATTAGAATGATGTGTTTAGTGGAATCATGGTCCTGAGAGGTTTCAGGCTGCCTAAGGAGGAGAAGCAGTAGTAAACATCCTCAGCCTCTCAATTGGAGAATTGCATTCCACCCTGGGAAGACCACATGTAGATTAAAATTTAACAAAAACTGAAACAAAGGAACAGGCCAGCTAGAGAATTGATTAGATTAAGGTAGATTAATCCATATGGCTGCCTAGTAGTGTACAAGGTGAAGTTCTCTGGAGGAAAATAAAATTTATCCATAACCTGCATAAATTTTCATTTACAATGATTTTTTTTTCATTTTATTTATTTACTCATGAGATACACACAGAGAGAGGCAGAGACACAGGCAGAGGGAGAAGCAGGCTCTTTGCAGGGAGCCAGATGCGGAACTTCATCTCCAGACCCAGGATCACACCCTGAGCCAAAGGCAGATGCTCAACCACTGAGTCACCCAGGCATCCTTCATTATAATGTTAAGCATTCAAAACCAAACTACCAGACAAGCCATTAAAGCAAAGCCCAAGGAATATAGATTAAATAAATTGACTCACTGAGGATCCAACAATGGTGGTTATCAAACACAAACTTTAAAAAGAACTTCCTTATAAAGAAATATATTTATGAAAATTCATACATTTACCTTCCTGTTTGGTGCTATGACAAATCACCAAAGACTCAGTGGCATAAAACAAGTTCACTATCTTACAGTTCTAGAGATCAGAAGTCTGGAATCAGTTTTTTGGGGTTAAAATCAACATGTCAGTCACTTTCTTAGAGGCTTCAGGAGAGAATCATTCCCTTGCCTCCTTCAGTCTCTAAAGATTGCTGGCATTTCCTTCACTTATGGCCACATAACTCCAGTTTTGTTTTGTTTTGTTTTGTTTGTTTTCTGTCCTCTCATTGGCTTCACTTCCCTGACCTCCTTGCTTCTCTCTCATACCCTTGTGATTTCTTTGTGCCCATTCAAATAACAGAGAATAATCTAACTTTCTCAAGAATTTTAATCACATCTACAAGGTTCCTTTACCATGTAAAATGATATATTCACAAATTCTGGAATTAGGGCATGGACATCTTTGGAGAACCATTGTTTAGCCTCTGACTGATGCTAAAATGAATTGTTTTCTGAGAATAGAACTTATAAAGAATAATCCAACGGAAATCTATACTTAAAAATGCATTAACTTGAATTCTAAAATAAAAAGTAAAAAAATAGTGTAATAGCTAATTGGAAATGACGGAAGAGAAGATTAGTAAACTAAAAAGATAGATCAATAGAAAATATCTAGGTTGAAGCACACAGAGAACTGTAAATGGACAAAAAATAAATATAATTTAAAGGCCTTATGGATCTGTAATTAAAGTATGGAATCTATGAAAGTCAGAAGAGAAAATGAAGGAATAATATACTTTATGAGATAATGCCTACAGATTTTTAAAAGAAAGAAAAAGCACTGATTCAGAAAAAACCTATGAAATATAAAAATATGATAGAAAATAATCACTTTCAAGTGTGTGGTAAAAAAACCTAGTAAAAATCAAATATAAAGAAAAACATTGAGAGAAAATAAAAATGTATTACCTTTAAATGGCTTAAATATGACTCCTGATAGATTTCTCAAAAGTAATTATAGATGCCAGAAAGGAAAAAAAATTAAATGCTCTCAAAGTCCATATAGACTAATCTAGAAATCTATGCTTACTGGGAATATCCTTTCAAGCTGAAGAAATGAATACATGTTTAGATAAAATTCAACATACAAACAAAAATTATTTGTACTCATGTTTCCAGAATAACTTTGATTTTGATACTAACATGATAAAGATGCTCTATATTTAATACACATTATACAAACATGTATGTGATATATTTATTATTATCTGTGAACAAGTAGCTGGAACATTTGAAGAGATTTTTTATTTCACTTTTCTTCTTCTTCCATTGCATCTAACACATTTTCCACATTTACACATGCTCTTTTAACTGAATTAAAATAATAATTTCTATGAAAATAGCAATGGCAGTAAAAATTATAATAATCATTGAAGTATTTTTTGTCTAATATATACCACACTGGATTTTTGTGTTTTATGTCATTTATCCTGTAAAATAGCCTCTTGATAGAAAAATTATATTTCATATTTTATAGGAAATAAAACTGAAATTTTGAGATGTTAAGTCATATAGTTAAAGTCTCAGGATGATGGGCAGCCCCAGTGGCTCAGCAATTTAGCACCACCTTCAGCCCAGAGTCTGATCCTGGAGACCCGGGATGGAGTCCCATGTCGGGCTCCCTGTATGGAGCCTGTTTCTCCCTCTCCCTGTGTCTTTGCCTCTCTCTCTCTTTCTCTCTCTCTTTGTCTCTTGTGAATAAATAAATAAAATCTTTAAAAAAATAAAATAAAATAAATAAATAAAATTAAATAAAATAAAAAAGTCTCAAGATGATAAGTGGCAGGATCAGAAACCAAACAAAAAATCCTACCAAGTTCAAATTTTTAAACATTTAGTTATAGCAATTATATGTCTGGGAAAACACACATCATCTTTCTGTCTTGGTACCTCTGACTTCTCTACCATATTTTCTGTCTCCACAACATTTATTCTCACAAATGTGAAGTCACCAGATCCTCTGAAGGATGGGTTCTTGAATCTAGCTGCTTGAGTTCAAATCCCAATTCCTTCCACTTACTGAACTTGGGGTGGTATAATTGATTGAGTTTGAGACATTATCTGAGTTATTTTTGCCTCATTCATTCATCTTAATAACTATAAATTTGTTGTAATGATTATATATTTGCAAAGCATTTAGCACAGTATCTGGCAAACAGAAGATCAAATAGCCTTTTGTTTAACATTATGCTCACCTTCATGGACTTTTTAAATAAACTACTCAAAAATTAACAGATCTTCCATCAGACCTCATTAATATAGCAAAAAGGGAGGGCTCAATGTTTCCTTTCTCAAATTATTATCACTTTAGGCTACTGTGGAAAGGTGAACTTATTATTAGCAGAGATGGATACATAAATGATGCAAATCAGTAGGTTTTATAAGTCTGAAAACATTTGATAAGTCTGAGAAAATAATTGACTATTTCAGAAAAGTTCCATTGAACAGGTTATATAGTACGGCAAACACTGGCATAACACAATACCCCAGAAAAAAAATATCCCTCTAAGTGTTTTACTAGTGTTATCAACTCTATCCTCAGCATAAGTCTGGGAGGTCCATACTCTAATAATGTTCATTTTACAGGTAAAGAAACCAAAGTATACTGATGTTAAACTACTTGACCACAGTAATTCAGCTAATAAATGTCAGAGAAAGAATTCTAGTCCAAGCCCTCTGACTTCATAGTGCTTAACCACTGTACTAGTGTTAACTATTCTTTTTTTTTTTTTTTAAGATTTTATTTATTTGACAGAGAGAAGAGAGGGAGAAGCAGGCAGCAGCAGAGGGAAGAGCAGGCTCCCCACTGAGAAGGGAGCCCAATGAGGGGCTCAGTCCCAGGACCCTGGAATCACGACCTGAGCCAAAGGCAGATGTTTAACAGACTGAGCCACTCAGGTGCCCCAATATTAACTATTCTTAATAACAATATATTTTACATCCTGAGCATATGAACAACAACAACAAAAAGTTTTCTAGGGATCCCTGGGTGGCGCAGCGGTTTAGCGCCTGCCTTTGGCCCAGGGTGCGAGCCTGGAGACCCGGGATCGAATCCCACGTCGGGCTCCCAGTGCATGGAGCCTGCTTCTCCCTCTGCCTCTCTCTCTTTCTCTGTGTGACCATCATGAATAAATAAATAAAATCTTTTAAAAAAAATTTTTCTAAATAGCTCAGATTATAAACACCAGTTATTGTCCTGAGCTTTAACAAGACTGTATTATTTTAGCCAGAGAGAGAGAAATGTTCAATGGCGACAGTGATGGAATACTACCCACTCTCCTACATGGCGTTTGTCACTGTCTCTAAGAAATGAGGAAATATGTCATTGAAAACAGTGAGAATCAAATCTGTCATATTTAAGATTATGGGATTAAGAAAATCCTTAGGTAGCCCTAGTGAGCAGGTTCAGTCATGGAGGAGAGGGAGGACAAATGTCTGCAGGGCTGCAGAAGGCTCCATGTGCACGCAATCCGTAAGCAAGAAAAAGAAAATGAAGACAAAAGCTTGAGGTAGAGCCCGTAGCCTCTTGTTGAGAGTGCTTAGAGAGGATAAGCTAGATGACTTTTCCCTCTCTGGTACAAAGCTTCCTATCCTTACTCAACAAACCCACTAATATTGGCTTTCATGTCATGGGAAATAGATCTCAAATGAGCAATCCCAGAAGGTCTTATTCCAAACATATTGCAATGAGATAAAGAAGAAGAAGGACCAAAAGGGGGGAAATATCTGAATGATATACTTACAACTAAGACAATGTTTAAATATTTGAATAAAAAATGATTGCACACAGATAATTTTAAATTCTTCATATGTCATGCAAAATTATTATATCTAGTACTACAGTCAGATTGACATACTGCCTTTAGTTTTCATCCTTACAGTGTTCCAAATTCTTGAGGGTTAAGAGCAAACTCTGGAAGAATTTCTATTCTAGAACCTCTTTTTTCCCCTATGATTTATTCCTTCACATTAGTCTGTTTGCCGAGTTCAGGGATCAGCTTTATCTCATTTCTGTCTCTTTCCTTCCTTTCAGAAACCATTTTTATGGATATAATGTGCCTTTGAGCATTTTTAATTTGTTGCTTCCATTTGCCATGTTTTGGGGCAGGTGAGGGATAAATAAATGGGATACATGACTGCAACTAGAGTAAGGATAGGCTTTTATGGGTGTCTGCAACTTTTCTCATCTGTGTTCTGTATAACTAAGGTTATCTCCCAGGTAACTACCAGATAACAGATGTTTCTCTAACAGGTTTTGAACATTTCTAAAATGTTTCCTTTTGAGGGCACCTAGGTGATTCAGTCAGTTAAGCATGTGCCTTCAGCTCAGGACATGATCCCAGGGTCCTGGGATAGAGCCCCATGTAGTCATAGGGCTCCCTGCTCAGCGGGGAGGCTGCTTTTCCCTCTCCCTCAACCCTTCCCCCTGCTCCTTCTCTCTCTGTCTCACTCTCTCTCTCTCTGAAATAAATAAATCAAATCTTAATAATAAAATAATAAAATAAATAAAAAATAAAATGTTCCACCTAACCAGAAGATTTTTCTCTACCAGAAAACCTAAACTGTATTTGCTTGAGCTTCCAATCCCTGTGATTTACTAAACTTCTAATGATTTAAGATTTCCAGTATTTTCATTATTGAGTTTCTTATATTTGCATTGTAAATCATATATATACACATATATATAATCAAAAGTAAAGTAACTCCAATATATTTGCTTACTTGCAATTATAAAAAGTCACAGTGAGAATGATTCAAATTCATGAAACTTTTCAAAATTCATTTTACAAGATGTCAGAGGATGAATACAAAGTAAAATTCTTAATTTTTTTATTTGCTATTTGAATACCTGAAGAGAATTTTAAAGAAAATAACATGATGATTGTTCTTTAGGAAAATCAAACAAGTACAATTTGTCATAGCTTGTATTTATGCTTCTTAAAGAACTGTTTGACTTTTTGCTTTATTACTAATAATACTGTTCTAGTTAACCTTAGTTTTTTGCTGGTAAAAAAACAAATTATTATTTTTTTTTTTTAGATTTTTATTTATTTATGATAGTCACAGAGAGAGAGAGAGAGGCAGAGACATAGGCAGAGGGAGAAGCAGGCTCCATGCACTGGGAGCCCGACGTGGGATTCGATCCCGGGTCTCCAGGATCGCACCCTGGGCCAAAGGCAGGCACTAAACCTCTGCGCCACCCAGGGATCCCCCAAATTATTCTTTTGAACAAAGTTATTTGATGGGGGAAACACTCAAGATTCAGTTATTTGGAATTCGCAATGAATATTCTGTTCTTCCTCATTAATTTTTCTAACACTCCCTAAAAAGTCACAGAAGTTGTGATTATAGATATTAATTTGTTTCTGAACCCAATTCAATGTGGAGTGTGTGTGTGTGTGTGTGCGGGGGGGAGGGGGTCCTCCACACCAACAAAAATGCTTAAACCCCAATTAGGAGTTCTACAATTCAACTCAATTCTGATACCATTTGTCCAGAGATAGCATCAGGTTCCACATGTTCAAAGATCAGTCCTACAAGTGCATCTCACAGTGCACAGCTCAGAAACCAGTTGCAATCATCATCTGTGCTTATGGCCAACCAGCTATTGGATAAAGGGTCCACTGATCCCCACCGTGGACTTCAGACACCAGTCACAATTCAGGTTGTTACCTGAACTGGTATAACTGGCTATAAATCATAGTTTCCCAAGACCCTCTCCTTGGGTTTGATGAATTGGCTAGAGTGGCTCAAAGAGCTCAGAGAAATACTTTATAAAAGAGATACATAGGGCAAGGCATGGGGAAAGGTTAACAGGGCTTCCATCCTCTCTATACAAATACCACTCTCCCCAAATTGCCAGATGTTCTCCAAACCCCATCCTTTTGAAATTTTATGGAGGTTCTGTTATATTGGCATACAGTATAGCTCCCTTTTATCTTCAGGGAGTACATTCCAAAATCCTGAGCTCATGCCTGAAACTGAGGATAGTACCAAACTCTACATATACTATTCTTTTTCTTCTTTTTTTTTAAATTTTTATTTATTTATGATAGTCACAGAGAGAGAGAGAGAGAGAGAGAGAGAGGCAGAGACATAGGCAGAGGGAGAAGCAGGCTCCATGCACCGGGAGCCTGATGTGGGATTCGATCCCGGGTCTCCAGGTTCGCACCCTGGGCCAAAGGCAGGCGCCAAACCGCTGCGCCACCCAGGGATCCACTATTCTTTTTCTTATACATACATACCTATGGAAAGTTTGTTACAAATTAAACACAAAAAGAGATATCCAATAGTAACTAATAATAAAATAGAACAATTATAACAGTGTACTTTAATAAAAATTTAATTAATTTTATTAATTTAATTTTTATTAAGTGAATATGGTCTCTCTCTCTCAAAATATCTTACTATACTATACTCACCCTTCTTGTGATGATGTGAGATGATAAAATACCTAATTTGGGAAGGAAGTGGGATGAATGATGGAGGCACCTTGATGTAGATATAAGCTATTATTAACCTTCCACCAATTCGTCAGGAAAAGCATCTGTTCCTGAACCAAAGTTGATCACAGATGACCGAAGCTTTGGAAAAGCAAAACTGTAGAAAGTGAAACAGTGGATAAAATAAACTATTGCAATTGATTAAATCATCAGCCAGTGGTAATTTATCCTCAATCTCCAGACCTGCTCCCTTCATTGGGCCAGGGTTGGGAAAAGTTCCAACCTTCTAATCACATGGTTGGCTCCACTGGCAACCAGCACCCTCCCCCACACACCTCCCAGGTTACCCAAAGGCTTTCTAGAAGCCTATGTTCACTTTATTACATAGCAAAAGACAATTTCATTGCTTTCATCACAGGGAATTCCAAGAGTTTTAGGAGCTGTCATCCTGAAACCATGGACAAAGACCAAATATATATGGCAAATATATTTTGGTTATCTGAATGACCAAATATATAATACGTATTTCTTATTAGTGACAATCATATATATAGAAAGTCACATAAGATATGCAAAATAGGCATAAATCTGTTTCCATGAGGGAATTTTTTCCCCATAAATCAAATATGAATCTATACTCAATGACCTAACACCCATATTTTTGAAAATTTATATGATATTGTAATGTAACAACAAATCACTCACCTATGACAAAATCATAATTATTTCAGTTTACCGGTAGAGAGCAACAGTGCTCTTTAAGTAAGCCTACTTTCTCTTCAGGAGCCTATGATCTATGACTTGCGTTCCTTCAAACTGCTGAAAGAAAACCTACTACCTTTTAGCTAATTATTATTGAAAGCATATTTATCTATAATGAGCTCTAGAAAGAATTTTGGAGTGCTCTCTAGATAATCATAAAAAATATATGTATCAGAACAGAAAAAAATGTCTGGCATGTATTTTGTACATACTCATTCAGGGCAAAATTTAACTTCTCAAGTTACTAACAGTTGATGTGCAGAGTTGAATTTTTGCTTTTAGTCTTTTCCTCTCTGGGTTTTTTCTATACAGTTTGGTATAAAGATTATAGCTGTAGGACATTTTACACATCTTCAATAATATACCCTGTTGTGTGTGTGTGTGTGTGTGTGTGTTTTCTCAAAGTTTTATTAACGTTTTACATAATCTGAAGTAAGTTAACTTTTCAAATTTTCTTTAAATGTCTGCTCCATATTTTTTTAAAGATTTCATTTATTTATTTATTTGAGAGAGAGAGAGAGAGAGAGCATACATGAATGGGGGGCGGTGTGTGTAGAGGAAGAAGCCAACTCCTGGCTAAGCAGGGAGCCAGACATGGGGCTCGAATCCAGGACTGTAAGATCATGACCCGAGCCAAAGGCAGATGCTGAAAAACTGAGCCACCCAGGTGCCCCTACCTGCTCCAAATTAAATGAAATATAAATGCCAGCTATATGTCAATAAAAAAAAAAAAAAAGGAGGGACTGGAATGCCTGGGTGGCTTAGCAGTTGAGTGTCTGCCTTTGGTTCAGGGCATGATCCCAGAGTTTTGGGATCAAGTCCCACATCAGGCTGCCTGCATGGAGCCTGCTTCTCCCTCTGCCTGTGTCTCTGCCTCTCTCACATGTGTCTCTCATGAAAACATACATAAAATCTTTAAAAAAAAAGGAAAAGGAAGAAAAGGAAGAAAAGAAAGGAAGAAAGGAAGAAAGGAAGAAAGAAAGAAAGAAAGAAAGAAAGAAAGAAAGAAAGAAAGAAAGAAAGAAAGAAAGAAAGGGAGAGGACAAATAATGTGAAGGAGACGTAATAATCAAAAAACACCCATACAAAAATTACTTACCTATCTCTCAATGAAAATATCTCTTTACTGTAAAGGTATATATCACCAGAATTTTTATACATTTTGTGATAATACTAATTTGTAGCAACTTCTCTGAAGGAAAATCTGCATAATATTTCAAAATTTTGAAATTCTGATACATTGACCCATTTGTTTTACTTACAAGGATTTATGAAAAGGAATAATTAGACAAGTGTAAAAAATTTTATGCATATTGTCCAACTTGTTATTTTTTTTCTAATAGCTAAAAAGTGGAAACAATCTAAACAGCACTTAAAAAGGGATTGGTTAATACACAATTGGATACACAGATGTTTAAAATGAAGCAGTAGATCCCAAACAGTTATCCTAGAAAAATACCTAAGGATTATGAATGAAAAAGTCAGGTTAAAGATGGTCAGTATGTTTGCATTTCATTGCAATGAGTTGTACATCTCCTCAGAGTGATGACGATGGAGTACTGAGCCTCGCTGCCCTCAGGGCATCCTGAGACCCCTGCTGCTGATGTCACAACCAGGATATTTTGTGCAGTGTTCAGTTTTCTAAGTATTGTTAAAGTCAAGGAACACACTACTTATTGATTCAGAAAAGTATTAATTTTGACCTGCACTAGATCCTGAGTTTCCATTGCTTTCTCCATTTCATCACTTGCCCAAGCAGTCTGTATTGCAAGCTCTGTCTTGGATCACACTATTTTTTCTTTTCTTCTCTTTTTTTCTTTCCTTTGTTTCCTTTCCCTCTCTTTTCTCTCTCTCTCTCTCTCTCTCTCTCTCTCTATCTATCTCTTCTTCCTTTCTAAGTAACCATTTGTCAAACCAATGGATTAAACTATAAATTATATTTGTCTCCCTCCATGGAGATAGATACTCTCCAATACCTGGATCCTTTCCTCATCACAGAGGAGTCAAAAGAGACACAGAAGCTCTTTTTTGCCTTAATACACCTCAGTGTCATTCCTAATCAAGGACGGCACAACCTTATTGGCTCAGGAACACATTTGAGTTAGTTCTCTAGATCCCCAGGAAGAGAGATGAGATGAACTTACAGGTTCATTCCTCAGCCTAATTTGGTTTTGCCATAGCCTAATCCATCTCAACGGTCAGTAAAATTCAGAGGCGGTGAGGATTCTTGTTCTTCACACTCTCCTTTTCTTCCTGTGGGCTTGTGTGAAGAAAGTTTTCCCTTTCACTACTTTTTAAAATTGCTTATACCAGCTTCTGAGATCTCAAGATCTATGACTTTTACCCAAATTTGAGACTCATATTCTAAGATTTATATATATATATATATATATAAGAACTTATAATTTTCACCCCCAACAATCAAAAAAGTAAGTGATGAAATTTGTGGGTAGCATTATTACTAATCTGGAAGGTGCTTTTCCAAAAACATCAAAAATAACAAATAGGAATAATGCACCAATTTTCAGAGAAATACTTAAAAGATAATTAGCTGCATTATTTTGAACAAATATAAGATCTCATTGAGTAAGATTTGCATATACCCTTTGCATTTTGATAATACAATAACTACATAACTAAGCTATATGTAGCCTTATTTGTATTTCCATTTTCTCTAATAAGCTCTAAGTTTGTTGTTGGCAGCAAGGAAATTAATTCACATTTCTCTGTCCTAATTGTTCCTAGTTCATAAAAATGAAGTGTTTAATGGATAGTTGTTGAATAAATTAGCAAAATTAAAAACCACTAAAACAACACACAATTCAAAGTATTCTTGAAGAAAAAAAATCTTTGATTACATTACAATTTTGGTTGATTATAACACATAGTGGACTTGACATTTGGGATCTAAATAAAAATTGGGTGGGGGTGCCTGGGTGGCTCAGTCGTTAAATGTTTCTCTTCAAACACAGGTCATGATCCCAGGGTCCTGGGATGGAGCCCAGGATCGGGATCCCTGATCAGTGGGGAGCCTGCTTCTTCCATTCCCACTGCAGCTCTTGCTAATTGTGCTTTCTTGTGCTCTCTCTCTCTGTTAAATAAATAAGTATTTCTTTAAAAAATTGGGGGGCTATAAAATATATTTTATTGGCATTTCTCACAGAAACATCTAATATACATTTACCTGCTATCTATAATATAGTGCTCTACTATAAAATCAATATGATTAGACATTGGGGGTTGACTAAATATGGGTTTAATCTATGACACATCATTTACTAGTTAGATGGATATGAACAAGCTGTTAAATCTAGCAGAAATTTTCAATTTCTTCATCTCAAAAATGGACTAATATTAATAATTATATAAGTTAATAAGATATTGTATAAAAATGCCTGTTGTTCACCCTTCTTTTTTTAACATTTCGTTTCTAAGTAACCTCTATATTCAACATACGCTCGAACTTACAACCCCAAGATAAAAAGTTTCACATTCTTCCAAGCCAAATACCCCTATGCTTCTTTCTTTTCTTTCTTTCTTTCTTTCTTTCTTTCTTTCTTTCTTTCTTTCTTTCTTTCTTCTTGAAGAAAAGAAAGAGAAAGAAGAAATAAGAAAGAAAGAAAGAAAGAAGAAAGAAAGAAAAAGAGTAAGCTCCCCCCCCCCAAGAAGAAAGAAAGAAAGAAAGAAAGAATAAGAAAGAACGAAAGAAAGAAAGAAAGAAAGAAAGAAAGAAAGGGAGAGGACAAATAATGTGAAGGAGACGTAATAATCAAAAAACACCCATACAAAAATTACTTACCTATCTCTCAATGAAAATATCTCTTTACTGTAAAGGTATATATCACCAGAATTTTTATACATTTTGTGATAATACTAATTTGTAGCAACTTCTCTGAAGGAAAATCTGCATAATATTTCAAAATTTTGAAATTCTGATACATTGACCCATTTGTTTTACTTACAAGGATTTATGAAAAGGAATAATTAGACAAGTGTAAAAAATTTTATGCATATTGTCCAACTTGTTATTTTTTTTCTAATAGCTAAAAAGTGGAAACAATCTAAACAACACTTAAAAAGGGATTGGTTAATACACAATTGGATACACAGATGTTTAAAATGAAGCAGTAGATCCCAAACAGTTATCCTAGAAAAATACCTAAGGATTATGAATGAAAAAGTCAGGTTTAAAGATGGTCAGTATGTTTGCATTTCATTGCAATGAGTTGTACATCTCCTCAGAGTGATGACGATGGAGTACTGAGCCTCGCTGCCCTCAGGGCATCCTGAGACCCCTGCTGCTGATGTCACAACCAGGATATTTTGTGCAGTGTTCAGTTTTCTAAGTATTGTTAAAGTCAAGGAACACACTACTTATTGATTCAGAAAAGTATTAATTTTGACCTGCACTAGATCCTGAGTTTCCATTGCTTTCTCCATTTCATCACTTGCCCAAGCAGTATGTATTGCAAGCTCTGTCTTGGATCACACTATTTTTTCTTTTCTTCTCTTTTTTTCTTTCCTTTGTTTCCTTTCCCTCTCTTTTCTCTCTCTCTCTCTTTCTCTCTCTATCTCTTCTTCCTTTCTAAGTAACCATTTGTCAAACCAATGGATTAAACTATAAATTATATTTGTCTCCCTCCATGGAGATAGATACTCTCCAATACCTGGATCCTTTCCTCATCACAGAGGAGTCAAAAGAGACACAGAAGCTCTTTTTTGCCTTAATACACCTCAGTGTCATTCCTAATCAAGGACGGCACAACCTTATTGGCTCAGGAACACATTTTGAGTTAGTTCTCTAGATCCCCAGGGAGAGAGATGAGATGAACTTACAGGTTCATTCCTCAGCCTAATTGGGTTTTGCCATAGCCTAATCCATCTCAACGGTCAGTAATATTCAGAGGCGGTGAGGATTCTTGTTCTTCACACTCTCCTTTTCTTCCTGTGGGCTTGTGTGAAGAAAGTTTTCCCTTTCACTACTTTTTAAAATTGCTTATACCAGCTTCTGAGATCTCAAGATCTATGACTTTTACCCAAATTTGAGACTCATATTCTAAGATTTATATATATATATATATAATATATATATATATATATATATATAAGAACTTATAATTTTCACCCCCAACAATCAAAAAAGTAAGTGATGAAATTTGTGGGTAGCATGATTACTAATCTGGAAGGTGCTTTTCCAAAAACATCAAAAATAACAAATAGGAATAATGCACCAATTTTCAGAGAAATACTTAAAAGATAATTAGCTGCATTATTTTGAACAAATATAAGATCTCATTGAGTAAGATTTGCATATACCCTTTGCATTTTGATAATACAATAACTACATAACTAAGCTATATGTAGCCTTATTTGTATTTCCATTTTCTCTAATAAGCTCTAAGTTTGTTGTTGGCAGCAAGGAAATTAATTCACATTTCTCTGTCCTAATTGTTCCTAGTTCATAAAAATGAAGTGTTTAATGGATAGTTGTTGAATAAATTAGCAAAATTAAAAACCACTAAAAAAACACACAATTCAAAGTATTCTTGAAGAAAAAAAATCTTTGATTACATTACAATTTTGGTTGATTATAACACATAGTGGACTTGACATTTGGGATCTAAATAAAAATTGGGTGGGGGTGCCTGGGTGGCTCAGTCGTTAAATGTTTCTCTTCAAACACAGGTCATGATCCCAGGGTCCTGGGATGGAGCCCAGGATCGGGATCCCTGATCAGTGGGGAGCCTGCTTCTTCCATTCCCACTGCAGCTCTTGCTAATTGTGCTTTCTTGTGCTCTCTCTCTCTGTTAAATAAATATTTCTTTAAAAAATTGGGGGGCTATAAAATATATTTTATTGGCATTTCTCACAGAAACATCTAATATACATTTACCTGCTATCTATAATATAGTGCTCTACTATAAAATCAATATGATTAGACATTGGGGGTTGACTAAATATGGGTTTAATCTATGACACATTTACTAGTTAGATGGATATGAACAAGCTGTTAAATCTAGCAGAAATTTTCAATTTCTTCATCTCAAAAATGGACTAATATTAATAATTATATAAGTTAATAAGATATTGTATAAAAATGCCTGTTGTTCACCCTTCTTTTTGTAACATTTCGTTCGAAGTAGTAACCTCTATATTCAACATACGCTGCGAACTTACAACCCAAGATAAAAAGTGTAACATTCGTGCCAAGCCAAATACCCCAGGTTCGTGCTGACGTAGTGAGTTCTTTCGGTTATTTCTTTCGGGAGGGAGGGAGGGAGGGAGGGAGGAGGAGGAGGAGGGAGGGAGGAGGAGGGAGGGGGGGGAGGGAGGAAGGAAGGAAGGGGAAGGAATGAAGGAAGGAAGTAAGGCGACGTCCCGTCCTTACTGCCTTTCTTTTAGGGCTTTCGTTTTTCTTTTTCTGTCGGGCTTCTTGCTTCTTTCTTCTTTTCTTTCTTTCTTCTTTCTTCTTCTTTCTTTCTTTCTTCTTTTCTTTCTTTCTTTTTCTTTCTTTCTTTCTTTCTTTCTTTCTTTTTTTTTTCTTTCTTTCCTTTTTTTTAAGTATTAACATTGGTATTTTCTCTGTGTTAGGAATTTGGAGATTAAATAAGTTCCCTATTGCAAAAAAATGGTGTCAAAAAAATTAGGATACGAAGCAAGTCAGTCTGACTCCATTGTTCTCATCCTTTAACTCTCCATTATATGTGACTCAGGTATACTAATAGCAAAAACTGAGTCCACTTAAAATATATTAGTATTCTCAATGTTCTTAATTGTATATCTTATTTTATTTGGCAGATATTTCAGATTGATTTTTAAAATAGCCTACCAGTTTATGTTCTTCATCAAGAACGTTAAGTATTTTTATAGTCAATAAACAACAATATTTAATTTACAAATAAAATGAATGACATAAATGACTGCTTTTATTTAATTCAGTCCCTCCTTCCAGTGTCAGTTCTGCTTCCACACCAGATAATTAAGAGCACTTGATTACTTTGGAAAAGATACAGTTTAGTAGTAATTAAGTAAATGCAATATGACACCAAAATATATAGTTTTGTCAAAGTGTTAACTGTTTAATATTTGTTCTAAAAATTAACTAAAAAAACCTAAAAAGTAATAAAAATTAACTAAAACTATTGATTCAATCTATCTTTTTGCTATCACTTCTTAATGGTAACAGTTTACTCAACTTCCCTACATTAATCAACATAACAAAGCATAATATTAAAGAAAACTAGAGTTTTTTTTTTCTTTTTGCAGTAGTGTTCAATGATGATTAAGATTCACTGAACACTTACCTACTAAAGGGAAAATAATAATGTGGATTAAAGTTTGTGCTACATAAGTGTATCTTATCCATGTATTTTTTGATAATTTATCATGGTTTCCATCAGTAATATCTCCCTTAATAAATAGCAAAATTTTTTGAAAGTTATGAGACTCTTTTTTTTTTTTTTTTTTTTGCATAAAAAATTAAGGGCAACAGTGAGATACCACTAAACAGCTTTTAGAATGGCCAAAATCTGGAAAACTGACAATACCAAATGCTGGTGAGGATATGGAGCCCCAGGAACTATTATTGGTTGCTTGTGTGATTGCAAAATAGTACAACCGCTTGGGAAGACAGTGTGGCAGTTTCATATAAAACTAAACATTCTCTTACCATACCATCCAACAGTCATGTTCCCAATATTTACCCAAAGAAGTTTAGAACTATGTCCACATAAACATCGATACATGGATGTTTATAACAATTTTTCTCAAAATTGACAAAATTTGCAGTGACCGAGATGTCCTTCAGTAGGCGGATGAATAAATAAACTGTGGTACACACAGACAGTGGAATGTTAATTCAGTACTAAAAAGAAATGAGCTTTCAAGCCATGAAAAGACACAGAAGAAACTTAAATGCATATTACTAAGTGAAAGAAGCCAATCTGAAAAGGTCATACACTGTATGATTCTAACCATATGACATTCTGGAGAAGGCAAAACTATAAAGACAGTAAAAAAAATGATATTTAAAAGAATCAATGGTTGCTAGGGATTATGGGACAAGGGATGAATGAATAGGCAGAGCACAGGGGATTTTTAGAATGATGAAACTAAATGTATGATACTGCATGATACCACATGATACTGTAATAATGATAGTTACATGTCATTATACGTTTGTTGAAACCTATAGAATGTACACCCCAAATGTGAACCATAACATGGAAAACGGACTTTGAGTGATTATCATGTGTTGACGTAGGTTCATCAGTTGTGGTAGAGGTACTCTTGTGGTGGGAGCTGTTGATCACAGAAGTGACTGTGCATGTTGGAGGTGAGGAAGAGTATGCAGGAAATCTCTGTACCTTTTGCTCAATTTTCCTATGAATCTTAAACTGCTCTAAAAAAATAATAATAGGGGCACCTGAATGGCTCAGTTGTGAGCATCTGCCTTTGGCTCAGGGCATGATCTCAGAGTCCTGGGATCGAGTCCCACCTCTGGGTCCCGGCAGATGCTTCTGCCTCTGCCTATGTCTCTGCCTCTTTCTCTGTGTCTCTCATGAATAAATAAATAAAATATTTTTAAAAATAAATAAAATAAAAAATTATAAAGTCTGAGTTTAAAAATCTCACAAAAGATTATAATTTAAAAAAAATAAAAGCTTGGGGTAACTGGGTGGCTCAGCTGGCTCAGGTGTCAGCCTTTGGCTCAAGTCCTGGGATTGAGTCCCATGTCTGCTCTGTGCTCAGTGGGAAGTCTGCTTTTCCCTCTCACTCTCTTTATGCATTCTCTATCTTTCTCAAATAAACTTTTTAAAAAATAAAAAATAAAATAAAAGCTTTTCCCTTTTCTATTATTGGAAGTCACAAAAATCATATTACGTATTATTTACACTTATATTCCATGAAAAAAAAAATATATATATCCTGTTTTGTTTTAATTTTATTTACTTCCTGGTTGTGTCTTTATTACTTTTTATTTTATTATTATAAAATATTATAATAATATTTTATTATTTTCAGATGTAAAAGGGCATTGTTCTTTTCTTAAAAATAGAAGTATAATTTTAGTTTAGGGAGATGCTTAAAAATTATATTTCTTTTTATTCCCTTAAATTATTAGCCTCTATTGCAAAAGCATTTGATAATCTGACACAATCTGTGAATTCCTTCCCAAAGGTGGCCTAGTTTCATATTTAACTGCTTTCATAAGGAAAGTATAACTGGGCTTCTTTGCAGAAAAGAATCATTAAAGAGGAGATTAAATATTCAATAATAAAATATTTAAAGTCAAGTTAAAGTATATTGTTTTCAATCACTCTCTGCTTATAAAAATCCTTCCTTGCTTCTATAAAGTCAAGTGACAATCATTTAAATGTTGATCATATTTACTATAATTTAAAATGCAGATGACAGAAGTCATTATACCATTTACATATACAAAGTAAATTTTATTGATGTGACACCACTTATATATGCAAAGTAAATTTAACTCAACAAAAATAAATGGGTGTTTCTGCTAAGACACAATATATGCATATTAGGAAACCTATCATTCTGCAGAATTTCAGCCTAAAAATGATAAAGGATGAGTAGTGTTAAAACACACCTCTCAAAACCTCTACAACTAATTACAAGTCTTAATAATTTCAATGAAAAAAGCTGTAGATTTTTGAGACTATATATATTAAAATCCTAATAAATTAATTTGACCAAATAGAATTGTATCTTTTTAAAAATGTAAAAGCAGCTATCCATCTGCTTACAAAGGAATGTAAGGAATATACTCAAATATCCTGAGATAGATACAAGAGCAGATATATAGTAAACACTTCCATGACAGCATGCAACCAAACTGAGACAGTAGTGGTTGGGTAGCGTACATGGTTTTTACACACCATACTGAAATCCTTCATAACACTCACTTGTATTCATGTAATTTGTATTCAGTTACCATTATCTAGTAATGCAAATATTAACAGTGTGTAAAACAAAGGTGACTTTCATGTCATACTGACATCATGTCAGTGTTTACTTAATATATATGAGCTTTTTTAATTTTAATTTCAGAAACTCATACTGGAACAGACTACAAAGTCCATCCAGGTTTAAGATACTTTAATAGGAACTAATGATGCAAATACAACATACTGAATAATGAAACCAATATGGATCCAATGAAATTTTCAGCCTAGTGAGGAAGTATGTAGAAATTACATCCACACATTTTATCTCTACCTATAAACATGTATACCAATATCTCTACCTACTTAACATTTTTTTGTTATGTGTATATATATACATATATATATGTATTCATGCTATATGTCTATAAAATGACTTAAGTGACATAAATGCAGTATATAAAAGTACTTTATGTCTAAAAAGAAATTGTCTGTCTCTATTAGCATAATCTTGGTTTGGCAGATTAAAGAAGGATGCAAATGTTCTTCCACTATTCCTGTAGGAAGTGGTACCTATCATTCCTGCTCTTGAATATGAGTGGACTCTGGCCACTTTGAATAATACAACAGTGTGGAAATGCTGTTATAACAATGTCTTGTCAGGCATTAATTGGCAACTTCCCATTCCTCTTTTTCTTCCACTGCATTCTTTCTTACTTGTAGAAATCTATCATGCTAAACAGAAAAATCCTGAGACAAAATGAAAGGGAGTACTTCATCAAAGTACCAAGCATTGTAAGTGGCACCATGTTGGACCTTCTAGCTGCCAGATGAATAACACCACATGATCCCAGTCACAGCCATGAAAGCCCTGGCTTAATTCTTCATCAAAATATCACGAGCATTAGGGGCACCTGGGCGGCTCAGTGGGTGAGCATCTGCCTTTGGCTCAGGTCATGATCCCAGGGTCCTGGGATCGAGTCCCACATCAGGCTCCCCACAGGGAGACTATTTCTATGTCTGCCTATATCTCTGCCTCTCTCTCTGTGTGTCTCATGAATAAATAAATCAAATATTAAAAAAAAATCATGAGGTATAATGAAATAGCTTTCGTTAAGCTACAAAACTGTGGAATAATTAGTTATGCATCAATAGGTAATTGAAAAACATTAGTTTAGAAAATATGAAGGGATGACACAGCAACCTTGATTGAAGTGATATATTAGTATATTATGACTATTAAAATGAACTACAGTAAACTTTAACTTTTTTTTTTTTTTTTATTTATGATAGGCACACAGTGAGAGAGAAAGAGAGGCAGAGACACAGGCAGAGGGAGAAGCAGGCTCCATGCACCGGGAGCCCGACGTGGGATTCGATCCCGGGTCTCCAGGATCGCGCCCTGGGCCAAAGGCAGGCGCTAAACCGCTGCGCCACCCAGGGATCCCAAACTTTAACTTTTTGTGCATAGAACTGGCTGTATAATTTTCAGACCAGAAAATGAAAATGTGAGTACTCTTATTTGAAAACTATTAAAAATTTCAAGATGACAACAGTAGAACACTAAACCAAGTGCAGAGTCTTATTGAATGTGGGGCCCCATATGACTGTACACAATGCCTGCATTAAAGTATGTAGACTTAAAAAAAATAAAAAATAAAGTATGTAGACTTATTTACCTAGTGATGTAATCTTATTCTCTGTGATATTGAAGCAGTTTAATTATATTCAATTAATGATAAAATCACCTTTCAGCAGCCAGAAAATGTAACATAGTTTTAACTATTATGACCATCTCCTTTGTGTTTCAATATAAGCTTAAATTGCAGAGGCATGGGAAGAGCCTTCTGTTACTGCTAAGACCATAAGAATGAAATTGGAATATAAATCAAAACATGACAAGGGTCATATTAACCAAACCTACATTCATTGGAAATGTAAATTGTCTTTTCTAGAAGAAAAATAGTTCAAATGAGTAGCTGAACACATTGCCTTTGAACTGTTTCATCAAATTGACTTTGAAGTATATCTTATCAAATATAAATTATGTGCAGCCATGAACATATTTAAAGCTTTTTTGTTCTTTAAATATTATACTTTCTTATTTCTTACTCCGTATTTCGTGATATCAGAGTGGTGTATTGTGGAACTAAAGGTCTTAAAGTTTACTTGTCCATATGAAATCCCTTTCTGCTTCCATATACTTGTATTTACTTGCTGTGCTGATTTTATGTTCAGCACCAGCTTTGTCATCAATCCCCTGTATTACCCTGCCAGACTACTCTATCTCTGACATTAAATTCTGCATGAAGTGACAAAGCAAACAAAGAAACAAAACAAAAATATTATTTTATAGTTACTTGTTTCTTCAGAATTTTATGTAATCTTTTAGAAGTCTATGAAAGCCTGATTAGATATAAGTGAGCAATATTAGTTTAAAGTAGATCTTTTTTTGTAAGGACACTTGGAAAAAATCCAAAAATTCCACTGTAAAAATATACACAACCAGCCAGGTAATGAGAACATTCTAGCAGAGGTGATCTCCTGTTAATATGATTCCTGCTAATTCATTTCCAAAATAAGCACATAAGAAGGAACCCATATGAGTGATTTTATACTTTTTTTTTTTTTTTTGCTTCCCAGCTGGAGAACTTTTATTTAACTCTCTTCTTTTAATTTAAAGCTTTTTTTCTTAAAATAAAGTAAAAATCAATGTACATTGTGAAAATATTGGAAAATTGGAATAAATAAAATAAGGAGAATACTCATTATTTCATTAACCATATGTTTCAACAATTATCTGATGTATATCCTATCAGAAAAAAAATTTGATGCATATAGGAGCAAATAAATATACTGCTTGAAAACATGCTTCAACCTTGCAATACATTGCATCTATCCTTAAAAATAACTGTTCATCTAGCACATAATTTAATGGCTACATATCTAAGTGTCTCATGTTTAACATGCATTAAATTATTCAATGTTTATGTCATTTATATATTATGAATATTTTAATTAATCTTATTGCAGCTAATCCTTTGTTAAGAAATGCAAGTATATCTTCAGAGTATCTTCTTTAAAGTATAAAACTCTGGGGCAAAGGTATACATATTTTTTCAAGTTTTCAAACATATCACTTAATTAGCCTCTATCTTGGGTTTCATTTTTTTCTCCTTTAAAATTATAAATAAAGTCAATAAAACTAAATATTTTATATACAATTAATATAAATATTGCATGTTGTAATAATGTCATATAAATTCCCTTATTAGACTCTTAAAATACCTTATGAGATAAGTATTATTCTTATTTCCACTTAAAAAAAAAACTGGCAGAGTGTATGAACGATTTCCTCATGGTTATGTTGCACCATAATTGGAAAGTGTGTGATCTGCGATTTAAATCTATGCAGGCTTAATCCAGAGTTTCTAAGTTTCTATTACTCAGGCATGTTTTGAATACATATTTTTTATAGATTAAGATCATAAAGACATTTTAATAATATACAAACAAGTTTATGTCACAGCTAGCAGAAATCATTGCACATTATTTCTAGTGATTAGTATGGAAGTAAGAACACTTCCACACTAATTTAACTTCTCTGAAAGAAATTAAATATGTTGCTGCTAGCTAGCTATTATACTAAGCATTTATATGTCTCTTGGAGCTTTAGTGATCTAAAGCTTAGGAAAATGTGCTTTGATGAAAACTAGATGGTTGAACATTATTTCTAATTTGAACTTTTTTTTCTACTAAGGTCAAGTTTAAGTAAGCATTTCTTTCCTTTTGCATGACATTTATCTCAATAGATTTTTATTATATTGTTATCTGTGTCCAGATACTTCTCCGCATCACTGAAAGCTCCTTAACAGAAAAATTTGTGCTGATTTTTAGATACCCAAACTTTGAAGACCACCTGTTACACATTCTTGTTTTCATTTATTGATTCAATAAAAATTTATTTAGTGCATATTATTTTCTAAAATATGGTTGGCACTGGGAATTAAATAGGGTACAAGACAGGCAATCCCTGTGTACTTGCTGGCCTGTGCTTTAGGGGAAATGACAAATAAACTGACTAATAAATAGTTGAACTACCCAATTATATTCTTAGCATGTACTAAGTTGCTTCACCAAATAAGCTGGTATCTACAAAATTTTAAAATTTCTGCATGTGGTGAAAGATTGATGACCAGATGTCTAGATTCAAGAGTTGGCCTGATAAACGTATCGTGGCCAGATGTTGGAAGATGGAGGATGGGGAGGTGAAGGGGGGCTCTTTTAGACAGTACAAAAAAATCTTCCCTAAAGTATAGATTTGTCAGAATCCTATAGCTTCATAAGTAGCTCACAGGAGAAAATACAGGTAAGGACATGCTGTTCCAGGGAACAGAAAGCACAAGAACCTGGAGGCAGGAAATAGTTTGATAGAACTTAGAACTAATGGACAAAAAAGACTGGAAAATAGCAAACATTTAAACTAGATGGGGAGATTCATGAGATGAGAGGTTGGAAATGAAAGCAGAAGCAAGTTCATTCAGGTATTTTGGGCTAAGGAATTTGGATTTTTTTTAAAGATTTTATTTATTTATTCATGAGAGACAGAGAGAGAGAGGGGCAGAGACACAGGCAGAGGGAGAAGCAGTCTCCATGCAGAGAGCCGGATGTGGGACTCGATCCGGGAAACCACTAGACCACCGGGGCTGTCCCTGGAATTTGGGTTCTAACAAAAGTTTAAAAATACAATGAATGAGTTTTAAGCAGAGATAAAAAGCCTTGTGATCTAATTTACAATTTTAAAGATATCACTTTGACCTCATCATTTGAATGAGTTGGAGGGAATGGTGGTTGTTGAAGCAGAGACTTTTGGAGAAGCTGTTGCTCTAAACTAGGTTGATGCAATGGCGGTTAGAAATAGGATGGAGATAGTGCAAGTGGCATAAGCATAAAAACTTTTATCTGAGATATATTTTACAGTTAAAAAAATGATAGAATTTTATGAAGTTTAAATGGTTGGTTTGTTATACATACGAATTGAGCTCCTTGAAAGATTGGATCATTTTTAATTATCTTATACTGCATCATGTCTACTATACAGCCTGACAAGTATTCAAAGACTGTTTTAAAAAATGAATGCTTTCTGGTAGATGATAAACACCGAAACTTATCTCTATATATACAAAGCAAGCTTCTCCTTGGCCCTTATATATAAATCTCAACTTGCATTCCCAAGCAACACATTCCTTTTTTCTTTTCATTTTTGATATCAAGCTTACTTTAATCCCAACATTAAAATGTTAGGAAATTCTGTTTCAGGCATAATATTCTATGTTGGGACCCACAGGTCAATAAACCATATAGCCCTTTTCTCTAGGAGTTTATAATCCACAAAGAAGAGAAACTTGTACAATTTAACTCACATAATTACCTTTCTTTCAGTATCAACCTTGTCTTGTTTCAAACTAACATTCTGTGAGAAAAGTTAAGCATTAAAATACATACATATACATGTATTTAGTAATAAATAAAATATAAATATACATATTTATACATACAAATATAAATAAAATTATATAAATATAATACATATATGTATTTATTAATGTGTAGGTATATATTATTTAAGGTACTGGACTGCTGCTAAAATGGATAGAATTTGCTGACTGAAATCCTGGAAAGAAGAAAATCCCAGAGAGAGCCCAATATTCGATGCTAGTTTTTCCCTGAGGTTTTGGTTTATTCAGAAGCCATGATTAATGTGTTGAGAAGCTTAGCAGAAAGAAGTAGCAGCTGAGGTGCTGAGAACCAGAGCAGCCCGAGCAGAATTTTTGATACCTTCATGCATCTAAGGGGACAAAAATTGGATTTCAATGCTTACCCAGACAGAGAAACACTGGTAAAGATTCCCACGCTTTCAGTCGTGATCATGAAGGAGCAACCATAAGAGTAAAAGTAAGCCAGATATTGACCAGTATCAATTAGTCTAAGACATATAACAAATCACCCCAAGCATTAGTAGCTTAAAACAACATTTTAAAGTTTGGCAATTTGGTTTGTTTTTGCAGTGGCTTGCTGCAGTCAGTGGATGGTTTGGCTGGGGCTACATGATCTTAAGATGTCCTCATTCGTATGTTTGATGCTTGGTTGGCTGTCAGCCAGGCTATTTTGGTTATTTTACACAAGTCTTCTTCTAACAGGCCACTCACACTGTGAAGGTTGGATTCCCTTCAGCGAGGAAAGTCATGGCCAATGTGCAAGTACATTTCCAGATCTCCTTGTATCCCATTTTCTAACATTGGCCAAAAGCAAGCCATATCATCAAGTCCAGTTTCAAAAATTAAAGAAATATTCTCCACATGAGCTGCAAAGAGTTTATGGCCTCTCTCTATTGTTTTCTTCATTTCTTTCTTTTCCCCTTAATCAAATCAGGATTAATCTGACTTGAATCTGGACCTAGACCTGTGAATATGGTAGAAAAATAAAAAAAAGAAGGAAGGAGGAAGGAAGGAAAGAAAGGAAAAAAGAAAGAAAGAAAGAGAAAGAAAGAAAGAAAGAAAGAAAGAAAGAAAGAAAGAAAGAAAGAAAGAAAGAAAGAAAGAAAGAAAGAAAAAAAGAATTCAACTTATTGATCCAGAGCAAGAAAATGAGAGAGGGAGAGATTAAAATATTGAACATATTCTTCTCATTCTGCTTGATATTTTCCCTTCAGGGTGAAATCTGAGGAATAAGTCTATTGCTCCCTACTGTTATGGTTTAATATTTCTGTTTCCCCCAAATCCATTTGTTGAAATCCTAATGTCCAATAAGAAAATATTAAGAGATGGGGTCTTTGAGAGTTGGTTAAGCCATGAGGATGGAGTTTTCATGAATGCAATTAGTGCTATTGTAAAGAGGCCCTGTGGATGATGCTCCCTAGCCCCTTCCACCATGTGAGTTGGCAGTGAGAAGTCCAGTTTGTAGTCCAAAAGAGGGCCTTCACAGAATCTGATGATATTACCACCCTAGTCTTGGACTTTCAGTCACCAAACTGTGAGAAATAAATCTCTGTTGTTTATAAGGTGCCCAGTCCATTGTATTTTGTTATAGCAGTCCAAATAGTCTAAAATACCTAGTAAGACTTAATCCCCCTTACTATTTATAGTATGAGCATTTCTTAAAACTGAAGGCGATTTTATAATATAATACACATATACTGTATTTATTATTATATATAATATATATATAAATGACATGGACATAAAGACACTGATCATTGACCATTTTAAGTGACTAATTGAAAGTGTCTCTTTAAATGATGAAGAAGGGACACCTGGGTGGCTCAGTGGTTGAGCATCTGCCTTTGGCCCAGGGCATGATTCTGGAGTCCTAGGATCGAGTCCCACAACGGGCTCCCTGCATGGAGTCTGTTTCTCCCTCTGCCTCTTTCTCTGTGTCTCTCATGAATAAATAAATAAAATCTTTATTTATTAAATAAATAAATAAATGAATAAAGAAAGAAAGAAAGAAGAAAAATATATTAGAATCATTGAGAGTTGATACTGTGCTGCCTTATACCTTATTAAAAGAAACAACAAAAAAAATTTTGATTATTGAAAAATTTTATCTTATGCTCAAGTAAATAGTTTAAGCATCATATGTGATAATACCCTGAATGTGTAAAATAAAAGACATTTGAATCCTGGAGAAAATATGTTCTCTAAAAATTTATATGATAATTTATATAAAATGTATATAAAATACTAAATGTAAAAAACAAAGCTATGGATAGTATAACAAAGGAAATGTTTAAGTTGATAATTGACATATAAAAATGTTCAATTTTAGTAATTGTCAATGAAAGATGAATTAAAGGAAAAATGAGACCAAAAAAAAGTATTTTCTTCTTCTAAGTCTATAAATGTCCATACCATAATGACCACATTTGGTTGGTTCAGGGTTGAAAACTCATCCAACTTGGGACACTAAGTCCCTATTTAAAATCTCTGGTCTTAACGACTGAGACACCTAATCTGCTTTTTCACAGATTTTTAAATCTTTAAGATGTGAAATTTAGAACTTTTGGCAGTCATAGTACAGCCATGTGGAGAAAGCTGATTATATTATTTAAAAAAAAAAAGTTATTACAGTGTGAAAAGAAACTGAGATAAGAATTGAGAAGGAGTTCTAAAAATATCTGAATTGTTGGTTCCCAATTTTTCAGAGCCTATAATAAAATCTGATTGTTTAACTCTGTGTTGGATTCTACAATTCAAAGCCTTCTTTCAATTAAACAATGAAAGAGAGAATATGCCGCCCCACACTGTCACTAGGGCATCTGGATTATTTTGAACTAAAGGCAATCAAGAGCCAGCTGACTCAAGAAAAACTTTTACCTCTCCCTTAACTGCCTATGAGAACTTCAATAGAGGGTCTAACCTGAAAAGAGAGCTATTACTGGGAAAATAACTTTTTATCTGAAAAACTTATCTTTATAGCAGGGAAAACATCTGGTTAACAAACTCTTATCTTTCTGTGATTTGCCCTCCTTCCTGTTGAGGCCCCAAGCCCTTTCCCATCCTTTACCTCAGGCATCAGTTGCTTACTTTTTTTAAGGGGCTCCTATTCTTAAGGAGCTTCTGTTTAAACAAGATTAATTTTGTTTTCTCCTGTTAATCTGTCTTATGTCAATTTAATTATTAGACCAGCCAAATAATTTAAGAAAAAGGAAATTTTTTCTTCCTCTACTGTCACATTGAGTTTCTATTATTTGCAACCAAAAGCTTTTAAATAATTATTTCTTAAAATTAATTTTCAAATAATTATGGAGAAATATGGTAGCATAGAAAATATCAACAACAGGGGTGCCTAGGTGGTTCAGTTGGTTAAGTGTCCTACTCTTGACTTCAGTTCAGGTCATGATATCATGGTGGTAAGATTGAGCTGCGTGCTCAGCAAGATGTCTGCTTAAGATTCACTCTCCCTCTTCCTCTGCCCTCCCACCACCTCCACACACCCCTGTTTGTGTGCACTCTCTCTCTCAAAATAAATAAATCTTTTAAAAGATATCCGCAATATTGGGCAAAAATTTAAAAAGCATGTTATAAAATATTAGGTATAATTTGATAAAAACTTGTTTAAAAATATTTGCATATCAAAGTTTATACAAATTAATATTGAAATTTTATTAATGATTATCTTTCAGTGATGGAATAAAGTATAATTTTATTCATTGTGCTTTTATATATTACTTTTCTTAATTATTATTTACATAAAATGTTGACATATAAAGGACTAAATAATTAATGAGTTTAAACATAGGTCAGGAGTTTTATTTGATTCAACACAAAATTTGAACTGCCCAGAACAGTGAAAATGAGAATGTCATTCTTATATTCTCATATTTTTTTTCTAAATGTTGATTGCAGGAAATAGTTTGCAGCCATGTCTTTGAGAAAAATCAGAACATCTGCTCTTCTACCCCACTGATGGAAAGCAAATTTCAATGAGACCAGAGACAGATATGCTGTTATGAACCTAAAATTTCATTTATTAAATGAAAGGCTAAGTTGGGTCCAGAAGTTCAAGGTTAGCATCAGGAAAAATCATAATTTGTCATGAGATACTTCTGAATATTTTGCTCAATAAGCTACCACAAATTTTACCCTGAATACTATGATCAGATATCAATTTAGCCAAAATGATTTCAAAATGATTGTTATCAGCCATCTTCCATAATTATAGCAAACTTAAGTAAGGTTCACAAAGAAGGATAATTTTTAGTGAGTAGGTAATTTTCAAAAAACAAAAACTGTACAACACACTTCAATTAACTAAAAATAAATACATAATTAGGCCCCAATGAATATTAGAATTATTACAGGTTTTTCATGGTCATGTTTATATTTCTTTCAAAGTACTTATCACAAATTGATAGTATACCTGTGTATGTATGTGTGGAGCATTTGTATACATATGCAGTGTCATATATATGTATACACTATATCATATATCTGTATATTTATATGTCTCACAAAATTTTCTCATTGAATATTTGTTGAATAACTGAAATAATAATATTCCCACTTCTATATTTTAATATTCGTTGAACATCTTATTCGACCACTCATATCATTCTCATTCAACATATTCCTTAACTTTTGCCTTCTTAATCTCTAAAATTCTCCTGTGTAAATATTTCTATATTTACTGAAAGACTCTAAACCTCTGTGCTCATTAGTGTTTAATAGTCTCTTCAACTCCATTTTCATTACCTCAAAGTTTAACTATCAAAAAACAAATAAATAATGTTGATCTGGCAATCACATACTGTCTTTCTTTATAAAGCTTTAAATCTTTTATTTTTGTATCTTCAGAATTTATTATGTAAAAAAATGTTGTCTGGCTAACATTTTCTTGCACCAAAGGATTATAAAAATTATCATTATAGTGCACATACATATTGTCTGTTATTTTTGTGATGCATACTGAGTGTAAAGCTGTTTTTCTTAGTCTGTTATCTGGAATGTTCCTTAGACTTTTAATAACACCACTTTTGATAGAAAAATCAGGTAGATCAGTTGAGTGCCACTAGGTTTGGTGTCCTGCCAACAGGGACAAGTTACCAGCATGTATACTTCTGTGCTCCATTGCCAGGCTCAGTGGTGTTCTTTTCAGTAAATAGAAGACGATCCTCAAATTCATTTACTGAAAATGTGCACTTTTCCTTTGCAATAGATAATGCACTTGGGTTCCTTATTATTTGTATGTTTCCCCTCCCCCCCCAAAAAAAAACTTTAAAAATTTATTTATAAAACTAGCAGAACACTGGAATATAAATGCTTGTTACTTGGTGGTTCTTTGAGATACGTTGCACATAGAAAACTGGTGCTTTTAGTCAAACTCTGTAAAATATGCAGGCCTTTTTCTCTTTGTTTTGTTTTTCTCTTAATGCTGGTTTTGTTTTACTTTGTTTTGTTTTACCACCAGCAAACTTGAGAAACTGTGAAGATAACTATTCATTAAAGCCACATTAGCAGCAATTTGTAAATGGGGACTAGCTTATTTTGGGGCCACTTTAAAATACTTTCTTTTAGAATAGAAATCTATTTTCAAATAATCAATTGGCATGCAATCTGTGCTGTGCTTAACTTAATGCATAATAAAATCATCTAATAAAAATAGAGGTAATATTACTCTTTAGGAAAAGAAATGCACATCTATGGAAATTATGGATACAGTATCAAGATGTAAATTTAGCCTGATAAGCTAGCAACTCAAATATAAGTGGCCTGAACAAAATAGAATTGTTCTTCCTTTCTCACTGAAAGACCAAGATAATATGGCTTTACATAATTCCTGTGGCCCATTATAAATCTATCTCTAGAATCTTGTCTTGGTCAGCAGAATTTAAGATGTTTGGTTATCATGTTCATATTCTAGCTTGAAGGAAACATTATATTCTTAGGGAGCATGTAATTGAATATCTCAGGGAGAATCTGATCTTGGAAGTTGTTAAATTACAGTACATGTTAAATCACAACCTATTAGGTCATTATGTGAAAAGTGAGTGTGTATTGAGAATCCCAAGAAATAGGAAAGGGGCTTTTTGATATATTTGATTCTTAGTAATGTGAAATCTAAATGCCCCTGAGTCTCCCCTGGAAGCAGAAAAAAACAAACTTCTCTATTCCGAATAAAGGTGTTTGAGCACAGCAGACCTTGTAAAGAAATTCATTTTGAAGTACTTATCTTGCAAGAGAACGTCCATCTCTTAATGGCTAATCTCTGCCAATCTTTTTTCAATCTCCAAACTAATGTCAACACTCAGCCTACATATGGACAAATATTAAACGTGAACTCTGGTAAGATTTTTATGCCAAAATATTTGTAAGATTTTTATGATGAGTGTGATAGAAACATTGGAAATTTTTGTGGAAATGGATCTACAAAGGGGAAAAAAGTATGATTTTCAATTGGACTGAATTTACTGATAAAACAAATTTGGTAGAGAACCTGGATTTCAAGTGGTCTAATTCAGCAAAAGGTAGGTCTTACTTTTTACTCAGTTGGTTGATTGAAACTTGCCCATTATTACAGCTTAGGTGAATTTAAGCTAAGATGCAAAATAGTCTTTAATAAATGTAAATGTTATCAAGTGTTAAGAAGATAGAAAAAATGAAGCAGAGTTAAAGTGCTCTACAAAATAATGTCTTAAGTTTTATGCCTAAGAGGATTCAGAGAATATGTACTGTCACTGAATATGCCTTGGTGAGAGGAATATCAGTGACTTTGAAATTTACCACAGAGATTTTCCTACATAGGGTAGGATTCAGATAAGAGATGCTGCTATTGAGATGGACTCCTTAGTTAGAATAAAGATAGCAGAATCCCAAATGTCAGAGAGAAAGTAGAAGCAATTAATCGCCAGTAACAGGAAGAAGGTGATGACCACAATCTACATCTAGGTAAGAGTGGCATTCAGAATGGTTAGCAAACAGAGATCTTTGGTGTGGTTAAAGAATGTCTAGGGCCTATATAAAGATGTTTATCTTAACTTGGATTCCCTAAAACCCAAGGCTGAAAAAACCTTAGGTGTTAATTCTTTATCAGAGGATACAGTCTCAGGGAGACAAAAACAAAGGAAAAACCACACACAGTAAAGATGCCCGTTGCCATTTTTTAAAAAGATTTTATTTATTTATGAGAGAGAGCAAGAGATAGAAAGCATGCTTGTGCATGAGCAGGGGGAGGGGGGTGAGGTGGAGAGAGGAAGAAGCAGGCTCCCCACTGAACAGGGCTCAGTCAGGACCTTGGGATCATGACCTGAACTGAAGGCAGTTGCTTAACCAACTGAGCCACCCAGGTGCCTCTATTTTGCCACTTCTAATCAGTACTTAGTATTTTGCTAGACATCTTGACCAGTGAAATAATGAAGACAAAGACATAAATATTGTAACAATCATAAAGGGGTTAATAAATCTGGCATTATTTACAGAAGTAAATGTGTAAAATAGAAGATATCCAAGGCCTAAGAATGAGGACACACAAATGTTTAGAGCTTAAGGAATTTTGGAGTAACCAGAAAAGGAGCTGGAGAAGGAATGGACAAGTAGGTGAGAAGGCAGGAGAGTATGACATCTACCAATAAAACTGAGCAAAGATTTCAAAAAGAATCAAGATCAACATCAAATGCTACTTATAGCTCAATAATATTGAGGATTTTTTCAAGAGGGATGTATGAAATCTTTAAAAATACTTTTTTTTCTGGAGTGGTGGGATAAAAGTCTGAATGCAAAAATTTGAAGAAAGAATGGGTGGGAACCAATGAAAATAGTGAGACTCAGTCAGTATGCAATTTATTGCTTAATACAGGAAAGTTTTGTCCTGGAAAAACCCTATATCAGGTAAGACAGCACATCTAAGGTCTGACTCAAATAACAGATGCGAGATTGATTCCGCCTTGCTAGAATGAATATACAACTCTTTCAATGAGTTTTACTGAAAAAAAAAAGAAAAGAAAAAAGAAAAGAAAGAAAAGAAAAAAGAAAAAGAAAGAAAAGAAAAGAAAGAAAAGAAGAAAAGAAAAAAGAAAAGAAAAAAAGAAAAGAAAAGAAAAGAAAAGAAAAGAAAAGAAAAGAAAAGAAAAGAAAAGAAAAGAAACATAGTGACAACAGAAGGGAGAGGTGGGATCCAGACACATTTGTTTTGCTTTATTTGTTTTCAATGGAGGCTGTAAGTATGTTTGTTTTTTGTTTTATTGTTTTTTTTGTTTTTTTTTTTTTTTGTAAGTATGTTTGTATGCTGATGGAGATGAATCTGTAACGGGGAAGAATCATAGGTCCATGGCAACAGGGTAGAAATTATGAGGGGTATTTTCAAGAGAATCCAAAGGAGGTGAGATCTAGTGAACAAAAGGATATTTACTGGATAGCATGGAAGCATTAATAATCTAACCATAATAACAGGAGGAAAAGTAGAATGCTGGGCACAGGTACTTGTTCGGAAGACGATAGTGGAAACCTGGAGAAGTGCTCGATTTTACATGAACTAAAGTCATCATTCAAAAATTAAAATAGTGAATGAAATAAAGCTTTGTATCACTATGAAATAAATGTGTTTAATGAAGCCAGTAAAGTTTTAATTAATAAGATGGAAAATGTAATCAACCATTAAACATTAAAACCTCATTCACATTATGAAGCAAATCATAACATCTATCATTTGAAGAAAAAATAAAAATATAATAACAATAGAAATAGTACAGTAAATTAGCATACTTCCATGGCAAATAACATATTAACATCTTTCCTAAAGAGAATTCTTTTTAAAACTATAAGGGACACCTGGGTGGCTCAGTTGGTTAAGCATCTGCCTTTAGCTCAGGTCATGACCTTGGGGTCCTGGGGTGGAGCCCCGTGTCAGGCTCCCTGCTCAGCAGAGTCTGCTTCTCCTTCTCTTTCTGCCCTTTCTCCCCACTCCTGCATGTGCTTTCGTGCTCTCTCTCTCTCAAATAAATAAAATCTTAAAAAAAAAAAACATAAGAAAGTGAAAATATTGCTATAAATACATGCACATTACATAAATAATGTTATTGAGAAAATTTCAAAGGAATACAAATTAGGCAATCATAGTAGTTAACAAAACACTTTAAAATTAATTAGATTATTTGCATACTTAGCAATAATTTTTCAATGAATTACTTTGATCGGATTATGCAAACACACACACACAACACACACACACACATACACACCCCTCACAAATTACTGATAGGCAATTAAACTTGGGAGAAAGTTCTGAAAATTTAGCAATAACAATCATAATTTTTGATCCAATAAGTTTCTCTCTAGGATTTTGAATCTAAGTAATCTGAGATGCACGCAACTTATATATATATAGTTATATATATATAAAGGTTATATATAACCTTTTCTATAGTTATGAAAAATTAGAAAAATAATAAATATTTAGCAATAGTAAGTTAAACAATTATACATAAATATATCAGAATATTCTACAGTTTTAAAATATTTAATGAAATGGGAAAGTGCTTACAATGTGCTGTGGATTGATTTGTGTCCCCCTAAGACACATTTGCTGAAGTCCTAACCTTAGTATACTTCAGAATGTGACTGCATTTGGAAAGGGCCTTTCAAGAGGTAATACTTAGGTTAATATTAATGCCCCTAATATGATATGACTAGTGTCATAAAAAGAGGGAGAGGTGCCAGAGATATAAGCACAGAGAACAAAAGTCATGTAGGAACACCATAAGAAGGTAGCCAACTACAAGCCAAAGGACAGAGGCTTCAGAAGAAATCAAATCTGCCAACACCTTCATCCTAATTTCTAGCTCCCAGAACTGTGAGAGAATAAATTACTACAAATTGAGCCACCTAGTCTGTTGTATTTTGTTATGTTAGCCTGAGCAAATTAATACACAGTCCATTTTTTAAGTTTACAAATGTTAACTAGGGGATCCCTGGGTGGCTCAGGGGTTTGGCGCCTGCCTTCAGCCCAGGGCGTGATCCTGGAGACCCAGGATAGAGTCCTGTGTCAGGCTCCCTGCATGGAGCCTGCTTCTCCCTCTGCCTGTGTCTCTGCCTCTCTCTCTCTGTGTCTGTCATGAATAAATAAATAAAATACTTTTTAAAAATGTTAACTATGTTAATAGTATAATTACAATTTTAAAAATATGTTACTTATTCTAACTAGTTATCTGATGTCTATAATGGAAGGAAGGAAGGAAGGAAGGAAGGAAGGAAGGAAGGAAGGAAGGAAGGAAGGAAGGAAGAAAAGATGTAAATAGATTAATAAAATATATATCAAGATAGGAATTAGAGATGAGTCATATTTTTTCTTTTTATCCTAGAATATTACAAGTGTGCAATATCAATGTTTATATATATAATATATAAAATCACTTTTAAGATAAAATGTATCTTTCCTTGTAACATAACTCATTTAGCAGCAGCAATCTCCACTATGCATCACTGATTTTTGGGTTTTTGTTCTTGTTTTTTGGGGTCTTGTTTGTTTGTTTTAGTGTGACATATTTAAGGACAGATCAACACAATGGTAAAATATACCAGAACAAAATTTTGGTTAAAACAGTTTAGATGATACCCAGAAAACGCTAAAACATTTATAATTCTGTGATGTGTAGTATATGAGAAAGGTATCAAAATGTAAGATCTAAATATGCCTTTTTACATTCTGGTTTAGGAGAAAAATTCCAATCGACCACATTCATGCTCCATTTCAAATGCTTCATTCAACTCAGATTTCTCATAATTTAGTTAGCTCTGAAATATTTACCTCAGAAAGTGTAAAGATATAGTTACCTAAGAAAGTGTGTGTAAAAAAAAAAAGAAAAAAAAAGAAAAAGAAAAAGAAAGAAACAAAAGAAAAAGAAGAGAAAAAAGAAAAGAAAACCTTTTTGTGCAATGTATTAGTATGCTTTTCATATTTTGGTCATCAGTACAAGTGAGCAGTCTCTATATACACTTGTTTACTGAATATTGGTGTGATCCCACATAAACACACAATGAAAATGAGAAAATAACAAAGCATTTCTAGGTTGTATCTTTAGCAATCTGTATCCTGTCATTTATATTTGTGTTCAAACAAACAACTTTGACATATAATAGCAGGCACATATAACCATGCTGAAACCGCTACTAAACATCAAGAAAGATTGGCATTTGAGAAGGTAAAATTCAGGCTTGGAGATGGTCCAAGAGTCCTTCAAAAGAAAGGTCAAGGCAAAAGTCAAGGAAACAGAGCTAAGATGAGCAGGTCAGCACATCTATGCGTGAATCTTAGGATGTTATAAATGAGTCAACTTCATGGTCTTTTAGGAGTGCAATCCAGCAAACGAATCAAGTTTAGGACAGTGGCCTGGAACAAATCATGGTTACAGGATGATTAGGAATAAAAAGAAGAATTAATACCTGGGTACAAATATCTGGAATAACCTTCTGCAAAAGTAATAGTAAGATTTTCTTTTTTATATTTTATTTATTTATTCATGAAAGACACAGAGAGAGAGGCAGAGACACAGGCAGAGGGAGAAGCAGGCTCCATGCAGGGAGCCCAATGTGGGACTCAATCCCGGGTCTCCAAGGCCACGCCCTGGGCCGAAGGCATAGCTAAACCACTGAGCCATCCAGGGATCCCCCAATACTAAGATTTTCATAAGTGTGTGTAAATGCTTTCAGGTATATGTGTGATTGATGACCGTGTTTTTCAATGTGTGAATATAATTAAGGACATTTTTTGGCACTCATTGAGATTTGCTTCGTGTTCAAAAGAAATAAAAAGTGAAAGAGAAAGACCTTAATATTTTATTATATTTTCAAGAATCTCTGTTATTACCTCGGAATTGCTCATCCTATTTTGCATCCTAAATTAATTTGAAAAAATGTAAAAATACATAGAGTAAGCAAATCATTCAAATAGTCAAATCATACTTAAAGACTGAGCAAGCATTTCTCCTAATTATAATAAAGTAAGCTCGTGCTTGATCTAAAATTTCTTTTGCAGAAGTAGAACCAGCTTTCAAAGTATATACTGAAGATGTGACACCTGACAGTTCCATCATTCTAAAGCACTGTTTTATGATGTGCCTGTATTTAATAATAGTTCTTTGGACTCTCATAATCCTTTTTGTGATTTACTGTGGTTATCCCTTACACCACCTGTGCATGATATTAATTAAGAACTGGGGAGACAGTGTTATAAAAATGAAAAATTTTCTTTGTCTTAGGGAAAAAAAAGCACTGGGTAAGTTCCTTGTTCATCAAAGTTTAGGGATGCTCCAACTACTTGTCCCAAGGCTAGAGTTTTACATCTCCACAACCGGAAGCAGTAGAGCCTCTGAACGGTAAAACTTGTAACTTCAATGGTTGGCTCAGATATATAATCATGTGTTTCTGTCCAGTTGAATTAAATGTGCTTAGAGACATCACTAAGGTTTGTGAATCCTTTCAAGCCCAAAATAAAAATAAATAGCATAGACCTAGCAAGACGTAGTGCTAGCTGTTAATCTACTGAATAGTCCATTAGTACCTGTCACTTTAGATTAACTGACTGTTTTTATGTTCATCATGTTTTTAAGCACACCGACTTATAGATGGATTTACAGATGGATTAAATGCTTCTTTAAATAATTCCCAGAAAGCATCCATTTAGACAATTTTATATATTAAAAATATTTTTCTCCATATTAAGCCCCATAAAATGGCCTTTTCCATGACAAATATTACCTAGAAAGAAGTAACAGTTTTAAACTTTCTAGTTTCCTCATATTTAAGAAATGAGAAAAACTAAAATAGGAAGTCATATGAAATAAATTTTATCAACTAACTTTTATTATTTATTAATAATAAATACTGCTTTCATTGACACATGCTTCTGAGCATTTAAATATATTAATCCCTCAAACTGGAACACCAGTTGTTGTGTTCTGTGTTGCCTTAAAAAAATTCAAAGTAAAATGAGATTTTTGTATTCAAATTAAACTCAAGTATATGAAAAGATAGTCTTTTTTTTTCCACCCCTTCAGTTCCTTACCCCTAAGGTAATTGGTGCTAACAATTTGATGTATAATTTCTTACTTTTTCTATGTATATACAAAAGTAAAACATACATATAACACATTTATTGGGCTTTTTAAATTTACATTTTAACAAAAATAGGATCAAACTATATATAGTGTCATGAAAAATTTTTATGTTAATACATTCCACTTATTCATTTTTATAGCTGCATAATATTCCATAGCTTACTATTAATACATTTTCTATTGATTTACATCAGATTGTAACAATGTTGCAAAATAAACCATATGTGTGTGTGTGTGCATGTGTGTATTCATATTTTTATTTATTTATGTAGGTTAGATTAATTGGGTAGTAATTGCTTGGTCAAAGGTATATACATTTCTAATAGATTCTATCAAAAAATTTTCATATTTACTGAGGCAATTTACATTTGTACTAGCATTGTATGAAAAACTTATTTTATATTCACATATACTACAGTCAGGCAAATATAAAACAAAACAAAACAAAAACACTTTCCGTGCTCCTAAAAGGTGGGAATTGGTATGACAGCATGGAACTTACCTGATTATAAATTAAGAGGTAATTTAAGAAAAAATATACTAACTCAGATCAATTTTGCACTTTACATAGAATTTTTGTTATACAATTTATCCAAATTTTGAAAATTCTATACTATATTAAAATTCAAGAAAGTTAAAAGGGCAAATGTAAGTTTATTCACTTCCTAGTGAGAGTTTTGGAGAAAGGAATGGAAAACATTATTGGACAAGGCTCTTCTGAACTGAAAAATTGGGACCAAAAGCATCGATCTGCATATTTTCACCATTTGATGATGAATAAATCATAGCAAGAAGGGATGGCATTTAAAACAGGTAAGTACACAATTATATACATTAGAATGAAAACCTGAAAAAAAAAAAAAACAATACTAGCAGCAGTTTTGTTCATGTCTGTTACTTCACTGGAATGATACTTCCTGTGGAACAGCTTTCAAAATTCTCCTTTAAAGTGCTAATAGAGGGTTTCTCAATTATAATAGAGCAGTTTGATTATAATTATAGAACTTTGGATGAAAAATTCAGACAGAGGTCATCAAATTTATAATTGGAAGATAATTGTATTTGACATTGCATTGAAGTCAATAAGGTAATTATTGTCATTAAAATGGAATTAAAACCATTAAACCTTGTAATTTTAAAGGCATAATTTTCAAATTTGAATATTTTGAGCATTTTCCTGGACATGAAAAAAATATTTTTTTCTTTTTAAATTAATATTTAAAAAGTATAGAAACACATTTACTTACTTCAGGATATTAAAACTATGCCAACAGTTTTATGAAATTTGAGGTTAATAAAAACCAAGTAGTCACTAGCATCCAAATATTCATTCCTTTACTACAACCTAAATGAAATTTAGGTCTTGTCTTGTCTTGCATTGCATTTGCATGCTACATTGAATAGCAAAATGTTATGATTTTTTGTTATGATATTTAAGCATAAATATTTGTCTTTCCTACATTTTGCTATCAATATGAGACTCTCTTTAGAATGAATGCATCTTTAAAATAACAATCAAAAATGAAATGAAATGTTGTTAGTAGGTATGATTATAACACTTATGGATATGATAGTTGAGCAGAGATGCCCATCCAGGTCCAAACTGAAATAATGAACATGCAATAAAAACACAGGGGAGAGCAGGGAAGTCTGTGTCATTGCTTAGAAAATTTAGATGAACGTCATTTAGAGACCAGCATCTTCAGAGAAATTTCTACTATAAAATAGAGATAGAACCACAATGAAGGAAGCACTGAAAACCACATCATTCTTTTTCATTCTAAGAAAGCAATTCAACATGAGATGTAAGTTTAGATTAGTATCCAACTCTCCAAGCAATTTAGAAGGACCCAGAGTAGATCAGAGTATGAACTCTGTGAAAGCTTTTAAACACACCACTTAGAATAATTTTCAAAAATGTGTAACACTGTATTTGAAAAGATTTATGTTCAAAGCTCCAAAAGTTAAGCAAAGATTACCTCCACACAGTGCTCATTTGGTAGGGTGGTTGCTAGGTGCAAAAAATCTCTTAAATATGGGAAGCAAAATTGCAAAGCAAGGCAAATAAACTTGATGTTATAACTTACATGCCTAGTATATGATAAAATGATTACTAGAGTATACATAGAAACTATTATGATTACCTTTTCATTATTGAGGGCCTAGGCTCAGCTTCATAAAACACCATCTTAAACTTGTCAAAATTTTATGACTCCTTTGTTTAAAGTCTAGGTAAGGAATAGACAAATATCAGGGTCCCTAGATTATTTATATCTTGTGGCTTTTTCATCTTCAACATGTAGAATCCATTTCATCATCCACAATAAATGTCTCAATTCCCACCATCAATTGCAGAAGCAGAAAGGAGCAAGCAATTCAGGGCAAGGGTGCACCCCTTTTCTTGAAGGGTAGGACCCAGAAATAGCACTATTTTATTTTATTGTGGTAAGAACACTTAACATGAGGTCTACACGCTTAAATTTTTAAGTGTGCAATACATTGTTGTCTATCGGTACCATGCTGTACACATCTTTAGAGAGAGCTCATTCATCTTCCTTAGCTGAAACCTTATTTGATGTATACGTATCACTTTTGATCCTATTCCATTGGTCAAAATTTGGTCCTATGGTCCAAATAAAGCTGTAAGGGAGACTGTAAATGTATTGGTGGAGGGGAAGGATGGTGTAGTCCTGTGGTAAACTCATATTCTTCTCCTTTTTTTTTTTTTAATCAAAAAAGGCAAACTATAGAATAAGATGCCAGGAGTCAAAGCCTAGGTCCATGTCTCACCAGCTTGTTTCACTATATGTAATATGGAGATGATAATAGTATGCCTTACAGGATTGTTATGAGAAACATATGGAGTTATTATTCATAAAGATCTCAGAAGAGTGCCTGGAACCATATCTGCCATATTACCATGGAAGAAGAGAAATGAAAAAAAAAAAAAGATATTTAGTTTGTTAGTGTTGCTTGTTTAAAATATGTCAGGAAGCACCTGGATGGCTCAGTTGGTTAAGCAGCAGATTCTTGGTTTTGGCTCAGGTCATGATCTCAGAGTCATGGGATTGAGCCCCATATCTGGGCTCTGCAATCAGCAGGGAGTCAATTTGAAGATTCTCTCCCTCTTCCTCCACCCCTCCCTCCATTTGCTCTGGCGTGCTCTCTCTCTCTCCCTGTCTCTAAAATAAATAAAATAAATCTTTAAAACTAAATATGTTAGAAATCATAGACAACTTTGCACACTTACTAAGATAATAGTGATTCAGATGCTAACAAACCACATGCACATATACGTTACACACACTCTCACACACACACGCACATGTATATGCACATGCACACACAAACATTTACCGTTTTTGTAGTTGAGTCTTGGGAAAAATGAGCAGATAATGTAATAAGTAGTCTCATTATTTAGAACTCTATTTGTCTCTAACAAGCAAACCATTAGCATAGAAAGACAGAGTACAATAAGAAGATCAAGTTTTAGACGGTGTGGTGCATCTTTTGGCTGCTTAGATCACACTTTGAAATGTAAGTTTGTGCCCCATCAATTCTCTAATAGAAAAATAAACAAATAAATAAAAAAAGGAGCCAACTGTTATTTAACTAATAGAGGTCACTAATCATACCTTTGGCCTGTCATATCATTCTGAAAAGAATTCCTGGACCACAGATATAGCCTACATTGGGTGCAAAAGACAAATATTAGGTGAATAGTTAGTTGGCTTGGGTTGTATCTTCATTTAATCAATGTCACCTAATAAATGAGCATTCCTTCCAAGTCTTTATATAAGACTCTGACTTTAAAGATTCGAATTATTAAAACCAAAGAGATGAACAAAAAAGTTAAATAAGATGATCTGAAATTGTTCGAAGTTGCAAGATTTTATTTGAAACGAGAGTACTAGGACACCTGGGTGACTTAGTGGTTGACCACCTACCTTTGGCCTAGGGCATGATCCTGGGGTCCCAGGATCAAGTCCCACATTGGGCTCCCTGCATGGAGCCTGATTCTCTCTCTGCCTATGTCTCTGCCTCTCTCTGTGTCTCTCATGAATAAATAAATAAAATCTTTTTTAAAACTCTTTTAAAAAATAACAAAAAGTATTAAGTTAATAAAAGAATTTCAATGTTTCCAATTATTTCTTTAAAAGATTTATTTATTCACTTACGAAGTTTCAGACATAATGAACAGGAAGGAGAGGGAGAGAGAATCTGAAGTAGACTTCACACTGAGCAGGGAGTCTGACACAGGACTCCATCCCATTACCCTGAGATCATGACCTGAGCCAAAGTCAAGAGTCAGATGCTCAACTCAGCCACCCAGGCAACCCTACAATTTTTTTTTTAATGATTTTATTTATTTATTCATGACAGAGGGTGGGGCGTGGGGGGGAGGCAGAGACACAGGCAGAGGGAGAAGCAGGCTCCATGCAGGGAACCTGACATAGGACTCCATCCTGGGTCTCCAGGATCACGCCCTGGGCTGAAGTTGGTGCTAAACTGCTAAGCCACAAGGGCTGACCAAACGTACAATTATTTTTAAACAAACACATAGCACTTACTATGTACCAAACCATCTTCTAAATGTTTTATAAATATAACCCATTTCATAAGCATTAAGAGTCCTATAGAGCAGGTAATATCATCATCTTCATTTCACATATGATGAAATGAAGTCCCAGAGACATTAAGTACATTCCCTAAGATCTTCCAATTGGTTTTCTCTGTTAATATTTGATCCCTTGCTGCAAGTGTCTGCACACTTGCCCACCATGTGATGCTGTTTTAGGGTCTCTTATAAGGACACTAATGCCGTGCTTGAGGGCTTCACCCTTGTTACCTAATCACCACCCTAAAACTCACTTCATGTCATCACATTAGAGGTTAGCATTTCAACATATGAATTTGGGAGGAATACAAACATTCAGTCATTAGCATCTCTCCTCTCTATCCCCTCCCCTCTATCATCTCTGTCTCTGTCTCTGTCTCTGTCTCCATTATCACTCATCTCTCTAGTGTTCAGGTCCTCTCTCACTTTTTTATCCTTTCCTTTTTTTCTTTTTTTGTAACGAAATTTCATGAAGCATCTGTACTCACTATCTTTATTTTCCTTGTGTGGCTTGTAATTTTGGATTACACACTCCTGTTAACCAGAGTTTAATTTTAGACATCTTGACAGACTTGAGACCATATCTTTCCAGAGTGGATTTTCTTTTCTTTTTCCCTTTTTTAGCTAGCTATTAATCTAAGACCCTGTAATTCTTAATTTTATTCCATTGATGTATCCTCACTACACAGCTAGTATACATTGAAGCCCTAGACACATTTTCATAATATCTATGATGAAAATTCCTTAGGATAATATCTTTTTTTCTCCCTTTTTGACCTAGAAAAAAGGTGAAAATTACTTGCTTTTTTTGAACCATAGATTTTAGAATAATAGAGGTTTTGTGACTTTGTTAGTGTATTCCAACAGTATTTGAGGCTAGTTTCACAATTCTTTACATTCTTTGAGAAATCCTTCTTTTTCTTTAAAATCTTAAAGATTTCTCTATTTGAAAGAGATAAAGTGAATGTGTGGATGAGTGAGTGGGGAGAGGGGCAAAGGAAGAGAGAGAGAGAGAAAGAGAGAGAGAGAGAATCTCCTGCAGACTCCCCACTGAGCACAGAGCCCTACACAGGGCTCCATGCCAGGACCCAAAGACCATAACTGAGCTGAAACCAAGAGCCAGATGCTGAACTGACTGCACCACACAGGTGCCTGACTCTTTGAGAACTTCTAGTTCTAAGAAAAATAAATACGTGAACCAGATTTCTCTAGACCTTATTAGTCTAGGGTACAAACTAGGTCAAAATGATATTAACACACATGTAAAAGTATAGTAATGCAGTTCTGTCAACATAAACAATCAAAATAATGAGGTTTTGTAGCTGCAGATCTTTTAGAAAACACATGTCAGAGCACATTTCACTAAATAAGAGGTATGACCAGAAGATCAAAACAGAAGAGATACAGAAGCAATAGGGCAAAGTGGTATTAGGTTGAAGTGAATTGAAGATTTCACAGAAATGGCTATCAACTTCAGCTAATATTATATCTAAAGCTTAATAGATATGAGACAGGACAAAATGACCAATCAAGATGAGCAACACCAGATCACCAGCAAAGGATCTTGGGTGTCCTTCTGTGCCAGATATAAATGCCTCATTTGCTATTCTAAGGGGAGTTAGGATGAACCAGGGCTTGGAAGACTGAGGAGGTAAAGATGGGCAAGCTCCTGGAGAAGCCGAAGGCATGCATTATTTTCGAGCCAGTGTGGTGGGAGATGTTCCAATATTTTAATCCATCATATAGTCTTTCCTAGTTTACCAGTCAAATATATGCAAATGTAAAAGCTTAACTAGCTCTGGAAGGACATTTAAGAAACAGGGAAATGGTTGTTTCTGTGGAGAAGGAGGTGGCTGGCAAATGGAGTTTGAAAAGAATATCATTTTTGTACCCTGGTTATTTTCATGGATGTCCATTATTACCTGTACAAAGACAAATAGCTTTAAACTAAAACAAAGCAAACTAGCTGACCTTCTAAATGAATATAGAATAAGATCTCCCAGACTTTGCAAACAGATATTTTCTAAGGCAAAATATTTACCGTCTTCCCAAATTGATATTAGCTTTCTTTTTTCTATGTTCATTGGTACAAAAAGGGGTTATGAATTTAGAATCCTTTAAAATGCTTTAAAAATCAACAAAGATCTAACAAATATTATTATATAATGTATTATTAATTTGATATTTTAAAAGTACCACTTCTTCCTTTCTGCTTCCAGGCTCTCATAATAGATGCCTTAACAAGTGTAAGAGACATTTTAAATAATACAACACAATAATGTTGTTTATATGTTTAACTTATGTTTTAAAACTTTACCTGAATTGTATATTTTGAATGAAATATAAGTGGAAAGATTGCAGTGCCAAAATATCTATAGCAAACCCCAAGCCAGTAAAATACTTAGAAATGTTGAAATGCAAATTTGAGAGTTTAAAATTTAAAGAAACTTTTCAAACCCATTAATAAAATGGTATGTGTGTGTGTGTGAGCACGTGTGTGCATTTGTGTTCATCACCTGCAATCATCTCAACACAAATTTGGCAGATATTTGCATTCTCTACTTTGTACAAAACTCCAAACAGCTTAATAAATAAAATAATCAAAGGTGTTTTCTTTTCATGTTAGCTCTGCTCTCTTTTTATTTGCATAACTAGTCTAATAGCCTAGACTGCAGTTGGCAGCAGAAGTTGGTTGGAAGGATGTATGCCATCAAAGTTAAGCAGTATTTAATGAGATCTAAAATCTTCTCTATGATCTTTTCAATAGCTAATAAAAGAGCAGTCAGATGAAATTCAAATGAAGTACTCTATCATGCTTACCTTAGAGAAAGTCAAACATAATCTTTTATTTGGTTATTTTATCTTTTACATATTTGGAGTAAACAGAGATATTAAGACTCAGAGATAAGAGCAAAAGATAATGTCATCTTATCTACATTGTTTTGAAAATCAAACTGATCAAATGAGCTGAAATGTTTGCAAGTGACTTAAAAGAGTATGTATGCAAATAAGCTATTGTTTCTAAAACACATGCATATATAATCTACTTTCCTTGGAAATTTCTTGGGAGGATATTGCTCATGCTTAAATTTATTTCATTCTCCCAAATAAAGCAATCAGTTTACTATATAAAGAATGCAATCAGGGATCCCTGGGTGGCGCAGCGGTTTAGCGCCTGCCTTTGGCCCAGGGCGTGATCCTGGAGACCCGGGATCGAATCCCACATCGGGCTCCCGGTGCATGGAGCCTGCTTCTCCCTCTGCCTGTGTCTCTGCCTCTCTCTCTCTGTGTCTCTCATGAATAAATAAATCTTAAAAAAAAAAAAAAAAGAATGCAATCTAAAATCAATAGTCTAAGCTTTCATTTTGTTTTATTTTTTTAAGATTTATTTAGTTATTTTAGGGAGTGGGAAGGGGAAGAGGGACAGAGTCTTAAGCTGAGGGCAGAGCCCAATGGACTGAATTTCGCAACCCTGAGATCATGACCTGAGCCAAAGGGAAGAGTTGGGTGCTTAACTGATTGTACCACCCAGCCCTCCCTAAGTTTTCATTTTAGAAAATGGAAACTGAACAAATCAAATCCAAAGTGAGAAGAAAGAAGATAGTAGTAAAAGTATGCAACTGAAAATCAACGGGGAAAATCAACAATGCTGAAAATCAATTCTCTGTAAAGATCAATAAAATCAATTTTTCTAGCCAGGCTAAGAAAAAAAGGGAAAAGATACAAATTACTAATGTCAAAAATGAAAGAGGGACCGTTATCACAGATCTTATGGATATTGAAAGGCTCATAAAGGAATGCTATGAATAACTCTGTGCTTATATATTTGTAACCTAGATGAAATGAATCAATTCCTTGAAGACCCATTCTGCCAAAATTCAACAAAAAGAAATAAACAATTTGAATAGGCCACGCCTATTAAAGAAATCAAATAAATAATAATTTTCCAAAAGAGAATGCATCAGGCCCATGAGTTCACTAGTGAATTCTACCAAATATTTAAGGAAATTCTATAATGTTTTCCAGAAGATAGAGTCAGAGGGACTACTTCCTAATTTATTTCATAAGGCCAGCATTAATCTAATATCAAAACTAGGAAAAGAAAACTGCAGAACAATATATTTCATGAATACAGATATAAAAGTCCTCCAGAAAATATTAGCAAAATGAATTCAACATGTATAATGAGAATTATACACCACCACCAAGTGAGGTATATCCCAGGTTTGCAAAGCTGGTTCAACATTTGAAAATCAGTTAATGTAATCTGTCACATAAATAGATTAAAGAAGAAAAATCACATGATCATATCAATAGAAATAGAAAAGCATTTGGCAAAATCCAAATAAAATCTCTCAGTAAGCTAGGCATGGAGGGGGAAATCCTCAATTTGCTAAAGAATATCTAGGAAAACATACAGCTAACATGATACCAATGATGAGAAAATAAAAGCTTTCCAATTTAGATCAGAAACACAGCAAGATGGTTGTTCTTACTATTCTTTTTCAGCATTTTACTGGAAGCTCAAGCTAATATAATAAGACATGAAAAGGAAATAAAATGTGTACAAGTCAGAGAGGAAGAAGTAAAACTGTCTCGATTCACAGATGACAAAATGATCTATGCAAAAAAATCTGAAAGTATTAAAAAAAAAGTCCTCACATCACATAAATATAACCAATCAGTCTTTGACAAAAGAGCAAAGGCAAGATAGTGAACCAAAGATATTTTTCAATAAACAGTGCTAGAACAACTGAACATCTATATACAAAACAATGAATCTAGATACAGACTTTACAATCTTTACAAAAACTGACTCAGAATGGATCATAGACCTAAATGTAAAACACAAAACTCCATAAAATTTCTGGAAGATAACAGGAGAAAACCTAGAGGATATTGGGCATAGTGATGACTTTCTAGATACTACAATAAAGGTACAATTCGTGACAAGAACATTAGAGAACCTGAACTTAATTGAAATTAAAAATTCAAAAGATAGTGTCAACAGAATGATAAAGCAAGCCACAGACTAAAAGTTAATATTTGTAAGAGACACATCAGATAAAGAACTGTTATACAAAATGCACAACGAACTCTTAAAACTCAACAATAACAAAATGGACAATTCTATTTAAAAATGTGAAAAAATTTTAATGGTTTCTCACTGAAGAAGATATACAGATGGCAAATAAACATATGAAAACATGTTTTAATGTCATATGTCATTAGTGCATTACAAGTTAAAACAACAGTAAGATATCACTACACACCTATTAGAATGGTCCAAATCCAAAACATTAACAACACCAAATGCTGACAAAGATGTGAAGCAATAGGAACTCTTATTCATTGCTAGTGGGGCTGCAAAAATGGTACAGCTACCTTGGAAGACATTTTGATAGTTTTTAAAAAACTAGATATATTTTCACCACAAAACCCAATAATCACACTCCTGGGTATTTACCCAAAACAGAACACTAAGGGCCACATAAAACCCTGCACATGGATGTTTATTGGGAGTTTCATTTATAGTTGCCCAAACTTGGAAGCAATCACAATGCACTTCACAGACAGATGGACAAATAAACTGTAGTACATTCAGACAATGGAATATGATTCAGCACTGAAAAGAAATGAGCTTTCAAGCCACAAAAAGACATGGAGGAAACTTAAGTGCATATTCCTAAGTAAAACAACCCAATCTGAGAAGGCTACATACTGTATGATTCCAACTATATGACATTCTGGAGGAGACAAAATTGTGGACACAGTGAAAATATAAGGTGCTAAGGATTAGCAAGGAAAAAGGGATGAATTATTGGAGTAAAGAGGATTTTTAGGGAAGTGAAACTCTTCTGTATGATACTATAATGGTGATTACGTATCATACATTTATCTAAATTCTTGGGATGTAGGACACCAAGAGTGAACCTTAATGTAATGGACTTTGAGTGATAATGGTGTGTCAATGTAGATTCATTGTAACAAATGTACCACTGTAGTGAACGATGTCAATAGTGAGGGAGTTGTACATATATGAGCACAAGGCATACATGGGAACTATATACTTTCCACTCAATTTTCCTATGAATTCAGTAATGCCCTAAAAATAAAGTTTATTAAACACATTTTAATTAAGGGATTTTTTTTCTGAATTAACCTGACCTCTGTTTCTTTTCTATTGTCCCTTAATGATTTGTTTGATGAGGAAACCGAGTTCTAAAACGGAAGACAAACATTGCCTTTTAACTCCAAGGGCTTTTGTGAAATAAATATTTACTTTCTCATAAGAGTAGCATTTGACCACTGACTTCTGCTGCTGATAGACCAAAACTATGAATCCAATGAAAACATCACAAAATGAACTGATAGAAATATTAAAACTAACAAAGATTTATATTAATTTTAGAAGTTTTATACTATATCACACCCCCCCTTCTTATTGCTCTACTTTGGCATAAAGAGCCATTGATTTATTTATTCATGCATGTATTCAACAATCATTTACTGAGTTCCTATTTTATGCAAAACACAAAGGTGCTGAGAATACAGTAGCGAGGAAGCAGAAATGAGTCTGCTTGGAATGAGGGAAGAGTCTTCCCAATTGGGAAGAGTTTCTCCAGAGGGCAACACAATTTACCGGGATAGAAGAAAGTATTAGAACTTTGGTTTGCATACATTTTTTAAATTATTTTTTTGCAATCCTATTTTTGTTTATGCTTCAGTAGGTAAGTATATATTTACACATGTGCTAGAATTCAGGTGCCTATAAAAAATATAAATATAGATACCTTCATAGTAGTTGATTTCATTTCTTTTCTCTGTATGATTAAACAAATTTGATCTTATGTAACGAGATAGACCTATAAGCAAATACACAGTACAGATAATTACAAATTGTGACACATCCATGAATACAAAGAACAATGCTACTGGAGCAAGTATAAAGGTGTAGGAAAAAAAATGTTCCAAGCAGATGGAACAACATGTATAAAATCTCCAAGGCAGGAACAAGTTTGCATATTGATGTAACCTAGAGATGTCCAAGATGCCCAGTGTCACTCTAGCCCAATGACCAAGGATGGAGTACAGGCAGGTGTGATGAGGCGGGCAAGCCAGGAAGAGTCTAGGTCACAATAGGGCTTCTAGGATGGGGTAATGAATGTGATTTTGGTATTAAGTGCAAAACGTGCTGACAAGTATATTTTTTTAAAACAATGACATTACCTGCTTTATTCATGTACATGATAATCCTAATTACTTTTTATGTTATTTTGGAGGGAAAAAAACAAAAACAAAAACAAAAAAAGCTCAAGAGTCTGGAAAACTCAATGAATTTTGTTCAAAATCTTCTTGTAAAAAAAATTCCCTCAAAACATGATATAGAATTAGATGATATAAAACTGTGACATGAGAAAAAAGATTTCTGAACTTGCCCATTTCTAAAATGTCTCAGACTGAAGCCTTTCATTTAAGCTTAAGTGACGCTGATGACTAGGTCCTTGAACATGTTTAAAAAGTAACCAAGTTGCCTTCAAACATACATTCAGAATTCATCTTTTTTCCCCAGAAAATGAAAAAAAAGCAAGAGAAAGAAAAAGGGCAACAAGAGGCAAAGATATGGAAGAGGAGAAAGAATAAAAGGAGGAAACGAAAATAACAAGCTAAAATTGGTGAAATTCACCTAAAATTTTTGTATCCACATTCAAAATTGCTACCTCATTTATTCTAATATAAACTGTCTCTAACATCAGATTTTATTAGGTATTAGTGTTTATCTGATAAATTGGTCCGTAGACACGATAAACAGTGTTGAATTGTGCCTGCATTAATAAAACATTGCTTTGATTTTAAGAATCTCTTTCCACTATTTAACCAACATTTTTCATTAAAGCCAGACATTGTACCTGTGGGCATTTTATTGAATGATCTGGATACAGTGAGATCATATCATGACTTTATTTTATTTTTCCTGTAACAGTAGTTGTTTCATTTTTCCTTTCCTTAATGCCATTTCTACTAAACCAAATAACATTTATGTTCACTTTATAAAATTAATAAAGTCTCTTATTGAGGCATGAAAGAATTTAGGATAATGTAAAGCAAGCTCCAATATCTTATTAGCTTTAAATATTCACTCTTCACCCTTAACTAGGCTTAGAACTCTGAGTTGAAAAAGATGGGCCTAGTCTGTTTCTTCCTCTTCTTTTTCTACTTTCTCTTCTATCCCCTCTAGTCAGAGACTTTAGGGACAGGAGAAGAGATAAAGTGAATAAAAAAAAAATCTTATTTAAAGTTTGAAGTTGTAGTTTGGATGGTAAGAGTTTAGAAGGCTCTTATATTGTTCTCTTTATTTAACACACTCACACCCAGACTCCTGCTTGTTTTTAAAATAATAAATATGAATGCTTACCACCTCAATCTGCTCCATCTGGCATGTGATCCTTGGTTATACGTCTGATTTAATGCCTTAGCAGAGGCTTTACTTCATATTATGTTTCTCATGTTTTCCTGGGATTTGACGTTTATAGAAGATAACACCTTCTGTAAATTGGTTTCATCCTTAGTCTTTGTATCCTGCTTTTGCTTGTAATTAGATTCAACATATTTAAACTCCCAAATAGAAAAGATCAGTCCTGGCAGGTCTTTTTCAATTTGAAAGACTCAGTAAGCCTGATCCTTGATTATTTTCCAACTTTAATTATTATGACTAAGGCATGATATTAATCCTCTCATCCCTGAAGCACTCTTTAAATTATCAGCGAGTAGATACAAAATTTTATCTTCATCAATTTTTCATTCTTTTGGTGCTACAACTTAAGGCGTTAGACTTTTTGTTTCTCCTATAAACATTTGGAATACAAACTGAATCCAAAAAACTTGTAGGGTCATTTGTTTACTTGATTTGCTTTGGAATAAAAGAAAAAAATCTCTTCCCAAAGATGTAATTGGTAAATGATTTTAGAAAAGAGCTAGAAAAGAAAAAAAAAAAAAAAACAAACAAACAAACAAAAAAAAACCTTCACGATTTTTATTTTTTAAACTTCACAAATTTTCGAATTTTAGCTAGGATTAGCTCTGGAATTGAACAAAGTCTAATCTCTTTCCAATAATTTCATAGTTTCATTATTTGGGGAAAAGTATATCTTTCAAGTCTCAGTTTCTGTATTGTGAACAACTCTATATTTTAGAGCTCATAGGAAGATTGGATGAAGAAAATTATGGTACTGTAAATTACTACAACACACATCTATTACTGAACCCCTGTCATTTACATATTCTTCCTCCTTTCATTGAAACCCAATACTTCAGAGATATCCACACTCCTCCACAAGGAAATGTGCTTTGAAGGGGTGAATCCTTATTACAGAATTAAGGGTAATTTCTAAATGCTCTAATCCAATGAGAGTGTTCCCATTTTGCTTGCCAGTGACTGGTACAGGCCTAACTAAATGTATGACCCAATTCTGGGCAGCAAATATGAAGAGGAATATGCAACGGAATTATGAGAAAGTTTATTTTTCCCCTAAAAGTGAATCCATATAAATCATATTTTATTTCCAGATAAGTTTAAATTACTGGATATAATGCTTGTGGATACTATAGCCATCTTGCTATGAGCCTACAGATAAAATCAAACTAAATATGGCAGAAGGAGGCCAAGAGTCTTTCCATTATAATTGATCATCTAGTTAACCATTGCTGGAACCACCATAACTCTAGATTTAGTGGTAGAGAGTTAATAATTTTTTCTTCAGCTTAAATAGAAATAGTATTTACTATTATTCACAATTAAAGCCATTTTAACCAATAAATGCCAACAATATGTAGCATGTGATCAGTGTTCGATAGATGTTATTTTCCTTACTTCACTACACTTATCCCTGGAATGATTATAAGAAGTATACTTGAAATCATTTTACTCGATACTAACCTAAATGCTGTATAGAAAAACAAAATGAAAACAAAAGAAACAAACAAACAAAAAACTCATTTTGATAAAAAGCTTAACCTGTTGAATCCATTGGGGGAATTTATAAACAGTACTAATTATGTGCTAAATTTATCCTCATTTTGAAATAAAATTAGCATAATTTGGCTAGATATCTCAGAATGTAGAAATGAGATGAGAAACCACTTTATTTTGCTCTTTAAAACATAACTATGTTTTTTAAACCTAATAGTTCAAACTAAAAATTAAATATTTTATTACTCCATATTAAAATCAATAGAATATTGATAAAATTTTAAAAAATACTAAGCATCTATAATACTAAGGGATCACAAAATGCATATTTCATTCTTTTTGTAAAAAATAAAAAGTTGAAAGAAATATTTAAAAGCTAATGAGGGCAAGGGTTCATCAGTTATCTTAATTTCTCATTTAGAAACACATTCAAAGAGCTAATTCGGTTTGTATAAAATGAACTGTATAATTAAAATCTGAGTTGTTTCCATGAGTGAAGAAAAAAATCAAGAAGAGAAGTGTAACTATAGATGGCAATTCAAAGCTTTCCTTTGATTAAATTGGGAACATTCAAGAGGGGGAAAAAAACTTCTTTCTCTAAAGGAAGGAAGCCCTTGACAGATGAGAAAATTCATTTACATAGATTTTTGACATCAGGCTGCCCTGAATAAGTCCTGGGAAAAAGTTATTTTTTCAACTTTGTAAAGAAAAATAAGATGAGTTACAAAAAAAGCATCCTAATTAAGGACTGGGAATAAAATAAAAGATTTAGATAAATTGATGACAGTTAAGGGTCTTATCCTCATTTGAATTCTTTTAACAATTACTGTCTGAACCATATTTATGGCATTTATTTTTAACTGGCCTTCCTTTGCATTCTTAGTATGTATACCTCTTTTATCAATCCTGGTGCATTGTAATTTTAAATAGCTAAGATATAGCTTCCATCTTTGCCTTTCCTATTTTTTTCTTGGCACAGAAGAAAGGTTCATAAATAGTAGGCTTTTGATAAATTTCTTAGATGAGTGAAGGGCAAAACAAACTATAATTCATAATTTTGGTTACCTTTGAGACAATTTCTTTATAGCTTGTTCTTTTTTGTGCTTGCATTGACATGTTTTGTATGTAAGAGAAAAATATTATAACTGGAAACCATCCTAATAGCCTGTAAGTACCACTTCATACTATAAATATACATTCACAGCACAGGTTATCAAAAAGACACTACCTGAAAGTACTATACCCTATTTGCTAGTGGAATTTTTAGGAGAAATAATTTCTAATTTACTGAATTAAAAGTCTACAATAGTGGGCAGATTATTTCCATTTTCATGATTGCCCTAAATCCGATGAAGAGGACCCTTATTTTGTTCCAAAAGCATGTTGTTAACCATTCTCAGAGCTAGTAAGAATCTCTACGAGAACAAGAAACTGCTAAATAACTAACACACACACACACACACACACACACACACTTGAGAGCACACACACACATTGCACTGATAGTCACAGACTTCAGCTGACATCCAGTCTCAGAAATGAGAAATTTGAACAGCCACTCCAAGAGCAAAGATTAGACAGTACTCATTTCTGTTTACTCCAAAATGTGTTCCATCATACATAGTTATTTGCGTCTTTCTTTTCTTTTCTTTTCTTTTCTTTTCTTTTCTTTTCTTTTCTTTTCTTTTCTTTTCTTTTCTTTTTTTTCTTTCTTTTCTTTTTTTTCTTTCTTTTTTCTTTTTTTTTCTTTGTTCTTTTCTTTTCTTCGTTTTTCTTTTTCTTTTTCTTTTCTTTTTTCTTGAGGCATTCTTCTCTTTCTTTCTTCTTTCTTTCTTTCTTCTTTCTTTCTTTCTTTCTTTCTTTCTTTCTTCTTTCTTTTCTTTCTTTCTTTCTCCTTCTTTCTTTCTTCTTCTTTCTTTTCTTTTCTTTCTCTCTTGTGAATGAATGAATGAATAATTGTAACACTAAGCAATAATTGTTTCTTAAAAACAATGAAACTTCTGGCATCTAAACCAATTAAAGTCTGGAGATTGAATTGAAAAAAAAATCTTCAGTGGTGATATTAGCGGTAAAGTTCAATCATAATTCAAATAATGCAGCTTTTGGGGTACCTAGAGATCTCACTGGTTTGATCTCAGCTCAGGTCTGTAAATTATATATATATATATATATATATATATATATATATATACATATGATTTTTTTTCCCTGACTGGTTTAAATGTTCTTCTGGAGGTGGAAAATACTAAGATCATAAATGTAGATTCCTAGGCAAATTAATTCTGTTGTTGACTTTTAAAAGATAAAGACTTTAAAATTCTGGGAATATGGTGGAGCAGGAAGTAAAAAGAATCTGTCTCCCCACCTAGACAACAATTGCACTAGCGGAATCTGTCTTATTTAACTATTTGGAACCTTGGAGTCTATTAAAGGTTTGCACTTCCAGGCGAAGGCTTAGAAGGTAAATTGAGGTTGACATTAGTCAATTTTGACTCTTGGTTTGGCAATAGCTATCCATTTACCACACCCAGCCCTGTGGCAGGTAGCTGTGCCGTTGTTCCTGGAGCAGCTTGTGCAAAGATTGCACAATGAGCAAAAAAGCCTGACCTAAATATTGGGGATCTGTGCTCTGACTGTTGCTGCTGCTTCTCATCTCAGACATCAATGAAGGGTCCGCAGCCTTCCTTCCTTCTACTGATGCAAGTCCCTCCTCCCATCCAAAGGATCACCTGGCGTTTTAAAGAGGCAGTGCCCCTTTTTCTCTCTCTTCATTTCTTTCTTCCTTACCCACAACTCTTGGGAGTCAGACATTAAAGACTAGGACATTCAAGCAACTTCAACATGGGAGAAATTCAAAAGTCACCATGCATGCCCAGGAAAAAGTGTGATGCGAGCTCATGGAGTGCAACGATCAAGAAAGAATTCTTAAGACATTTTACAGAGCAAAAGGTGTTTTTGTTGTAACACCGGGACAGGACCTGTGGGCAGAAAGAGCTGCATTGTGATGTGAGAAGTGATTGATTTTATCCTGTGGAGGTGAAGGTGATGTTAGGGTTATTGGAAATTGAGTCTATGGGTTCCTGGAGTTCAGACTATTATTAAGATTGTATTTTTCTTGTAAACCATTAAGTGGATTTTCATGTCCTGCATCACTGTGATCTTTATTATTTGGCCATTTGTTTCTCCCCTGCCTTTGTTCCTAGGCAGTCCTGAGTGCCTAAGGATTGTTATACATAACCCATCTTAGGGCAGGTGTCTGTGGGGTATCAGCTTGCATTTTGCCCTCAGCTTGCATTTTGCCCTCTTATCAGGTGCAGGCTCAGAAAAAAACTTAGGAGAATATCCTAAGTTTACAACTCAGATTGCTCACTGGCACAGAGACATCCCACAATTAACAACAACAAAAACAATAAGCAAAAGCAATGAAACCTAGCCAAATCTGAGAAACAAGGAGAAATTAATTTCAATAAGTACCATGTAAATAGATTCAAAGATACTGTTTTCCTACTACAATGTAGGTAAGTTAGAAATCCATAACAGAATGGAACTTGAGAAATTCATAAATATGTAGAAATTATCACATCCCTAAATGATCCAAGGTACAAAGAAGAAACACAGGGAAATGAGATTTGATTTGAAGTGAATAAAATGAAAATGTGACATGCCGAATTTTTGGGGTACTACTAAAACAGTACTTAAAGACTTTAACAAATACTTTTGCATAGCTGCAAAAGCCTGTGTTAAAAGAAAAGAAAGGCCACAAATAAATTAGATAGCATTCCACCCTAAGAAGCTAACAACAGAAAAGCAAGCTAAATGCAAAGCAAATAAATGGAATGAAATAACAAAGATCAGAATGGATGTAGATTAAAGAGTATAGATAAACAATAGAGAAAATTAACACAATGAAAGTTGACTCTAAAAAAATGAACACAACTGATAAATCATTAGCTAGAATGACAAAGGATAAAAAAAAATCCTTGAATTGCCAAACAAAACAAACAAAAAATGATCAGGAAGAAAAAAGGGCATCAATTGCTCACCTTAATGGAAAAAACAAACAAACAAACAAACACGGATTTTAAGAGGACATTATGAACAACTGTATCCCAAAAAAATTAGATTAAAAGTTACACAAAATGAAAAAAAAAATCTTAGATAAAAACTACTGCATTAGTTTCACATTGATGCTGTAACATTAACATAACACAATGGCTTAAAAATAACACAAATTCATTATCACACAATTTTAGAAGTCAGAAGAAGAAAACGGATTTCACTAGGCAAAAATCAAGGTGTTGGCATGGCTATGCAGCTTCGGGAGGCTCTCAAGGAAAATCCATTCCCCCTTTTCAGATTCTACAAGCTGCCTGTATTCCTTGGCTCACTTCTCTATCCTTCATTTGTTTTTAAGATTTATTTATTTATTTATTTATTTATTTATTTATTTATTTATTTATTATTTATTTATTTACTTACTTACTTATTTATTCATGATAGACATAGAGAGAGAGAGAGAGAGGCAGAGACACAGGCAGAGGGAGAAGCAGGCTCCATGCTGGAGCCCGATGCAGGACTCGATTTCGGTTCTCCAGGATCACACCCCGGGCCAAATGCAGGCGCTAAACCGCTGCGCCACCCAGGGATCCCCCTCTATCCTTCATCTTTAAAGCTAGCTGTAAAACATCTCCCAATTTTTCTCCAATTATGATTTTTGTTTCCACTATCTTTAATTATATCTGCAATTTTCCTTTGCTAGATCCCAGAGATTAGAGCATGAACATTTTTAGGGAGCTAGTAGTCTACTTACCAAAACTATTAAAATCAACTGAAGAAAAACTAGGAAATCTGAATATAGCCATAACAATTAAAGAAATATAATTAGTAATTAATTTCTCTCAAAAAGGCCAGGCTCAGATGCTTTCACAAATGCTTGGCAAACTGTTTTTAAAGAATAAATTCTAAAAAAAAAAAAAAAAAAAAAAAAAAAAGAATAAATTCTAATCCTTCCTAAACTCTGTCAAAATTAGAAGACATATTTCCTAACTCATTTGATAAGACCAGTATTACCCTGATACCAAAGTCAGAAAAGGGCAGCATAAGAAAATAAAACTATAGAAAGATAATCATTATGAATATGAATACAAAAATCCTTAATAAAATGCTAGCAAACTGAAGGCAGTACCTTACAAAATGATATACTCTGTGACCAAATAGGATTCATTCCAGGAACGCAATGTTGTTTTTACACCCCCAAATCAATTAATGTACCATATTAACATATTCCTTATATTAACATAATAAAAGACAAAAAGTACATGTTCATGTAAATAGACAGAAAAGACATTTGAAAAAAACAAAAAGTCCTTTCATGATAAAAATATTAAATAAACTAGAAACAGAAGGAAATTTCCTCAACTTGATAAAGGGAATCTATAATAAAACCATAGCTAACTTCATATTTAATAGTGAGACTCAATATTTTCTTCTTAAGATGAAGAATAAGACAAAGATACACACTTTCATTATTTCTATTCAACGTTGAAATATATCGAAAACACTAGCAAGGGTAATTAGGGAAGAAAAACAAATTAAAGATATTGATACTGAAAAGAAAGAAAAATTTTATTTCAGAAGACATCATGTTGTATGTAGAAAATTCTAAGGAATTCACTAAATATTATTATAACAGATTAACAAGTTCAGCAGCATAGCAGAGTATGAGATCAATATCTAAAAATCTATATATTCTGAAAAACTAGCAATGAACAATCCAAAAATAAAACTAAGGAAACTTGTCTATTTATAATATTTTTTAAAAGCCCAATTTATACACTAAAACTACAAAACTTGAAATAAATTTAAGAATAGCTAATGGGAAGATAACTCATGTTCATGTACCACAAGATTCAATATCATCACTCCCCAAATTGACCTACAGATTCAATGCAATCAAAACCAAAATCTTTATTCATTTTTTTTTCCTTGATTAAATGGACAACCTGATCCTAACATGCATAATAAAGTACAAGGGACTTAGAATAGTCAAAATAATCTTGAAAAAATAATGAAGTTGACTGAATTTCAAAAATGACTATAAAGTTACAGTAATCAAGGTAGTGTGGTACTGGTATGATAGACATATAGATCACAATGGAATAGAATTGAGAGTCCAGAAATAAATTCTTACATATATAGCCTTTCAAGTTTAGATACCAAGACAATTCAATGGAGAAAAATAATGTTGTCAACAAATGGTGCTAAGACAACTGGATATCTACATGCAAAAGAATGAATTTAGTTTTTACTTCACATCATACAAAAAAGTTAATCCCAAATGGATGATAGATCCTAATTTAAGAGTTAAAACTATAAAAATTGTAGAAGAAAACATAGGAATAAATCTTCATGAACTTGGATTAGACAATGATTATGTAGATTCAACACCAAAACCATAAACAGTACATGAAAACAATAGATTTCATTAACAATACCTTTTGTGATTCAACAGACACCATCAAAAAAATGAGATAACCCACAAAATAGAAAAAAATATTTGCAAATTACATATTAGATAAGGGATTATTATCTAGGAGATATTAAGTAACTCCCAATTAAAAAACAGGAGAAGCATTTGAAGAGACATTTCTGTATTTCAAGAGCTTTAAATATAATTTAATCATGGTAAAATGTGAAAGTCTCTACATCCCACATCTTAGATTGTATGAATTTCCATTAAAAGGATATTAATTGCAATATGTTTCATAATTTCCAAAAAATAGTAATAAACCAATGTAAATAGCAAGAGGATACCAGAGAAGATGTACAACTGGCCAATAAGCATATAAAGAAATGTCTAATATCTTTGGTCATTAGGGGAATGAAAATCACAAACACAATGAAATGCATACTCACTCAGATGGCTAAAATAAAAAAGACAACAATAACAAGTACTGACAAGAATGTAGTAAAATTAGAACTCATGCACTGCACACTTTAAATGGCTTGATTTTTAAAAATTTTTTAAAATAGTTTAATTTTATGGTATTTGAACCTTATTTTAAAACTGTTAAAAAAAATAGTCCAGATAATTCTAATATATGCTTCATTTACCTTCCTTTTGTGTCAACAATAATAAGACATATGTCTTGTAAAGCTAAGAAATTAATCTTAATACAATATTATCAACTAAAGTATGGAACTAAGTTGGATTTTATTGGTTTTTCCACTAATTTCCTTTTTCTCTCTGTCTCATGTTGTAATCTAAGATCCTCCACTGAATTTAGTTGCCCTCCAATCTGACATTCTTCAGCCTTTCCTTATATTTCATTACTTAGACAATTTTGCAGAGTAACTGGCCAGTTTTTTTATAGACTACCCCAATTTGGATTTTTCTGATGTCTTTGGATGACTATATAAGATGCATTATGGGGAAGACTACCACAGTGATTATTTGATCATCTCAAGGGACTATAAACTAACAGCATGATTTCTTACTAATCATTTAACTTTTATCTCTTGACTAAGTAGTGTCTGGGGTGATCAGAATGTTCTAAAATTATATCCGTGGTAATGGTTGCACAACTTCGTGAATATCCTAAAAAAAAAAAAATTGAATTGCACAGTAAATGGATATATTTTGCTACATAAATTTTGCTACAAAATACTCAAATTGAGTAATAATACACCCAACTTATTATCTATTCTCAAACAACGTCCAGTGTACTGCCAAGAGTTCTTCCTATCATAGTTAAGAAATGAGAGACCTATTAAAATCTACAAATAAAGCTTATCCTGAAGAGGGCAGTTAAGATAGGAACTGCTCAACAAATTTTATAAGGCAGAGGTTCTCATAACAGCCATGTGTTAGCTGACTATTCATTAATGTAAAATTTTTAAAATACTTCTTTTAGTATTTTAGTTTAGTATAGTGGGGTTCTTTTAGCCCACTTGTAGAAATATTTATTCATATATAAAATTAGGTCCAGGGAGATAACCAGGAATGAGGCTAGTGTACCTTATTAAATCTTAGTCTCCCTATCAGAATGGCAGCATCTTCTTCATGGACCTGCCTATTTAGTTCCCTTTCTCCTTCAAGACTCTTCTCTAACTCATTTTCTGTGATCTTCTAATGCTATTTTCTTAAGGTTCCTATTCAGTCCATCCATTACTGTTCAGGAAGCACATATATTCTTACAACGTAGGTCCCTTATCTCCATACAAAGTGAATACCCTACCGTACGCTTACAGGTTTCTCCACCAAATAAATTTTCTTTAACTCTTATATTTCAAGGGCACTCCTAAATGGGTTTATAAAGTAGCAGCCATTCCATTTCAGCCAGGACATCATAGATTTTCTGAATCCATCTTTGAACATACCTGTGTTTTTGTCATCTTTTAATTAACTATAGGGGATTCCTAGGGAGAAAATACATATAAATTAAAGGGTATCCGTGCAACAGACAAAGGTGACATAATCACGAGTGCCATCTGTATAAGTGATTTATTCATGCCATATGAACCATCTGGACCTCAATTGAAAATGTATCACTCCTATCATGTGGTAGGTTTCTTTCCCACCTATCTAGACTTATGTTTTGTAGACTTGATAATACCCAGTTAAGGTTGGGGATCTCCAGTCACATCAACACTTGTTTCTTGATTAGATCCTCAATGTCATGGAGGTGTCACTAGTATACCAAGAATGCATTTTTCAAATAGTTTGATGGAGAGAGCATGGCCTTGAATTATACTGCTAAGAATTTGTTCAGAAATCTCTCTGCAGGGCTACACTTCGATGTGGCTGCTTCTGAGTTACTCAATAAGTAAGTCTGAGAGGTATTACAGTCAGATAAATGCTGATTCCAAAACTATGAGATGCCCAATAATCACTGTGAATCTTACTGACAGTGAGTGGTAGGTATAGTAACGTGCCTTTTATTTCTCATGCTTCAGATTATTGAACATCTAAAATGTTTACTAATGTGGCAAGGGTACGCTCAATCGTATGACACAAATGACAGAGAAGCTTATACTGAAGTCTGTACATTTTCAATATCCTCTTGTTTTCTGGGCTCCATAAAAAATGGCAGTCCTCTGAGTTACACTGTGATAGGCTGAATAATGGCTTCCCAAAGATGATCATCCTAATCCCTAGAACCTGTGATTATGCTATATAACAAATCAAAAGGAAGCTTGCAGATCTTTCAAGTTAAGAGTCTTGAGATTGGAAGATTATTCTAAATTATCTATGATCACAGCGTCTTAAAAGAAGGAGGCAGGAGGATCAAAGTCCATAGTGGAAGTTGTAACAACAGAATCAGGATGTTGGAGTGATTCCAGGGATAGGTCAGACCTAAGGAATGAAGGTAATCTTGGAAAGGTGAAAAGGTAAAGAAGCAGAGTCTCTTCTCAGAAGGTTCAGAAGATACCAGTCCTGTAGATATCTTGACTTTAACCCTGTGAGAATGATTTTGGACCATAAAAGAAGTCTGTCTTGCTTTAAGCCACTAATTTTGTGACAATTTGTTATATCAGCAATAGAAAAGTGACATATTTTCTTAATGGTTTGGAGTTGTATTTCTAAGTTGAGTAAAAATTGGCCTTCCAAACCCTAAGAAACCTAGCTGAAGCTGTCTTGTGTGTGTGTGTGTGTGTGTGTGTGTGTGTGCATGCGCACGCACCTGTGTTAGGAAGGTATTCATTCTTTACCTTGCAGGGACTATCTCAGAATGTCCAGATCTTTGGGCGGAAAGCAGGAAATATAACTTACTCCTTGGCAAAATGTAAATATATGTATATATTTATATATACCACTATTCATCCAGGTGAATATGAACTGCTTTGATCATCTTTGTTGATGGAGTTTAAAGAGAACACATTCACCAGGGAAAGATTTACATGTTAGACCTAGAGGATCTGTTATCTATTAAAATGAAGTTACCATCACCTCTACAAAGACTGTGTTGGGAGTTGCTCCTTGATCTGCTTTAGTTGTTTATCAGTATTCACCGTGATTCACCAGGCCTTTGCAGTAGTAAGAACAGTGAATTAAAAGTGAATATGGAATGCCATCACCTTGTGTCTGTCAAGTCTCTGAGGTTGTTACAAATATCTGGCATGCATTTGGGATATGTCACTGTTCTGACTTATTATACTGGCCATGTCGGGAGTAAATTCAGTACTTCCATTTAGCCTCTCTTACCCCAACAGCTCTTTACTCTTCAGGTCAAGGATTTACAGGAGGGTTTAACGGTTGCTAGGACTAGCCATGCCAAATATGTACTTCTAAAGAAGGAAAATAGCTCCTATAAGACAAAACTGATTTAAGATTTAATTTATCATTCAGTCTCCACTCACTTCTGTATTCACTTCTGTATCCACAGGGAAGGGACTATATTTTTTTGTTTTTTGCTTTATTTTTTAATTGCCTGACATCAGTGTAAGTTCAAACTTGATATCAAACCCCTATATCTAATCTGGATATTCCTCTTTTTTCAGTGTATACTAATGAAAAATATGATACATGTATTATATACACTTGCATTAGTATTTTTCAGAGTCTTTCCTTTTGGGGATTGACCTATCCTTTAAATTATTACCTCCAGAAGAGCTGGCTCAGATCTGAAAATAGTACGGGATAATACAGTTTTTCATTATGGTGTCCATTATGCTCATCACAAATAAGCAATTTACCTAAGGTTACTCAACTATTAATTAGCAGGGTCAATATTTGTACTCCAGCAGTCTAAATTTAGAGCTTCTGATCCAAAACACTATACCATATTGCTTTTCCAATGTGTGGGGGTTGGGAGGTAAATAAAAAACAAAAAAAGTACCATATTTACAAAGGTACTGGGAAATTATGGTATTATATTGAGACCATGAAAAACAATAATAAGTTTTAAATTTGTTGATCTGTAAAGATGTTCAAATAATTCAGTTAAGAGAATCAGGGCAAAAAATTAAGGATATTTTAAGTCCATATTTATAAATATACATAATTATAGATAATTATATTTACATAACTATATATGGAAATATATGGAACTTATTTTAATTGGTGATGATAAAAACTGTAAATCTTTTTTTTAAGAAGTTTGTCTGTAAAAGAAAGTAAAAGAGGATGAGACATCCTCTAGGTCAATAGGACATGGCTTTAGGATAAGAAAAGTTAACATTATTTTAAGGAGGGGAGAATGAGTCAGTATAGAAGGAGCTATCAAATGCTCAAGAACCAGGGGTGCCCAGGTGGCTCAGTGGGTTAAGCTTTTGATTTTGGCTCAAGTCATCTCAGGATCTTGAGGTCCAACTCTAATCTCAGTGGAGAGTCTGTCTGAGATTCTCCTTCTTCCTTTCCCCCTCCCAGTCCCCCACATGCTCTCTCTCTCTCTCTCAAATAAATAAATAAATCTTTAAAAGAAAACAAAACAAAAAAAGCAAAGGTTCAATAACCACAATAAAATTAATAAGGAACTATTATATCACTATCTTACTGTTGGTGTATTTTTTTCCTCGATCTTATACATATAATAATTTACTTTATCCTCATAACAATCTCATTCTTGAGATGACATAACAATCTCAATCTATAAAAACCTCTTGTCTTTATTTAGTGCTTAGAAACTTGAGGCTCAAAAGGAATGAATAATTTACTCAGTTTTTCTCATGAGCTTCCCCCCCCCCGCTTTTTTAAAGATTTATCTATTTATTTCAGAGAGAGCCTCTGCCTGCATGGGGCAGGGAGAGTAGAAGGAGAGGGAGGCAAGCAGACTCCTCATTGGGCAGGGAACCTGAAATGGAGCTTGATTCCAGACCCTAAGATCATGGCCTGAGATCATGACCTGAGCTGAAACCAAGAGTCAGAGGCTTAATTAACTGTGTGAGCCACACAGAAGCCCCCATAAGTCCATATTTTACACATTACTGCAGCATACTTCACCTCTACCTGTGAGAGACAGAAAATTAAGGGTGAAAAAGGCACTTATACTTACATATTTCAACAATGCCAATTCCTTACCCTCAAAATCCAAATATATCTTCCATATCTGAAATTTAATACATCATTGCCAAATTTATTATAAGCTCCTTTCAGAATTTTGATTTTTTGAAAGGCCATCAGTGAAATTATTTTGAATATCCAGTGAACTTGTACTATCAGATAACATACCAAAGGACATTAATAATTAAAAAATATCTTAACATACATATTAATTACAAATTGGTATTTATAAATGACTTAAAAAGAGCTTTAAATAAAATGCTTTAGATGGGTGATTTATACGTGAACCATCATTAGAAAGATCAAACACATAGTATCACAGGAAGGAGTTCTAAAATTACACACTTTGGAAATCAATGTTGGATCTCACTTTGCTTCCTAGACTCAGGAACAGCAGTTTCTGTCTTTAGATTGCTGTAATTAGCACTAGCCTCAGATGCTCATTTACACCTTTGGCAGTCAAAGATGAGAAACTTGACTTTCACTGATGGTGTGTTATAATCACACCAGCTTGGAGCTTTTTCTTTCCTCTGATTTTCGTTGATAACATTCACAGCAATCTTTAAAAAATCAAAGTACATTTCTCTGAGTTAAACGTTTAACTCAGAGAACCTCAGGAGTACATAGACATATGTAATGAAATTTTAATTGATTGTTTTTTGTTTCTTTACTGTGTTGTTGGTCCCGCTTAGACAAATACTAAGAAAAAATAAAACAAAGCAAAACAATATATGCTTGAAGAATAGTTTCTGTGTATGTATATAAACTAAGAATTTACCACCAACCTAGATTATTAAATAAAAGTATTAAGACTTACAACAAATTCAAAGAAATCTCACTATACTATGATGAATATAGAACCTAGATTATTAAATAAAAGTATTAAGACTTACAGCAAATTCAAAGAAATCTCACTATACTATGATGAATATAGAACCTAGATTATTAAATAAAAGTATTAAGACTTACAGCAAATTCAAAGAAATCTCACTATACTATGATGAATATAGAATTTAGAATTATGTTAATATGTACCTTATGCAAGGGAATTTAGTTATCAAACTCCACTTTCAACAATGACTCAAGCTTCATGGTATTCATGCCCTGAAAAGTTGGGATAAAATGGAATTTGATGCATAGTTAAATCTTAAATAGGACCATCACTGAGAAAATGTATGTTTATCATTAAGTTCCTATTCCATTCTTAACTATCATAATAATCACTTTTTAAATATTTTTAAAGGTTATTTCCTGTTGTTTTTATATAATTGTGAAAGCCTTGAATAAATGGGCATATTCATCTAATTCATGCCAAAGTAATGCTATCTGCTAATGAGCATGGGTCATTAATCTTGTATTGAAATGCACTGTGTGTTCTCAAGGTGGCTTTGGCAGGAGCACATGATTGGGGCTGCTAATTCTCAGAAACACGATACTTATTATTTAGAAGAGCAGTAGGAGGGCAGCCCTGGTAGCTCAGCGGCTTAGCGCCGCCTGCAGCCCAGGGCCTGATCCTGGAGACCTGGGATTGAATCCCATGTCAGGCTCCCTGCATGGAGCCTGCTTCTCCCTCTCCCTCTGCCTGTGTCTCTGCCTCTTTCTCTCTCCTCTCTGTGTATTCTCATGAATAAATAAAATCTTAAAAAAAAAAAAAAAGGAAGAGCAGTAGATGATCAAGAAAACATAGACTAGAATATGAGAAGAAAGAACACTAGTGATGTCTTTAATAGATAACAGGCTGCAGACCTACTTGCCAAGTGCAGGGGAATAGATAAAGTCTTTCTGCCATAAATCATAAAGGCTTTCAAACCTGAAATGGAGCACTTTAAAGTATAATAATGATTTCCACTCTCTGTACACCTTCACTGCAACTCATTCACCAAAAGATAGTTCACATTAGCTCTTTACTCTCTCTTTAATAACTGAGTCTCCTAGAGGGGGAGAAAAAGAAACTAGAACGCTGCTGTTCAGATTCTAATTCTAGCCATTTTTCTATTTTGCCAATTGAAGGAATTATTCACTTACATTGTGTTCCTTCTTATCCCTTCAAGGTTAAATTTCCTTGGACTTTATTAAAGTAGATTGGGGTTGTTGTTATCATTTTGCCTGAATAAAATCAGATGTCAGAATAGATATTTCATTTCCTGAGAGTCAGACAGGTCTGAAGGAGAGCTGGTATTCTTAAAAACGAACTAGCCCTGTTAAGTCACCTTAGAGTGAGTTATATTTTGAGAGGGTGAAGCTAGCAAATTGTTAGATATGTGAATTCTAGACTTTGGAAAATAGTTTAAAAATATTAGAGAAGTGATGGGGAAGTCCAAAGCAGGGGACTGAAGCACATGAAGAGGAATGAGAAGCTTAGCATTCTGGCTATCTTTATGAACAAGGCAGAGGAGAAGATAACAAAAGAAAACATGGTGGTCATAAACCTGATTTTTCATTGACAAATGTATGAAAATTATATTAATGTATGAAGGGCGCATAGCCAAGAATGAAAAAGAGACATCAATCTCTGAAAAAATATATAAGGAAATATAAGCCTCAAAATGATCTGTTGTTTTTGTTTCTGGTCTTATTTTTAGTATTTGTCTTTGCTCTTTTATTAGTTTTGGGTTTTGATTTTTAAGCCTTGTATTCAGAGGAAGAAAACCGACAGCATAAAAAGGCCTATTTTTCTAGACTCATCATTTAACCCTGAATGAATGCAAAGTGGAAAAAAAAAAGTTTCTATTTCACTTTTTTCTTTTTTTTATAAAGAGGATAGCAATTTGGACTTAAAAAAAAAGAAAAAAAAACAAAACTTTGTTAAAGCGAGCTTCTATCCTTAATACTCATTAGGTGAGTGAAAACTTTTTCTTTTTTTTTTTGGTCTGGTGTATGTGTGAATCTCTTTCTAGTTTGCTAGATCTGTGCTAGCTTGGCCATATTCAACATATGGCTATATAAATTTAAATGTTACCAATTAAAGATAAATATAATTTAAAAATAAGTCCCTTAGCTATACTACCTAAATCTGAAATGCTCAACAGCCATCCATGAATGCTACTTACCATGTTAGATTGCAGATATGGAACATTTATATCATCATAGAAAATTCTACTGCAAGAGCCATTCTAAATTAACTATGATTCAGTTTACTAAGGAGTAAAATTTGGGGAATTTACATTTTCTATTTTTGAGTATTAGAGTAATATGTGCTCCATTATTTTATTTTCCAGAATTTTGTTTTCCAAGGTTGGTCAAGGATCAAACTTATTTTTTACTGATTTATTTTGTAAGTGAAGTCACTAATCCCAGACAATTTAGAACGACAATTACAAGGGCAATTCTTTTTCCTTTTTTTTTTTTTTTTTAAGATTTTATTTATTTGAGAGAGAGAATGTACGAGTGGCAGGGTGAACTGGGGGATGCAACGGCAGAAGGAGAAGCAGATTCCTTATTGAGCAGGGAGCTCCAAGCTGGGATTAATCCCAAGACCTTGAGATCATGACCTGAACCAAAGGCAGATGCTTCTGAGCCCCCCAGGTGCCACACAAGGCACCTGAACAAGAATCAGTGTTCTTAATCCATGTTGTTTTAGATTTCTAGATCAGTAGATGAAGAATATAGTAAGAATAATGTATTGAGACTTTAGTAAAACACGAAATTATACTTGTGGGCAAGATTTAGAGAAATGGAATGGAAGCCAGAAAAATTGGTGAGTTCGTTTTCTGATTTAACAACTCTAGTCAGAGTAATGCTTATTGAACTCCTACAGATTCTGGAATTTGTTCCTGAGTACGGACTATTATCCTGACTTTGAAATGAGGAAATGCACACGTAGGCAGTTAAAGTAATGTGCCCAAGGTCATGCATCTGGTAAGTTATGACAGTGTTTTTCTAATGTATGTGATAGGACACAATGGCTGTGCTTTTGTGGATAACTTATATGAATCATTAGTTATGATTACCTGTCAGCATAGTAACTTAAAACAAGGAATCTTATCATTTCATAACATAAAGCTGAAAGACCAAGTCCACTATATGACAACAGAATTAAGATTCTTAAATATTTGTACCAGGAAAAATAATGGGTTACATAAATGTAACCAGAAGAAACTAATAAAGAAAATTAAATCTTGTTATTAAGTTTTAGATATACCTCTGCCTGTGTCTCTGCCTCTCTCTCTGTCTCTCATGAATAAATAAATAAAATCTTTAAAAAAAAAGTTTTAGATATAGAGCCTTTATAAAATTATAAAATAAAGTAAAATTGTAAAGTTTTTAGTGTATATTAAATTAAAATTAATCAAACATGACTTTAGCACTTAAATCACCTAAAATTTTTATTTAGGGTTAGTCTTCAGATTAAGAAGTTTCATAGATTTCACTAACCTTCAAACTGATTAGTTTGTTAATATAAGAAGAAGGGATATTACCATCTCTGTGTCTCTCATGAATAAATAAATAAAATCTTTAAAATAATAATAATAATAATATTACAGTCAGTAAAACTTCTTTAGCTCTCTACCATAAAATAGCTACACTGCCTTTACTTTTGCTAATAGAATATAGTATATTCCATCTGAAAAAAATCATAAGCTGGTAAATGAACATTCTTCCAATTACTTAATATCTGAAGATATCAAGATAGTCACATTTTTCTCTGTTTACTTTTCAACAAAGCTTGATAAATGGTTCTATAACTTATTTGCTGTGTTTATTTGATCCTTTTAATTTTCCTTGGACTAGGGATGCCTGAGTGGCTCCATGACTGAGCATCTGCCTTTGGCTCAGGGAGTGATCCTGGGGTCCTGGGGTCAAGTTCCGTGTGGGGCTCCCTGCATGGAGCCTGCTTCTCCCTCTGTCTGTGTTTCTGCCTCTCTCTCTGTGTCTGTCATGAATAAATAAAAATCTTTTTAAAAAATTTTCTTGGACTATTTATATTCATATTATTTTAAAACTAGCATGTAATTAAGATTTAAAAAATGAAGTCTGTCTATTTGCTATATCATCTACTCTATTTTTATTTCTTCTTTATGCTCAAGCTCATTTAATTTCACATTTATATTCTTTGTTTAAAATGATTAGGGGAGAATAACATTAAATAAATAATTATAATTCAAAGTAAAAGCGAAAAATAAAGAAGGACCAAGGCAAATAATGGTATGTTTTCAAAGTGCAAAAGCAGAAGCCTTTTTAGAAATTTTTTTTTTTTAAAGATTTTATTTATTCATGAGAGACACAGAGCAAGAGAGAGAGGCAGAGACACAGGCAGAGGGAGAAGCAGGCTCCATGCAGGGAGCCCGACGTGGGACTTGATCCCGGGTCTCCAGGATCACAACCGGGGCCAAAGGCGGCACTAAACCGCTGCACCACCGGGGCTGCCCCCCTTTTTAGAAATTAAAAATAAAAGGAGAGCTAGAACAACACTATCCTTCCATCTATGTTTCTATTTAGTCTTTTAAAGTGAATCTCAAATGTCACTTCTTCCATGACAGTCTCCCATATCATCCAATCTTCTTCATATTTAGCAGGAAAGTTTAACAGGTTCATGGATTTAGTTTTTTCACTGTATTTAGGTAAATCAGAGAGCTGAGCATTAACCATCCTATTCTATAAATTAAAGCCTTCCTGTTCTGTAGTTAGTAAGTTGTGAAGTTAGGAGCACTCTTAAAGTATATGTTTTTTCTAGATCTAGTATCATATGTTAAGAATCATGTTTACACAATTTTATGATTCCATATGTCTCGTTCATATGTAACTTATCCCATTAGCACTAAATATGAGCCTGTGACTGAGACTTCTGCTATCAGGACAATCCAGCTGTCTATTGCAATGATTGAATGAGATGTGGGTATATGCTTTAATCAGGGCCAGTCAGACTTTCCCCTGATGTTTCTACTGATGTTAAAGGAAAAATAAAAATGCCTATTCTTCCTCTGTTTTCATCAGTTTTAAGGACTTGCAGCTCTGGGTAATTAGAAGAGGGAAAAATCTTTAGTAGGAAGTATCTAATAAGAATGAAATATAGCAGAAGTGAGCAGAACTAAGCCATAAATAAAGAGAGGAGAGGAAAGCTAGAGGAACATTTCTGTGCCCCCAAATCTAAGATAGGAGCCATGATTGTAACAATTATACCAGTTGAAATCTCTTAATTAGTTAGCCAATTCATTGTTTTTCTAAGTTAGGTTCTCACAGTTACCCAAAGGAGTCTAGAATTATAAAGCACATTATTAGTTCACAGATTCAAATTTCTGAATGTTGAGCAGAATATCATGCATGGATTTTCGATTCCAGATGGGGACTCCACATACTTTTGCCTAGTGTATCTTGATATCAGAGTCACCAAGGAAACCAGTGTAGCCAAGTACAGGATGGAACATCACCTTACTCACATTGAAAAGAAAAAGTAGGATCAGCTCCAATAGTGAACATCAGTCCTCCATGATCAGTGGGTAACCCTAGCAAAGATAGAAGACAATTGTCCTAAGCATTCCCCTCTTGTGCCTTGTGGGGTTGGCCAGGTGCCATATGATGATCACACTTAGGCAGAACAAAAGTATTAATTGAGCACAGAGAAAGATATTTCCACAAAGTGATAATAAGCCGACAGGCTATGTGGATTATCGCTTGGTAAGAAAAGTGATCCAGCCCCAAGGTTTATTCTTATGCAATAGAGAGTGTGGTGTGAATGTCTAAAGATTGTGTTTAAGAGACTGCCTTTCAGCTTTGAATAATATAATTTTAGCAATGGTATTGGTTACTAAATCATCTTAAAATATATATATATATATATATATATATGGAATTTTAATTTTCACTTAACATATTTATCATAATTGCCCTTCCCCAAACCACAATATGAAACCCATTATGTAAGTGTGTGATATGGCATTATATATGGCTTTAACACAACCTTTTCAAAGAACATAGACCATACTTCTGAAAAACAATGTTACATATCAACATGCTGTAGTATTCTTAAAGAAATACTATATTTATACTTTCAAAATCTCGGTACTATATGAATATATAGATGTGTGTCTTTCTAATAAACTACAGTTCTTTGAGGGCCATGGCTGAAAATTATTTATCATTATATCTCAAGTAATTAGCATAGTACTTATACAAACTGTGTAATGTTCCTAAGTAGAAATACAGAAAGATAGCATTCTGTCAAAGGTGCTCTTTAGTCTTGCCATCAGTGCATATGAGAATATTATTTTTTTATGTTTGATAAAAAAATTGTATTACTTAGTTTTAGTAATTTTGAACCTTATAAAGAACATTATGCTGTGTCATCAGACAACTTGCTGTCACTTGCTTCATATTACCACATGTAGCTATCATTCAGTCTTTTTCACCAGCAAAATACATTCCACAACATACCACAGTCTATTTATTTGTTTCTCTGTTGACAGTCATTTGTTATCTGCTCTTGCTTTTACAAAATTGCTGTATGAATATTTTCTTGTGGAGCACAAATGTACCAAATGCATCTTTGGTATATGCCTGGAAAATTATTGGGTCATAGAATATGTATTTAATATGAAAAGATAAGGCCAAGTAGCTTTCCAAAGGGATTAATCAATTTACAGCATTAATTCATATGAAATCCTGTTGGACCGCAAGATTCTTAATATCAATAGTCCAGTGGGATTCACTTTCTCTGGAAACTCTAGGAAACTACCAGAAGGAATTCTTGAGACAAAATATTTAACTGGCTACACCCCACCACCACAACAAATGATACGTTCAAAATATCACAGTTTTAGATGAGAAGCATAATATATAGAGAGAGTTAAACTGATAGATATATAAATTTGCCTAGCAGAAATGACATTATCTTAGACTATATTCCAAATCAGAAATGGCCCTTCTTTCTTCTCTAAATCAACTGTGATTCCTTATTCTAAGAAATGGCACAAAAGTTTCTATACACCAAAAAATATGGATCAAAGTTTGTTGTTGTTTTCCCTCTGCTATCCTCCATTATATTTTACAGAAGGCAGCCTTAGTCAATATTCGAATATTGTACACACAGTTTTTCCTTGTCATTCTACTGAGATTTTCCTTTTTGGAGAATAGTTCAGGAAGGATGCTCTATTGATTGATGGATTGAAACAAAAGGCTTTACCCTGAACCTACAGCTAAGCTCCCTCGGTATAAGTGATTCCTTTGAAGAAAAGAAGTGCTCTCTCTCAACTGTTGACTCTCTTGAGGCAGAAATAATGTCTTTGTTAGTACATACTCATAACTATGTTACTTCATTTGAGACAGTTTCACGAGATAGGCTACCTCTAAAAGATATATTAACCAGCAAAGAAGAGTAATTTTATAGAGAATGATCTTTCCCAAAACAATTACACAAAGATTACGTGTTCAATTTTTGTAATATCTACATGTTGTTATCTGAAAAAAAAGGAAGGCAGTAAATCTTAATGTAGTTTACAATAGTCAGAGATCACAATCTGCTAATTCTATTTATTTCCATAAGAAAGAAAATATAAATGAGGCATTGTGTCATGAGTATAAGGAAGGCACCAGGCTCATAAGTAGAAATTGAACAAATGTATTTCTAAGATGTAGATTTACAATAACTTTGCTTCACTTTGCATTTATTTGCTTCTAGGTTTGGCTATCTTTCTTTGTCAAAGATGGGTTTTGTTTGCGTTTATTTTTGTTTTTTATCACATGGCAATATTTTCTAATTATTAAACACAAAGAGTTTCTTCTTTGAATCTTAAAATGTTCAAATTCATTCAAGTAGAATCTTTATCACTTTGATTATCCAGGAAACTCTCCCTTAAGTTCCTGGCTAACAACCTGATTTCTTAAACTGATAATGACTTTTGCGTCTAATGTGAACATTCTTTATCTGATATATGCTTGCTACTATGTTATCCTTCTCCATGGCATTTTAATGATTGGATAGATTAATAATATCTCATTTTAAACTACTTTTTAATCAGAATCCCAGAAGAAAAAAAAAAAAAAAAGAATCCCAGAAGAAAGCAGCCTTTATATTGGGTGGCACAATTTTATTTCTGTTTTATACCCTTAAACTTTCCTCCCATCAAGCTACCATAGTTCAGGTGTGTTATGTGAGAAATGTGAGAAGTATTTCTGTATCCTTTGGGATAATGCCATCCATAATCCATAAATGTGAGAAAATACAATAATACTTCAACAAATAATTAATAATGAATGGAACAAATTTAAAAATGTTGGCTTATATTCCCAAAAATTCTAATTTAACTAACAAATAATTAAAAATTGGTTGTATAGTCTCCTTTATATGAATTAAATATAGTGCTGAAGTGAAATCATCACATCAGTAGTGGAAGTTACAGTGATCAATCTCACAACTTAGAAATGAAAATGGTGTATTCAGTGATTCAACATAGGAGGAAAAAAAAGAGAGAGGCAAAGCAAGAAACAGACTTAACTGTAGAGAACAACTAATGGTTAGTTACCAAAGGGAGATGGGTGGGGGGATGGGTTAAATAGGTGATAGGGATTAAAGAAGGCATTTTTGGTGAGCACCAGATGTTGTATGGAAGTGTTGAATCACTATATTGTACACCTGAAACTAATAACACACTGTGTATCTTAACTAATTAGAATTTAAATAAAAACTTTAAAAATATGGGATATAAATATAATGGAATATCATTTAGCCTTAAAACGAAAGGAAATTCTGATAAATGATACCACATGAAACTTGAAAACATCATGGTAAGCCATTATAACATTAAGCCAATCACATAAGACAAAAACAAACAACCAAAACCACACAAGTTTTTTATTATTCCACTTACATAAGTTATCCAGATTAGTCAAATTCATAGCATCAAAAAGAGAATGGTCATTGCCAGGGACTGGGGAGGTAAAAATGGTGAATTTTTTAATGGAGATAGTTTCAGTCACAAAATGAAAAAAAAAAAAAATGGGAGGTTGATTACACAACTCTGTGAATACACTTAACACTACTGAAATGTACACTTATAAATGGTTAAGATGCTAAATTTTATATCATGTCCTTTTTACCACAATTTTTAAAAATGAACAATGTAAGAATGTATGGGTTGGAAAGATTAGAAATTTTAATTGTGTGGTATAAGTTCACAACACTTAAGATGGATCTGTATTCTGAAACATTATATATTTCTTTTTCAGAATTCTGCAATGTCAACTTCTCATAATCAATTCTTATTGAAATCTAAATTAGTTTTTGAGGTTTTCAAGACTTCAGTTCTTTTTAAGTTTTATTTATTTTCTCTGGTATGTATTAAACTTGAAAGAAAAAAAATCTTAAACATTCCCTGCAGTAATGTTCTAAGAGTTTATTGAGGGTAATTTTAAATTTTCCACAGTATTAAAAATAGAATATTGAAAGCACATTATTGTGATAAGAGGTAATATTAAAATATAACGGAAGTGGTTTAATTGTCATGTACATTGGCATGTACTTTAAAAATGATTGCTATAACACTTAATTTCAGTGAATTTCTTTTTTGAAACAAATTAAATAAAAGATATACTTTTTTTTACAGGATCTGAGATTTATTTAATATCTAACCCTAGGGAATTGGTGAAATGCGTTGAGAGACATCTTTAAAAGCTAAAGGCTAAACTGCTGAAAGCAGTCATCTGGACAGCTCTTCCAATTATGGTTATGTGTGAATTAATGTGTTGAATGAGAAATAATATGAACAATTGTTTAGTTATTTAAACTTGTTCCAAATTTTTCCATATTAATAGTTGTGATTAAAATAGGTCATGTAACATTTATTCACCTGTCAATTAAATACATTTTACTTAGTTATAACTTAACTTTCATCAGAATTGAATAAATGTCATAGAATGCTTTTGGAATATTTTCCTTGCACAGGAGAATCAAAACCACATGAATAATACAACGCATACTAAATGACTAAGAAAATAATGAGTAATATTTTAAACACTTGAAAACTAATTTGAATTCATTTTAAAAATGAATTTAGAAAGAGTTTTCTTTTTTAATTCCCATCTTCTTTTAGAAAGACAACTGAAAATAATTGAGAAAATAATCAAGTGCCTTCAGTGTTTTAACAATGATAATTATGTTTTCTGCAATAATTGTTCCTATTAAAATATGGCCTTTATATAAGAGCCAATCATTAGAATGAAAGATAAAGTCTAGCAACAACTAATCACAAGCTTTATGCAATTATATCATAATACATTTGAATTATTAAGAGAGTTTTAGGAATGCTTCATAGAAAAAAAATCGCTACATACACGTCCTATCTATTTCTTCCACAATTACTACCAAAGATAAATGATTTCATAAGTTTTACACCCACAATTAAAGAGAATTGTTCACTTTAGTAAGCCAGAATATGACTGAAGAGTCATAAAAATGTAAAATATTCTGATTATTTTTATTTATTATAAATAAGAAAGAGATAAACATTTTTGTTCCCTAAATTTTTTACTGCTTGATTTACATATGATAAACTACAGCAATAACAAAAACATTGTTTAACCCTATAACCTCACGCAAACTTCTCCAATAATTTTGCATCTATTTGGCTAAAAGACGTGATTTCTTTTCCAAAAACTTCTAGTTTTATTTGAGTAAGCAAACAAAAACTGCAAAACGAAACAAACGTATAAAAGGAAACCTATTAGAACACTAAAATTAGAGTTTGCTGAATATAACTTAAGATCACTAAATTTTTGACATTGGGAACCATTTCAAAAGTCTCTCCTTTGGAGCTAAATTAACAAGGGGATGGCACAGTGCAATAGCAAATTTCTGAAAACTCTTAAGATCACCCACAAACATGAAGCTACAGTCGCAACTTTGTCTTTAATTACACAGATTTGAAGGGAGGCTAAAGTACAATAATTCGATTAAACAATAGTAAGCACATGGAAAAAATAAATATTGGAGCATATTTTTAATATTTTTGGCACAAAATTATGAGATTTTGGAAGCTGCAACAATACATTAATTTGCAACTAGGACAAAAGACATAATCTTCGGGGGGGGGAGATGGAAAACTAACAGCTGGTTGTGCAAATTATAGGTAGTTATACATTGAGGAATAGGCTTCTCCTCTAGAAAATGAGAAAATACCGTGCATGCATCAGTTTCTCATACATGCAGCATACTTTGAGAAATATAAAATTTCTACCTAATGATTTATAAAATCTGAAAAAAAAATCATATCTAATTATAGTCTGTTTTTTTTTTTTCCTTTTCTGTGTGTACTCACAGTACCACTATCATGAAGGGAAAAGACAAATAGAATTTATATCCATATGGTATTAACTTCTAGCTCATCACCTCATGCATAGTGTCTCTAAGACTGCATTTTCTTTCAAATCAAATTGTAAATTGTAATCCTTTACCACAGCCTCATGTGGTACAAATCTGCTGCCTATTCCATTATTCTCCCCTCTGTGAGAGAGAGTTCCCCTCACTAGTGCCTGGGCTCTGTTACTGACAATAGAGTATCAAATGTTTTTCCTCTCAAGGTCTTCAGAGCAACCCCTCTCATCCTGGAACTCCTTCCTCTTTTCCTTCTTCTCCCTAATCTATCTTCTTTTGTGATTCAGACTTTCTGTATGCTGTTAGGACTGTCTTTTGGCTTCCTGGTTCCCAGGATGCCACTTACAAATCTGATCTCATGGAGTTTTGAGAAAGTATAGGGTTAAAAAAGGAGAAATAAGCCATCTCAATGAGCAGGTCTCTCTGGAAAATATTTCTTCAACATAAGTATTTAACTACTTGAGGGTTTACTCTAGGCCAAGCACTATCCTAACCAGTTTACATGAAGTGACTCATTTAATCTTCATAACTCTAGGAGAGATATCTTATTTGCAACCCCATTTTACAGATAAAAATATTAGAGCTCCAATAAACTAATTAGCCCAAAGTCACATAGCAAATGGCAGATCCAATATATGAACCTGAGAGTTCTGTCTTTGCTCTGCAAATTCTTCACTCTTTTTTGGTGACTGTGCCTACTTGTAAGTAGCCAATTGGTTAGGGTCTATGGACATTTTGAGGCGGGTCCCCGGATGGACCTGTCTGTATTCAGCCAGGGGTCACTGTGGGTCCTTTCTATACTCCATTGCTCAAGTCCGTTTGCTAAAAGCAGCCTTACAAGTTTTATAATGAAATTCTATTTTGAATTTTATAATGAAACTTTGCTTGTCCAAGGCTTTCATGATGGCCTGATATCTGCAGGCTTGCCACGGGGAGAAAGGGAAAACATAGGTGTATCTCTAAATAAGATCTGTTCAGTAGTTGTCAAGCAACTGTATTATTCAAAGGAAGGTTCAGCATGCGCTATCTCCAATGAAGTGTCAAGGTGTGGTGACTTTCACACACTAATTGAGTTCATCTCTTGGGAAGTAAATAACATAAATTTTCACTTTCAGTATTGTATATTTCACTACATTTTGTTTTTATAAAAAATGATAGTGTCATACTTGAAATAAGGTTTTGTGTATTAATCAGACAATTGTACAAGATCCCCACTGTTGTCAAACTACTCCATTCTAGCACACTCCACAGCCTACTAAAAATCCCCATTCTTTCCATTTCTTCCCAGACATATCACTCCAGTCCCTAGGGTCATTTCACTAATATTTACTTGTCATTATTTTCGTTAGCATTTGGCTAATGCCTAGTATGCCTTTTGCATAAATCCATTTCTCAACTAATAAATATAATTTTTATATCATTTTTCATTCATAAACAAATACATGTTATATTGTGTCCCCACAAGACCATGAAATGTTTCAAGTCATAAATATTCTCTATCCATAGTCCCTTATAATATCTACTTATATTAGACACTTAATACATTACTGTGGTGAAAGTGATAATAAATTATAACTCTCTCTAAATAAGGTATTACAAGAAAAACAGTAAGTTCAATGTCATTCTATATATGGATAAGTGATATTCATTATTAATTACTATTTAATATTTGTAATAATGTAAGATGCAGGATTATCACATCTGTTTTATAATGGCTCTAGACATTAAAAATAACTTTGTTTACCTTTCTTAAAAAAGATTTATTTATTATTTTGAGAGAGAGGGAGAGCATGAGCAGGGGGAAGAAGAAGGGGAGAGAGAAAATCTCAAGCAGATGCTCCAGTGAGCGCAGTGCCTGACAAGGGGCTCAATCTCAGGACCCTGATGTCATGGCCTGAGCTGAAATCAAGAATCAGATGCTTAACCAACTGAGCCACCTGGGTACCCCTGTTTACCATTTTTTATTATAAAACTCCTATCAAAAAATCAGTTACTATGTCAAATGATGGAGATGCAAAACTGAAGAGGGGAAATCTGAAACTTTTGATCATGCAATCAATTTGAGGATAACCATTATCAAATATTTTTAAAATAAATTCAAAATAATAAGTCTAGCAAATTCCATACAGATGGAGTATATGATTTTATAAAATGACATAAGAGTAGATTTCACATAGAGATATCAGAGGAGCCTGTCCTAACCAGTAAGTAATGAATATGCTAAAAAAAATATATATATATATATATATAGGCACTAATGAAACAGGGAAAAGAAGGCCTACTATGCACAGGTGACCTGTGTCAAGAGGTGCCGCAGTATATAGTAAAATCTGAAAAAATGCCCCTCGTGGGTGGAGTGAGATCAGAAAATGATAAGTTTGGAAAAGTAGCTAAGACTGACTTTTGCAGGCATTTTTATGTTTGGGATTTTGAACTTTATTCAGAGTACTGTGAGCACTTTGATATATCTAAGCAATGAGTTACTGAATCAAATTTACATTTTGTCAAAAAGCATGCTGGTGGCAGTGTAGAAAATGAATTAAGAGTATAGGAGCGCCGTTGGTGCTCGGCTCATATCCCTTTGGTCTTTACCATTTCAGTGCAGACCAGTCAGACTTCCACGTTAGTTGCCCTTTTTCTCCTTGGCTTAAGGGCTTTCTCTTGCAGTTAGGGCTCCTTCTAACTGCAAGTTTAGCAGCCTGACTGTTCTAGAGAATTCATGACCAATAACTAATCTGAGTTTCTGTATTAATACCCCAGAGCCTTTGTCATTTAGATGGGATAACCCAGAGCACTTTTTCCTACAGTTTCCCAGAATTCTGTTGTGGAATTAAGCTTCAGCTGGATACAGTGGTAACTAGCTTGATCAATAATTCTTTTTTAGAGTGTTTGCCTTACTTTTTTACTCCCTTAAAGGCATTTCCTGAGATTATCTTTCCCCCCAAAAAAAAAACATTGGCTGAAATCTTTGTCTCAGTTGCTGCTTCTGATAAGATATAAAACAATGCATGTAAGGAATGGCAGGAGTGGATAACAGAGTACAGGTTAATACAGGCAAACCTCAGAGACATTGCAGGTTTTGTGCCAGACCACTGCAATAAAGTGAATACAGCAATAAAGTCAAATTATCTTTTGGTTTCCCAGTGCATATAAAATTATGTTTACACTACCCTCTAGTCTATTAAGTGTGCAATAGCATTATGTCTAAAAACACAATGTGCATACCTTAATCAAAAATATTTTATTGCTTGGGGGCCTGGGTGGCTCAGTCAGCTAAGCCTCTGACTCTTAAATTCAGCTCAGGTCATGATCTCAGGGTCATGGGATTGAACCCCGTGTTGGGCTCTGTGCTCAGCACAGAAGCTGCTTGTCCCTCTCCCTTGGTTTCTCCCCACCACTCTCTCTCTCTCTCTCTCTCTAAAATAAATAAAATATTAAAAATGTACTTTATTGCTAAAAAATGTTACCATCATCTAAACTTTCAGCGACTCATGATCACTGATCACAGATCACCACAACAAATATGATAATAATGAACAAGTTTGAAATATTGTGAGAATTACCAAAATGTAACACAGAAACACAAAGTGAGCATATGCTGTTGGAAAGATGGCACCAATAGCTTTGCTCAATGCAGGGCTGCCATAAACTTTCAACTTGTAAAAAAATGCAATATCTGCAAAGAGCAATAAAATGAAGCACAATAAAATAAAGTATGCATGTATACCTTTGAAAGCAACCTTGAAAAGAGGTAGAATGAAAAGAAAGCATGCATTTAAACATGTACCTGTGAGCAAATCTTATATATAGTTTCCCTTTTTGTTAAAATCCAGTCCTCTTTCTTCAAAGTTAAAGAGGATGGTAAACAGAGTAAATACTATACTCCAGAAAACATAGAACCTGGTGATTTACTCTATTACTTTGATCTTTTGATAATTTCCTGTCACATAATACCAACCAGGTTGTTCCTGGATCTAACATTTAGGAAGCAGTATTTTGTCCCTCTTTTTCTCATCAACAATTTCTTGCCATCAAAGCGGCTTTCCTTTAACTTCAATTCTGGATTTTTGTCAGATGTGTCTAAGTAGGGCCACCTGAGAAAAGTTTAATTACAAAGAAATATTTTATAAATGTCTATATTAAGGTAACCATATGGATAGTGCACTAGACCACATTTAGAAATATCAGAAAAGAAAAGTTTACCATATCTATATAGAGAGAAATTCCAATGGAGCAGTCTACCTTGACAGGACCAGTGACTACTGAGCTAATGATAGATTCCAGCTGGCACAGTGGCAGGATAGGATAGGATAGGATAGGATAGGATAGGATAGGATAACGGGGGACAAAATGCCCTGACCTCACTTTCTATCCACCCTCTGACCTCCTACCCAGTACTCCAAGTTAGCTGAACCCAACAGGAATCTAGAGAGCAGGGAATCCACTCATGAAGTCCATATATTCTTCCTCCAAGGGCAGAGATCTGGGAGGATAAGAGTGGAGAAGGACTCTAGAAGGATAAACCAAAGGTACCTCGTGTATAAGAAAAGTGCCAGTGATGAATTTTTCCACATCACAGGATTGATCACATCCCAAGTCAACCACATGAGCTGACATCAGAAGTGTTGCCCAGATTTTTTCTAAAGAAGTTTGGTCAGTACCAGAAGTTTCACAAAGCAGGAATTCTTTGTATAAAAAGAATACTGTTTGCATTATCTTTATATAATAAAACCAAATATCACACTGATTTAACACCGCACAATGAACTAATGAAGCAAAGTGGGGAATACCTGATCCAAGTTATCCTTCAAACAGAATGTGAGTTGAGGGATTGTTTTCTCAATATTTTCATGATTTGTGTTACTTCTCTATCACTTCATAACAAGTAACCCCCAAATTTACTGGTTTAGAACAACACATTTACTTTAGCAATGTCTGTGGGTCAAGAATCTTGGCACAGACACAGAAAACCAGCACAAGCTCACGTGTAAAAAGAATTTTTACTATATCCATTAAGTAAGCATAAATTCACTAAATGTTGCAGTCAAAAGACAGAAGATAAATAAATAATAAGGAAGGTAACTCTTCAATCTGCTGTTTACAGATGACCCACTTAAAAAAGCCTGAGTAAAAATAAAAGTGAATATAATATAACAGTTAAGGATTAGATTATATATGCATGCATTGATATGGACTAAGATTCAAAAATATTATTTTGAGTAAAAAAAATCATTTATGAATATGTACAGAACGATTACAGTTCATAAAGCCTAAGAAGTTTTAAAAGTAAACAATACATTTTTCAGAGATATTCAGAATCAATAAAAGGAATCAGTAAATGAATAAAAACAAAGTACTGCCTCAAAACTAGAATTTCACTAAGTCAATTGTTTTTGAATTGATCAATTGAAGAAATACAGTGCTAAATCATAGAAGACAGGAGTGCAAAAATACATGCAAAAGAAATAAGAATCTTTCATAGTCTTCATTGAGCAAGGGAGTGGAACTCTACCTGCCAAACACAAGTCACTCCAAAGGTATATGTCTTTGGGAAATAGTTGATTCAACAATTTTATCATACTAAAACACTCTATCTAGTTTCTTGTTTTAAGTCTACAAAACAAAATTCTAACATTAAAAGAGGCCATCTGAACGCTGACATCTAACTCCACTTGAACTAGCAATGACATGTCATTTGGTCATTTGGTTGTTTTGGTTTGTATGTCTTTACCTTTTTCTTTTCAACATCCTCGCTCTCTTTCTTAAACTGATTTTTATACTCCGCATATTTCAATGTTATGCATAGTATTTTCATCCTCTCTTTTGACCGAGTCCTAGCCTCATGTTGCCCCCTCCCTGTTTTATCTCCATATATCAAGATTAGGAGAGCTGTTTATGATGACCACGATGTGTGACTTCATCCCATAACATATTTAGCTTGTATCACCCTTTGTTATAATAACTCAGAAACACTTTTCCCTGCTAAGGAGTCCAAAATGTGTCACTTTCTTATATTTATTTTTATTATGCTAGTGTGAAGTTTAATATGTGATTTATTATCTCCCTTTTGCATTTAACATTGACATCATCCACAGTCATTGCTACCTGATATTACTTGAAAAACATTTATATATGCATTATAAATATTCTTACATTTATTACAATCTGAAATAGGTAAAATTTTAAATCAAATCTATTATTCAAAAATGGTCATAATGAAATGTTCTTAACTATTAAAAATTAAGATTACTTTCATACAATATTTTCATTATAGAAGTGTCTTTAAAACGATTGTTTTGAAATGTCATCCTTAAAAACCATTTAGTTTTTATTACTGCTTGCCCTACATGAAGAAGCAGAGAACCACAGAACATTGAGCAGCAGCATATAGTGGTAAAATGCTGCCTGACAATTTTCATTCTGCTAAGGATGGTCGGTTCAGATTTAGTCCAACAAAATGCTGTCCCATTTGGACTTCATATACATAAATAAGAATTCCATGTCTCTGCGTAGCAACACACACCAATCTCTAACTACTTCTTCAAGAATATGTCAAATCCTTGACTATCATGACAGAACAACATTTGCAGCATCCAAACCATTATTTTTTGAAGGTAGTTTGGTTATTTCAGGTATTTCTGCCCCTCACTATTTTATTTTATTTTTATTTATTTATTTATTATAGTCACACAGAGAGAGAGAGAGAGGCAGAGACATAGGCAGAGGGAGAAGCAGGCTCCATGCACCGGGAGCCGGATGTGGGATTCGATCCCGGGTCTCCAGGATCGCGCCCTGGGCCAAAGGCAGGCGCTAAACAGCTGTGCCACCCAGGGATCCCCCCCTCACTATTTTAATGGCAAGTTAGAGTTACTATTAACATTTTTCTTATCTTGTATTGCATGTGGTTCTAACACTCTAGGCCTGTAGGTTGTTAATGATGAGAGAGTAAAGTAGAAGTGAGGAAAAAAAGAAAAGCAAGTTTAAGACTTATGATAAAAAAAAAAAATCTCTAGCATGTTTTGTTTATTTACAGCAAATTTAGGAGAAAAACTTTACAATTTCCATTTTCTTTCTTTTTAAAACTTCCCATGAATACTATTATACGCTCATTAACAACTTTTCATTCAGGAAGTTTCACCTTTTGCCCTCGTTACCTTCTTCATGTATCATTAGACATGTGCTCTGTAGTGAAACATGATCAGGATACTGAGCTACACTTAGCAGGTAAAAAAGAAAAAAAAATGCAGTCTTTAGAAAGGTAATATTTATAACCACACACGTGTCCTTGAAAGAACATTATCTGTTCTGGAAGTCATGCAAAAACTGTCTGCCAGTCTAAAATTTATAAAATAAATGAGCATATTTTAACATCTGTTTTGAATGAATATGATACACCACGTGTTTAAGATATCTTGAATAGTGTCCTGCAACAAAAAGCATAGCAAAAGTTATGAATCACATGTCAAAATCAAACTACTTTCAGCATGGAGAAAGCTGAGCTTATTAGGAGCAAGAGAAAAAAGGTGTTATGCCTATATGGTTTTGCTCTTGACTGTCGTGTCCCAATAATATCTTGTAAGGTAAAATTTAAATGTTGATTTAAATGCATTAGTATGTTTTATGCCATATATCACTTTCTATTTTTCAATATAGCTATGTGCATAATTTGTCTCCCTTTCAGAGGAGAGTCTGTGCTTAAAATGTTCTTTTTTATAAAGAAAACCATGTACTTCTCAAATGTTGTTTGTTGAATTTGGCTTGATCCCCTATGTGAATGACCAGTAAATATTTGCTATTTTGAGATCGGGTTTTGACTCCCTCCTCTTTCACTTATGTATTTAGTCGTGTTACAGCAGCCACTTTACTTCATCCTGCTGAGCTTTGGTGTCCCCAAGATAAGGGTATACTGATTTGCAATAATGTACAGTAATAACTCTTCTCCCGAGGGAGATGGCATATCAGCAAACAACCAATTAATAGCCATAAATATAAACAGATGCAGGTGTCAGAAGCAAAGAATAAATTAACAGGTAAAAGTGAGCTCATGTATGTTCATACACTCTCTAAGGCCCAGTGGGTTATGAGCTAGATGACAAAATTAGAACTCATAAGATAGAGGACAAAGAAATAAGAAATTATGAGATAGATGACAAAGAAAAAAAGATGAACGTTGGACTCTTCACCTTGACCATGTCATAAATAATAGAGTGATCTATAATAAGTTAGGGATTATGTGCTGTCACTAATTAGAAGCTGGAAATACATGTATCACCAACCATGGTACCCAATAAGAATGGAGGAATGAATTAGCTGAAGGCATAATTTTGGAGTATAATGAGACCCATTCTCCCACTGCAGAGCATTTAAGGGGTGAATGGGAGCAATAAACCTTCATTATCAACTCATAATGTGTGCTCAAAAAGCTGTTAGAAACTGGAGACGGGAGGGCAAAGTATTATCAGTTATTCTTGGAGTATGTTCAGATGGAGAGTACCTCAGACAGAAATCCCACATCAAGACTATATTACTGAGGGTTTATGTCCCCTCCCCCTGGAATCGTGTGTTAATTAGCAGACAAGGCTACTTTAACTCAAAAAAATAAAACAAACCCTTTTTCTCTCTTCTGAGTTCTTGAAAAGGAAAGCATTTATTAATAACAGCAAGACTACATCTAGTTCATTATCTGTGAGTAGACTACGTGAGCATCCATTCTTCCATATTCCATTATGAACAGGAGTGAGGATGATGTTCTAACTCTCTTCTTACTGTCATAATGGTTGGCATGAACAGCCAAAATTAATGTCCTCAACATCTACACATCTTGCCCTGGGGCTTGGTGATCCTCTCCCACTATGACCTGGTAACTAGCCAGGTGACTTACTTTGGTCAATGAGTGTCCGTAAACATGACATAAGCAGAGGCTAGAAAGGTGTCTTTTTGTATGTCTAGTTTTCTCACCTTTGTAATTCTGTCACTAGTTCGAGATGAAATCTCAACTACTGGAGGAATGTGAAGAACCTGAGGAAGAGAAGTGAAGCCCTCCTAGATCAGCAAGCCCTCAGACAGCCTGCCAGCAGACTGTGGGCACATGAGCAAGAACGGTTGAGATCACCCAGCCTGTGTCTGCAGAACCACCCAGCCAACCATTGCACTTATGGAAATGATTGTCATTTTAAGACTCTGATCCTTGGAGTAATTTGTTTGATACATTTCTGAGTCCAAAAAAATCCTGAGAATTACACAAACACAAAAGCTTTGCACCATCCCATGTTGAAGGTGGAAATTCTGAGGTGCCTTAATAATTGATTTTCCCATCAGCCTCAATAACTGGGAAGAGTAAGTAGGAAGGATTTTTCGATAGGTGGAACTTTGAGTGCACATACTCTGGGGAACTTGCTATTTTATAATGTTTTAAAAAGGAGCTTTCTTCCTCTGGTAGATTAGTTAAGGAATCTGAGCTCTGAAAATATTTTGCTACTTGTGGAGAGCATAGAAAATGGGAAAACGCTGCTCCACAAATGTTAAATGATAATGGTGTTTATGATCTACTCTCCTCCCTGATCTTCTACAGCTGCCCTTGTGCTGCTCAGTTTAACTTTATGGACTATCCTGAAAACTAATGATTCCTAAAGGTTAAGGTTTTTCAATGAATATAAAGTCATGAATATTAGTTTTCTATTTTATAGGTTCATGGTCTATAATGAATTCCAGCTTTAGCATTTTCCTTCACTTAATAACAGAGAAGGTTAAAGGATCTCTATTTCTTGTCAAGGCCTTATCAATAAAATTAAAATAAAGAAGAATCAAGACATATTAAAGGTTAAGAGTAGGGTATCAGTGATTCTGCGGAGATACTCTCTCCTGAAGGTTTATTTGAAACATAAGGAAAGTGTACTCATAATTGATAATCTTTTATGGAATGATGTAATTTAAATGTTCCATCATTCTTAATTGAAAGACCAGGATACCTAGCACAGGTTAAGCATCTGTGCTCAGTTAATTAAATTGTCTTCTCAGTTAAATCATTTGATTAAAAATTGCTAGTCTTATTAAGTCAGACTTTTAAACTCATACCCACAAAGAGAACAGTCTTAGTGGATATCTTTCCATTCATTACCTCTTTATATTCTTATAATGTACTCTAAAGTGGATATGTATTTTCTCCCTATTAAGAACAAAGCAATTGTGCCTCAGAATGAAAGTTCATAACAGTTCTCTCTTTCCATGAAAACTTACTGTATACTCAAGTGTTCTTTATGACAAAATGAAACTCTTGCTATGATTTGATTTAGAAACATAAATTTGCAGCTGGTTTATATAGGTGCAAAATTTAATTGATTAACTTAACTATGTGTTTTAGAACTATAGTTCTGCAATGAAGACTTTAGGGAAACAGGGGAAAGTTTAATATCCCCAAATGGCCAATTACCCCCTAAATAAATAAATAACACTTTTTTATTCTCTTTTGCTTTGAGTTTGGAAGCAGACTATTCCAATCATTAAAAGTCTAGATTTGGAATCTTAAAAATTGGAATTTCATCCTATCTCTGCCACTTACTGGCTGAGTGACCTAAAACAAATTACTCAACTTCTCTAAGAATCAGGGAATGTTTAGTTGTAAGTTGAGGATAATAATGATACTTATTTCATAAACTGCCATTAGGAATAGATGAAAAATACAAATAAACTTACAATCACACCGCCTGACTCCTAATCAGTGTCCAGTAAATGACAGCTGTTACTATTTTTATTGTTGTTACCATCTTGACTTTATTGCCCAGCATGGTTGGAATGAATACAAGTTATGTTTCACTTCCAGTGTATTGTTTGCGGATAATTGAACTTTCAATCAGTTAAACTTCAGTAGCCAATTTCTTTCTCAAAAGTGGGTTATTTCTTCCTTCTCTCTCTCTCTTAAGACCCAGGAATTTGGTTTATACCACAAATCCTCATGAAAAATGGAGTGTGCATTATTAGTAATAATACACCTTATCAACCCTAAGGAAACACACAACGCAATTAACATTATTGTTTAATTAACATTAACTAAAGTTTTAATCAACATTAATTAAAAATTGGCAACGGATAGCAAGTGTTGTTTTTGTTGTTGTTTTTCTTAAAGATTGTATTTATTTATTCATGAGAGACACAGAGAGAGAGAGAGAGAGAGAGACAGACAGAGGGAGAAGTAGGCTCCATGCAGGGAGCCCAATGCAAAACTCGATCCTGGGTCTCCAGGACCATGCCCTGGGCCCAAAGCAGGCGTTAAACCGCTAGGCCAGCCGGGGATCCCACACTAAGTGCTAACAGACCACAGTCGATCTTGGAAGTAACAGACTCAGCCCAGTGTATCTGAGTTAATATGGCTATTATGCCTGTTCTTAAATCTTGTCTTCTTGTTCTTGCATCGATACATATTTTCTTGGTAACTCTTAGCAGGCTTTGATTCTGTCAAGTTCCCAAAATAAAATATTAAAGCTACTTTCTCCCATGCTCCTCCCAAATCCGACTGTAGCGTAATTCCACCAGCACTGACTTTGAAAACTCTATAACCTTTCCTGGAGGTGGAGGAAAGTAACTGACTTCTGGAAATCTCATCCTCCCTTTTACTTACTGATCTCCCTCCTGTTTTGTTCTGAGAGATCCTTACTGTTTGTTCAGAAGTAGCATGAAGAATTTCTACTTTCACTTTTATCATTCTAGGCTAGAATTTTCTAATGTATCCCTACATTATGTTTGAAGAAAAGAATGTTATATATTTAAAAAAATATTTAGAGATAGTTAATTATCACAGTGCTCAATAAAGAACTAAGAGTTCTGAAGGGTCATATGAGATAACTATGTATATGTGTGTTATGTATATACATAATGTTTCTATATTAGTTAATATATTAATTACTTCACACACATGTATTATGTCAGAGGAATATATAAACACACATATACATATATATTTCTGTTTTAGATTCACTCAAATTTATTTGAACTCAGAACTTTTTTATGTCAAATTAATTATTCTATCATGGAATGGCCTTTTTATTTCAAAGATTACACATTCTGTATTGTCTCTAATGATCCTGTCAGCCTCAGAGAACCAGCTCTTCCCAGCTCATATACATAGATTTAGCTATACCATGGACAGGAAACCAGCAGGACATGTTCTAAATTTTCAGATCATTTTCCAGATTTTCTGATTCATTTCTCCGAGAGATACTGTCTAGTGTCTTTTGTTTTGCTTTGTTTGTTTTGCCTTGGATCTCTTTGACAGTCTTGTCTAGCCTATGGCCTCTTTATTATTTCTCAGAAAAAAATATTTAAAATAAATGTTTTAAATAATATATATTAGCACAAAGGAAACTAATTATAATGAAATATAATGAGGATATTAGAAGTATACTAAGTCAAGTATATGCATCTTGATTAATTTATTAAATAAAAAAATATTGGCAGATTAGCAATTGTCATAATTTCAAAATAATGATGCAAATAAAAGATACTAGAAAATATTTGCAATATTTGTATAATGTACAAATATTTATTTGTACAAATATTTATTTACATATAATGTAATATTTGTATATAATGTACAAATATTTATTTACAAATAAATATTTATGCAAATATTTATTTTATAATGGGACATGAGAGATCTGTAAGTTCTCCTAGTAAAAGTTAGAGGTATTACTAATATTAGCATAATTTATTGCCTAACCAATATATTGAAGAACAAGTAAATTCCAGTTGGAGGTTATGGGGGAAAAATATAAAATCTTCATCTAAATTGATGGTCTCAAAAAAAAAAAAAAATTGATGGTCTCCCAGAATTCTCTCTGTTGTCTGTGATTACCAGGTTTAACATTTCAACCTTATAAGAAAGTTTTTATTGTTTTTACTGTGCTTGCATGAAAGTTTCACGGAGGTAGTTTTGAGTTTTCTGGTTTGCTTTTTTCTTTTTTTCATGTAAACCTTAGAGTTCTTTTGAGGTATATCAACTTTTGGTTCAGCACTAGTTAACTTGAAATAATTTTTTAATTAAGATTTCTATGATTGTATTACCTGTAGCAGTTTTATTCCCTCCTCTTAATCTACTATGAAAAGCATTAAATATCCTCACATTGCAATTTACTCCTATATAGTGGTAGGTCAAAATGAATCAGATGATTATCTGTACATTTTACAGATATAAAAGGCCATAAATTAATGCCTAGTTATCATATTTATATCTCATTTATAGGTATTCATTTCCTGTTTTATGCAAGTTGACTACAACTATGTAACTTTACAACCATCGCAGAATGCCATTTTCTTTATTTTTTTCCTAGCAGTAGAAAAGAATGATGTACTAATTGTTCTCACTATTGTAAGATTTAAGGTTTTATTTAAGTTTAGTGGACAGAAAAATTAAACATGAGTTGCTAGATAAAAGTTAATGTTTCAGAATGCAACATCAATACCTTATATTTAAATATGTTATAGAATTAAAATTTTTGATGTCATTCATGTAATAAAACTTCATCTTTTAAGTCATAATCATATATTTTAATACATTGCAACTAATAAATCAAAAACCCCCAAAGAGTTTACAAATACAGTATGACAAAACTCCAAAGAAATTTTGCAGTATAGGTTTGATTGTTTGACTTCCATTCACTTCAGCTTCTTAGAACATACCTGGAAACTGGGATAACATAAAATTTTTAAAGATCTATATTACAGAAAACTAATTTTCATGAAGTCACAATGAAGTATGTAGAGCCATTCCAGGTCCACAAACACTGTACTCATTATTAACATTTTTATTCAAAGCTCAGTGTAAAATAAGATTATTACATTTTCTGCATACTACCCTTCATGCTTTCCAGTTTTACATGAGTAATAAATTAAAAAGAAAGGCATATTCAGCAGTGGTAAATATAATGATAAAGAAAAGAAATAACAACTGAGATGATAAAATTGGATATGTGTGTGTGTGTACATATATGCACATATAGATACACACACTATATATGTCTAGTTAACACATGCAATAATTCATACTATATAAATGGTAGCAATTTCTATGGGTTTCTGTTCATAAAATCATTTTGTATAAATATATTGAAAAAAGGAAAGGATTAATGTCCTCAGCATATTAATTATTATATATCAACATTATCATGGTTCTTTCAAACCAAACTTTTGACAAACAATAAGGAAATTAACTTATTACTGGGACCACATGGCATATAAACTCCTTTCTTTCCCATATAAATAAAAAATGTTTTGGACACTATTTATTGATGAGGATTAAAAAAGAACATACTAGAATATTAAATGCATTATTAGAGCCTTTGGGCTCTATTCATCTTTTATAGTAAACATACTAGGATAATAGCTATGTTTGATGCTACATTTCTTGTAAGTGATACCTAACTGTCCTAATAGGGGGAGTATTCTACTATGGCCTGCCATGATCCCTCTGTGTGTCAGATGCTATGCTGCACCACTCAGAGAAGTCCCTAAGGAAAGAAGACTTTGTTACACACCTACTGGGATTGCTGCAGGTAGGTATCTCTTGGTTGTGACTCCACTTTGGGAGTTGCCTCAGCTAAAGAGCACTGCCTCACCATTAGTCACAGTCCAGTTCCAGGGCAGCCTACATCCAAAGACTCCCTAACATGATAGTAAAAATGTATCTCTGTTGAATCAATTTGGGCAAATCTGAAGGGCAGTTCATTCTCTAGATTAGTCTGTAGGGTTGTCTGAGCTTCCCTGTAGGACTGCCAAAGAGCTCATTTTCTTTCTTTGCTTAAGCTAGCCTTCTGCCCCTCATTCCCATAGGTGTAAATCCTAAAACCACTCCCTACTATGCCTCTGCATTATTATTTCATGCACAATGAAGTACAGACATAGAAATAAGTATTTCCATGAGAAAGACATGAAACATTCAAACATTGTTCAAAGGATAGGTGTCCTCTTTTGAGGAGTCATTCTGTCCAAACTTGGGTAATGTTTATCCCTTTTGAGGGAACAAAAACATCAGTTTATCAGTGTTGATTAATTAACATTTTTGCCATAAAACTAGAACCCCCTTTTCAGAGACTACGATTAACAATCACTCCGCTTATTTTAATTTGTTTTTCCAAATATATTTATTTTTGAAGAGAGTCTTCATTAATTAGAAGATATGAAGCAATACTTTCCTAAGCAATAATGATTATAATTATAATTAATTAAAATTGATAAATTAACTTCTGGTTATTATAGTCTCCCTATGTGCTCTATGTAAGAATTATTAGATTTACAAACTTATTATGTTCTTTCTATATGCCATGAACTGTTCAAGGTGCTTTATATATGTTATTTTAGTTATTACTTACAAAAATGCTCATGCAAACAAAGCAAATGTAATTATCCCCATTTTGCAAATAAGATCGAAAAAGTGACTTACCTAAGGACATGCAGCCAAGAAGCCCAATTGGATCTTATACTCAAGTCTGTAGAATACCCAAATCCACATGAAGAACTAATCTTTCTTGGTATATATGCAACCTTATAAACTTCTTAGTAGATGAAAACAAAACCAAACAAAAATTTAAACAAAGACAAAATAAGAACATTTATGGGAAAAACTTTAAAAGTCATGTATACTTGATTCTTATTTTTAGCTAAGATTAAGTTTTATCTTCACATCAAAGATAGAACATGTCATCAAATCTTTGTGAACTTGTTTTGGGGTATATTCATCTGATCTAATACACTGGGAATAGCTAGTAGTTCTTTATAAAACACATACACATACATCTTACTTTGGTATTAAATGTGTCCCTCTCTATTGTTTTTTTCATAGTCTTTAAAAAATAAAAATAAAAACAATATTAGTCAATACTCATCATGTGTGAGGCACTGGTCTTAGCATTTTAACAGTCTAATCCAATTAATACAACAAACCTACCAGACATGTACTATTATTATTTCAATTTCACAGATAACATAACTGAAGCATGGAGATGTTAGCTAATTCATCAATAATGGCAAAGGTGTTGAATGGAAAAGACAGAAGGGATGGAATCAGTTCAAAACTAGAACATCCAACAGAGATAAGGTGGAAAGGGGGAGATGAGAGGACCTAAAAAGAGCATATTCTTCACAAACATTTCATTTCCAGTCTCTTCTCACATGCATACCCCTTTTCTCATTCTCCTATCTCTTCAATAGTCTAATCACTTGGTTTCAGGTGACCCTATATGTATAACTGAATTTCAAGATATCCGTATTGTGATTTAAACACTCTAGAAAGTCAGGTACATCAAGTTATTTTTCTACTGATTTAACAGGGATACTTTTACCATTAGGATCACTTCTTTAGATTAAGGGATTATAACTAGATAGTATCTCTTAAAACATATCATAAGACAGCAGACCTGACTGATATGAGGTGCAATGAAATCTAACTCAGTGTGTACTACATGTGCACCAAAGATTAATACATTATTATGATTACTTCTCTGATTTAAAATGTATGGTCTTAAAGGAATGCTCTTAAAGAAAAAAAAATCTTAGAACTTTTAGAGTATATAAACAATTTAAGCATGCAAAGGGGAAACATTTAGAGAGCATCTTCCAATCTTCCATTTCAAAGCAAATATTGACCATTCAGTGTGATAAATACTAAGATAAACCTAAGAGTTCCTGAGAGTTCTTGAAACCCTCTTAGGAAAGACTCCTACCCAAATCTGGGATAGGCTAAATTTTATGAAAGAGAAAGTCCCCAGTAGAATCTTGCAAGATAGGTAAATTGAACATAAGTGGGCTTTACAGAAAGAGAAGCATGTAAGGAGGCATGGGGATACAAATATTTGGTGAGTTCAATAACTTACAAGTGGGTGAGTATTCTTCGGGCTTGGAGTTTACATGTCTTGCTGCATATATAATACCCACACTGCCTATAAAATATTACACAATATGATATTGTATAGGCAACATAGAGGGTTACATACACAATATTTTCCCTGTTTTCTCTGTTTATTATTTTTTTTTCTAGCGTGGATCTAATTTGTTCAGGTCATCAATGTGTGCAATCTCCTTCTCAGACTCCCTTAAAGCTAGAGGTGACCATAGACCACATTCAGCATAAAGTAAAAGTAAAATTATGACTTTCATGACAAAGTGATACATGTTCATACTGTTATGTATCTTTTTTGTATTACCCATTTCACCTCTTCTCTGCTAGAAACTGAAAAGAAATTTCTGGAAATGCATTAGCCTTATTTTGACCTTGAGGATGAAAGCCACATAGTGCAGCATCTAGAATAGAAAGATGGGAAAGAGCTAGCCTGAGCCCTCAATGACTCCTTCACTGTGTTAGTGTCCTAAAGGTGCCCAATGGCATATAAATAACTTGACAGGTCAGACAAAAGATAAAGAAGGGGAATGGCATTATCACCATTATTACCGATAGATGTGAAGTTGATTGTATGGATGAATGTAAGAGTCAAAGATTTTGCTAACTAAATGTCAATTAGGCAAAATTAACCAGTTATAAGCAATGTTGGACAAGGACAGGTCTCCTGATCCAAATCCAGAAAAAAAATGGAATATACTGAGCTAGAGCCCAATAGTATCCATGGGCTAAAATCCTATTTTGAAAACATAAGCAGAACTGTCAGGTGACATTAAGAGAATATATGAGGCCATGGCACCTGGGTGTCTCAGTGTTTGAGTGTCAGCCTTTGGCTCAGGTCATGATCCCAGGGTCCTAGGATCAAGTCCCACATCAGGCTTCCGTCAAGGAGCTTGCTTCTCCCTCTGCCTATGTTTTTGCCACTCTCTCCATGTATCTCATGAATAAATAAATAAAATCTTTCTTTAAAGAAAAAAGAGAATATATGAGGCCATCTAGGAAGAGTGTGCAACACATAACAGAAGTAGCACTTAAGCGAGAAGTCAATAAATGATAATAGACACCTACCAATGAGATAGCTGGAAAATTCAGAAGAGGGTGATATCAAGGGAGTCAATATTGTTTAGGAGAGGGTTTCTGTAATGATAATATACAGTAAGATCAATAATAAGAAAAGGACTGAATAAATGCTTTTCCTTTTCATCAATTAAGTCAGTGGTAACCATGGTAGCTTTAGTAGAGACAGCCATGGGTGGGGCATAATGACAGTAAAATGCTGAAGAGCAAATGGGAGATGAAAATATTAACTCAGTGAATGCAGTTCAAGAAGCACATAGCTTGATATAAAGATATACTGTGGCCAAAGGGAGTTTGAAAAACATACTTTTTGCTGTGGAAATTCTCAGTACTATTTTATTTCAAAATTATGGAAACTAAGCCTTTTTAAAGTAATGATGAGTTATAAAACAAGAGAGGTTTGTTAAATGAGCTCTAAGATAATTAATGGGCTGTGGCTCTCTTAGAACAAATGGCATCCCCAGACTAGAGGAATATACTCTGAGAACATGCACAAAAGGGAACCCTTGACAAGATAACATTAGGATTTGGGAGAGATGAGACAAAATAGGAAGCAAACCTAATTCACAGTTTTACCTGGATCTCATCTTTCTTTTTTTCTTTTTTTTTTAAACTAATGAGTGGTGCTACTCAGGGTCATATATAATGACTTAGGAACAAGTTGAAAGTAAAAAATATCTGCCAATCTAAAATGACTTAATGCTCTCATGAGATCCCTGTGTGCTAAAAAGTAAGAGATTTTTTTGTTTGGTCAGCCTTGGGTGGGCAGTATATCCATGATCAAATAGTTGTTTATTTCCAACTTTTCTCTTCACCTGACACATTATTTTGGTATGATGAAAAATAGAATAACAATATAAAACAAATATGTTAAGCACTGTGGGAACATAGTGAATGAGAGATAAACAATTATGACACTGATATTGAGTGAACTGAGTAGTTGCACTTGAATCATGAGCCAGAAGAGTGGTAAGCACTTCAACCCATTTCTCTAATATTGTGGCTGATGAAAAGTATGCCAGTTCAGCACAGGTTTCATTTTGTACAGTTTATAAAGGGCATCACACCCTGAATACCCAGTTTCAGGACATTAAGATATAAAATTAAATAATAATATGGAGACATAAGAGACTACCTTAAATAACTGAAATTGAGATAGGAAAGCAGGTAATAAATAATGCACAGCATACCCAACAGGCAAGTGACACTTCCTGCCACACACTTGAGCAAAAAAAAAGCAATCTTCTTTCTGTGAATATAGTCAAATATGTAGGCAGTTTCAGATAGAAAACCTGTAGAGATGAAAAAAATAGTACACTGTCTTGTCACCTATAAATCTCTGGCAACCAATAATGTGACACTTGTCATAATACTAGACAATTTAGTTTGAGGGAAATTTATGGTGGTCCTTTAACAATTATACTAACAAATTCTTGTGACTCCACATTTTTATTCTCTATGCATTTTAGGTAATGGTAAGAGCATGGGTTCTAAAATCAAATAACATAAATAAAATATACTATTAGGTACATGGTATTTTGCCAGTGAAATATTAAAACCATTACACCAAAACTTATCCCCAATATACGTGTTATATTTAAATTAACCTTGTGCTAGCAAGGCTCTGTTTTAGATAAAGTAGGCCATGAATATGTGCAGCATAAATAACTATTTACGTATCTTTTATTTCCCTTTATCGGTTCTTAACTCTTCCCTTGTTCATGATTCAAACTTTTATATCCTTTCCATTGAAGCTTTCAGAGCTCATAGTGACTTCTCTTTGCAGGCCAGACATGGCACAAGAAAATTCTCATTTACCAGGATGGGTGTACCTAAAAGAATGAGAAATAGCTAGATATTCAGGGAGTACTGGACATTGGCTCTGAAGTGACATTAATGTTGTGCCCAAGATTGCGAATCCGAGAAACCACCAAGGAGCCAACACAGATGCCAACACAAGAGGGTTTATTTGCAAACTTGGGCTTGGGTTCAAGTTTACCCGACACAGCGGAGCAGGGACTTGGACCCCGAGGTGGGTTTCAGCTTAGTTTTATGGGCTGGGCTAGGGGACCTCCAGAAGGGGTGGAGAAATTTCTCAAGTTCTGTTTACATTCTGATACGGGGCTTTTACGGGCATTGAGCTCTGTTCTTATTCTAATATGGGGCTTCCTGCCACTGGCTTGGGCTCTGTTCTCATTCTAATATGGGGCTTTCTAGGATGTTAAACTGTAAACTGTTTTCTTCCTGTAACTGAAGTAATATAAATCTCAGCTCTTATTCCCAGGGGCCTGGGATGGCTGTACTTGTGCTAACACTGAACTTAAAGTGGAATGGCCTTAATTTTCTCATCCTCCACAATTAATTCCTGGCACACAGATGCCACTATGGTGTATCAGTCAGATTAAAGACATATGAAGGTCAGGTGATTAACGGATTTTAGCAAGAATCTGTCTCACAGAGGATACACTCAGCCTTTGAAATGATCCTATGGTTATTTTCTATTTCTAGAATGCACAGTTGTAACAGATATAGTAAACAATTGCCAATCCCTAAACTAATATCCTAGCTCCATACATTTATGATGGTAAGAAAGCCCGACTGTAAGCTTTTATTACTGCCTCCATCTTCCAAAGCAGTAAACCAAACTCATATAACATTCTTGGAGAGCTTGCAGAGAACAATGTTACCATCAATGACTTAAGAGATGCAGAAATGGTGATTACTTCCATATCGCTATCCAATTGGCCTATTTGGAATATACAGAAGACTGGTGGAGGAAGAGAATTATTATAATTGGATTAGTTGTAGTCTCCAATTGCAGTTTCTCTACCAGTTGTGGTTTCTTTGCTATTGCCCATCAAAACATCCCCTGGCATAAACATCTACTGACAGGGAATTATTTTTTTCCTATACCTATTAGTAAACACCATCAAAGTTATCTATATATGTTCATGGCCCTATTCTCCAGCGCTGTTTTATAATCGTGTCTACAGAAACCTTGACAGCCTCTTCACAGGGCATCACACCAGTCTACCACACTGAATATATAATGTTGACTAGACCTGTTAAACAGGAACTAGCAGGTTTTTTTATATACCTTATTAAGGTACGTGTATCATAAAAAGTTCAGGGTCCTCATAACTCAGTGAAATTTCTAGGAGTCCAGCTATATAATACATGTCAAGATATCCCTTAAAGGTAAAGGACAATTCTGTATCTGGCCTCTCCTCTCCTACCACCCCCAACCCTCACCAAAAAAGGTACAAAGACTAGTGACCCTATTTACAGTCTGTATGTAACATATACATAAGTTTTATTCTACTATCACAAAGATAAAACAAAGCATTCTTTTCTTTTCTTTCTTTTCTTTTTTCTTTTCTTTTCTTTTTTCTTTTCTTTTCTTTTCTTTCTTTCCTTTTCTTTTCTTTTCTTTCTTTTCTTTTCTTTCTTTTCTTTCTTTTCTTTCTTTTCCATAAGATATGGAATCCAACTTGCTCCTGGGTATTAAAAGAGGCTGAACATGTTATCATGAAAGCAGTTTCCCATCATGAACTGTGATGTTATCTGACCTACCACCATAAATGTTGGTGTACACAGAAGTATTCCATCATTAAATGGAAGGAGTATATACAATAATAGGCTAGAAAAGATCCTAAAGGTACAAGTAAGTTGAATGGATAGTTAGCTCTGATTCTAATAATTCTCATATTTCCTACAATTTCTTCCTTTCTCAGTTTTCTTTATGGCCTTATGGGAAGTACACTCTGATCAATTTGGGGGAATAATAATTCAATTCTAGTCTAGAGATGGTTATACACAATACACCATGTGTGTGAAAGGAGACAACTGCTTCATTACTGCTTCACCTAGGAGTGACTCTAAAGAACAGCAGTGAATGAAAATGTTCTCAAAGGGAGTTCAAGAAGACTATCTTGCTCATTTTTTTTTTTTTTCTGGAAGAAAAGAAATCCAGAGGTAGGAGTCATCAGTTAATGGGCAGTAACTAATACTTTAGCTAAATTGTCAGGAAGTCAGGGAAACACAATTAGAATATTGGCTAAAGGGCCACTTGTTTAGGGACAAGTGTAAAATTATCAGTGCCCCATATGAATGTTTACCAAAGATCAACCTCAGTAGAAGAGAGTATTAATGAACACATAAATACAATGCCCCAAACTGTGGATGGCAATCAGCCACCTTTGCTCTTATCCAATAAATAAAGTGGCCATCACAGCAGGAATTGAGCTTAAGGTTGGCTTAGAAATATGGATTTTGTAAATCCTTAATTAGTGAAAAAGTTAGCATATTCTAACCATTGCAATAAAGCAAGAAAAAAAGAAATGAAATGCACAGAGTTAATGAAAAAAAAAGATAAAATCTATATTTGCTGACATGATTATGTATGAAACCCCAGGGAAACTATAACTAAAAGCAAAAACTAAAATAAAACAAAGCACAAAATTCTCTAGAATTAATAGTAATTTCAGCAATATCACAGAATATAAGATCAACATGTAATCAAGCATATTTCTATATATTAACAATGAATATTTGGAAACTGAAACAAATAAAATAACTGCTTACTATCATGCTTAAAACAAAATACTTAGGTTTAAATTTAATATAAGGCACATGTATTATGAAAATTATAAGTTGCTAATGAAGAAAAATCAATGAATAAATGAGGAGATACACTATATTTATGAATTGAAAAGTCAACACAGTGAAGATATGAATTGTCCCTAACTGACCTACATTTTTAATATAATTGTTATCAACTTCCCAACAAGATTCATGTGGGGTTTTTTTGTGCCAATATAGAAAAGCTTATTCTTAAATTTATATGTAAAGGTAAAGAACCTAGAAAAGCTAAAACAATTTTGAAAAAGATTAAAGTGGGAGAAATCACCTTGTCCAATATTAAAGTCAACTGTATAGTTTAGTGTGCAGAATATATGATATTGGTGGAGTGATACATAGATAATAAAATTAAATAAAGAATACATATAGACTCATATAAATACACTCAAACAATTTTTGACAAAAGTCATTTAAAAGAAGAGGACTAGTCCTTTCAACACATGATACCACAGTGAATGGTTATGCATAGGAAAAAAATCAAAGTCAATCATAGACTTAAATGTAGAAGGTAAAGCTATAAAACTTATAGAAGAAAATGTAAGAGAAAATCTTGAGGATTAAATCCTAGTCAGAGCTCTTAGCCTTGATACCAAAAGCACTAGCCATAAACTGGATCTCATAAAAACAAACAGCTAACAAACACAAAAAGTAAAAAAGGAAGATTTTCTTTGCAAAAGATATAGATATGAGGATGAAAAGATATTCTAGAAAAACTATTTGCAAGCGACATATCTAAGAAATAGTACCTAGAAAGTAAACCTGTATTTTTTAAAGGTATTTTATTAGTCATTATCTTGGAGATAACAATTAACATCTTTAACTTGTAACAACCTAGTTTGAGTAATACCAACCAAGTCTCAAAAGTATACAAACACTGTGCTCTTAATATCTCCAACTAAAGAACTAATTTCTTTTAAAAAAATTATTCATTTATTCATGAGAGACACAGAGACAAAAGCAGAAACATAGGCAGAGGGAGAAGCAGGCACCCGGGAGGAACCTGTTGCAGGACTGGATTCCAGGATCCTGGGATCACAACTGGAACCAAAGGCAGATTCTCAACCACTGAACCACCCAGGGGTGCCCCAAAGAACTAATGTCTAAAAACTCTTTTTAACATGATTTTAGGACACCATGCTTTGATTTTCCTCCTACATTACTGGTGTTCCAACTTGGTTACTCTTCTGCATTACTAGTTGTAATTAAGGAACTAGTTCCTTCATCTTTCTCTTCATATTTTCTTTATCTCCTTGTTTTCTAAATCTTTGAGTATCCTAAGATTCAGTCTTTACGCTTATCTTTTGTGTTCATATTTACTTTCCTTTAATAATTAAGCTTAGATATCATCTATATACTGAGCCCCAGATATGTACATCACTTCTATCCTCTGCATCCCAGATAGCTGAATCCAGTTGCCTACCTAATATTTCCACTTTAATATTTAAGAGGCATCATAAAAATAGTATTTTTAATATTGAGCATCTAATCTTCCCTCCAAAATGTCTTCTGATATTAGTTTCTACTATCATAGTAAAAAGGCATCTCTAGTTTTCTGAGTTGCTGAGAAATTCTCAATTTTGTCTTTGATTCTTCTTTACCCATCCATTCCAAAAAGCCAATCAACTAGAAATTCCTCTTAATTCTTAAAAAGATTTCAAATATCCCACCACTTATTATATTCAATGCTACCACCCTACTGAATCCACCATTATATTCATTTGGATTCTTACAATAATCTTCAAACTTTTTCTTCTGCTTCTCTTCTGCTTTCTCTGGTTCTCCTGTTTACACCCAGTATATAGTGATACCACAACTAGAGCAACCTTTTAAATATAAGTCAGATATTTTATTGATAAAGACTTTACTTGCTTCCATATCTTGGCCATTGTAAATAATTCTGCAATAAGCATAGGGTGCATATATCTTTTCAAATTTGTGGGGCTTTTTTGGAGGGGGTATAAATATCCCTTAGTGGAATTACTGGATCATATGATATTTCTATTTCTAATTTTTTGAGGAAACTTCAAAACTTCAAAAACTACTGTTTTCCAGAGTGGTTGCACCAATTTACATTCCCAGCAACAGTGCACAAGGATTTTTTTTTTCCATATCCCGATCAACACTCATTATCTCCTGTGTTTGTGGAATTTAAGAAACAAAACAAATGAACAAACAAAAAGAGACAAAATAAAACCTGCCACAGACTATCAAATATGGAGAACAAACAGCATTGCCAGAGAAGTGGGGAGGGGAGGAAAGGTTGAAATAGATTAAGGGAATTGAGAGGTACAGACTTCCAGTTACAAACTAAGAAAGTCATGGACATAAAAAATACAGCATATCAAATATAGTCAATTAGATTGTAAAAAACATTGCTTAGTGACAGATGATAACCACTTATTCTGGTAAACACTAAGAAATGTACAGAATTGTTGAGTCATATATTGTACACTTGAAACTAATATAACACTATGTTAAATATTACATATACATCTATTAAAAATTGTATTTTATCTCACTTTCCTCTACCCCTGAAGTACTTTCCTCTGTGGGCATCATCATCTAATAGAACATTTTTCTCACTTTTCTAATTTTTAAGTGTCTCTTTTTCTTTTACCAAATTATCAGTAATGTAAAGGCAAAGATTTTCATTTATTTTTTTCTTCGGAAATCCCCACATTTCCTGACCTGTAGTAGATATTCAATAAATATGTGTAAAGTGTATGAATTTTTTAAAAGATTTTATTTATTTATTCATGAGAGAGAGAGGCAGAGACACGGACAGAGGGAGAAGCAGGCTCCATGCAGGGAGCCTGATGTGGGACTGGATCCTGGGACTTCAGGATCAGGCCCTAGGCTGAAAGCAAGTGCTAAACCACTAAGCCATCCAGGGATCCCCCAAGTGTATGAATTTTTAAAATAAATCAGTAAGATAGAAAATTGTCAAGACCTGAAAACTGTCTGCTATTTATTCATAAACACAGAGAGAGAGAGGCAGAGACACAGGCAGAGGGAGAAGCAGGCTCCATGCACCGGGAGCCCGACGTGGGACTCGATCCCGGGTCTCCAGGATCACACCCCAGGCTGCAGGCTGTGCCCAACCGCTGCACCACCGGGGCTGCCGGGTGCTGGGATTTCTTATCTGAGTGACTGTGAAGATTAATTTTTCCATTAAATGAGAGACTATGTTAAACACTGAGGGTCAGAGAAAGACAATGATTTTGAACATGTTGGGTTTTAGTTATTAATATTAATAAATAAATATCAAACTAGCTATTATAATTTATTATGAGGGGCTCCTGGGTGGCTCAGTCAGTTAAGCATCTGACTCTTGGTTTCAGCTAAGGTCATGAGCTCAGGGTCAATGAGATGGAGCCCTGCAACAGGCTTTGAGCTCAGCACAGAGGCTGCTTGAGATTTCTTTCTCTCTCTCTGCCATTTCCCCCTCTACATTCTCTCTCTTTCTCTCTCTCTCTCAAATAAATAAATAAATAAATAAATCTTTTTTTTTTTAAAAGGATTTATTGTAAGACATAGAGTTAGCCTAAGATATAGATTATCAAAAAAAAAAAAAGTAGGTCTTTATTTTTATTTTCTTAAAATATATAAATTAATTATTTTTCTTTTCTGTTTTTTTTTTCCCCCTTCCACTAATGCATATATGATGAACAGATTTTACCTCCATGTTGTGGTTATATTTGGGATAGTTCCTTAAAATGAAGGTTTTGTAGTTTTCTTAATACCTGCCTTGGGACCAGACAAGAACCTCAGAAATTTTTTTTTAAGATTTATTTATTTATTCATGAGAGACAAAGAGAGAGAGGCAGAAACATAGGCAGAGGAAGAAGCAAGCTCCCCGCAAGGCATCTGATGTGGGACTCGATCCTAGATCCCAGGATCACTTCCTGAGCTGAAGGCAGAGGCTCAACTGCTGAGCCACCCAGTTGTTCCAGAACCTCAGTGATCTTTACGAACTTCCTCAAGAACAAGGTTCTGAGAAAGAACTGACAGGTACCTAGAAATCCACTTAGCTGATGAATAGGAAAGACCTATTAATATGTGTTTATATTCTATGGATAATCAAAATGCACAGTGGTTAAAATAGGGTTTCTAAATGAAAGTTTCAAAGACAGAAGCTCCAAATTATAGACACTGATATGCAATCAAGCCAGTTCTCACATGAACAACTCTAAATGTGTGCTCCAGGGTAAGAAGCAGCAGAGATTTATTTATATTTGTTAATGATCCTCCCAGTAGGCCAGCCAGTAATTTAACAGAAGTTTTTGAAAAAAATTAATTAGTTTGTAGTTTATGATATTTGGAGAAGCAGTTAAGTATCAATAACTAAGTTTGGGTTTCAGTACTTGTGGACAGATTTTGGTTAGTAAGTCACACCCATTAGAGTCTGGTTACATCATCTCTCTGTGGGTCTGGTCCCATCACCTGATGACTAATGCCCTCATAGATACACAGAAGGTTTACAGGGGGTATTTTTCTTTGGCACAATATGGTTCAAAACAACTATGATTAGTTATTATCCAACAAAATTATATTCTTTTCTTAAGCTGCTTTATGGAGAGTTTTTAATCAGAAACCTCTCATGTTTACAGAATTAATAAACCCAGGCTACAGACATACTACCTAGCCACTTAATTTACCTTTCTTGAATTTAACATTTCAGTGCTTCAGAAATATTTGATATCATACAGGTTGATCACCTACTTACATTTAACTGCAGAAAAGTTACCTGTCCCACAGTAGCACTCCTGTTTAAGTAGTCAGTTGGTGTCCAGACTACATCTTTTCTCTTCATGGTAAGCAAAGGAAAGAAAGAAGAGTCAAATCTAATTAGCAATGAACATGGATTATGAAAACACTAAAGAATGCAGGAGATACTAATAAAATAAAAACAAAGCTACTATGATTCCTTATGACAATAATTTTGACAAAATAAACAATGAAATCCATTAGACCCAATTTGGGGAATTTGTTTTAGGGGAAAAAAAATAAAAGAAAAACATCAAATTCAATGCATAAGATTCACACTTATTCTTAAATATTTAACTTATTTGTTGTGCTTTTTTAAGAATGTACTCCCTTTAAAAATCACTTGAGAATTACATTTTTACTCAATAGTGCATAATCCAAAGCATAAATTTCTGGCTTTTTTGCAGATAATACAAATTAAGAAATAATTTAAAGGACTTTCCAATAAAAAAAATCTAGTATTCAACTATATTTTAATACTTGATAAGAATCTTTGATTTGGCTTGAAGTCTACATTGTACGATTTATCTTCTTTTAATTTTGAGGTAATGAGATTTTTTTGAGGCAATGATTATCAGAGAATGCTTTAAACCTTAAATTTTAATCTGCCACTAAGTGCTAGGAATCTGGAATATATCAAACATTTGTAAATAATGATGTTTATTTTAACTGTATATCTACAGAAGAAAGAATTATATGATTTCCAGAGAATGAAATGCTTCATCATTACTCTGACACCCTGGTTTGCCTTTACCTATATCTGTGAACTTGAGCACACTAATTTTTCTGGTATTTACTCAATTAAAACAATCACTGTAAAAATTTATTGCCAGGTATCAAAATAATTCTGATTATATGTATCAGAATATATATGATTACATACAATGATTACAATAATTATTTCAGTCTCTTTAATGACTTTTATTCAATACAATCAATGCCTTTTTCAGTTATAAGTGAAGACTAAATGTTTAAATATGATACCAAAAAAGTGTTTAAGTTCTCCGAGATTATTTGTGGGAGTTGACACTATTTAAAACATGATATCCCATCTTCCCTTTCCCCTGGCATTTCCTTGCATTCTCCATGCCTTCAAATTGATGGTGATTTATCATTGCCTCAAAGGAAGGACAGAACATAGCACAAAGAAAAATATGTATCCTGCCTGTTTTTTGAGTGCTCAAAACCTAGACCTTTGAGGTGATAAGATGGGGATGGAAGAATTTAGATTTGGAGTCTAGACAACTTGTTTCAGAGAAATGAAGAAAAGACTTTTCTGGGCTGGGGTAACTATATTAACTGAAGAGAGGAGCCAGTTGTATTGGTCTAAGATTAAGATACAGTATCAAAGCTCCTGGTCAGAGTTCCAGGAAGTCATCCAGAGATCAGAGAGGTAATGGATGGATATAGGGTAATGAATTCACAGGACACTCAGTAAAATTTCTATGCTCCACAAGAGCAAGAAAAGAACAAAAATATCTAATATCTACTGAATACCTTGTCCTCTCCACATAAAGGACATTACTACTTATAAACAGATTTTTTTAGCTTTATTATTTATTCACATTTATTTCTTCCCTTTCCAGCCTTGCCTTGATTCACTGTATGTGATAAACTGTGTCACCCTTGCCCCATTTGTCTTTGGACCTGTCAATGAGACATGATTTGACCAAAGGAATGTGGGCAGAATGGAACTCTCTAGTTCCAAGCAAAGGCTTTAAAAGGCATCACATGTTTGTCTTTTTCCAATTGTGCTGTGCCATCAGTTACAAAGAGACCACTTTCCAAGTAGCTATCATTCCTACAACCTGGGTTCTAGCATGGAGACAACTTGATTTTACATGCAGCCTGGAGCTAAGTCCAGCTAAGCCAAATCAAACCCAGCCAACACACAGCCAAGATACAGCCAAGATTCCTCTTACATAGGAAATCACTTTTGCTGTTGTGCACCATTAAAATTTTGATGGTTTTTAATCATTCCAAAGATTAACCACTATAAGAAATGACAACACAGAACAGATTATGTTAATTTAGTGGAGAACTACACAGGAAATGACTTAAGAATTGACATTATCCACCCACCTCATGATATTTAGGAACTGTCTTGTAAACTGTGCGGTGGAAATAGCAAAAATTGACCAAAATTAATTTCTTTAACCTAATCGAGAAGACATTGGTTAAGTGTAAAGAAGACAGTAAAATGAGGATTAAAGAAAAACAGTATGAGTTTTTTTAGGTAATAGAGTTTAGAGATTTGCTGTCCAAATATAGTAGCCATTTGAAACATATGGCTCTTTAAATTTAAGTTAATTAAAGATACATAAAATTAAAAATTCAACTTCTTGATCATGCCACCATGTTTTAAATCTCAATAGCTACATGTGGTTATTAGCTACACTATTGTAGCACACATACTAAAAATTATTTTCATTATCGCAGAATGTCCTCTGGGACCGTGATCATCCAGAGATCTCAGTGATTTACCCTTTATATAGATAACAACAGATAAGATAAAGTAACTCCCATGTTTTCATCTTGGACAAATAGAATATTGTGATAGGTTGTATTATTCTTACAAACATTCAATTTTGCCTTCCACTCTATTAATGTATGGCTTGGCCTTGTAAATTGCTTTGGTCATGTGAATAAGAATACATTTGACATGTGTCATGTCTAAGCAGAAGCTTTAAATAAAAACCATGCATGAGTGCATGGTTTATCTCCGCTCTTTGATCTTATCTTTTGACATAAAAATTGGCATGTCTCAAATGAGAGCTGTTCCTTATTTTGAGTACTGGAATGAGATGGCTTGTGAAGCAAAAAACAAGCTGGAGCAGGCAGACCTGCACTTCAGAGGATAACCCGGAAGCAACCTGTAACCCTCCTACAACATGAAAAAATGAACATCTATTGTTATAAGTCACTGAAATTTAGATTATTTGATTCCTCTAGCCAATCTAATCAATTCTGTTGGTTCATAAACTGACCTCTGTACACAGCAGGCAGGGAAAGACACAAGAGAGAAGCAGACTATTTATTCCACATTGGTAGGTGGCATGTTTAATAAGCAAGAGAACTTACAGATAAAGCTTGTTTTGGGTGGCCACAAAATTAGTAGATCCCTGTACCCACCTGCCAGGATTTTAAACATTTGGATAAAGATCATAACTGGGTTTAGTCACATGTACCATCTAAGATAGCCCCAACAACATCTTACTCTCAAGGCTGTGTCCTTGGAACAACTGGAATGATGGGCAGAATGTACATTCCAATGACAGAGGAGGAGGTGAGGGTCTCTGATTGCCCAGGTCCAACTAGCAGGTCAGCCAGTGGTCACATCTCTCAATGATGTCCTCCAATAAATACCGAAATGATTCAGAGAACCCAAAAATGTTGGAGTACAAAATAAAAGTTTAATATGTTGAGCTTGAGCTGCCAGTAATATGGTCTAATAAAGATGCCTGATAAGATGTCCAATAAATATCGGGTTCTGGCGCTCAGGAGAAAAATTGAGGCAAATCATATAAAATGTGGGCATAAACTGCATAGAGATGATCATTTGCAACTTGGGAATGAATGTTATTATCCATGTAGAATTCATAGTACAAACAAGAGTCCTGAAAATAAAATATCATTACAGTAGATTAAAAACCTCCAAATAAATTTTCACCTTTTGATAGAAGTTGAAAATAATTGCATTCTGGAAAAAATGCTTCACTCTCTAAAATGGATTGACTAGGTTTAACTCTACCCAAAGACCCTGAGATGGGCTTTTTCTGACTGCATCAATCAAAGTATCCTTTTGCCTTATACACAATGATCATTACCCTTCATAATCATGAGAGATGTGAGAAAGTATTTGTGAGGCTTCTGGGAAATAGAACACTTTCCATATAAGCAGGAATATATACTTATCCCTTGATGTAGTGTGACATTGTGAAGTGTATGACTGCTATAACAAAATGTGACTTGAACAGATTTCCTGAGGATACTAGAGTAAGAATGCCCTAAGTGGAGCCTAAAAAGGAAACTAACATCATGATGGAAAAGTGTAAAGGATGAAGGCATACAAAAAAATAATAATAATAATAACCAGGGTGCTCAATGGCATTATGTGAGCACTTTATACAGGCTCACCCTAAACAGCCTTACTGCTTGACTCTTTAGTTATGGGATCCAATATATTCATTCTAGTGATTAAGTCCATTTGATTTAGGTTCTCTATATGTTGCAAGAGAGTCCTAGCTATTGTACATTAAAGAACACAAATATTTAATTAATGGATAGAAGAAGAGACATTTAATTAAGCCTTGAAATGACATGCTATAGAAAACAGAGTAGTGAAGAGTGCTTCAAGTAAAGAGAGACTGATCATTCAGATACTACTCAAAAATACAGTAAACAAAAACTGTAACATTTTTAACTTTTTTTTTTTTTTTTTTTTTTTTTTGAGAGAGAGAGAGAGTATGGGCAGGGGGAGAGGAGGAGGGAGAAAGAGAATCCTGAGCAGGATCCATGCTCAGCATGATCCCACAACCTTGAGATCATGACAAGAGCAGAAATCAAGAGTCAGATGCTTAACTGACTAAGCCACCTAGGCACCCCAATATTTTTAACATTTCTTTCTTTTTTTTTTCATTTTTAACATTTCCAATAAAAATAATAATTTACGAAGAAGAACACATTGTGGGATAAAAGCATGATGTGTCCTGAATGGTTGTGTCCCACCTCACAAATTCGTATATTGAAAGCTCAATCCCTAATGTGATAGTATCTGGAGATGGACGTTTGGGAAGTGATTAAGTCATGAGGCTAGAGCCTTCATGATGATATTAATGTCCTAATAAGAAGAGGTACAGAGAGCTTCTCTGTCCCACTTTCCTAACCCCATCATGTGAGCATATGTAAAAATAGTCATCTGGAAACCAGAAAAAGAGCCTTCACCAAGAACCTTCACCAAGAACCAAGAACTGGCCTCCAGAACTGTGAAAAATGAGCTTATTTTTAAGCCATCCAGTCCATGATATTTCTCTTATAGTGATTCCAGCTCAGACAGAGCATAATGCTTTATTCAATGGTATGAATAAATCATATGGCAGAAGTAAAATTGAGATTTCCACACTTTGGGGAATGACCATGAATTTTGGAAGTAGAGTAAAAGTAGACAACATGGACAAAGAGATTTGGTTATATAGGGGGAAAACAAGTACAATATTTGGTGAAGTAGTATATGAATTTGAGGCAAGCTCTTTATGTTTAAGCCTCTTAAAATTTGTGTTTGTAAATTTTCATACATATGATCATTTAAAAATACTTGTTGAATAGGTCAATGCAGAGGACTGGAAAATTTAAAATATATGAGAAATTTGGGATAACAAAATGGATCAATTTCATTAAGAATGTGGGAAAGGACAGGAGACTTAGCCTTATATTAAGACAAAGCATTATTCTCTTTATAAGATTTATTTATTTATTTATTTGAGGGAAAGAGAGAGAAAGCACAGAGGGGGAGGGGAAAGGAGAGAGGGAACTCAAGCAGACTGCTCACTGAGCACGGAGTCCCATGTGTGGCTCGGTCTCACGAGCCGAGATCAGATCTGAGCCCAAACCAAGATTCTGATGATCAACTATCTGCACCACCCAGGCGCCCTGACAAAGCCTTATTCTAAATGTGGCACTAAGAAGCTAAAATATTTTCACTTGATTATTTCTGTTTTTGTTTTTGTTTTTGTTTTTTTTATAAAGTACAGAAACAAGAACTCCACTAAAAATAAGTGAAGAGGTGGTTGACTATGTGCTTGAAAAGAGTGATAAAAGTTTGCCATGGTCAGTAGCAAAGAAAGAAAATTCTGAAAATAAAACATTTAAGGGACAGCACTGAGGGCTTAACATTGGGACACAAGAATGTCTATTATCATGTGTAGTGCTGGATATATAGTCCATTTGAATGTGGTACTCAACCAGAATAATGGCTGAATTTAGGGCAGAGAGGACTCATTCATGCTAGGTACTGCACTCCTCAGTAAATGGGAGGGAGTTATAATATACTGGTAAAATAATAGTGACTAAAATAGAGTAGTTGGAGGAATAGGAACAGCCAGATGGCATAATGCTCAAAGGAACAGATGCTTTTAACATGAGGGTAGAGCAGTAATGATCCTGAAACTACATTCAAGAGGGAATTGGATGTAATCCCCATCTCCTAGCACTAATGCAGGTGGGATACCAGATAATGAGGAAGCTGTAACAGGAGTTACACTCTTAGCAGATAGATTTCAACCAGTGCAGTGAGATAGAGGCAAAGTACATGGAAAAATGTTCAAGTTGCAGAAGAGTTTTTTAGCTAGGAATGTGAGTTCCAGAAGGCAAAATGACAGGTTTCAGTAAAGAGAGCAACGGGGGAAAAAAAAAAAAAAAGAGTTGATATAAAGGCAGCAAAGTTATAGAATGAACCTTATGTTACGATAATAAAACCAAAACCACTGAGTTGTACAGTTTGCAAGAGTTAAATTTCAGATAGTGAATTCTATGTCTATAAAAGTAACAATTTTAAAAGCATGGAGAAGAGAGAGGACTAAAAGTGCTTTCAGGATGATGATATGAAAAGGAAGAAATGATAGAATCATTTAGTTACAATTTTTCTGAAGGAATTAGCTCCATCCATATCTGAGAGAAGGAAGTAACTCAGGCTTCTTCCTATAAAGAACCAATAGCAAATGTTCAAAAGCAATGCACCATAGACACAATTAAAGAAAGAGACTGTGTTCATTCTGATCTGTAGTGGTGGCTCAACTGGCTTGTAGAGAAAACTCCGAGTACTAACAAGCACTAGTGCACCTCGCCATGGGGACACAGAATAAACAGGGGAGGTCAGGGGGAAGGAAGAATCAAACACACACAAATGAAGTAACAAAAATATTATTGACACAGCACCATCATCTCCCCAAAGGTAGGTGAGCTCTTGCTCTACAAAAACAGAGAAGCAGACATTGCGGATCCTATGAAATACGTGAACTTCCTTTTTTTTTTTTTTTTCCTTTTGTCTACTATAGATTTTTACTGTCCCACAGGAGTTTATCCTCCATAGATAGGATTCGAGTCAGAAAAATAAAATAAAAGAAAAAAGAAAAAAGAAGAGGGATTGTGATGTTCTTCTGTATATATCATCTATTATCAGGAGAAGAAAAATGCCTGTTCTGTTCTGGGCTTAGTGTTGAATTGTGAGAAGTAGGGAAAAGAAAAACAAAACAGAAAATGAAGGCAGCCTTCACTGACAAGTGTTCCACAGGATAAATCTGAGATGCTACAATATGGCAATTACATTGATATAATAGACAACAAAGCCCCTTGTAACAAACCCCAGGGGCCTCAAGAGGAGGGAGGAACACTATGTTATTGTGGAGAGATTCACTTCATGTGAAATTCATGGAGTCTTATGAGCTATGTGTTGAGGTTTGTTGTCATTTTAATAGAGCTATTTTTTTAGATGTGTTTTCTTTAAAACATTGTATTTTTTACTACAAAGATAAGAGGAAAAAATTAAACAAGATGATTTAAAAATAAAATGATAATGACAGGCATATTAGGGTCTGAAAATTTTTGGGAAAACAGATTTGAGCAAGAATACTTTGTATTTTAGTATCTTTGATGAATTTTTCTGGACACCTGGGAGGAGCTGAACAATAGAAAACATAATAGGGTTTGAGAGAAGAAGGATAAATAAATAAATAAATAAACAAACATATTTATATATGAAAGAAATATAATATATTATATATCCTAGAGAAAAATTGGGCAGTCGGATTATGTCATTTATTTATCAGATTTGCCAGTTCAAAAATATGTAATCATGCAAATTAATAATTAAATTCATAATTAAGAAAGTCTTTGTCATTCTTATAATGTTAACAATATATAAAGGTTGTAAACTTTCCCTAACTTCTTATTTAATGCCACTGGAGTTAAGAGCTCGTGTCTCCTGAATTGATCAAAAGACTAACTTTGATTTTCTTGTTCTGTATAGTTAAATTATTCAGACTATGTTTATTTTTGATCCCATAGGAAAACCTCCACCATTTATAGGAAAATTTCAAAATTCCCCTCTAATACTACTTTGTTTACCTTCCCTATCTCTGGATATGCCTCGCTTTTAACAGAAAGAGCGATAGAGAATTCCCCATGTCTGATGCATTAGTACTTAGATAATAGCACAAAAAGCAAAATTTCAAGGATGCTATTTTCAGTCTGAGAAGTTTGAATAAGTACCAAGCCTTTCATTCTTTTCTAATTTTTCAGGTGTAAACATTTTGAAGTGACATTAAGGATAGAACCCTATGCTTCTCCCTCTGCCTGTGTCTCTGCCTCTCTCTCTCTCTCTCTGTGACTATCATAAATAAATAAAAATTTTTAAAAAAAGTAAAAAAAAAAAATTGGGATCCCTGGGTGGCACAGCAGTTTGGCGCCTGCCTTTGGCCCAGGGCGCGATCCTGGAGACCCGGGATCGAATCCCACAACGGGCTCCCAGTGCATGGAGCCTGCTTCTCCCTCTGCCTGTGTCTCTGCCTCTCTCTCTCTCTGTGACTATCATAAATAAATAAAAATTAAAAAAAAAAGTAAGGATAGTACCCTGGTTTTCCATTTTGGGGAAAGAAAGATTTAATTTTCACACTTTTATGAAAGATAGGATCACAAGACAATGGTGTGGGCATTTCCAACATAGAGATGGTTTAGCACTCCATCAATAGAATTGTTGATATAAATGAGGAAATATACTCTGAGTAGATTTTTAGTTACAAATATATATATATATTGAAACTTTAGGAAGTTTTACTATTCTGAAATTATTAATAAATTCAAAAAAAAAGGAAAAGAAATGCTGAAGCACACGTTTTTGACGACAAACAAAGTAGGAGATAATTAAATATAGGGAAATTGGAATAATGGTGATAGGAGCAGAATTAAAATCATAGATAACTCAAAACTTATGATTAATAAGAAACTACAGTCAACAGTAATAGCCAAAGGAGAGAAACAATTCTGGAATGAATTCTTGTTAAAGCGTGGCAGGAAGCTGTGATAAGATAACTTTTTCATCTGAGCTCAACAGGCAGGACTTAATTAGGTATTGCCCTGCCCTTTCTCTGCTTGTTCCCATCCCCAACAGGCTAAGGAAGAGACAGAAACTGTTAGTCTTGGTTACTATGGAAAAGAGGAAATAAAGGATGAGCTGATAATTCATAGCCCTTATCAAAAGGGCTAAATGTTCACTTATACACAGAGAGAAAACAAGCAGATAATATGAATTAGTTGACTCAAGCATAAACTGGGAGCCAAGGGGACTTTGAAAAAGAAAAGACTACAAGTCCTCACTAAAGGCATTGGCATTTAAAAGAAAATGACTATGAGGACCAAAACAGACAAATGAAAAGCAACAGTAACAGAATGCATATGTGTGACCTGAGAAAAGTACTTGTGTCACCAATTTGTTTCTCCTTCATAAAGGGACAATAACAAATCATAGATTAGATCAGGACTGGTTTTGTAAATCAGTTAATGGAATAAATATATTTAAAGAAACTCTGTATCAATAAAAAGAGGGAGAGTAAAAATAAAACAAGTCTAAGAGTCAGGAAATATTGGCAATGTCTGCTCAATCACTAACTTAGGGGGAAGTTGCCCAGACAAATTAACAAAAATATCTTCTGTTAGGATTCATAAGCCAGTACGTCAGAGACTAAAGTTATTTTGTATCCATATCATATCAGTTCCCCCAAGAAAAATAATTTGACCTCTCATATTTATTTTCCAACAGGAGAGATGTTAACAAGAGGCAATATAAAAGTAAGAATTATTTTTCACTGTATATCAAAAACAGATGATTTCAGCCAAAAGGTTTTTTTAAAAAAATAAAGAAATTAATTATTGACAAGGTTATACCATAAAAGGTACTTTATATATAGTAATAGGAATCTAAATGTGGGCATGAATGTTAAATTCACCTTAGCATTGTCTTTATTTTTTTTTTTTAATTTTTTATTTATTTATGATAGTCACAGAGAGAGAGAGAGAGAGAGAGAGAGGCAGAGACACAGGCAGAGGGAGAAGCAGGCTCCATGCACCGGGAGCCCGACGTGGGATTCGATCCCAGGACTCCAGGATCGTGCCCTGGGCCAAAGGCAGGCGCTAAACCGCTGCGCCACCCAGGGATCCCAGCATTGTCTTTAGATAGCAAAATTGGGGAGAGTATAAAATGTGGCATAGTCATATGATAAATACAGTTGAAAATTAAAAACTAAAATGACTTCAGTCAACATAGATAGATCTTCAAAATGTATTTGTCAAGGATAGAATGAATTTCAGCATTATGCAATCTCAATGACATTTATGTTAAAAAACACATAAAATATGCATTTTCATGGTTATGTTCTGTTTTTAATTTTTAATATCATTGCACATGTTTTAGTTCCTAGTACATGCCTCTAAAAAGGGGTAGTGTTCAAATAAAATTTTATTTTTAAAATAAAATTATTTATTATGCAACAAAAGACTATTCTTAATATTTAAAGAACATATACAATCGCCTAAGTATATAAAATAGCAGAAATGTACATATATAATTCAACAAGGAAGAATTCAAATCCCTGATAAATACAGGAAAATTCAAATCACTTTACTTTTATTTTTTTTAAGATTTATTTATTTATGATAGACACAGACGGGGGTGGGCAGAGACACAGGCAGAGGGAGAAGCAGGGAAGCCCCATGCGAGACTCGATCCCGGGACCCCAAGACCGAGCCCTGGGCCAAAGGCAGGTGTCAAACCGCTGAGCCACCCAGGGATTCCCCCAAATCACTTTAAGATATACTTTCCTTCATAGTAAATAAAGTTGACTAAAATCATAGAAACCTATACACAAAAGGCTGGTTTATAAAGGTCTAAAGCAGAAAAAGTCTACTCTTTTATCCTCCAGATAGAAGACTAGGTTGGCAGAATGAAAAATGTTGCTCAAATTTATCCCAACTCTAAAAGTTAATTGTCTTGACTCAGAAATACTACTTCTAAGAAATTATCTCACAGAAATAGTCTGAGAAGTATGTTGTCTTCATAGTCTAATTATGTAGACATTGGAAATAAATTATACAGAAATTAGGAAAAAAGAAAATAAGCATAAGAGAACGTAAAACCTTTATAGTAAAATTATCCCCAACCTTTGCATCTAGGTAAACAGGTTATAGGTGACATTTTCTGTTTTTATGGTTTTCTGTTCTATAATTAATTTGATATTTGGACAGTTTTTTTGTTGTTTTGTTTTCTGTTTTTGCTTGTTTATTCGTAAGAAAAACTGAAGAAGATAAAATATTGGGAGAGGTAGCATACAGAAATTAATAAAACCTGATTTTCTTCAGGCCTTGCAGATCCACAAAGAAGAAAAGCACATTTTAGGAATCATTACACATTACATGACCTCCTGTTACCTATAGTGTCTACCCTTAAATTTCCCTTAAATTTTCATTCAAAAACAAGATCATTATTAAAGGATCTGCAGCTGATAAAACATAAGAGTTCCCTGTTGCTGCTATGCCTCTTCCCTTTTTTCAGATGCACCCTCCCTAATCCATGTGCCTTATCAGTACTGCCTTGTCTCTATTTCAATGAGATCATATCTGTTCCTGCAGTATAGCTGTCTGGGTCCAATGTTGCTATTCCAAGTTATTTAGCCTACTCCATGGTCTCTTATTTCTTTACTAGAATTAGAAGTTCTTTGGGCAACAAATAGAATTGGAACCCAAAATAGATACAACCCAGAACCACATCCTTTGAGATATATATATCTATAGATATATCTCTATCTATATAGATAGATATATCTCTGAAATATATATATATATACTCATATATCTCACTCATATCTATCTATATCAGTGTGTATATACTATATATATATATATATATAGTAGAGATTCAAGTGTGATACATGGCGAGACCTTCCATCTCCGGTATTTCATTGTAGAAAAGAAGCTAATTTTATTTCTTTTGGGGGCAACGATATTATTTTCTAAAGCTTTTTCTTTATTCTCATATATCTTCTAGTCAGCATCTAAGTGTTCCCATGATAAATAACCAATATATGGTTACCCTTCACACAGAGAAAAACATTCCAGATTACAATCTCCCTTGAGAAAAAGCAAGGAATAGACATTTCCTTACTCCATTACTGTTGTAAAGTACTGATACTAAGCTAGCAAAGAGGGAAAATCTTTATATTAAATGTGATACTAAACTTTAGATTTAGATTGAACTGAATTTCATAATACCTAAATTGAGAATGCTCTTATATTCCATATTGATTATAAAAGCTCTGGAAACTTGCAGAAATATGATCCAGTGGTAGTGAAGAGAAAAAGCCTGGAATCCAGCTCCAAGATCAAAGACAAATCAGAAGATCAATAGGTCAACACAGCAGTCAAGATCAAGATCTGGAATGACTTTGTTACCCTGAACCAGAAAGGCAATGGTGCCTAAGAATAGATGAAAAAGTTATATATATATATATATATATATATACATATATATATATGTATATATATGATATGTGTAGATATAGATATAGATATAGATAGATATAGATATATAGTTCATTGAAGAGTTCAAATATTAGGTTTCACTCCCAAGTTTATATTGATCTTTTCTAACTCCAGCTCTGTAAAATGCAGGAATTTTCTTTACTTATAGATGTAATAATAGTAGATATACCGGTGGGGTGGGGGGGTATTTCTAACAGAATTTCATAATCAACAGCAGTGATTTTGCTATATAATTTATAATTACAGGGATCCCTGGGTGGCTCAGCGGTTTAACGCCTGCCTTTGGCCTAGGGCATGATCCTGGAGTCCTGGGATCGAATCCTGCATTGGTCTCCCTGCATGGAGTCTGCTTTTCCCTCTGCCTGTGTCTCTGCCTCTCTCTCTCTCTCTCTCTCTCTCTCTCTCTGTGTGTCTCTCATTAATAAATAAATAAATAAAATGTTTTAAAAAATTATAGTTACTCTTAAAATTTTATTTTCTCAAGGGATAATCTATGAATGTGTTTTTTATTTCAGTTCCTCTTAATCAAAATCTCATCATTCATGTTGTTATTTTTAAATTTCTCTCGGGATCCCTGGGTGGCGCAGCGGTTTGGCGCCTGCCTTTGGCCCGGGGCCGATCCTGGAGACCCGGGATCGAATCCCACGTCCGGCTCCCAGTGCATGGAGCCTGCTTCTCCCTCTGCCTGTGTCTCTGCCTCTCTCTCTCTCTCTGTGTGTGACTATCATAAATAAATAAAGAAAAAAAAATTAACAATAAAATTCTCTCTACATATCACTAAATATTTTAATGTTTCAGTGAAACTCTTTTGTTATATTAATTGGAAGTTAGAAGAGTGTTTATTAGACTACTAACTTACCATAGAAAATATTCCATTCATCTTTCAAAACAACCTCTTTGAGAAAGAAACACATTTTTTTTATTTATATCTATCTTTCACAGATAAAAACACAAATTTACAACAAGATTCTTGAGAAACCTTTTTGGTAGTTTTTATTGCAGTCAGAATTGTAGAGATTCAAGTTAATACTTATTTGTTTAGTGTGCATAATGTTCCTAGATGCCAAAAACCATGGGAAAAAAATATGTGAATGGACCTGAAGATTTTTTGACTTAAGGAAACAATAACCTATAATCAGAGTGGGAGCAAATTATGAATGTGCATGATACATAGGTAAATTTGAATTTGTTCTTTAAAATAGGTAGAATGTGTGGTAGGTAAAGCAGGAAATGAATGGCACTATAAGTTACAAGCAGGTGATTTATGTATGACAAATGATATACCATTTTTAAGAAAAATTAGGAGAACTTTGAAGAAAAAGGAATTATCAGGAAAGGAAAGATGTGGCATTTATACATTTTCATGTAGCCAAAACAATATTCTAACCCTTTGGAAGTCAATTAAGTCCTTGATAGAGGTGGCATTTCAAGTACAGTATTTTGGAAGATTGTGATTTCTAAGAGGACTTTAATAATATTCATCCAAATACTATTTTTATGCCATTTTCCCTCAAATTATGTGCTTTCCAAGCACCTGGATTAATTAATCAATCTATTTGTCTGTCTATGCCAACTTATCAGAAACATTTTGCCTTGTTTTTATCCAATTGACTGTGCATTTCCAAAAAGAACACAATCTCATAAACTATAGATGTCTTCACAGATTAATGGATATAATATATCCTGCTTGCCTAATGCTGTGATATCTGATTTTTGGCCAAAATGAATGTCCAGAAAGAATACAAATTTCTTCCTTTATCCTTTTTATTTTTTAATTTGTATTGTTTGTTCCCCATTATGCTATCCTTTCCCTCTTCTTCTTTCCTTCATACTCTTCAAATTTATAGTCCAATCTTAAACTTTTATTTTCTGCTTTATCCAGAAGTACTTATTCAACTCTAGGTGCCAGTCACACACATATTTACTCAGTGAGCAGAGTAAATCTAAATATTCAAGACTTGTGTCTATGATGAAAAATGTAAGGCAAGAATTTTTAGATGAAAAAAGAAGAAAGATACTGAAACATTATTTATAATTTATTTTGTTTTCTTTTTGTTTTCTTTTTTTTGAGAGAGAGAGAGAGAGTATGCATGTGCTTGATGGGGGAGGGGCAGGAGGAGAGGAAGAGAGAGATTCTCAAGCAGGTCCATGCCTAGCACAGAGCCTGGCATAGAGCTTGATCTCACCCTGAGATCATGACCTGAGCCAAAATCAAGAGTCTGACTCTCAACCGACTGAGCCACCCAGGTGCCCCTAATTTATGATTCATTACCTATCTACTTCAATAAACAAGGGACACTGACTTTATTGAAACAGAAGTTGAAAACCTTTATGTGTGTTTCCTTGGGAACAAAGAGAAAATTACCTTTGGCAAATTATACAAAAATACCTTTGTAGAAAATGTGAAGAATTTAGAAGTAGTATATCTTTAAGAAGTTCATTTTGTGTTTGTCTACATTGAAATTTTTCCTTGATAACCTTCAAAGAAGTCTTAGTCAAGTCTGGCACTGGACTGCTTTCATTTGAACATCGAATCTTCTACACACAAACTGTTGGACAAGATACTAGGCAATATTTCAACTTCATCACCTTTAAAGTGGGAAAAATAGCATTAACCTAGGTCATAGTATTGTAGTGAAGTAAATGAATTTTACATATAAGTGTCTTAGGAGATTGTCTGGTAAAGTAATAAGTATTAGGTAATACTATCATTATGGTTGTTTTTTGAAAATCTAAAAACAATCAGATTGTGCATATCATTTATAAATTTTCCTGGTACTAGAAAATAAATTGATTATATTAAAAAATTTTCATGGATACTGATTAGTTAACCTTAATGCAAATGGAAATTAGATATCTAATGAATATTAGATAATCTAAGAAAATTAACTTGAAAGTTGTTCCTATTTTTCTTCTACATTAAGTCAAAATAATAATTTAGGTTTACTATGCCAAACACATAGATTTATTGATTCTAGAAATTCTGATTTAACCTGGGGATCTGGAGTGAGGGAAGTGTTAGGTAAAGAACAAAGCTCTATATTTTATTCTGAGTTTCTAAAAATCAAGGAAAAAGAACAAATATTGTCAATTATTGATCCATTTATTTTGAGGAATAAAATAGTGTTCTAATTTTTAAGTAAAAAATAAGTTCCATGCTCAGAAATTTATTTTTAGTAAGATATTTTTCCAAGACAGTTTTTCAAAGTATCAAATTTTCATGAAACAGTGAATCTCAGGAGGTTTGGTTCAGTACACACAGCAGTTGTTGCTTGGTGAAAATCTTAGTGAATGAAACATACACTCTATTTATGAAGAAAATAAAAAAGATAAAACATCACTCTCAAACCAAGTCTAACATCAAACATTAGTCACTTTTTACTAGTTGTAAAAATTATACACATATATACTCACACATGTAAAATCTTTATAGTTATATATTGCAACATATAAATATATATATATATTTATCGTCTTCTCATGGTTGTGTACTTTGGTGTCAAATGTGTGAGTTTTCAGAAAATGTTGCAATAACCAACTTTTAAGGATATTATCAAGGTTAAGTTAGTCCAGAGAGTTTTGAACAAAATTAGAAGAATCGCTGAATACATACAGAAAATTAGACTTTCAAATATGCCTAGAATCATTCTCTGATATTGGATTTCAAATCAAAGCTTAAATTCATAGGCGTTTCCCAATTTCAACCATAAAATATCTAAGAGAGATTTGCCCTTGAAAGGAACTCTTCTCTGTTCAGTTTTATTGCATGTGTTAAATTCTCCATACCTATAAAATGCCTTTTGGTAAAGTTAAAGATGGGCTATGGTCTTGTCTGTTTCCCAGCACAAAAAGTTTCATCTGAATAGAAACAAGAGTATATCAAAGTAATATGTATTAATATATTCCAGAGCCACACATGTGCATATTTGATACCTAGTTACATTCATTGCTTTCCTGTCTAATATGTGATTAGTGTTTTTGTGATTATGGACTGAAAAAAGAGAGTATCCAGCTGTTCCTTGTAGGCATCAGAGGATGTTTCTTCTTAATGAGAGATACTAAAGATTTATTGTCAAACAATCAAATTTATCAGATTACGTATAAATGACCATTAGCCTTAAAACGCATTTCAGATGATTTATATTTTGTATAAATTTGAAACAAATTTATAGAAAATTATAACTTAATCAGAATATCAATTGATTTGTAATAAAAAGCATAGTGAATTAATTATTAGTAAGCAAAGATCTCCTTTCTAACCTCAAGGTATCTGGGGGAATCCAATTAACAGCAGTAACATTGTCTTATTAGTATTTTGTTGAATGAAGGTAGATAAAGACTTTGTAGAATATTTCTGCTCCACTGAAATTAACCCTGTTTGAATATAAACAATCTCGTGGCATTTATCTTATACTTTTAATATCAGTATCAAAGTATAATATATTATGGCCATATTCCCAATGTTTTCGAATGAATCTGTTTTAAATATTTACCTTCCTTCCCATCAATGCACTGACCTCAAGCATTTCAGTAGGTTAATTTTAATTAAATAAACATTTACTCAGCACAATGGATGACTTCTTATTCAAAAAAATAAGGTCGATTAATTAAAAAATAAAATCAGCTAAAGCTGGAAATGATAACATAACTACAAGATATTATATATTATAGACTTAAGTATTTTATATTTACTCATTTCATTCACCAATGCTTTACTGCAGGTACAAGCTATTTTCTTTGGGCTTAGGTCTACCAATTGTCATTTGTGTTAACTTCTTTCGTATACTTTACCCATAATGTGTCATCTTCTATTTTTAAATAACATTTTCTTTCAAAAGAAGAAAAAAGAATGCCAAACCTCTATCAAACTAATGCAAGCTGTGATAAAGGTAGAATAAAGAAGGTTCCCCAGGAACACATAAGAGGAAGTACTTAACTATGGTTAAAGATTCCAAGTAAGTCTTCCAAATGAGCATGTATTTTGAGCAGAGTGCTGAAAAAAAAGACTTTTCAAGGTCAAAGTAAGAAAGTCATTCCACTCAAATGACACAGGATGTTCAAACACCTAGGTGATCAACAAATATATTGAGAAAGCTGTGTGATATATGTCAAATACCACCAGAAAGTTAGCTATGATCTATGTTGTAAACATTGAGTCTTATCTAGAAACAAAGAATTCATTGTAGGACTTGTTGCTGTTATTGGAGGACTTTAACGAAACAGGTTTTTGTTTGTTTAATCAAATCTGTAGTATAGATAAAAGCATTCACATATAAACTCAATATCTAAAATATGGAAATAGATGCAGATCCTACTTTCAAAGCTATGTTCTGACACTTTCCAGTAGAGTGATTTGAGGCAAATTTCTTCAAGGTGTTCTGGATATTAGCAGAGATCTTACTGTCTTTCCTTAACCCCAGATTTTAGGCAAAACTATTCCAACAAGATTATAGTCAAGTTAAAATTCTGTGGTAACTGACAGCCTGGATATCTGTCTCTTCCTCCTGACCCCCTTCCTTATCTCACCCTGTTAGGCATGCGCAAGCATACTGACTATAGGATAGCACCCTCTAGGAGAAGCATGGTGCCTGCAGACCAGAGCACCCTTGGTGGTGGGGTTAAGGTTTCCTCATCTTTGTTTAATATCTCAGCCTCCAAAGATCTTGTAGCTCTGGGGAGTTTAGGATGCTTATATTGATTGCACAAAGTGGAAATGGACACAGAAGATATTTTAGTCAATTCTTATACATTTTAAAAATACACTTTTTACATATAGAAGTGAATGGACATTTAAAAAATCAGTAACAACCACATATTTCATGGATGTCCTAAAACTTTACAGATCTCAAAAAAAAAAAGGTTTGTACTTAAAATTTCTCAGCATTACAGAATAGTATATAAGCTAGACTATACAGGTTTCTTTCCTTGTCTTTCCCGCTAGCATTACAAGATCCCAACTGTAGTTATTTGCCTGTGTCTAAGTATCCATTTACTATCTATCACTTATCAATAATATCAGTTAAATATTTATTTCTCCTCACACTTTTCTCTGACTCTTGCTCCTACCTACAATGGATAGTAGCCTCCAGATAAGTCCTTTCTATGTTGCTTGAAGATGAAAATGAGCTTATTAATGAAAATTCTTAGGTTTAGTTACTATGAGGCACCAATATTTTTTTCCCTTTGTCTCTTGACCCTCTTCCACTACAGATAACATGCCTGGGTAAATGCCTGCTCCTCTTAGGCGCGCTTCTGCTTCCACTGGTATTGGTTTTGTCTGTTCGTGCTGTTGTTTTGTTTTGCTTTTTTTTTTTTTTAATGTATTTATTTATTTGGGAGGGGGCAGAAGGAGAAAGGGGGAGAGTGTCTTAAGCAGACTCCTGCACTAAGCCCCAGTGTGGGGCTGGATCTTATGACCCTGAGATCATGACCTAAGCCGAACCAAGAGTCAAAGGCTTAACTGACTGCACCACCCAAGTGCCCCATATTGTTTTGCTTTTGACCAGGTTGTGGCACTTCATTGGGATCACTGTCACCTAATATGCTGGAGACTTTGTTTTATTTATGCAGTAGTACTCAATCCTGAGTCCTGGGCTGGAGTCCTGCAGTTAAGCCAATGAAGCATTAAAATGTAGAAGGTTTTAAAAGTATGCTATGTTTCCTATAGAAGTCAGGCAATTATTTCCTTTTGTGTTGTAATTACATTAGTACCACAACATAAAGCTTTTGGGGAGGAAAAACACAACTCCTGTGGTTTCATATATACCTTTTAACAACCCCTCTATAATTCTCTGAAGTGCTGTATAGAAAAACGACAGGATTCTGCATTGGATGAAAAATCCTAGTGAGACATCCAGAATGCTGCATTCTCAAATCACACAAAATCATATTTCTGTCAGGGAATAATACTGTTACCTGACCATGTACAAATTCCTTAGGAGAATTTTCTCCAGGAAGCTGGTGAATCTCTTATCTTAATTAAGTATGACAGAGCTTCCCTATCAGGTCACCAAACATTGTCAGATACGACTGAAGCACAGACTGGCTGTGCTTAAATCACCGAAGGTTGATCTAAAACTCCTCTCTGAAGCTCGGGAGCTACAAACTCTTCTCGGAATAATATCAGATTATCCTATGTGCTTGATCCTCGCTATGTCTCATTTGTGACTTATTTGTGACCATTTTATATTTTCTTACCTAACATTGATGGACGAAACTTACGGCTGCTATATATACACTTGGCTATCCAAAGGTAAAACAAAACCTATTGGGTATGTTTGACTGTATGTAAACAAATGCATTTGTATGTGTTGGGAGAAGGGGCTTGCAGGGCACAGGAGCTCTTCAAAATATAAAACCTCCAATGGGCTTATTTACTAAAACAGTTCCATGCTCTAAAATGAGCTACCTTAGTTAAGTCATCTAAAATCACTGTAGCAAGGGCACCTGGGTGACTCAGTGGTTGAGCGTCTGCCTTTGGTACAGGTCGTGATCCTGGGGGCCCTGGTTTAAAGTCCCACTTCGGGCTCCCTGCATGGAGCCTGCTTCTTCCTCTGCCTGTGTCTCTGCCTCTCTCTGTGTGTCTATCATGAATAAATAAATAAAATCTTCATAAATATAAAAAATAAAATAAATAAAATAAAATAATAATAAAATAATTGTAGGAAAGAACATTTTTCTAGGTGAAATACAACAATATTTCCCAGAAATATTAAGCATGTTTTCCCGGTCTTCCTGCCCCTGAACCTTAGTTGCTTTGTCATATAATGTACTAGAAAATTTTCAGATCTGTTCTTTTCTACTTGCACATTCCAAAGTATTTAGTATTTGGGCAAATACACGCAAAAATGCTAGTACTATCTGCCCTTATATAGCACAAGACAGAACTGCAGTTCTTTGCTCTTTTCTATAAAATTAAATAATATTTTGAGAGAAAGCAAAACTTTCTGTATAGAGAATTAAAGATGAGAAATGCAAAATGGCTAGATAGAGTAAATAAAACCCAACCAGACAGTATAATAATTTAAAATGGAAAAAATTAGAGTTGTTTCTTTACAACCATAAACCTCTACCTAAATCTTTTTGGAAATGTACTTGGCATTACTATCCAGACTCATACCTAAAAGATATGGTCTAACAAGATAGATTTAAAAATGTGGAGTTGATATTATAGAATGTACAAAAAAAATGATAAAATTCAAACATGGAAGAAATGAATAAATTAGAAAGTATCACAATAATTTTTAAATGAATGGTAGTGGGAAAATTACAAATGGAAAATATAATACAATAACAATAAAAATAGGGGCACCTCTGCCTTGGCTCAGAGAGTGATCCTGAGTCCTGGGCTGGAGTCCTGCATTGGGCTCCCCGCAGGGAGCCTGCTTTGCTCTCTGCCTATGTCTCTGCTTCTCTCTCTGTGTCTCTCATGAATAAAAAAATAAAATCTTTAAAATAAAAATAATAACCCATGAAAACCAGTAGAAAAAACAAAGGTTTAAAAAAAGCTTTAAAAAACAAAAGCCTAGGTATTAAAAAATATTCAAATAAATATTTCCAAGTAAATATTGTATAGCAGAACTAAACCTATGGTGATAAAAAAGCCTGCAGTTTTTCTACCAAACAATATGTGGTATAACAAAATATTTTCAGATTTAGATTATCGCAAAAAGAAATGGATACTCATGCAACACAAATTAATAACCTAATTTATACATGTGTAGCTATATATTTTTTCATTGCTGTGATTATAAATAAATGAATAAAATCGGATATTTTTCTTAATCTACTGTATTTTCTTTTGTGAAGTAAGTGATCCGATTCATTAACATAAACATAAGCAATTCTAGTCAAGAGTTCCCCAAGAAAATAAGTTAGAATAAAATATTCTAAACAAATGTCTGTAGTCCTTAATCTCTGACAAGCTGAAAGGACAAAAAATCATCTTGCCTCAAAATATACTTTATTTATCAGTATGCCCATCCAGTCCACAGCAGAAAGGCTCAGCAGGGCCATTTTAATCCTCCATTTGAATGCAGATTTCTAGATGTCAGATTTAGAATATCTCAGGGATGCTAATTTTCTCTACTTAAATATCACCTTACATTCTTAAGTCTCTTTGTGATTTTATAACTCCTGTGAATGGAGCAATCTCTTTACTATGACTTTAAAAATAGTTCCTAAAATAAACATCTGAAAGCTGAACCTTAAAATTCAGACTTGAAGACTTATTAGTATTTATTATTTAAAAAATCTTCAAATCATAGATTCTCTATACATTATAAACATGCTTTTCTGGATAGGTTAAATGATCAAAGTCACACAAAAATATTGTAATTTGCTCTGCAACTATCTTTAGTAGCATTCCACTTTTTTTTTTTTTTTTTTTTTTTTAGTATCATTCCACTTGGCAGACTTTCTTGGCTCATAACTCCTCAAGATGATAATATTTAAAATTAGATGTAAAGAGTTAAGTTTCTAGCATAACATACTGTTTATATATGTTGTATCACAAAGCTACTTACATACATGTAACAGATCTAGTGTCAGTTTTAAAATGTGAGGTAAGTAAACTTCCTTCCTTCCTTCCTTCTTTCCTTCCTTCCTTCCTTCCTTCCTCTTTCTTTTTTAATAAACATCCTTTCTAAAATACCCTGCGAAGAAGACAAAATAACCAGGACACAATACTCAAATCACAAAAGTGAGAGTTTTCTTAGATGCTTCCTTTTTATTTTTGTATTTCCCTTCTCTGTCCAGGAACACTTGCCTACTCTGTACCTTTGTGATACTACATTCACCAAAATATCAGCTGATTTTGATGAATCAAGTGATCAAATTATTGCTGATTAGCATTCAGGTGGATGAATATAGGCAGTAGCCAATAAAATCTTAATGTGCACTTTTCATAGATGTTGTATGAAATCTTCAATAATATAAGAAAGAAATATTTAATTCTGAAACCTGTAAAAGGGGCCAGGGTAAATATATTGGTATCCATTTATGGGCGAATTGTCTGCCTCAAACAGATATATTGAGACTAAATTCTCAGTATTTATGAATGTGATCTCATTTGGAAACAGGGGTTTTGTGGATGTAATCAAGTTAAAATGAGGTCATACTTGATTAGTGTGGGTCCTAATCCAATATGACTGGAATCCTTATAAAAGAAGAGTCATAAGCACACAGAGAGAATGAAACAGAAGCAGGGATTGGAATGATGCATCCACAAGTGAAGAACACCAAGGTTGCAAACAACCAACGGAGTCTTGGAGAAGACTCCCCACCTCTGCGCCCCCAAAGGGAACCAATCCTGTTGACATCTTGATTTTAGACTTCTGGCTTCCAGAGCTGTGAGAGAATATTGTTCTGTTGTTTTAAGTCACCCCATTTGTAGTCATTTGTTACAGTAGCTGTAGGAAACCACAGAGTGACTCCAAAGAAAATGATTTGATATATACTGCTGCTCCATGGAGGCCCCCTGGAAAAACAATAAAGGTACATGTTGAACAAGTTACTAGTCTTAGAGTTAATCAATGGGGATTATGTTCATAAACTAAAAGGTCCCAATAGCAGTGAAGTGTGCATTCCATTTAGCATGTCATAGATTGTTATTTTGATGTCCATCCTGTCTCTCTAGGTGTTGATACAAGCTGAGGCTAGTCTAACATTTCTCTCACTATTCTTATATGGGACAACTTGACTAAAATGATTTTAGAGAAAAGGATTGACACTTAAAGGAAAGTCCATGTTTGGATTGGGTAGTTCAAAGATGAACTGGCATTTCCAAAAGGGGGGCATATGTAAGTTACCCAGGAGTCAGGAGGCCCATGTTTAGTTTGCAGATGTGTTAAGTTTTCCAAGTCCAGTTTTTTCATCTGTAGAAGGAAAAATTTGACAAAGAAGACACACTAGGCTTTGATGTCCTGCCTAATTCTGGAGCTAACCAACCCACTCCTAATGTAGACACTTTTTAAACTTTCTTTCAAGTCAGGAATAGTTTATCTTGACTTGTTTCACCTTGAAAAGACAGCTACCGGCCACGTGCTTTGAATGAGTTACAATATGAGGATGCTTATTCACCCTACATCATAACTTTAATTTCATCCAATTACCAAATCATTTATCTCTCCTGAGGACTTAATTTCTATTTTTATGTGAAGATTTAAAAAACATTAACATCATCTTTTTTTGTTGTTGCTTCTCAAATGCTGTGATTTTACTTTTTATCACTTTCCAGTGAGAGTTATCTCTCACTTTTAACAAGGACAAAAGAATACCAGTCTCCTCTTCATACTGTTTTTCTGAAAGGCTATTTTAGGCCTCTGTGAAATTTCCTTTTATGCTTTTGATTATACTCCTGAAACATATGTCTTATTATCTAATATTCCCCAATTTCACAAAACAAACTGACTCAGTATATTCATTAGTCATTGGTCATCTCTAAAATAACATAATTCCTGCCAGAAGAATGATATCCACTTAAAACAATTATTGAATTTCACAGTTTAACACCAAAGTCAAGGAGTGGTGAGAAAATAAGAAAGAAAAAACTTTTCACTGAATATCTCCCATTGTTGCTTCTTGTATTTACTTCTCTCCAGTTTAAAACTAGAACTAACATGAAAACGGCAATTTATCTCATAGCATAAGTGAGCCCTGAAACTAGCACTTTGTCATGTTTCTAAATATTCTGGCAAGTATTACTGTCTGCTAGGAATTACTTTCTGATTGCTATGCAGACAAGAAGTTTACAGAGTTTTTTTCTTTCTTTTCTTGTGTATTGTCCCTTTTGGACATTTTTCCAGGATTTTGAGTCTCTTTTCTCTGATATCATTAATCAACCTGGCAAGCTGAGCCTTTGTTCTTATGGGATGAATTTCATCTCTGTAGGACTCTGGAAGAGTTTTAAGGTGTAGGTAGTGTCCTTCCCCTTGCCATCTTATCTCTTAGCCTTCACAAAGTAATGCACCAGATTATATAGCCAAAATATAACCCAAATTCCAACACTAGAGGAACAAAGATGAAATTTCGAACTAATCTGAACTTTTCTTTGAACTTTTTTTTTAAAGATTTTATTTATTTATTCATGAGAGAGAGAGAGAGAGAGATTGGCAGAGACACAGGCAGAGGGAGAAGCCAGCTCCATGCAGGAGCCCGACCCAGGACTCAATCCCAGGTCTCCAAGACCAGGCCCTGAGCTGAAAGCAGCACTAAACTGCAGAGCCACTGAGGCTGCCCTTCTTTGAACATTTTTAAAGAGAAGATCCTGAATGCATGCTTCAGCCATTGGGAATTCCCAGTGCAAGGTTTCCTTTGCTTGTCCACTCGCCCTCAAGTTCAAATTCTCTCCTCCATATCATAGATAGATTCCATTCCACATCTTTCTCTGTGAGACTCTCAGGAGTTTCTTTTTCCCTAGAAGAATGATGTCTACTCTCTTGGGAAGAGAGTTTTCTTCCTAATTCAATCCAAAGCTTATAATATGAAGTGCTGCCCAGAGGGTCAGCTAATACATCAAAATTTGCTGAAACTCTATTTCATTTACATGGAGGAGATGGCTTTGGGCCCATAAGCAAAGATGAAGCATTTTATTTTTACTTATTTTCTTTTAATATTTCTGCCAGAAAAGCAGCATGTCTTTGCATTCTTTTAGTTGTCAATCAACAATATCAGTTTTTGTCATATATCAAATAAGATGGTTCACCATAAGTAATGGAAACCCTGATTGAAAATGGTTTATAAAATAAATATATCTGTATATAACAGAAAGCCTTGAGATAGGGCAAGTTTCAGATTTAGCTGATATAGTGGCTTGCCAGCAGCTTATTTGAAACTTCTCAGACTAAAATATTTTCTAAGTGCTGTGCAGACTTGAAAGCCTTTGCTTTGCAATTCAACTTTGCAAGTCACACCTTCAATCTCTTTTGATCAATGTTCCAAAGACTGAGCAGGCATCTGAGAAACCAGTTCAGGGTTCTCTTTTCTAGTGTTGCTTCAAGTCCACTGCCTGGATTCAGAAGTGGAAAGTCATTCTTGCCTACCATCTCCTTGGAAAAGAAATACCTAATTTGTTTGTGTCCTATTTTTCCTATGCTTTATAAACAGCATTCCTAGACTGATAGCTGATAGTTGGCAGCCTTCCACTTGTGTATTATTGAAGCCAAGTTCTGAAAGGACTGTACCTCTTTTCATCAATTCTGGAACTGTAGAATAATGTTGATAGTGCCCTATCAATGGCATTGCAGAAACAATGCAAAGGACCAACATGTTTTTCATAGATTATTTCTTAGCTTAGCTGCAATTTGACTAATATAATTTGCCATCCCATCCACAGAAACTACACCAAGATTAATAGACAATCTCTAGATGATTTTAGTTATTTATGGAGACGCTGATAGAAATTTGAATTTCTCACTCTAGCATCCACTCATTCTGCCTGCCCTGTCTTCACCGGTTGCCTACTGAGCATCTCAAATGCAAACTAGGCAAATGGTTTCCTAGGGATGCTATTACAAAATCCCAGAAACTGGGGGCTTAAACAACAGAAATTTGTTTTCTTATAGTTCTAAAGACTAGAAATTCAAGATCAATGTGCTAGGAGGGTTGGTTTCTCATGAGGTCTTTCTCCTTGGCTTAGGGTTGGTGCCTTCTTTAGCTCCTCACATGGCCTTTTCTCTGTGCACTGGCAAACCTGCTATTACTCTGCAAGTAAGAGGTCAGTCATAATGGACTAGGGTTCCCCTATATCAGCCTCATTTTACCTTAATTGCATCTTTAAAGGCCCTATCTCCAAATCTGGTCATATTTTAAGTTACTGGGGGTTGGAATTTCAACATACAAATTTGCAGGGAGCACAATTTAGTCCCTAACACTGTAAAACAGACATCTTGATTATCCACCCAAAACTTCTTTCCCTAGTGTTCACAATTCTAGTGGCACCATCATACAAGCTGCTCAGTGTCTGTAGCCTTCCCTGAACTCTTCTCATGAACTCTCCATCTACTACCCTGATCCAAGCCTCTATTACCTCCAGTATGGACTACCAGCTTTGGTACGACTCTCTTTGTCATTTATCAAACTCCAGCCACATTTGCCACATCTCTGTTTCTTATATAATTGATTTAATTTTGTATTGATTTGAATTTTCCTCTGTCTAGAATTCTCTTCCCACATCTTCAAATGTATGGATTTTTGTAACCATTAATCTTTTCTCAAAAAAAAATTTTTTTCCTGACCATCCTATTCAATGTATCCCTCCTTTTATTTTTTCTCCAATACCCCTGCTTTATTTTTGTAATCCCTCTGTGAAGGTATTATCTTCATTATTGGTTTGTTTATATTTTCCCTAAACCAACTTATATGCATATTCTTTTAAAACAAGGGGCTTTTCTCTTTCACTCACAACTTAAATAGAGCCTGGACAGTAAGAGAAACTTAATATAGGACTTATTTAATACATGAAGCAAAAGAGGCCTTCAGGAATGACACTGATCCATATGACAAATTGTAGATCTAACCAAAACCACTCCGCTTTCATGAAGGCTATAAAAAAAGATACTATTTCATGCTAGGCCTACAACTGCTTCTTTGTTCTCTACTTCCATTTTTCAGACAAAGAATAATTCCTGAATATCACAGTGACATTTCCTCTGCTTCTACCTCATGAGGTACCAGTGAAGGAAATAAAGCATAATATTTATTCCTGAATAATAAGAGTTATTTCTGAACTCTCCCTACTGGTATATACACTAGTACATAAGGATTATCAGTAGAATATAACTATATTCTAAAGTCCAGACTGTGACACTATGGCTAAAAGTCTCAAGAAAGTCAGAATTATTCTGATTGAGAGAGCTATGTGAAAGAGCTAGCACACACTAATCATTTCAGACATGGAACTCAGAGACACAATATTGCCTAGCTCATCATATAAATATTGAAGTCACTCTAAAAACTGGCAGAGATTAAGGTTAAGAAGACTATGAGATTGGTTTCAAAATTGTTAATAAATCAGAAAGATTGACATGAGGTCCATAGATGATTGCAAAGGGTAGAGAAAGAATGGCAAAACTGGATAATATACACCTCAAATAATCAGATGTTCTTTTGGGTAGCAGAATAATGATCCAGTATGGCAAAGGTAGGCAAGGAAGACCCTGACCTCACCTTTTCATCTTTGTACTATACATAATAAAGGAGAATTGACTAAAAGGTGATTTTAGATAGGATTTTTCCAAGGTAGCTATGTATATATTTAATAAACAATTATGGTAAAATTTTGAATTATGGAGTTATATATAATAATGAACATTCTTAGCTACTGAACATTCTTTTTTTTTTAAGATTTTATTTATTCATTCATGAGAGGTACAGAGAGAGACACAGACATAGATAGAGGAAGAAGCAGACTCCTCACAGTGAGCCCTATGTGGGACTCGATCCCTGGACCCAGGATCATGCCCTGAGCCAAAGGCAGACACTCAACCACTGAGCTATCCTGGTGTCCCAGCTACAAAACATTCTTAAAAGCATTTGACATATCTATAGGTGTGTTAAATAATTGAAAATATGCTAAGTTGTTAAGCAAACTAATGTGTTAGTTATTTCTAAATGAAACTGTGAAAGTGTAGCCTTTATTAGAAAGCTCAAATTCAGCTTTATTGATTATTGAATATAGGAACAAAATCACAAAATGATTAAAGCTGTTTTGCAAGGAGAAACCCTGATGAATGTTTGAATTTTAACACTAAAATATCAAACTCAATATAAGACTTAATATCAAACCAAAAAAATGACCTTAAACAGACACTGTCTTTAAAAGACCATCTCTAAGATGTTTATTTTCTGAAGTCTGTATTTATTGTAAATTAATAATTTTTAAAAATGGATTTTTATTGGCAGCCCGGGTGGCTCAGCGGTTTAGCACTGCCTTCAGCCCAGGGAGTTATCCTGGAGACCTAGGAACGAGTCCCACGTCGGGCTCCCTGTGTGGAGCCTGCTTCTCCCTCTGCCTGTGTCTCTGCCTCTCTCTATCCTCTCTGTTTTTCTCATGAATAAATAAATAAAATCTTTAAAAAAAAATGGATTTTTATTGCAGGATGATCACCACAGTAAGTCTGGTTAATATACATCATCACACAGTTAATTTGTTTTTACCTGTCATGAGAACTTTCAAGGATGAATCATCACCCTATACACCTGAAACTAATATGCTACCATTTCTCAATTACATCTCCATAAAACCTAAAGAAATCTTAAAATATGTATAAATTAAACAGTTACTTAATGAACACAAAACACTACAGGATAATCATAGCAGTCACTGTTACATCCTTTCACAGTTCAGAGAATTGGGGCTGAAAGGGATAAGAGAATTTTCTCATCCAAGGTCACACAACTGGTAAATGTCAAGTGCAACTTGAATCCAGATTTTCATGCCTGTTATAATCTCACTGTCAGCTAAACTTCAATGTAGATATACTAATAATATTTGCTAAGAGGAAGAAATATTTTTGAAATGCTCTTAGCAAGATATTCTTGGCTAGAGGATTAGTAATACTGAATTAACCCAGGATCTATGGATTTATTAGCCAGGGCTCCTTTTACTGGTATCAACTATTCAGTCATGACAAGAATCTATGAAATGGTTACTGAGGAAATTGGGGTTTAGATTAATTAAGTTAGTTGGACTAGGTTCATGTACTAGGTGTAGAGCCAAGATTCCCATCTAGTAAGCCTGACTCTGGATCATATACTCCTAATCACTACTCTCCAGGTCTCTCTATTGGGCACAGAACAGACAATTTCTAGAAATATTCTAGCAAACTTTTCAAATTCTGAAAATGTGTAATTTTCCAAAGTATTCTGACTATGAGGTTTTTAAAGTTCATTTGATGTGGGAATATAATTTGGTATAGCCACTGTGGAAAAATATGGAGGTTCTTCAAAATATTAAAAATACGTGGCAGCCTGGGTGGCTCAGTGGTAGTGCTGCCTTCAGCCCAGGGCCTGATCTTGGAGACCCGGGATCGAGTCCCATGTCAGGCTCCCAGCATGGAGCCTTCTTCTCCCTCTGCTGTGTCTCTGCCTCTCTCTCTCTCTCTGTCTGACTCTCATGAATAAATAAATAAAATCTTAAAAAAAAAAAGATGTGAGATATATATCTTTAATATATATATATAAGATATATACCTTTTATATATATATATATATATATATATATATATATATATATATATATTATGATCCAGTAATTCCACTATTAGGTATTACCCAAAGAAAACAAAAGTATTAATTTGAAAAGATATATGTATCTGTATGTTTATTTCAACATTATTTACAATAGTCAAGATATAGAAGCAGCCCAGTGTCCATCAATAGATGAATGGATAAAGAAGAGATGATATCATATATAACATAATATTAATCATTCATAAAAAAGGATAAGATCTTTCCAAATATGACAACATGGATAGACATAGAGTATATTATGCTAAATGAAGTAAATCAAAGATAAATATTGCATAATTTTACTTGTATATGGAATCTAAAAAAACAAATGAACAAACAAAAAGAGCAGAAACAGACCCATAAATACAGAGAACAAATGGATGGTTGCCAAGGTGGGGGATGCTAAATGGTTGAAAAGGAGTGAGAAATACAGGTGTCAATTATGAAATGAATGTCATGCAGATGAAAGACACCTCACTGAGAATATTGCGAATGGTACTATAATAGCATTGTCTGGTAACAGACAGTAGCTACACTTGCGGTAAGCACAGCATAACATTAAAATTACTGAATCACTATGTTGTACACCTGAAACTAATGTAACACTGTGTGTCAACTATATTTCAATAAAATATAAATAAATTCATTTGATGTGATATTTTATATTCATAAAATGATGTTTTCTTTAAAAAGATCCATAGCACTAGGAAAAAATACATCACATTAAATTATAAGAATACATATGTATTACTAGAATCCAAAGAGCATCTTTGTAAATAAGCTAAAAGAGCACTTACCAATCAGGATTTCATTGTTCTGGATTAATTAGAGGTTTAACAACAACAAAAGCGATTTTTCCAATAATAAGCTGTTGATCCATATATATTGTTTAACAATTGGCCTTCGATTTTCAGAATTGGCAATAGATATTTCTGATTTACAGTTTCCATATTGGCTGTATTTCCAAAATTCACACAAACCACTGTTTACTTTTTAACAAAATTGCAACTTAGGTTCAGGAACTGAGTTTTTTTTAAGTGTAAACCCATAAGAACTTCATTAACTGTAGCTCTACAAAATACACAAACACACATTTGATTTTCCTTTTATAATAGTCAATTCACCCCTAGGTGATAGATCACAAACACATGGAGCACCAGGCAAGGGAAAGGCAATGCAGAATCTACAGGGAAATTTTATCCCGAGGCAAGTGAATGCATGAAATCATAAAAAAGCTGCGTTTAGACACAAATTGTTCAGTTTGGAATCATCGTCATCATGACTAAAGTTTAAATGCTGCTGTGGACTGTGTCTTCCTTCCCCCACTCTCCAATTCTTATGTTGAAGCCCCAGACACCAATGTGATGGTATTAGCATCTGTGGTCTTTGAGAAGTAATTACATTTAGAAGAGGTCCTGAGGGCAAAGCCTCTAGGATGGGATTAGCGCCTTTATAAGAAAGAGAGACTCCAGAGTTAACTCTCTGTGCCATAGGAGGATATAGCTAGAAGGTAGCCAGACCGTGAGAGGTAAATGTTTGTTGTTTAAGCCAATCAGTCTATGATATTTTGTTATAGTTAGCTTGTGGCTTGGGCTACTAAGACAAATGCTCGCAATGAATCAAAGGCTTTGCATATCTCATCACTAGTCTAGAAGATGCCTCATCATGAGTCTCTGCCATTTTTTGTTTCCTGATCCCATTCTACTACCTAAAGCAGCGCCTGGCACATGTTAGACCTGAATAAATATGTGTGGAAGGGAATAATAGGCCACTGAACAGCGGGATGGACAGATTTACATAAATTAAAAGAAAACATAAATTAAAAGAAAAGTAATATGAAACCAAGCGATACATAATGGAACATCTACTCTGTACATGAAGTACCTCAGCCAGATCATGGTAGATGAGTTTCACTAGTGGAAAAAAAAGGAAGAAAAATCATTTTAATCTAAAGAAACATAACGAAACAAAGTCATGAAGTCATCCAAAACCACAGGCTAATGTAAGTGAAATATAAGCATGTCTTTAGTATGTATGCATGTATGTATTTTTATATTTATTTATTGAATTGCAACATTTTATTTTTTAATTTAAATTCAATTAGTACTTGTTTCCAATATGATGTTCAATAACTCATCAGTTGCATATAATCTTGGGTTTTTTGTTAAATTGTAAAGCTCCCAAAGGGAGAGAAGTAGTGATAAGGTAGAAAGCTGGAAAGGATATTAAAGAAGATTATTTCAGTCCTCCAGTGAGAGGCAATGAGTATCTAAAGAAACTGTGATGTTGGGCAGCTGTGTGCTGGTAAATGTTTACTGATATTGCTTCAAAAGAAATATTTTTTATGGGATTGGATGGGGGGGGGTTCTGTGTGTGTGTGTGTGACCAGGAAAATGAGAACAGGGAGAGAAAATATAATATTTTGAAGTTATTAGCCAAAAGAAAAGAGAATAGATAACTTCACAATTATTTATTTCTTAAAAATTATGAATAAGAGGATAAAAACAATACAATTCTTGTAGCAGATAAAACCAATAATTGACATTGATTTTATTGCTACTGTATCATATTACCTGTTTTAACCAGTCACTACTCTAAATGTTTCTTTAAAAATGCAGTAAGTACCCATACACTGAATGATACAATATACCTGTAGTTATAAGACTGTGAGTGGAGATATATATGCACACACATACATCCCTTTATATATTTAGATATATATTAATATGTTTATATTTATTTACATATATATATATAAATTTGCAAGAAAATCATTACAAAATGTTGGTTGGTCATGGCAGGGATTTCTTTCTGTATCTGTCTTCATCTAAATCCTGTTCATGAACACTCGGCCAAAAATCACGTGATTTACCTAAATTCAAGGAGGGGGAATTTTACTCTTTCTCTATGTCCCCAAAAAGAGGAGGCTAGATAAGGGTGAACATTCAGTTAGTAATTATTGTCGTTTCCCTTAACTTTTTTTTTTTTTAATACTAAACATCTTTCTAACATGTAGAGCATGGGGTTCATCTTCCTTTTATTAGAAAATTTGCTCTGCAGAAGTTCTGAGGTTGAAAAATTATATATGTAATATAATCTGAGAAAATTTATGCTGTGGGAAAAGATGGATAAATAGGTAAACAGAGAAAAAGCACCTAAAACACAACATGAATCTTTGACTGTATCCAATATATTTCTGATTGTTTTGTTTTCTTTTTTAATAATTGGATACTCAGAGAGTAGATATGTCACATTAATGGTGCAGATTCCCTGAGAAGATTCGTGGATATCTGCAATTGCCATTAAACTCTGTGAAGTTACCTCTATTTCATGCCCAGTTGAGGCCTGGTTAATCTATGATTTTCACTGTTGAGCCCCTACAAAATATATGTGTTCCTTTTGGAAATAAACTTTCCCTCTTCGTGTGTGATCCTTGCAAATAAAAGAAATGGATTAACTAATGTGTAATGAGTCTTTAGTTTTCATGTGTACATACTAAATTTGTAGAAAATTCTAGAGTTGTGTTCTAAAAACAACTGACTCAATAAATAAATAAATAAATAAATAAATAAATAAATAAATAATAAAAACAACTGACTCAAGACACCCAGGAAAGGGTAAAAAGACTCTATTAAACATCTAATTTCCAAACTATTGGAATAATTTCACATCTTTGAAATATGCCATATATTAAAAGGTGGACACAATTTAATAATCCCAAGTATTGATTGTGATATAGAGGTTTTGGGTGTAATGTTGGTAGTAGTTAGCTTTTTGGGATTCTAAGCATGATGGAGGATAATATACTGAAGTTCAGGTTGTCAAAGTTATAGCAGAGATGGGAGAAATAGAAATAAAGCGACATAGAATACAGACCCATGGTTACTGTCATCAGTGGATAATTAAGGGCTATCTGTAGTCAGATGACACAGACATTCAATGACATATATTTTAGTAGTCAGCAAAGGTACTTTGTGATGCTTTAAAAGTAAATTGCTACAAGAACATATATCTGTCACTTTTTCATTGGATTTTGGTGTTATTTTGTGAAGTTAAGAGAGAAGTGGTAGGGGAGGAAAGGTGAAAAAAAAAAGTGAACTTTCTTTTGGGGAAGGAGTCTTTTCAGAACAATTCTAGTTTAAGTCAAGATTTGAAAAGAGGAACTAGCTTTGGTGGAATAAAGAGAAGTATGGTTAGATTAAAAAAAAGAAATGACTGGAAGGACAGAGAATTACATTAGTGAAAAATGTGACTGGCAAGTATAACTCAACCTGTCCCAATTGGTTGCTGTCAAACTGTGGGTACCCTGTCTCCATCCCTCCATCCCTCTGATCTTATATACTATAGCTTTGTGCCCCTCCCCCAGCACCTATATTTCGTTTTGTTTTTAGATAGAGGGTACCTACCTGTGACTTTCTTTGGGAAGCTGCCCTCTGGCTTATAGTAATGAATTTGCCCCACCTGTAGACACCTCAAGTGCCTGAAAGCCAAATCTCCTGAGGCTGCCCTTGACTGATATCTGATTAGTCCAGAAGTCCTGAAGCCCTGGAGTCCTGAAGTCCTTTGCTTACAGTTGGATCAATTTCTGAAGCATAATTTACAGAGTTAATCTAGAAGGTCAGGCTCAGCCTGGGGCTTTGCCAGTGATTGCACTTTGCTTGAATTCTTTACTCCCTCACTCGTTTCTCCTGGGGGCATTTTCTTAATAAATTAGTTGCACAGGAACCTGAGTTTATGGTCTATTTCTGAGGAATGATTGGGATTGAGGATCAATTCTGATGGGTTTGGAGGTTTTATTGTTGTTCTTGTTTGTTTTAGTTTTTGCTTTTGTTTTTTGCCCTAAGCGGATCTTGGCTAACTGATAAAGAAAATTGCATTGTACAGGGATCTTAAAAATTGAAAAGGTTTGTAACATGTTTCACAGTGAATCAAGAACTAAGAACCATGTCCAAGAAAAGTATAAGTAATTGGAAAATGTTTGGAAATCATAATTTTTTGTTAAAGGTGAAATTATTAAAAGTAAATTTCTAATAAAAATATTTAAACTTTTTGCTAAATGATGAAGAAAAATGAATGAGACAAAGCAGAACTACATTATTGATTAGACCAATATCTGCCAAGTTTAAGAATGTACTTCTACATCTTAAATTCCAGTATCTTGGAGCACCTAGGTGGCTCAGTGGTTGAGTGTCTGCCTTTGGCTCAGGGCATGACCCTGGGGTCCTGGGATCGAGTTTCACATCAGGCTTCCCACAAGAAGCCTGCTTCTCCCTCTGCCTGTGTATCTGCCTCTCTGTGTTTCTCATGAATAAATAAATAAAATTTAAAAAAAATTCCAATATCTTTTTTTTCACATGCTTCAAATTTCTCAAATAGGGACTAAACTAGAGAAATGCCTAAAACACAAAGATACTCCAGGGCACCTGGGTAGTTCAGTCGGTTAAACCCTCTGCCTTTGGCTCTGGTTATAATCCTGGAATCTTGTGATGGAGCCCTATGTGTGTGTGGGTGGGAGGAGGGGTCCCTGAGCCTGCTTCTCCTTCTGCCCCTCTCCCCAATTTGCGAAACGTGCTCTCTCTCTCACAATTAAATACATAAAATATTTAATAAAATAAAATAAAATAAAACACAAATATACCTTAAATCAGCAAAAAAAAAAAATACTTTGGGGCAAAATAAAATATAATAATTGATATTAAATTCAGCAAATACTGTGATAAGTAACTTCTAGGGGTGGACCCAATGTTATTTCCTCCCCTCATTTACAGATTTCCGTAAACTCTTCCTCCCTAAGTAACTGACTTCTAAGCAATAAAATAACCTGGGAAGAATGCCTTTTTGTGGTTTGATTATGAGACATTGTAATTTTGGTTTTGCTATCAAATTCTCTGAGTGCCTGAGAACAACTTACAAGAAACTAAGGCTCTAAGGCTAATGATAGGAAAGTAACAAAATCCTGCCACCAACCAAATGAGCTTGGGAATGAACCTTTTCCTAATCAAACTTTCAGATGAGACTCCACTTCTGGCTGATACGAATTGAAGCTTAATGAGAGACGTGGATGCAGAGGACCCAGGAAAATTGTGCCTAGATCCTGATCCACAGAAACTATGAGATGATAAATGTGTTTTTTAAGCTGCTAAATCTGTGTTCATTTGATGTGCATTAAACAAAAACTAATGCACCTATTGGATTTCATGCTATGTGGAAGTTACAAAGGACAAATAATACCCCACACCTTCAAATTACAATCTGGCTAATGAATGAAACCACTAGAAAAACACTAGGCAGTTTGACAACAAATCTTACAGAATGAAGTTATTAATGAAAGACTTGGCATTCAGGAGAAGGAGGGACAGAGAGAGCACAAAGCAAGAGAGAGCAAGAGAATATTTATTTTAATGCTAGATTTTTCCCCCTTAATACTAAAGAGTGAAAGATAAATTGACAAGTCAAGTAAAATGAATATTAGTCTGCAGAATAATGTTAATTTAATACTAGATTCAAGAATTGACAAAATGTATTCAAAGTAGTGGCTCACTGAGTGGGCTGTGGAGAAAATTAAGATATAAAATGTGATCCGATAAGGAAAGATTTCAAATACCATCATCATCATCATCACTATCATGGATTTTATTCTATGTGTAGTGGTGCTTTATCAAAGTTTCAAAAATGGTGATAGCACAGATTTCCTTTTTTGTATATTGTGCTTGACAAATGAGAAAATGAAGAGTACCTGGGTCAGAGGAATAAGAAATAAAAAAAGATGTTTCAAAAGCATAAAGTATTGGTACAAAGATAAACTTGATCAATTGCATAGTTTTGTTTAGAGCCAGTGCTAAGTTCTAAGCAAGAGCTTATGACTAATTTTTCTACAGGTTGTATTCCAGGGTCATATGAATCCTCAGAAGAATAAAACCACACAGGACTTCAATTCTATGAAATAAAATTCCATAATTATACATGTAGTTCTAGACAACATCTTATTTTAACTAAGGTTGAAGAACAAGGGGATATTAGTTTTCCATTTATAAAATTCAAAAACATTGTGAAGTAACATTAAAATAGAAGAAATATTTCATAAAATTGTTTCTTAAAAGGATTTCATTTCTTTATTTTGAATCCTATCATTTTCTCTGGAGATTAATTTATTTTAGTTTAATACTCTACACTATTTTGTCAATGGAATTTATTGCAAAGTTCTGAAGTCTTTGTGTGGGAACAATTTATTTCATAGGACATTTTCCCACAGAATTTCTTAGAAGACCTTGCCAGCAGGGACTGAGACACCTGGCTGTTTCTTTGCTCTCATTTATTTTCCTGTTTAATATTACAGAAAAACATATTTTGCACATTGTCTCATCTCTGGAAAGCCTAACAAGAAGCCTCCTAAAAAATAATTTGGCATGGGCCAAGAAACTATAAATAAGGCAATGTGTCATAATAAAGAATAGAAAGAAAAAAAGAGACATAATAGAGTTCAAAATATTTTCTGCCTTTGTGTATATCCACCTGAAACCTAATCTCATGAAATCTGTCTGAATGTCTTAGAACATTACAAGTAGGTCTGATTTGTCTTAAGCCAAGTTTGTTTCATTTCCAGAACTTACAAAATCCTCACTATGACATAAACTCATTTAGATGTTATTTGTTTCTGTGAATTTCTGCCAAACTCCATTGAGATCTGGCCCTGGTTTCTATACTTTGAGATAGTTTATTTGAGGAAGATATACCCAAATGGACTGAGATTGAATAGTTGCATTACTTAGAAAGACTCCCAAATGATGAGTCATTTTTTCCTTTCAGTATACAATTCTAATTCCAATTGTTATGAGAACCATAGTCATCCTTGATAAAATTATGTTTCCTAAATACATAAATATACTAGTCTGTCCCATTCTACATTTTCACATTTAGGGAATTCTTCTATTCATTTTTGCCCTTTTAGGAAATTCACACATTAGTTCTCTTTTTGTCACTTTGCCTGATCCTTCCACATACTTGACAATGCAATATGATTTCTTATGCTTGTTAGACTATGCATAGATCCTAAATACGCATTTGTCAACACACATAGCCTGTGACTGTATGTATGTCAACATACAGTTGACAGACTATATTATTGTTTTAAAAACATCTTAGAAAATTCTTATCTGTTTTTTAGTGTTACATCATCATCTTTGAAGACAATATAAAATATTGTTGAACTTCTCAAACATAGTAACAGATCACCACACTTTCTGTCACTGCAAAGTCATGTATACTATTTTTTGATACTGGTACAGATAGTCCTAGTATCTCCACAATTTTGTGGAACATCTGCATAGTAATATTTAGAATGCCTTCTCCAGAGAACTAGAATTCCCTGAATTTACAACATAGCCCACATTTTATAACATTGCCCATTTGGGAAAGCATATAATCAAATATAGTCAAATTATTTTTATTTATACTATTAATTACATTCTTAGTATAAATGTTTTTTATTTGCAAAATACTATCCTATGCATATTAAATTGGTTCTTATAATAAAATGATTGTTTGTAAGTGCTTTTGTTTTCTTATCCCTTTGCTATTTTGCTGATTATTACAACACATCTATCATATTGGGCAAAAGGGAACAATCCATTAATACTGCCTTGCAAAATTATACTTGCTTTGAAATTCACATTCTCCCTGCAAGTGCAATCAAAATAAATTACCCTACTTAGCCTATAAGTTGATTTTTGGACCACTTTGGAGGATTATATCTCTAGGTTTTTATCATTGACTTTACAAGAAAAGAGCATTGCATTTCGATGTTATAGTCCCTGTCTTTATGCAATTAACACTCCCCACACCCACATCGTGTATTCTAAATACCATAGCACTTCACTTTAATAACACTTCACTTTAACATGGCTCTTCATGGTCATTGAGGGAAAATGATTAAATTAAATCAGGAGTGCACAAGTAATCCTATAAACTATACTAAACACAAACCATTTGGTCTTCAAATTCTCTTTAACACATGAAAGTAAATAATTTCTTTTTTTAAATAAAACATTGGTGTTGACCATACAAGGCCATTACATTATAGTGTGTGGAAAAAATGAACTTAATATATAGTTTTTCTCTTCATTGAACTGAGATAGATAAAATATAAATGATTTATCATAGCAAAACAAAAATAATTTGGAATAATAATAATAAGCATTTACAAAATTGAATTGTCAGTTTACTAGGGAAAGTAGAATTTCACTCTGAAAACAATAACTTTATTTAAACAGTCACTGAAAAAGACTGTGTTGGCTGATTTTAATTATGGATTTTAATTTTAATTACTCATTTGATCTTTGTACTATTATTTCTCTTTAAAAATAAAATCCTACCAAAGTTTCTTTGAGCATTTATAATAGTCTCAGTGATTCCATGAAAACTGATTTTATAACAGAAAGGCTATTAGAAATAATTGTATAAATGTATTATATGAAATCTTTTATTTTAATTTCCAAAAGTTTAGGAAGCAATAAACTTGGACAGAATAAACTTAAGATAATATACATTAGATACCATCAAACACATCAAACACATAAAGAAACATCTGATATATAATTTACAATCTAACCTTCCCAAATTTAGTAGAACTAGAAAATTAAGCATTCAAATATGGACCTATGATTATCCCTAGATAGAGCAATTTAGGAATAAATAATTGTCTCTACATACTAGCCATTAAATAATATTATATATATATATATATATATATATATATATATATATATAATATCTCCTATTTTATTATCTGTTATCTGTCATACTTTCTATGTAGACCTAAGTGGAAAAGATGCTGAAATTATAAAACAAATATAATTTATAACTTTATAGTCTTTCCCACTAAGAATAAGTGTCTTAGAAAATCAAGGAATTAGTATAAACCTTTGAAATGAGGAAACCTATGAATGTTTAAATGAGGTGATCCTTTTTCCTACTTAAAAGGAAGTTTCTCATGACCTTTGCCCATGCCCTGGTATCTGGATTAAATTTTTCAGTTTTATTGTTTTATATTTTTTATTTTCTAGTTAGTATAGTGGAATCATTGTTCCCTGACTTAGTCTCCTAACCTGGAGATATAATAATTAATTAGGAAGTCTCTAATAATCACAAACAAACAAAATTTAAAGTAGGGATATTCAAAATAAAAAAAAAATCTATATCACATAAAATTGTATTTATTTGCTAATAAATGTTGAGGACATCTTTCTATCTGTACTGTCAGTGATGACAAAAGAAAAAAAAAAGCAAAGCAAGCAAGAAACCATAAAACACTCAAACAACTAGTAATCCTTTTATTTTTCTATAAGTAGTTTTAACCTCCAGACTCATTCCAGGACTAACTGTGACCACCTGTAGATGGTTAGTACATCTTTTTTCCATAATAATCACTGCTATTCTCCACATAAAAATTAGGTCTACATATAGCAGAGAGAAACTGAAGTATAAAAACCTTCAACTACTTTTAGATATACTTAATAAGAAAAAATTACACTTCAAAAAATAGTCTCATAGATAAATGGGCTGACAATTATCAGAGAGCACAAATACTCAATTTATAGATTAATTTTGTAAGTGATATGTCCAATATGAAGTATTATTCTAAATAAATCTAAAAATATTACATTTTGATTATTGGTCAATGTTCTACCATGATAGTAGAAATACATCCAGAAATTCTTGAATGAATCCATATTGTGATTTAATTTAAATCATAGACACAACCACCTCTAGTCTGTAACATGATGAAATTGCCTCTCCAAATCTGATGATCAGTAGTAATGAAATGATTAAACAGGAAAGAAACAGTGGAAAAGAGATTCTGGACAACTAAATGTAAGGGATTCTCACTTTTTCTCTTCTCCTTAAGCTTCAAACGATGAATTGTGGGAGGATTCCCCAAATATTCCCCAATTTTCAATTTTGGTTTAGAATTGGCTTCCTTACTTACTTCACACCTTTGTGACATATAATAACCAAAATTAACTGTAACATGTTTATATAAAACTAATTATCACTACATTGATTATCATCATTACAAAGTATTGCTAATTTCACACAGTAATATATAGTTTTCCTGAATTTCCCAATCTCCAGAAATGGAGATGAGCACATGAGTGGGGGCGGGGGGGAGGGAGAGGGGGAGAATCTCAAGCAGACTCCCAACTGAGAGAGGAGCCCAACATGACATGACAATCGATCTCATGACCCTGAGATCATAACCTCAGGCAAAATCAAAACCTGGATGCTATACCTACTGAGCCACCCCGGATCCTCAGTTCCAAGAAGTGTTCTATATTTTATCAGATTTCTGACAAAATTTACCAAAAAGATTTTGATATAAATCAATATTTTAATCTATTTAATACAAACATGCCCTATTCATTTTAAAAATTAGCAACATGTTAAAGAAAAATAAGAAAGTAGTTTAACTATATTGCTAACATGCTTTTAAACACTGATACCTCCCAGAGATTGTTTTTTGATCATTATTAACTTAGGTTAAGATAAATTGATCTCTTCATTTTGTTGCTAAAAGCAGAATCTTTCAAGGGAAAAAGTTATTCATTTTGATAAAATGGTGCAATAACTAGTTTTTACATAAAAGACATTATGCAAATATGGAGTTATTAAGCTAGAATAACTTTTAGAAGTAGAAGTTCTTATAATAAATTAATATCATTTGGCTTTTATCTTACGATTTCTAAGTTTCATCTTTAAAATTTAGATACATGCATTAAAGTTCTTGAGTCACAATTTTATGAAATTTTTCTCTCTGGGCAAAATAATAAAATATGGTTATTATAATTATGATTTCTAATTTTATTCTATTCACTTTCAAATATATCTCCTCTGATACCATCACATGTTTAACCTGTTCCAGCATATAAAAATACTCACTTACTCATATAGAAATCTATAAGGCATGTTCTCCCTTCCCCAAACCTACTTGACCTGGACCTTCCATATCCCAGTTAATGGCAGCCCAAATCTTCTGGTTTCTCAGGCTCAAACAACAGAGTTGTCCTTGTTTCTTCTTTTTCTCACTCTTCATATCCAATCTATAAACAAATCTATTGGTTTTATTTTCAATATGCATCTACATCTTAATCATTCATCACTCTTTCTACCATTACCCTTTGTGCAAGTCCCAATTATCTCTCTCCTGGATTATTTCAATAGCCTTCTGATTAATGTTCCTGATCTACATCAGGTCAGCAGCCAGAACAGTACTCTAAAATACAAATCATTTCAAATCATTCCTTGAACCAAAACATGTCTTAGCAATTCATTTTTCCAAGAGTCAAAACTACTCAGTTGGACTCCTTTACATCTGTGACATCATATCCTACACAACATTGCTTAGGGTGATCCAGCCACCCAAACTCCCTTCTAATATTTTTAAATATTTTTTTATTTACTTATTCATGAGAAATACACAGAGAGACAGAGACCTAAGCAGAGGGAGAAGCAGGCTTTCTGCAAAAAGCCTGATGTGGGATTTGATCCTGGACCCCAGGATCAGGCCCTGAGCCGAAGGCAGATGCTCAACCACTGAGCCACCCAGGTGTCCACCTTCTAATATTTTTTTTTAAGATTTTATTTATGTATTTGACAAAGAGAGAGAGGAAAGCCAGAGAGCACAAGCAGGACCCCAGGATCATGACCTGAGCCAAAGGCAATAATGTTTAACTGACTGAGCCACCCAGGAGCCCCCTCTTCTAATTTCTTGAATAACCAGATACACATTGCCTCAATCTCTTCCCTTGATATTCATTGAACTTACTCCCTCCTCTCTTTCAAGTCTTTGCTTCAATACCATTACCTTCTCGGTAGACTCTGTGCTAGTTGCCTTATCTAATATTGTACCTTTCAGTCTTACACTTTACTCCCTATGCTCATTGCTGTTTATCATCCTACATAGACAGCACTTGCCACTTCCCAAAATAATGAATTATTTACCTATTAATGTTGTATACCATTTCTTTTTGTCCCTACCAGAATATAAGAATCTCCAGGGAAGATAATTTATCTGTGGATTTCTTGCAGCACAGAACTAGGAGTAAAATTTAGAAATTAGTACATGAAAATGAATGAATGAATGAATGAATGAATGAATACTCAGGTAATTAATCTCATCTCTGTCTTTGATATAGATGAAACATGTAAATAAGTAAATTATTATATATGTGAGGTAGTATTTCAGAGTCAGCAAGGATTCTTTGAAAAGAGTCCATTTATTGAACTCATTAAGAGAATATGACTGTAAACAAAGAAGCACATATATCAAATTTATAGATCAAGATGTTGATATATGTAGTCTGGGAAGGTAAAGCTTCAGATTTTCTATTCTCATTTTATTTCCTTTAAATTTTTTCTTTATATTTTAATACTTTGATTTTTATGAAAAATCATAATTACTTGATAATGATTTAATATACAGGAAAATCAAAATATATTATTTTTGTAAACAGTGACCAAATGAGAAGATAAGAAGATGAGAGAAAATAAGCTTACTAAGGAAAGTAGTCTTAAAGAGGCCATTCTAATAACAATCACCTAAACTTAATTTTTACCTCTTCTATCTAAAAGTTGTACATAAAATCTTCCTTATATTAAATACATTTTAAAAGTCATAAGTAGGGATCCCTGGGTGGTGCAGCAGTTTGGCGCCTGCCTTTGGCCCAGGGCGCGATCCTGGAGACCCGGGATCGAATCCCACGTCGGGCTCCCGGGGCATGGAGCCTGCTTCTCCCTCTGCCTGTGTCTCAGCTTCTCTCTCTCTCTCTCTCTCTGTGACTATCATAAAAAATAAAAAAAAAAAATAAAAGTCATAAGTAAATTTTCTGTTTAGGAGACCTTTAAACAATTGTTTTGTTTAAAAAAAATCCCAGTTTCCATACAAATAATCATTTTCATTTGTTCTATGGTCAAATGTTTTAATATAAAATTTATTTAAATTGAGGTGGCCATTAGACCTCTAAGTAAATTTATATGGGTATAAAATTAGCATTATAGGAAGATATTTTTTAAGTGTTTTTTTTTTTTCCTCTTTCTCTTAAACATGTGAGACTCACTACTGGAGGAATTTCTTTTTTCATCTCATAGTGGAGGGTTTCCATTTGGGATATCTAAATTAATATATTTTAATAAACTGATTACATTTCTATAGGATCCTTCCCCTTTATACACAGACTACAATGCAATATTTTCACATAGAATATATTTCTAATAAATTATGTTAATTATATCCTACATATAATTATGTTAGTTATTTGTAAGAACAGCATTACTCTCAAACTAGATTAGTTTTAAAAGACCCCTCAAACTGTGGTAGATCAGGGGTCAAGTAAAGCACATATGAAGGGTCAAGTGAAGCACATATGAAGCCTGAAAGTGGGATAGGCTCCTGAGAAATATACATATGATCATTTATTGATAGACATTGCCTTGAAACACACAGTGGCAACACAAGTCCAGCACACAGAGTTGGCACAACTCATTCCTAGAACTCTTGGTTCTAAAGTGCTCTCCTTTAATTTCTTTAGAGTATTTTAACAGGTTAAAAGGGCGAGCTGAGTGGACAGAGATCTAAGAGCCCCACACATCCTTCACTGTGAAGCTTCAATTTCATTTCAAAAAAGAGTTTCACAGATTACAGAATGTTTAAGAAACACAATATGATACAACTTTGAATTCACTTTTCTACTCTACATACTGGTACTAAGAGCTCATAGATATCGGGGATAGGCAGGTTGGAATGCATATTTGTTTGTCTTTTGTTTTCAGGCATGACAGAAAGAAAGCAAATTTGCCAATGAGACATAGAAGAAATTTAAAAATAGTGAGAATGAAAAATCACCAATATTTCAAACCTAATATAAGATGATTTTGGTGTGGCCTGTTATAATGTCTATTTGGTGTAATGCATAAGATTAAATGCTTTTTAAATTTTTCATAAAAACCAAATACTCAGGTCTATATGTTTAATTTTGTGTCAATTCTTATTAAAAATATTTTAGTTATTTAACAAAGCATAAGCTCAAGAAACATCCTACAAACTTTTGCTCCTAAACATATACAACCTTTTTCTTAAACTTGCTGAAATGTTTTGTCAAATGTAACAGATGGCATCTCTTAAAACATACCTTTGTCTACTCAAACATGAACAGCGACTTTATAATCTAATTATTTGAAAAGTCTATTTTGCTTTACCAAACTTTTAGCATGTCAAGATAAGAATAATGAAATAAACAGATGGTGCGTTATTATCAAGTTTTCTCAATACTCAGGGCATCTGTATTTTTTATTAATCTCGCTTGATCCTCTAACCATATTAGGAATGATATTGTTGAGTGTTAGTATTGATGTAGAGAGGTTTTTAAAAATAACTTAAAGTAGTCCTGAAGGAGCTACAAAATTTGTCATGTTTTCCTTTTTATGAAGTAATCAAATAGATAAAATAACTGTGGAAGGAAAACCAAATGCCACTGAATATATTTACAGAAATAACTACAAGTAGATTTTTTGAGATAGATTAATAGCTTCAGTATTCTTTCTATGGTATCCGGATTTCAATTCATTTAGATAGTGGGCGGGGGGGAGAAATCTATAAAAAGATTATTTTAGTGCATATATATGTATGCTTACACAAAATGAAGGCAGGGCTTTGTTAAACTTACTATCTAAGATTTATAATCTCTTTTCTTTTTTTAAGATTTTATTTATGTATGTAGTTGACAAAGAGAAAGAGTGGGCACAAGCAGGGGAGTGGGAGAGGGTGAAGTAGGCTCCTCACTGAAAAGGGAAACTGACATGGGGCTAAATCCCACGACCCTGGGATCATGACCTGAGCCAAGGGCAGACCTCAACCAACTGAGCCACCCAGGTGCCCCTCTTCATAATTAGCTCATTCAAATGTATTCTAATTATTCAAGCCCTTGGTTATTTTTTCCTTCCTTGATTAATTCTTCTTCCACATTTTAAAAACCCTGGACTTATATTTACTTCTTACATAAACATCTCCATTCCAACATGGCTTTTCTCTAAATATCCATAGTTAATAGGGAAAAAATGTAAGAAATGTAACTATCATTATAAATAAGATTTATTCCTATAAATTATTACATATTTTAGTATAATCTGTGCTAGGTTTTCTGTGTTACTTTGTTTTAAAGTTATAGTCAAAAAAAATATTAAAAAAAATAAAATAAAATAAAGTTATAGTCAAAAAGTGTGGAGTCTCAGCTTATATCCATTTTCCTCCTCACAGCTCTTAATAAATGGTTACACATACGGCATCAAAAATGAAATGATAAACCAGTATTAAAAACAAACATGGGTAAGGAGTCTTTATTCCATGTTCACTGTAAATCATAAAACATTTCTGTCACTGTATATTATTTCTAGTCGGTAAATTCATTTCTAAATAAAGTGATTATGACCTCAAGTATTTTGCTTAAATGTAGAGTGCACCATTTTGAGATTTCATGAACTGAACATAATTTTAACATCAGTACCACTCAAAATTACAAATGTATTATTCAGAATTGCATTACTGAAACGACAGAAGCCCTATTCAAAGGATCTTAGAGAGCAATGGGAATTTATTGGAAGAATATAGGATTAACTTACATACCCACGAATAAGGCAATGTCTAGCTTGGGCCTAAAAAGCCACTAAATTTGTTTGTATTTAACTAGAACTAAAGGAAGAAATTAAATCCCTGAAAAGTGAAGTTCAGAAACTAATAGTGGTCATATTTCTGACCAAAAAGAGGAAGCAGATTTAGGGATTGATGGAGAGAGGTGAGTGGGGGAATAAGCTAAATGGGTGATGAGTATTAAGGAGAGCACTTGTTAGGATGAGCACTGAGTATTACATGTAAGTGGTGAATCACTGATTTCTACTTCTGAAACCAGTATTACACTATATGTTAACTAACTAGAATTTAAATACAAATTTGGAAAAACAAAAACAAAAAATGAATATTCATAATGAAAATTTGAAGAAATATCAGACAAAATCTAATTGAAGGGTGTTCTACAAAACAACTACCCTGTGGTTTTAAAGAATCAGGGTTACAAAAAAAAAATAATTGAGATGTTTTCTATTGAAGGAGACTGAATGATATCAATGAAATGCAAAAAAATAAAATTAAAAATTAAAAAGATACTGGATTATAATCTGGACAGGAATCATTTTCTTTAAAAAAGAAGGAAAAAAAGCTATACCACTTATCTAAAGCTGTAGTAATCAAAAGAGTATGCTATTGACATAGAAATAGATAAATATATCTAGAATAGAATCCAGAAATGTATGTTTGTATATGATTATTTACTTGACAGTAAACAAAAGCACTGAGGATTTCACTTTCATGGGGAACTGACAATCTTTTTGAAAAAACAAAATTATCTAGAACTAGGTATCCATTTGGAAAAAAGAAAAAAACAACCCATGTTGACCTCTAAACTCACAGCTTTCACCAAAATTAATTTGAGATATGTAATATATCCATGCACAAAAACTAAGTCTGTCAAGCTTCCGGAAGAAAACAAGAGCAAAAATTTTCATAACTTTGAGGTAAGCAATGATTTATTACTAAGATAAACACTGAGCATTTCCTTACATTTTGGCGCAGCACTACTTATCAAGCTCATATTTTCTTTGCCTATCCCAGTTCTGGGAACAGCCATTTCTCCCAGGATTTCAATTTCCATTTAGTGGAGAACGGTGTTATTGGTTTTAAACTCTTGCTCTTCATATATGTTTATTTGAATAGGTTTATTCTGTCTACTTAGATTGAATATTATGCCACAGCATGTAATAGCTATACACCAGTATAATTCCATTTCTAGTCTTTCCATTTTTTAATGCAGTTATATATATTTATTTCTACATATCTCATTAATACAAAATACAATTTTATATTTTTGACATGAAGTCACATTTATCTCTTACAGAACTAAGAGATAACAAATAAAAGTCATTTTGGACTTTAAAAAATTTACTCACATAGTTACTTTTCTAGTGCTTTTCATTCTTCTTAAAAATCTGAGTTTTTACTCAATATCATTTGCCTTTAATTATTACTTATGGTATAATCTGATTGGTAACAAATTTCTTCCCATTTAATTTATCTGAAAATATCTTTATTTTATCTTTAATTCTGAGGAATACATTTACTGAATATAGAATCTATGATGACAGTTTTGTTTATTTCAACATTTTGAAGATGCCATTATATTGCCTTTTGACTCTCATCATTCCTGATGAGAAGTTAGCTATGAATGTATCACATTTCCATTTATGTAATGTTTTGTTATTTCCCCCCTCTGATGGATTTGCAATTTTTCTCTATTCCTGGCTTATTACCATTTAATTATAATATACACTAGTGTGATTTTCTTAGTATTGTTTAAACTTGGTATTAACCATGTTTTTTGTACCTGTATTTTTTACCGTCTTTGAAAATTTTAAGCCATTGTTTGTTCTAGGTTTTTCTTTCCCCCTCATAATACTTCCTTTCTTTCTAGAACTCTAATTATATCATATAAACTGTTCTATAGGTTACTGAGGGTCTATTCACAATTACTTTTTTTATTTTTTCTGTTCTGCTGTGATATAGCTTATGTTGATCTGTGCCCAAGTTCACAGTTTATTTATTTATTTATTTATTTATTTATTTATTTATTTTTAAGATTTTATTTATTTATTCATGAGAGACACACAGAGAGAAAGAAGCAGAGACACAGGCAGGGGGAGAAGCAGGCTCCATGCAGGGAGCCCAACATGGGACTCGATCCCGGGTCTCCAGGATCACACCCAGGCCAAAGGCGGCGCTAAACTGCTGAGCCATCCGGGCTGCCCAGTTTTTCTCTTTATAATCTGAAAAATTTAGTTAAATCTATCAAATGAATTTTCCTTGTAATTTCAGATAATATAATCTATTCTAGAACTTCTTTTCTGTTCGACAGTTTCATTTCTCTCCTGACATTCCTTATTCATTTCTTCATTATGTCTCCTTATTCCTTTTACTCCTAGAATATATTTATAATGGAGGGTTAAGTCTTTGTGTGCCAATTATAACAGGTAGGTCACATTGACAGGTAGATTATGGGCCTTATTTTCCTGCTTCTTTACATGTATAATAATGTGTGATTACATGCTGAACATTGTATGACACATTGAGTAGCGTCTGAATTGTGTGACCTTCCTTTGAAGAATATTGAATTATAGTCTTGTAAGCATTAAACTACTGGTGGATTCTTTCAATATTTCCAGGCATTTATTTATTTATAATTTATTTAGGTGTGTTGCTGGTTGTCCTTAGTCCTAGGTACACAATTCTTTCTCCTAAAATATGGCCTTTTTGGAATCACAACTAAATGCCTGGGATACATGTAATTATGCTCTCTATTCTGAGAAGTGCAACATACCCCAGCACTGTGCAAACTTGGGTGTCTTCACTTGCCCCTCAGTTCTGTAATAACTGTTGTGCCCTAAGCATTGGAGATTCTGTGTATACATATTCCAAACTTTTGTGAAAACCATACAGTGTACCTCGCACAGCATCGGAGGTTTTCTGCTTCACAGTTCCCTTCTCAACAATATGCTGCTTCACAAATTCTAAGCATTTTAGCCACCATCTCTGCCTCCTCACCTCAGAATACTACATGCTCTGCTTAGGTTTTATCTTCATGTACTCCGAATGTGTCTCCAGGAGGAGTCGAAGCAAGCCCATAGTTGTCTCCACAAAAATACAATTTATTACTTCTTATTTCCTAATGTCTAAAACAGTTGATTCATATTTTTTACCTAGTTTTATAGATGCTTCAGAAGGGCATGCCTGGTACCAGTTACTCCAACATGGCTACATGCAGATTACTTTTATTTATTTCTATGGTAAAAAACAAACAAACAAAATAAGTGTAAAGTGAAGGGTTCATTTTCTCCCATGTAAAATCCTAAATAAAAAAAATAACACCTCTGCAATTTAATGATATTTAAAAATTAAATCTGGAAGGGTGAAGATGGTGGAATAGAACAACCCTAGGTACATCTTGTCCCATAAATACAACGACATAACCATCAAATCATCTTAAACATTTGAGAAATCAACCTGAAGACTAGCAGAAAAAACTCTGCAACTAAAAGTAAAGAGCCCACATCAAAGAAATTAGGAAGTGCAGAAATATGGTTTAGGGAAGAAATGGATCCTGGAGGGAGCCATGGTCATGGAGAAGAGAGAATGGAGCACACAAGAGACTGTACAAAGAAAACATTTGCCCATAGCCATTGACTTGGAAACTGGAAGTGTTGAATTTCATGAGCTCTTGCAAACAGTGGAGCTTAAAGACTGGTTTTAAAGGTCAGTGGACTTGGCTAGGATAGAGCCCCAAGGGCACTGTGATGCTCTTGGAGAGAAGGTAGGCAAATAACCTGGGGGCATGAAATGTAGAAACAGTCATCTGGAGAATGCTTAGGGCCCTCAGTGGGGAGATTATTTGCTCTTTTAAGAGCACATCCCTGAGAGGCAGCATTCACAAAGACACCTCTCTAGTGACAAAAAAGCTGGGCAGTGCTATTTTCCTCCCCTGTGCCTCAGAAAACTGAACCACCTATAGGAATCAATGCAGTGTCACAGTGGCTGCCTAAATGGCTTACACTGAGCCCCACTGTCATGTGCTCCAGTGGAACTGCCCTTCTCAGTCACATTTACTTCAGTCCCAATGTGGCAGCTCCTCCTCCAGAAGACCAGAACAAACCCATGCCCACACCTTATCTCCCAACCAGAAAGTTATGCAGGGCCTTGCTCCAGTGGAGGTGTTGACAGGTCTCATTTCACAAGCAGACCAGAGCACACATAGTTAAAAATCACCACCTTTAGGCCAAGGACCAAATACTATCCACAGAGGGCAAGGAGAGCCTCTGCAAACAAAGGACCTGAAGGACAGAACAGTCAGAACACAATAGCAGAGTGGATGCAGCACACACAGGAGACACCCCCTGAAGCACCAGCTCCTGGGCACTATATGACTTCTTCATAGGCCATGACTTTCAGGAGCAGGAACTATAACTGGTTTTTCTAACACAGAGAAGAAGGCAGAGACTTAGACAAAATGTGAAGACATTGGAATTTATTCCAAATGGAAGGGCAAAGTAAGGCCATGGCCAGAGATCTAAGCAAAACAAATATAATAAGTAACATACTTGAGGGAGAATTTAAAGCAATGACCAGAAGGATACTCACTGGGCATGAGAAAGAATAGAAGACATCAATGAGACCCTTACCAGAAAGATAGAAGAGTTAAAAAAGAATTAATCAGAGATGAAAAGTGTAATAAATGATATTAGAAAGAGGTCTGATGAAATGAACAGCAGGCTGGATAGGTAGAGGAATGAATTAATGACATAGAAGACAAAGTAATGGAAAATAATGACTGAACAAAAGAAAGAAAGAAGTATGCAACATGAGAATAGATTTAAGAGACCTCAGTTACTCCATCAAACATAGCATAGTAACATTCAGATTATAAAAGTCCCAGAAGAGGGAGAAAGGGGGCAGAAAATTTATTCAAAAAATAATAGCAAAAAGCTTCCCCAATACGGGGAAGGACACAGACATCCAGAAGGCACAGAGAACTCCCATGAAAATCAATAAAAACAGGCCAAACCAAGATATATTACAATAAAATTTGCAAAATATGACAACAAAGAAAAAAATCTTAAAAGCAGCAAGACAAGTCATTAACTTACAAGGGAAAAATCCATAAGGCTAGCTGAAGATTTTCAACAGAAATTTGGGAAGCCAGAAGAGAGTGGCATGATATAGACAAAGTGCTCAATAGGAAAAAAACTGCAGCCAAGAATATTCTATCTAGCAATTTTTCATTAAGAAGAAGAGAAAATGTTTTTCCTAGACAAACAAAATCTAAAGGAGTTTGTGGCTGCTAAACCAGTCGAGTAAAAAATATGAAAGGGAACTCTTTGAGTAGAAAGAGGAGACCAAAAGTGACAGTATAGAGGTAGGAAACACAAAAGCAGTAAAAATATATGCAGAAGAGATTATATAAAAACCTAATGACAACCATATACCAAAACCACTAATGAACATGCAAAAAATAAAGAGAATGAAATCAAAATATATCACTGAAGATCAGCAAAACATGACGACAAGACAGAATCAAGAGAAAATCTCCAGAATCAATGACAAAACAAATAATAAAATGGCAAATAAATACATATCTATCAATAATTACTTTGAATTTAAATGCACTAAACACTCAAATCAAAAGATATGAGATGACAAAATTGATAAAAAAAAAAAAGATCCACCTATATGCTGCCCATAAGAAACTCATTTAGACCTAAAGATATCTGCAGATTGAAAGTGAGGGGGTGGAAAATATTTACCACACAAATGGATATTGAAAGAAAGCCAGAATAGCAATACTCATATTGGAAAAACTAGGTGTTAAAACAAAGACTATAAGAAGAGACAAAGTAGGGTACTATATAAAAATAGAAGAGACAATCCAACAATAAGATCTAACAATTGTAAATATTTATGCACCCAACATGGGAGCACCCAAATAAATGAAACAATTAATAACACACATAAAGAAATAAAGGGACTAATCAATAATAGCATAATAATAGGGGACTTTAACACAACCACTTACATCAATGGACAGGTAGGCTAAACAGAAAATCAAGAAGAAAACATTCTTTTGAAGTTCACATGGAACATTCTCCAGAATAGATCACATTTAGGTCACAAAAATGGCCTCAACAAATTCAAGATCAAATTCACACTATGCAGTGTGACTACAGTGCTATGAAACTAGAAGTTAACCACAAGAAAAAAATCTGGAAAGACCACAAATACACAGAAGTTAAATAGCATGCTACAAACAATGAATGGGTAAACCAGGAAATGAAACAAGAAATACAAAATTAGGAGGAAACAAATGAAAATGAAAATACAAGGGAAACAAAACAAAACAAAAAAACCCAAAACTTTGGGATGCAGCAAAAATGATTCTAAGAAGGATGCGTACAGCAATACAGGCCTATCTCAAGAAGAAGAAGAAAAAAAAACTTAAATAAACAACCTTACTACCTAATGGACCTAGAAAAAGAAAAACAAAGGATGTCTAAAACCAGCAAAAGAAAGGTAATAATAAAAATTAGAGTAGAAATTATTCATATGAAAATTAAAAAAACAAACAAAACAAACTAGAGCATATCAATGAAACCAGGAACTATTTTTGAAAAAAATAATAAAATGGATAAACCTCTAACCTGATTTATCAAAAGGAAAAGAGAAAGTACAAAAATAAATAAAATCAAAAGTGAGAGAGAAATAGTAACCACCACCACAGGAATATAAACAATTAGAAGAAAATATTAAGAAAACTATATGCCAACAAGTCGGATAAACTAGAGGAAATGGATACATTCCTAGAAATAAATAATCTAACAAAATTGAAACAGGAAGAAATAGAAAGTTTGAACAGATTGATAACCAGCAAAGAAATTGAATCAGTGATCAAACACTCCCAACAAACAAAAGTCCAGGGCCAGATGGCTTTACAGGCGAATTCTACCAAATATCTAAAAATAATACTATTCTTTCAAACTATTCAAAAAAAAAATAAAAGAGGAAGGACAACTTTCAAATTCATTCTATGAGGCCAGCATTACACTATAATAACAAAACCAGATAAAAACTCTATTTAAAAAAAGGAACTACAGGCCAATATCTTTGATGAACATAGATGCAAAAATCCTCAACAAAATATTAGTAAACTAAATCCAACAATACATTAAAAAGAATCATTCACCCTCACCTGGTGGGATTTATTCCTGGGTTTGCAAATGTGGTTCAATATTGGCAATGTGGTACACATGACATGAATAAAAGAAAGGATTAGAACCATATGATCATTTCAATAGATGCAGAAAAAGCATTTGACATGTCAAATGTACATGTCACATGAACATCCGTTCATGATAAGAACTCTCAACAAAGTAGGTTTAGAGGAAACATACCTCAACTAAATAAAGGCCACATACAAAAATCCCGCAGCTAATATCATCCTCAATGGGGTAAAACTGAAAGTTTTTCTTCTATGGTCAGGAGCAAGACATGGATGTTCACTCTTACCACTTTTATTCAAAATAGAAATGGAAGTCCTAGCCACAGCAATTAGACAACAAACAGAAATAGAAGGCATCTAACTTGGCAAGGAAGAAGTAAAAATTTCGCTATTTGTAGATAACATGATACTGTATATGGAAAACCAAAAATACCACAGCATTTTCCACAGAGCAAGGAAAAACAATCATAAAAGTTTTATGGAACTGCATAGTACCTGGAATAGCCAAAGCATCCTAGAAGAAGAAAAGCAAAGCTGAATGCATCACAATCCCAGACTTTACAAAGCTGTAGTAACCAAAGCACTATGGAAAGAAAGAAAGAAAGAAAGAAAGAAAGAAAGAAAGAAAGAAAGAAAGAAAGAAAGAAAGAAAGAAAGAAAGAAAGAAGAAAGAAAGAAGAAAGAAAGAAAGAAAGAAAGAAAGAAAAGAAAAGAAAAGAAAAGAAAAGAAAAGAAAAGAAAAGAAAAGAAAAGAAAAGAAAAGAAAAGAAAGAAGGAAGGAAGGAAGGAAGGAAGGAAGGAAGGAAGGAAGGAAAGAAAGAAAGAAAGAAAGAAAGAAAGAAAGAAAGAAAGAAAGAAAGAAAGAAGAAAGAGAAAAGATATGGATCAATGGAACAGAATAGAAAACCCAGAAATGAACCTACAATTATATGATCAATTAATCTTTGACATAGGAAGAAAAAACATATGGTAGGAAAAAGTCTTTTCAACGATTGTGTTGGGAAAACTGGACAGCTACATGCAAAAGAAGGGTACTGGGCCATTCTCTTTCACCATACATAAAAATAAATTCAAAGGGAACTAAAGACCTAAGTGTGAAACCTAAAACCATAAAAAATCCTTGAAGAAAGCCCATCTCTGACATTGGCTGTAGCAACTTTTTTTTCTAGATAGGCCTCTGAGGCAAGGTCAACAGAAGCAAAAATAAACTATTGGGACTACATTAAAAACAAACAAACAAACAAACAAACAAAAACCTTCTGCATGGCAAAAGAAACAATCAACTAAACTAAAAGGCAACCTACTGAATGGGAGAAAGTATTTGCAAATAACATATCCAGTAATGGGTTAGTATCCTAAATATAACACTGAACACCCAAAAAGTAAATAATCCAATTAAAGAATAAGCGAAGACATAAATAGACATTTATCCAAAGAAGATATACAGATGGCCAACATGCACATGAAAAGATCCTCAGTGTCACTCATCATCATCAGCTCATTCATCATCAGGGAAATTCAAAACAATACCACAATAAGATATCACCTCACACTAGTCAGAGTAGCTAAAATCAACAACTCAGGAAACAACAGGTATTGTTGAGGATGTGGAGGGAAGAGAACCCACTGGTACTGTTGGTGGAATGCAAACTGGTTCACCCATTGTGGAAAACAATATGGAGTTTCCTCAAAAAGTTGAAAATAGAACTATTTTAGGATCCAGCAATCATACAATATATTTACCCAAAGAATACAAAAATACTGATTCAAAGGGATACATTCACCCTGACATTTATAGCACCATTATCTACAATAGCCAAATTATGGATAAAGCTCAAGTGTCTACTAATTGATGCATGGATAAAAGATAATGGTATATTTATACAATAGAATATCACTCAGCCATAAAAAGAATGAGATCTTGCCATTTGTAATGACGTGAAGAGAACTAGAGAGTATTATGCTAAGCAAAATAAGTCAGAGAAAGACAAATACCATATGATTTCATTCATATGTGGAATTTAAAAAAACAAAACAAGTGCACAAAGGGGAAAAAAAAGAAAAGAGAGGTAAGTCAAGAAATCACTCTTAACTATAGAGAACAAATTGACGGTTACCAAAAGGAGAGGTAGGTAGAGGGATGGGTGAAGTAGGTGATGGGGATTAAGGAGGGCACTTGTGATAAGCATCACATATTGTATGGAAGTATTGAATCACTATATTGTACACCTGAAATTAATATTACTCTGTATGTAAACTAATTGGAATTTAAACACAAACTTTAAAAAATTTAAAAACTAATCACTTCATCCATCCCCTCTTCATTTTCTCCAATTTTTAAAAAAATGTTAGAAGGAAGCAATATAAATAATTCTACAAATAACATTAGCATGCAAATTCACCAGTTACTAATACTTGCCATTTTCATTTCCTGTCTTTCTAGATAATAAAACAATATAGAAATGTGTTGTTCAGGACGTCTGGGTGACTCAGTTGGTTGAGTGTCAAACTCTTGGTTTCAGCTCAGGTCATGATCTCATCAGTTGTGGAATGAAGCCTCGCCTTGGGCTCCCTGTTCAGTGGCAAGTTGGCTTGAAGATTCTCTCCCTCTGCCCCTCCCCCACTCCAATAGATAAATAAATCTTTAAAGAAAAAAAAGAAATGCTTGGATGTACTTGGTTAGTCCTTTGAGAGTACTGAAAGCCACCGTCCCTCTCTCTATAAAAAAAAAAGAAAGTACACATATACAGACACATATAACATTGCCTAAAATTTCTTATAATGGATTACATAGACCCCATTTTAAGCACCCTGTAGGAAAATTATCTAGGCAATTTGACTCAAATCTCTCTTTCCCTGAAGCCATATCACGAGGGCAGAAAACATTTTAAAAAACGCTTTAAGTTAAAAAAAATATAAACTACTCTATGAAGTGGTCTTTTTTGTAGATTTCTCCTACTGTCAAAAAGTTTTTCCTTTGCTTAAACAGAAAGTGATCTCCCTATATGTCCCATCACCTATTTCTATTTATTGAGATCTTAAAGATTTAGATTTAGTTCCTCATTCATGGCATAGTCTTTCAAATACTTGAAGGCATCTCTTGGAAGTCTCATCATTAGTTTTTATAATTACTTACATAATACTATAGTAATTTACCTGTTTGTTCTATTTATTTGCCAATTGGTATTTTAATTCTTACAAGTGGATCTTCACAACTGATTCCAAAAATCTGATAACATGTTATAAGTATACTCCTGTGTTCTGGAAATACTGATTAATTTTGTTTGGCTGGGAATACATCCTCTACGAAGGGGAATAGTAAGAAATGAATCTAGAAATTACATTGCGGTAAGCTCCTGAAGGGGCTTTCATGTTTCCAAGTACTTTATATTTTATTCTATGGCTAATAAGAAACTGTTTTTGCTTTAAACAGGATTTTCTTATGATTACAGCCACACTTTGGAATAATTACTTTGACAGTGGTATGCAATTTGGACTGGAAAGTGTAGAGAAGGCACTTAAAAAATGCTGAATGAAGAAAGGCAGGCAAAAGTTCAATTAAGAGGCTCATATAATTGCATTACTGAAAAACAATAAAGTTCTGAACTTTATGTCAGTGATGATAGAAATATAAATTACACACATGATGGAGCTATCAAAGAGGGAAAGTCAATAATAGCCAATTACCTGGTTGAAAATTTTAAAATGAAGTAAGAATTTCTTTTTTGTGTGTTTTTACTGACACCACCAACAGAAAAGATAAATCAGAACAGGATTTGGGGCACTTGGGTGACTCAGTGGTTTTAGCATCCAACCCTGGATTTTGGTTTAGGTCATGATCTAAGGATCCTGGGATCAAGCCTCGTGCTGGTTCCACACTCAGCAAGGAGTCTGCTTGAGATTCTCTCCCTCTCCATCTGTCCCTCCCCCTACTTGTGCTCTCTCTCACTCTCAAGTAATTTCTTTTTTTTTAAGAGCAGGATTGGGTAGAGGGGAGAAAGATGATAACAATTGTAATTATAATAACTATGTCATTAATATGCTCAAACATGGTTCTAAGTACTTTATCAGTATTAAATTTTGTAAATTTTACATTTTACTGTATGATAAATACCATTATTATTGCCATTTTACAGATGAGGAAACTGACACACATGATTAGGAAATCTGCTGAAGTTCATTCAGGCAGTAAGTCATAAAAGCAAGATTTTAAATCGATATAGTCTAGTGCAAAAGTCTGTACTCTTAACTCATTGTGCCATACTGCCTCTATATGACAGTCCAGATTATTATTCAAATAGTTCTTACAATAATAAAACCCTCTAATTTTCAAGAATATATTTAAAGCCTTTAAAAAAATTATTATAGCCAGAACATAAAATTATTATTAGAAGCAGCATTTCTCATAGTGCACCTCTGGCTCAGATCTATGTCTCTCTTTAATCAAGGTTAGTAGGTGGAGATTAACCTCTTCAGTGATGTGTGTCGAGTAGCAGAATGGAGCTATGCTGGAAAGCATAAAATTCTCCTTATCCCATGCAAATCAGTGAGGTATTATTTCTGATTTTATTAACATCCACAAAATATTAGTCCTTTTTTATTAGGTATATTATTAATTTCCTTTTCCCACCAAATATCCTAAAAATATTAATACCAGCTGATGACTAATACTTTCCAACTTTCTGAGCTAGTACAGTGACAGAGCTCTTGCCAAGTGGAAAAAACAAAACAAAAAAATTATTGGAAATATGTCTCAGACCAAAAGAATACCTCATGAACTATAATCAATGTTAATTCAGTAATATGTTGGTATCATATTTTATATTAGATCTATGTCAGCCCCAAATCTCTATGAAACGAGGTGTAGAATATTTTACATGAGGTAAGAAACAAATAAATGCATATTTGAATAAATAAGCTGGCTAGAACTAAAACTTCTCACTATTTGGGAATTGAAAGGAAGGTAAGAGAAGAAGAATTTAAATAATGTTAAGTATATGGCTATATGGCCAAAGTCAATCACACACTGCTTAATTAGTTAAATTTCAACCCTCAATTCATTTCTCAGTAATTGTACGTTAAGTTCATTACATGCAATATCTCATTTTATGCCTAAAACAAATGATTTATGAATTATTAGCAGTTTCTCATTGACACATGATGTGAGTGAAATTATTTCATCCACATGAGACCCAATATTAAAGCAATATAGTGAGTCATGGAATGCATAGAATTCCTAATGAAAGATATGAAGTTAAAGGGGAAAAACACTATTTCCTCTTTTTCAATGTTGATGAGGGCTCTCTGTGACTGTAGTTGCTACAGCCACAATTCAGGTCAAATATTTATCCCAATACTACAAAGTTTATATTATCACATATATTTTTTCCTGTACTTTATATTTGTACAGAAAACCTGTTAGGGGATCCCTGGGTGGCTCGGCGGCTTAGCGCCTGCCTTTGGCCCAGGGTGTGATCCTGGAGTCCTGGGATCAAATCCCACATCAAGCTCCCTGTGTGGAGCCTGCTTCTCTCTCTCTCTCTCTCTCTCTCTCTCTCTCTCTCATGAATAAATAAATAAAACCTTTAAAAAAAACTTTTAAAGTTTAGGATGATGAGAAATGTAATCTCAGTTAATATTTCAAGGTTAGCTTTTTTTCTTAACAACTGAAAAAAATATATATTACTCCTACCTCAAATTAGGCAATTTCGGAACTGAGATAAACATATGGGATAAAAGTCAGAAATATTAAATAATAGTATATAGCATATTGCAGTTTAGAGTTTAAAATGCCACACTGAGAGCATCTAGGTTTCCAGGAATGAGGTGTTATAATTACACTATGTATATCAATTTCAAAGACTCAAGGTGAATAAACAAAAAGTCTACTGTAATATGGGTGCTGAGTAATTGAAATAATATTGAGCTATAGTATACTACATCTTCAGGAACTTATAGATCGTTTTGTTTAGGTCTCTCTCTCTCTTTTAAAAAGATTTTATTTATTTACTCATGAGGGACACAGAGAGAGGGCAGAGACACAGGCAGAGGCAGAAGCAGGCTCCTTGAGAGGGAGTCTGCTGTGAGATTCGATTCCAGGAACCCAGATTCACGCCCTGCACCAAACGCAGATGCTTAACTCCTGAGCCACCCAGGTGTCCCTCTGTGTGTGTGTGTGTGTGTGTGTGTGTGTGTGTTTTAAGTTTGGTTTAGATTTTAACTCAAAGAGAAGTTGCTTATTCTGTATCTAGATTTTCTAAGAGAAATTTCAAGTCAACTATTTTACTTCTGCTTATTTTAAAAATCCAAAATTCGTTCTGAAAAATGCACCATGTTTATTTACCTATGAGCATTTCTCTTCAACTTGCATTATTCAAAAGAAAATTAAGTCAATTTGTATGATTAATTCATCAAATATAACTTCATATTTAACAGAACTTCAAAGTATGCAGCATTATAAGAAAAAATAAAAATTATAAAAAGCTCTACTCTTCACCTCCCAGGAATCTAACTTGCATAAGTACTCAGAATTTTATTTTCTACTGCCTATCTACCTATCTATCATATTTCTCTCTCTTCTTACCTACCTATTATCTAACTATCTTCTCAAACATATCCTTTAAGTTGGATTAAAAGTGGAGAGTGACAAAGCCACTATCAATTCTCCCAATTTTCCTATTAAACAATCTTGAATTTAGGTAGACAGAAATTGATCTAATTAAAAATTCATTTTTTCCCCCAGGCCACTGTGTTCCAGGGCCAGAGAGGTTTGAGGGAATGAGGAATATGATATAATTCTGGCTAATGATATGTAGCAGAGTATGTTGGGTATTTCTGTAAAATCTTTATTTGTTAAAAGTTGACAAATGTAAAGATTGCTTTTTCTCTTCCTATTCCCCACTCCCTCACCCCTCCTGCTCCTCTTCCTTCATCTTCTTCCTCTTCCTCTTCTCTCCTTCTTCTTGCATTGAATATGGATATGATGGCTGGACCTACAGCAACCATCTTGAAATCATAAGGGAAAGTAGTAACAACCAAAATTATAAAAGGTAAATATTAAATAATAGCAGATTTTAGGCAAAGTAATGAAATACTAGTCAGATACATATCATTTATATGAAAATGTTTTTGGCAAGGACACATTATATTGCAAAAGTTATAAATAGTGTACAAAATATTCACAAAGGCAATACTGTTTTGTAAACATATAAAGAGGAAAAAAAAATGTAGAGAGTCTGAGTACTCCCTGGGAGTGGAATAAAAAACTAGGGGTGATAGAAGTGGTTTATACCCGATGCAGCCAATAATGGGTTGTGTTCTTAATTATAGGTCTTAAAATCAGTAATAAAGTTAACCAAAAGCTAATAAGTGATTTATTGCTAACATGTACCAGCTTATTTTTGTTTGTTTGGCAGAAATGATATTTTCAAAGGATAGAAAACTTGGAAAAAAAGAATATAATTTTACAAATGTCATTTGTAATCATCCCACCAAATTTTCCTCCATTTTTGTCATACCACTTCAAATGAAGTGGCTCAAAACAACAATTTGTCATTGTTTCATTTCAATATTATGTGGGTCAAAAATATGGGTCCATAGGCTTATCTCACCTCTATAACATTTGAGGCCTCTGCAGGGATAATGTGAATGATGGGGCTGCTGGAGCTTCTCTCTGTCTCTGTCTGTCTCTCTTTCCTCCATGCCCCTCATGACCTCTCTCCATGTGGTTACTTTGCGCTCTGTATGATCATCACATGGAATGATCCTACTTCTTAAATGAAAGTTCAGGGCTTCCTCCCCACCCACCCCACCACAAAAAAAAAAAAAAAAGAAAAGAAAGAAAAAAAAAGAAAAAAGAAAAGAAAGAAAAGAAAAGAAAAGAAAAAGAAATAAAAGAAAAGAAAAGAGAAAAGAAAAGAAGAAAGAAAAGAAAAAAAGGAAAGAAAGAAAAGAAAAAAAGAAAAAAAAGAAAAGAAAAGAAAGAAAAGAAAAGAAAAGAAAGAAAAGAAAAGAAAAGAAAAGAAAAGAAAAGAAAAGAAAAGAAAAGAAAAGAAAAGAAACTGACAAGCCTTTTAAAGGTTAGGTCCCAAACTGTCCAGCATCTTCAAAGCTTGGATTCAAGAAAATGGGATATAGTCTCCACCTTTCCACAGAAGGGATGTCAAAGAATTCCCTGGCCATTTTTTATGTGTCACCACATTTATATATGTGTTGATTCAAGTATTTGATTAAATGGCCAGATATCTTTCATTCAAAATGAAACTCAATATAGGTTAATGAAAAAAAAAAAAAAACTCTAATAAAAAAAAGAAGTATACAATAAATTGTCAGATTGATAGAGAAGATTAAAAAGAGGCAGTAAATATATTGGCTAATTTAACTGAAACAACCACAGTTAGTTATCAAGCAAGGCTAGAGTGTTCAAATCATATTCTCTTTCTTTCACCTGCTCTTTCATGATGGAATATCTCAAACATAGAGACTTTGTCATAAGGCAATACCTATAACAACACTGTAGCTTGGAAAGAAGGGTGTCTGGTTAGTCAGCCTGAACCACAGAACCAACCCTGTGGCTAGAGAGAAGGGGCCATGTAATTTTATTGCCAGCCCCATGAGGTGAAACAAGTATATTTCAAAAGGATGCATTAGACATTAGTTTTTATGAAAATTTATGTTCACATACTTTAAAAGGAATATAGGTATTGTAATAATATTATCAACAATAAAAGATATTTTAACCTTCTACATGGATTTCCTGTTTGTATTATTTGTATTCTGAATTAATACCTGCGATTAGGTAGAATTATAGTTATTTTAAATATAAGAAAATTAACAGTACTTATTACAGTTTAAATAACAATAACTGTGACTTGAACATATGCCATGGAAATGTATCTCAAGATTTTATATAAAGTAATGATTTTCAAAATACCATTATAGCTTGTTAAATATGCACAGAGAATTAAATCATAAAGATAGAGAATCACAGAGTAGAAGGTAGGTATCTCCCCCATCTGAGCATTAGCCCAAGCAGCCAGACCAACTACTGACTTTTTTCTAGGTCAGCCTTAAATAGTTTCACTAGAAAGTTAAAAATCACTCCCTGTCAACCATTACCCATCAGCACTAACATCAAGCAGAGGAGAGATGATAGTCGAAATGAAGGTCTTCAGATAGAACAAAACCTACTGCAACATGGATTATTCTCAATATCTCCCCAGTTGGAGAACTTTAAAGCCCATGGGTGAATCAGGTTTCTGAGTCCAGTCCAATTAGTACTTGTGTTGCATTCACTGTTTTCCACATCAAGGAGACCTATGTGCTAGGGAATTTCCAGAAATATCTTTCAAATGAAGTGAGGTTAAGAAATAAAATGTGGCATACCTGAATTTGTCCCCATAACCTATACATGGGTTTGTTTCAAGAATCTGACAGTTTTGATCAAACGCAAACTTAGGAATAGTAGTGAGTATCAAAGATGATGTTTTTGTTAGTAGTTAGTAGCTCATAAATGGGATTATATGCTGTTAGGATGATGCTGGTGAGAGAAAGAGTGAATTGTAACAATTAGAAAAGAACAAAAAAGCAGTTCTAGGAGTTGAAGAAGATGTAATTGATGAAACATGTCATATGCCATTACCCAATTGAAAACAATCTTTAATAGTCATTTAGATCAATGCTTTTCAAACGGTGCTACCAGCATCCAGGGCTCTTCAGCTGTTGAGATAAGTCAAGAAAGAGTTACTGGGTGATTGGAATTTTTCATATACACTTCAAAGTCCAAAGCAAATCCATCTGGATCAAAATAATTTTGTTTTGTATTAATATATGTGGGTGGATGTGCATGAAGATTTTATTTGAAGGGAAGAGTCTATAGCTATAAAAATATAGAAATTACTGAGCTAGACCAAATACTCTTCAAATATTAATATGGATTTAGTTATAAATGCCATGTCATTGTAAATACTACATTCATTATGATGAATGTATATCAGAGATTTTTAAAGGATATAAGACATATTTCAAATTTACTTATTGAACAAGGTTTTAGGCCTCATTAAAGTATTATATTAATAATATTTTAATGAAATAAATATGATTGATCTTGCAGTTTATTTCTGACCATTTTTATTTAGAAATTTGTGGCTTAACAATTCGAGCCTTAATACATTTTACAACTGTATTTTAATAACTCTCATTCCTGAAAAATATACTTGAAAGCTGTATAGGTCTAAAAGGAAGACCATTGATAGCTGTGATGACTTTGTGCTTGTCAGCATATTTATCTTAAACAACCAAGTGTTCACAGATTTTTTTGACATGTTGCTAATAAATAATAAACTAATAGAATGTTCGTTTGTTTTTAAATTGTTAGTAAACTGACTTAAGTATCTCCTGAATCTTTTAATTTAGATTTTTTAAAGAGATAAGACACTTATATTTTCAATAATCTTTTTTATTTTTATGTGCATTATATAAGAGATTTTAAAGGTATTATTAATCTTATTATGACAATAAAATCACATAACTGGCACAACTCCAAACACCTGTTTTCAAAATGACACTGTCCATTGCATGAGTTTCTTTTTATTTTTTTTAGTTTAATTTTTTAAAAATTTTATTTATTTATTCATAAGAGACACACACAGAGAGAGAGAGAGAGAGAGAGAGAGAGAGAGGCAGAGACACAGACAGAGAAGTATTCTCCATGCAGGAAACCTGATGTGGGACTTGATCCTGGGACTCCAGGATCATGACCTGGGCTGAAGGCAGGTGCCAAACTGCTGAGCCACCCAGGGATCCCAAGTTCCTTTTTAAAAGCATTAGCTTTCTCACTCATTGTAAAAAAGTAACTTTTATGTTGAAAGAACAGAACTTTTATACTTTTTCTCAGTTATAATAGCTCAATAGGTTATTATTAATAGTCCCTTGTCATTCTACAAAATGTCAACAAATTCAGAGCAATATTTTTTTGTAAAAGAAGAATACATAATTCATATTTAACTTGGCAAGTTGTCTTTTAGGGACTACACAGAGGTAACTAGTAAAATGTTGGGCTATATAAGGTTTTTATGATATCTTGATAGAAATATAATACAATTTATAATTTAAATGTGTTTTATTATAACACTAACCACATTTAGGAAATGTTGGTATACAAGTATAGTATATTGAATAAGCTAAAAGTGTATGCCAGTGAAAGCAAAGTGGCACAGCCTTTGCATTCGTGAGAACACATGCTCTATGAAATGAGCAAGAGTTCTGATGAAAGCCATGTATTAAATTGTAAAAACTGAATGCTGTCATGATTTAGGTAAAAATTATATAAATATGATCCTTTTTTTAAAGGTTTTATTTATTTTATTTGAGAAAGAGGAGGGTAGAGAAGCAGGCTCTCTGCTGAGCAGATAACCGATGCACGGCTAGATCCCAGGACCCCAAGATCATGACCTGAGCTGAAGGCAGACACTTAACAGACTGAGCCACCCAGATGCCCTAAATAAAATCTAATATTTCTTCCTATACTTATACAAAACATATAATAAATACACTGATGCATATGCTTGCCTCTGTGCAGACAACAATATTCTGTCAACAGTCCATACCTATTTGATTGCTGTGAGAATTCAGCCTATATGCCATTAACAGAGAGAGTAAATCTCATTAAGTTGGAGCTCAAAAAGCTTTATGTGCTCCCCCTTGGCTAAAGATAATGTGCAGATGACTCACCATAGCAATCATGGCTCCTATTTTCATATCTAAATCAGCCTCTCCCCGTGACCTTCCCTAGAAAAATTAATTATATGCATCGGTCATATCCAGAGACTTTTAACTGGATGTGGCCTATGTTTTCCCACCTTGGGGCTGGTGCTATTTTAATTCCTTCTGCGTCTCTTTTACAATCATCACTGCTTCTACAAACCCTACTTCCCTCAAATATACCACATCTTTTCCTCATTTTTGTTCCCCTGAATTAGAACTGCCGATTATGTGTATGTTTATGTATATGTGCGTGGCTGTGTGTGTGTTTTAACAACACAGAGTGCACTGTCATTAGTTTTATATGACCATGGGAATGTGTCCTTTCTCTACTATATTAAAAGGGAGGATCATGCCTTGCTCATGTTTATGTTCTAATATCCCTGGATTAGCAATAAGTAAGGAATAGCTTGTCAACTTCTTAGCTTTCTAAGAAGCTGATGCCAGTTCAGCATCAGGAACAATATTAAATTGTCTTTCCGTGTTATTTACTTTTTTTATACACTGTTATTTTATATATAATTCTTTTGCATAGCGATAATATTGTTTTTATAAAGTTAGGATGACTATTTTCCTAGATAAAATACAGTTAACATAAGAAACTACAAATACTTTTGTAATAATGTAAGATCATAAAGGGAAAATGCATAAAAATCTTTAATTACAGAAGGAAATGCTCTAGTATTTTTATATATACAATGAGGGAAACATCCTGTACCATAATTATTAAGCATTGATAGGTACAATGCCCAATTTTACTGCCTATCCAAGCGCATAAAATAAATAAACCCTGAACTTGACATTCCAGAGACCTACTTACAAAATCTTGGAAGACAATAATGTATTTTTAAAGTCATTTAATAAGCATTCAGCTACATCTCTTTTTTGAAATAAGATTTTTCCAATTAAATTGAAGAAGTGAAAATGGTTTATGCTTTTATTTGATGTGATAACCCCACATGTCAGAGTTAATGGCATACAATTCCAGATAACACAAAGAAATAGACTAGCTTTAGGGTATTTTTTTCTGATATACAGTTTTTTTATTATAATAAATATTTCTTTATTAAAACCTCATGTTATCTGTTGATTGAAAGTACATTAGATTAACAGCAGACATTGAAAGCACTAGATTTTAAAGTGGGTTGTTACAAAACACTTCACTGACATGAGTATTGAATTTAGAGAATTGCTTGAGAAACCCATTGGGGTAAAGATGTGATATGTGTGTATACACACACACACACACACACACACACACACACTGGAAAATAATCTTTAAAATATCTTTTAAAAATCTCTAAAAAATAATCTTCAAAAATAATCTTTAAAAAATCTTTAAAAATTTCTGTCATCTCATATTTATTTATTATTTATTTATTCTTTTTAAAGATGTTTTTAAAATTTATTTATTTATGAAATACAGAGAGAAAGAGAGGCAGAGACACAGACAGAAGGAGAAGCAGGCTCCATGCAGGGAGCCTGACGTGGGACTTGATCCCATGGCTCCAGGATCAGGCCCTGGGCTGAAGGCAGCACTAAACCACTGAGCCACCCGGGCTGCCCATCATAATCTTTTATTTAAATGGTACATTTTATTGACCATTACTGTTATTGCCTATTGACTTAGTATTCTAAGGTCAGCAACTAACATTTTGAAAAGCAGAAACATGAATAGGAATGAAATATTTGGTCTCAACAATGGAATGGAGTTCTCCTAGTTAAAGATTATCAAAATGTTTGTTTGACCAGAAAAAAAGAAAAATGATTTGTTCAACATGAGCAGTTGTCTCTTGGATTCTTGAATCATTGGTGACCTTACAATGAATCTTTGGTGGATTTACTGCTCAGGATAAAAAATCTGAGATCTAAAATCGTGGTTTTAAAAAAGGCTTCACCTCTCAACACTGAATGTGCCTGTCTGAAAAAAGAATATCCCTAGAAATATTAGTAAGTGTATAAGAAGCCTCTCTAAAGCTGCTTTAAGGGCATATGTTTTGAAATGTACCGAAGTAATTTATGGTGGAGGCAAATACTTTAGTTTCTCTCAATTCTAAAGAGAGGATTAAAGTGTACAATATGAAAATGGTGAGCATATTAGTCCCATTCTCCTATTCAAGATTTCAAAACATTTATAATGTATGTAGACATTCTGCTCCAGTGGGAAATATCAGAAAAATTTTCTGACTTGACTTTTTCATTTCTTATCTTTTAAGTAAATATCAACTGACTGTCTAACATATGTTAGTTACAGGGCTTAATTCGAAGATAAGTCTCATGACCTAATTTCAAGGAGCACCAATCCTAGTAGAGGAGATAAATGTAATGATCACAAATGTGTACAGAGTATGTGAACAGGAAGAGGGAACAGGGATTCCAAACTGAAGTTAGTTAGAAACAGCTTACCCAAGGAAATGCCAGGCTGAATTTCAGTAGGTGAATAAGGATTATTTATTTAGACCCAGAGAGAAGAGGATATTCCAGAAAAAAAAAAAAAAAAAGATAATAATATTGTATGGAAGTGTTGAATTACTATATTGTACATCTGAAATTAATATTATAATGTTAACTAATTGGACTTTATTTATTTAATTAATTTATTCTTGAGAGACACACACAGAGAGAGGCAGAGACATAGGCAGAGGGAGATGCAGGTTCCCCATACGGAGCCGGATGTGGGACTCAATCCCAGGACCCCGGGATCACGACCAGAGCTGAAGGCAGACCCTCAACCACTGAGCCACCCAGGTGCCCAACTAACTGGAATTTAAATAAAAACTGAAAAGGAAAAGATAGCAAATGCCAATATATATATATGGCATATTATACTTGGGAGGAACCAAATAGGGCTTCAGAAACATAAAATGTAAGGTACCACATGATGGGTCTGAGAAATAGCACATCATGACCACCTTTGAATGTTATGTAAATTGCCCTATAAGTGGGAGAAAATCATAGCCATGCTTTTAAATTGCATTTTTGAATGATACCTTGTGGCTTTGTAAACTGAATTTGAATGGAGAAAGGAGAAAGCAGGAAGACTGCTAAAACGGAAAAATAAAAATAAGGCCCTGGGCTGTGTTGGGAGGGCTGTGTGTTTGTTTCTAAAGAATTGGTCATTGGACAATGACCAGCATATGACTGGCTGTATTCCACTCGTGACATACAGACACGAGTGGAATAAATTTATTAATAAATTTTCAGAAGTAAAAATGGACAATGTGATGTGATACTCTTCTGAAAAATCTGCCCATGTGTCATAAACCTGTATTCACGCAGTACCAGATTAATTGACGACACATTGAAATCAGCAAAAAGCATGCGCGTCTTTAGCTAAATTAAAATACACATAAGTTGTCAAAATTTAAAGGGCTTGCACGTATAATCTGTAAAGTGATGGCTTTCTCGTTGGAAATTACTGCCTTCAACAAGGACAGAAGTTACTTGCGGTCATGCTTTCCTATCCAGGGACCTCTACTCCAGTCCTGTCATCTATGTCTCAATACTGGGAACAAATTTCTGTTTTTTTTTTTTCCCCAGAGGTTCTCTTATGTCAAAACCACCTTCAGAAATCTCTGCATAAAAAAAGTGTTATCAAAAAGGAAAAAAAAAATGTCAGTGACTTAAAAGGCACATATGAAATGACACATATATAATTTGGTGTTCATCATTCATACAAACGTTTTAATACCTAAACTACATAGGTATGTTTCTATGAACAATAACTAGCATTGCATTGCATACTTTTTAAACTTTATATAAATTGTGCCTTACTTAAGTATCCTGGGGCAATTTGATTTTTTCACTCACATTCTGCAAGATTTATTCTGATGACATCACAATTTATTGATTCACTTTCCTATCAGTGGACCTTTAGGTTGATTCTAATATTTCTTCATTACAAACTATGCTCAATTTTTTGAAGATGTTTTCCCATGCACATGTATGAGAATTTCTACATAGTTGATGGTAAAATGATTGTTGATTTCTAGGGTTTACAGATCTTATATTTAGTAGCAGCTCCTCTCCAAAAATTATATTTAAGTAAAAAAATGCAAATGTTATATATCAAATGACAATACATGTATAAGTATGCCAGTTTGTGAGATACTAGGTTACATGCTGTGTTAATGTTTTACATACTATCTCATTGAATCCTCCTGAAAACTAGGGCTCAGTGTGATGGTGACATGCTGGGGGCTTCACAGTCTAAAATTGGCTGAGTCATGATTGAAACCTAAGTCTGAGATCCCAGACCTCTTTCTTGTCTGCCTGTCTAATCTGCCCTAACATTTCCTACACTAAGTATCTTTGGAAAGAAATGAAAGAGGAGAGTCATTTGAAAATCTCACAAAGAACAAAAAAAGAATACTGATATAGAAGTGAATATTAGAAGAGAAAACTGCTTTTAGGAGTCAGGCTCTGGTTTTAGAGTCAAAGAGCACTGGTTTTGGAGTCAGACAGATCTTAATGAAATGTTCTGCTCTATTAGTCAGATGCACTGTGTGAATAAGGGGAAATTAGTCATTCTGAGCCTCAGTGTTGTCCTCTATAGCACAGTTATGAGATTAAATATGAAATTGCCCATAAAACCTCGAGTGCAGACTCAGGTTCTAAGTGCTTATTAACAGGTTGTATTGCTATTGCTGAAAGATGAACCAGAATAAGAAGTGAAGAGAATGAAAATATCAATATTGATTTTGCTCTCCAAAGCAACTTGCAATAGTCAACAACCATACTTTCAGACATGAGTTTGATAATCTTTCACTAAGTAATTCTTTGTTTCTTATATTTATTTTTAGTATTAGAAAAGGTTTGTTAGAAAATTCTCACCCTGAACTGGTGTAGCCTGTGATGTAGTACTGTCATTACTGTCATTTATTAAAACCCACTAGAAGTAGGTTTGTTTCTGGAGTGGTCCTTGCACAAAATGTATAAAAAAGCAATTTCTGGTATGACTTGTGTTCTGTCCCTTGATATGTCAAAGTATCCCACCAGTAGCTATAGGTACTCACTTTACAGATGGGGAAACTGAGGCATCAAGATGGCTGTTACACCAGTGGATATACAGTGCACTGGTTGTTCGAAACTGCCTTTCTCTGCCTGGCCCAGGTGGGAAGTTATGGAGGGGGAGGCTGATGAGATGGTGGGGATGAGTCTGTTCAGTGTCTCCCCAAACCCTGAATCCAGGAAGGAAGGTGCTCCAGGAAGGATTAGGTTGTAAGTAGGAAGCATCTCAGGAGTTGCTGAAAGTCTAGAAGGGACGGTCCTTGGGAGATGCCATTTCCACTGCAAACCTGGGAGGTAGGTTAGGTGAAAGGCCTGTGCTGCTGGTGAGGTGGCCTAATCTGGATGCCTCCTGGGAGACTTCACTATGTAACCCTGGACAGCAGCCAGGGTTATCTATCTTCCAGCTGGCTGTGGGAAATTAGAGAATTTCCAGTAGCAGCACCTGGGCCAGAGAGCTGAAGCCGCTTGGGAGCAAGAAGCCAACCCAGATCAACACCAAGAGCTCATCCATACATTCTGTTCATCTTCTTCAGCTGCATACCCCTGCGGTGCAGCTGTAGCACCAGGAGGTCCAGCTCCTTCTCCACGCTCAGACCATCAGGCTGGGCCAGCTAGAAGAGGCAGTGGTGGACGGGGTTCATCTGGCCCATCAGGTGGGATGTTGTTCACCCTCAGGTGGTCAACGATGTTGCAGATAAAGGTGACCTAGCCTCCCCATCCCTGCAGGAACCGGCCTCACAGCTCTTCCCCAGCCTGTACTCCCGCTGCAGTGACCAGTTCAGTCCCCACCAGACGACACTCTGACTTTCTTGCTTGCTCTTGGCCTGAATGATGTTCCGCTTCTTTGCTGAACACAGAGTCCTCCAGAGAATGTTCCACAGTCATGTTAGCCACTTTCTCCAAGTCTAGGGCACCCGGATCTTTGAGTGCTGTCATTGGCAGCTGAGTCTCTGCATCAAAAGATTGGATTTTATAGTCCTCTCTACCAGCCTTCCCCATGACCATCTAGCCCAGGTGGAACACCCATAACAGCACCTGCAGGCCCAGTGCCGCACCCACTTGCTGGGAGGCCTCTGGGCAATGGGCGGGGGCGGGGGGCAATGGGATCCCCACACTCTAGCTGCTCCCGCAGCCCACCTCGCCTCCCCTCACCTCAGCTTAGATCATTTTCCCTCGCAGTGCCAAGACTGTTGTACATATTTTTATTTTGTTTTCTGCTTCAGCTATAAGCTGAGGCTCCAAAGGGAAAGAATAAGGAAATGAGAAAAGGATAGAGAACTGACCAGCCCTATCTCATGCTAAAACAACCAGTACATTGTGACTAAGATGAAAACAATGTCGTCAAATCAAATTATAACCTATCATTATAAATCTGTACAGCGTATGTGAATATTAAGGACACCGTTTTGAAAATTAGTGAGGAGAGAGAGAATGAGTAGGTGTGCTATTTGCAAAATATTAGACAAGAAGAGATATTCTTGCTTTATATTAGCCTACGCAAAATGAATTTGTGGGAGTGAACCGTAGAGTGGAAGCAGTATGGGACAAGAAAGGAAGTGATTAGTATGACCCAGTATCTTCTTCTGCCCCAAAAAATGATCTCAAAGGTTTAACATTCTGACAAATGCTTTCACTCATACCTCACAGCAATTAATCATTCTTGTTAGAGGTAGTACCACTGTCACTTTCCCACAGACAACACTTCTCAGGTCATGTCAGTTGTCTCCAGGCAACACCAACATCACTTGTTGGTTCTCTTTCCACACTTACAGCAATGAACTGAGGGTAAAAGCAAGGCTACTGTTGATAATTGGCAAGATATATTCAAGACTCAGAAACCTGCTTTCTGGATTAAGACATCCATCAATGTCTTAGCCATCCTCCCCATCTGTCTCCCACTGGAGATAAAAAAAAAAAAAGTATCTGAGAGGGAAGAACTTTTGATTCTTTGATATTTAGAAACTTACATAATTCACAGAAAATCATTTTAATCCTTTTCCCCTGATTTGTCATTGAAATTTTTTAAATGAATTAGCACGTGATTCTGAAATTTCCACTTCATAGAACTTTAATTTGCTGTTTAATACTATTTACTATTTAATTCACTATTTAATTATGTTTCTATAGAATAATAATGGATTCATAAAAATGAATTTTTGTTCTATATATGTAAATCATAAATCAAATGGGCATAATTTTATCAAATCCTTGAGCAGTATACAGGAGAATTTCATACCCGTGCCCTATCATAGTAAATAATAACCACATACATGGGCACTCACATGGACAAATATACACACAGTCATGAGAATGTAGTAAAGGTTTTCAAAAGTGTCATGAGGCAGAAAGTTTCTTTTTAAGGACAAAATATATTTGAGTAATGCTCTTGATTAAAACATATTATTGTCATTCATATTACTATATTGACTGAGAAGGCAAAATAGATTTCAGTATTTTCACCTAGTTTTTTTTTTTAAGATTTTTTATTTTTTCATTTGAGAAAGAGAGAGAGAGAGAGAGAGAGGGAGAGAGACAGCATGAGCAGGGGGAGGGGCAGAGGGAGAAACAGACTCATGGCTGAGCTGAAAGCCTGACATGGGGCTCAATTCCAGGAGATCATGACCTGAGCTGAAGGTAGATGCTTAACCAACTGAGCCACCCAGGTATCCCTTCACCTAGTTTTAATAACAGTAGTGCATATTATTTTTATTGAATTTTATCAGGCATAAAGTATCTTCATAAATGTCATTATTTGTGATCCTCACAGCAACTTGGAAGTAGGCAGGCTAGGATTACTCTTCTTTATCTACTACACATAAGGAACCTGGGGTTTATACAGCCATGTGGCTAGTAGGCAGTAGTGCTGAAATAATAATCCAGTCCCTCTGATTCTCATATCACTGCTCATTTTCCTTTATCAAATAATCTGTTAAACTACAGTGACCTTTAAAAATACTTAAGTCAAAATATACAATATTTAAAAGAATGAGAAAATTCAACATGTCAAAACAAGAACATGTCAAGCACCAAATGAAACACCTGGATCCAAAGATGAGTGGAATAAAATTCAAGCTCTCAGTAACTTTAAGGTCTCATAGAAGGGAAATTATATTTCAAGAAACAATTATAATACAACATATTTAAGAAAATATCACTATATAGGATATGTCTCATAGTGTCAGGAAATGAGGATTGATGCATAGCCAGATCTTAGATCCTGGAAAGTCTTAAACAACAGTGCGAGGAATTAATTTGTTTTTCCTTACAAGTAAACATGATACAAATGAAACGTGAGCAGTATAGTAACAAAACAAGACTTGCATTTGGAATTTCATACCAGGAGTAGTGTAGAGAATGAAATGGAGGGATATGAGAGAGTTCAGAAGCTATTTGAAAAATATAGAAGAGAGGGAGAGAGATTAAATAGGTATGAAAAAACACAAAAGGGGGGATTTATATACCAATTAAATATTAGAAATAATGAGTGCTTCCAGAATATTTATAGAGAAAATTATGGATGAAGGTACCATTCAACAAAACATGAATGGATGATAACATACAAGTCTCATGGTAGGATGTGAAGGAAAGGTGTTTCATGGCATCTGAACACTATGAGTTGTTGTTGTTTTTAAGGTTTTTTTTATGGCTTTATTTATTTATTCATGAGAGTGACAGAGAGAGAGAGAGGCAGAGACATAGGCAGAGGGAGGAGCTGACTCCCTATGGGGAGCATGATGTGGGACTTGATCCCAGGATCACACCCTGAGCCAAAGATAGAACCTCAACCACCCAGGCATCCTGACCACTCTGAATTTGAAGAAGCATAGAGACAGTGAAGCACAAACCCCTAGTGAAAGCCTGAACTAGGGAGAGAATGATTATTGAGAAAATGGCTTTAATGAAAATAATTGCAAATCTGAAATCAACCAGTTTCTAGGGTTTGTGTGTCTGTGTGTGTATGTATGTGTGTTTAAGGTAGAAGAAAAGAAAAGAATTTCAGCCAGATTCCTCAAATGTCAAAACTACTTCTCAGTTTCAAGTTAACCATATTTGTATCTAAAGCTATCATTTAAAACACTGAATAGAACACAATGGAGAGGAATCAGCTATTTAGAATCTTTTTAAAAATATATTTATTTATTTATGGTTTATTTTTTTATTTAAATTCAATTTGCCAACATATAGTATAACACATAGGAACATATTTGTTAAGGAGAAATATAATTATACACTTAGAAAATGTGAATCAATATTTCCCTACTTCCTTTGGTAGAATTTGAGTTATCTGGGGCTGATGGGTGACAAATGAAAAACAGTGGATGAACCTTCCTTTACTATAAACAAGTATTTAAATTTGCAACATTTAATGTTTAGAGTATGGCAAAGTAGCCATTTATTATTGTCACTAAGATACCCAGTAAAAAATTGAAAAAGCATGACTTTTTGGATCCTTCATGACACCAATTAAAGATGGATGAAATTTCCTTTTCATTCTCCCTACTCCAGAACTCCAAAAGATCCAATTTATATTAGATGAATCTGTTCGACTATACATTAAAGCAATACCATACAACTGTAATTTTTTTCTATCTAAACAAATAATATACTGAATACCATATGGTTAGCTTTAGATGGTAAAATGTAATTCTCTCAAAGATGGAAATATAATTACATTCTAGGACTTTAATTGGTTAAAATAAATTTTACTTTAAGGGTACCATTAACTCTCTATCATAGTGGGGATAAGTTAGCTCCCTGGTAAAGTTACAATACAAAGAACTTGAAGTAGAATCAAAGCAGAACCATGTAAAATATACTATATAAGTGCATAAAAAAAAGAGGAGGGGAATGGCCTGCAGGGCCTACACTGAAGGGACCTATAGCCCAATGTGTTATAAGTAAGACTGATTAATTGTAAAAAATTGGAAACACCTCAGATTTTCTATAAATATAGGTAATTGGTTTCAAGCCTGTTATCAAAATGACTAACATGATCAAATAAATGTATTAATGTTTTCTACTTTTCCAATTACAATACATGGAGTTTCAAATATGATTTTTTCAAAGCTATGGTATATTTTAATCCATAGAGATGAAGAGATAAATAACAAGGACTCTGAACTCTATACAAGATGATTTGAATAAAACTCCATTCGCTAGTTTTCCATTAATGAATTAAAACTACTGAAAAAAAAATTGAATTCTTCATGCAAAAACTTATCACCAATGGTCAGAAAAAATAAGCTATATTCATGGGGTTTTATACAAAGAAAAGTTTGCATAATTAAAAGTGCAAATTTTTAAATAAACACATACACACACACACACACACACACACACACACACACTTGAATTTATTAGAATCCTAGTCCCAATGAATGATTAAACTATCCTATGTTTCTCTAAGACTTATTTTCTCATCTGTTAAAATAGGAAGAATAATATCTAACTTTAAAGTTAGTATTAGATTGGGAAGTATAATATCAAGCAAGTCTCCTGATACTTAATACACTCTCAAAACTGAAAATGCAGGAGCTTCATTTTAGAGTCTTGTTCTGTCATAGGCAACACATTTCCCTTCAAACAGTTTCTAATCAGCAAATTGTGCAATCCCCTGATTTATTTCTCTATTAGCCTTTTTCACATAAACCCACATGAACAAATCAATCACATTCTTGAAGATTTTGCTCAAAACTTACCTTATCAATGCTCACCCTGAATTATAAAACTAATTTTCATAATTATTGGATACTAGGGGTGGTTATTATACTTTCCAACCTAGTATTATACTTTCCCACCCTTAGTATGCCTCTTAAGTTGGTCTATTGTTTTTCTTTTTTCTATAGTAGTAACCTCCTTTTAACATACAATTTATCTGTTCATTATATGTCTTTATTTTTTTTTAAGTTGGAGTCTCACACCGGGCTTGATCCTTCAACCCTGATATCATGACCCAAACCAAAATCAAGAGATGACCACTTAACTGACTGAGCCACCCAGGCTCCACTATATTTATTAATTTTTATCTACATTTTCTTCCTCACCTGTAGACAAGTAGTGAAAATGAATACTATGAATGCATATAATAAATTAGATAATCCCTGATTCTAAAGAAGTAAAGATACAATTTTCCATGAATACTGCCCAAAATAGAAGAAAAAGATGAAAATAATTGCCCCTATTCAAACACTTATAAACAAACAAACATCAGAATGACAAAGTCTTCTGGAGGGTGAGGTGGTGAATAAAGCAAACTAATCTACTTTGGAAGTGTTAGCTATCCAATAGCCACTTATGCAACCTTACTAGACAACTCCAGGCATTTTACTTAACTCACCGATTGCCTTTTTTTAAAAGATTTTATTTATTTATTCATAAGAGACACAGAGAGACAGAGAGAGGCAGAGATACAGGCAGAGGGAGAAGCAGGCTCCACTCAGGGAGCCTGATGTGGGACTCAATCCTGAGTCTCCATGATCACGCCTTGGGCCGAAGGCAGACGCTCAACCACTGAGCCACCCAGGTGTCCCAATGCCTTTTGAAATTTCTTTCTACATCATTATATTTGGAGATACTATTTAACATGTCAATCTCTCTTATCCATAGAGTTGTTCAGAGTATATTTTTGTTAAGTAGAATATTAGACGTATTTTCATGAGAAGAACTGGAAGTTCGAGAGCAAAATATAATGTTATATATAAAAGGCTTTAAATATTCAAATACAGAAATTCATATTTATCTACCTTTCCATCTCATCTGCACAATATAAGACCTGTAGTCTCCTTGGATTCCATGGAATTTATTTTATTTCTTTTTAGTATAGTGTTATATCCAGATATGCATTCTTTTCACTTTGAAAGGATACCACATTGGGATGTGCTTTGCATTTACATAATGCAGGAAGAGGAACACTTAAATTGTTGGGGACATCTCTATTTAGGAGTCTTCATCAAATAGTGTATTTAGGATGGCTACACTTCTTATCCCTGACCCTTGCATAATGGTTCAGTGCACTTTTCAGGCCTGGAAAGATGATTAGCTTCAGCTAAACCACAGGCATATTTCTTAGAGGAACAAATGTTTCATAGAGATCTCGGAATTGACAGATCTGAATCTCTTTATTCTCTGAAACTTGACAGAATTCAAGTTCAAAGACAGGAGGATACAAAGTACAGGTTGTTTTATTGAGACTAACATAGAAGTTGATCTGTCTAGTTTATATATGAAAACTATGATCATTAAAATCTAAAATAGCCATTTAGCCACTTCATTTTCTTGAGTTTAAATATAACCAAATTTATAAATTAATCTATTTTCCACACAAAAGCTTGATTTTTTAAAAATAAAAAATCTGCAATGAATGCCTACTACACACACAAGGCACAACTGCTGTTCCCAGAGAATGAAAAACTGAGTAAGAAACAATCCTGGTCCTCAAGAAGTTCATAGTTTTAACAAACTAAAGCAAAAATTAGGTTTATAAGGAGTACAAAGCAGAAGTGCTTAATTTTGACTGTAGAGATGAATAAAGGAGGTTGTAGTTGATGAGACTTTGAAGAATCTTTGTGGATTTTGCTGAGTGACATAAAGGATTTCTAGCTAGTCAACACAGAAAGGGCATATAGATATGAAGTTGCTCAGATTATTAGAGGATTTCATGGGAGATCATTTTGAATGGAATATTAGTGTCATGAGAAGATCCACAGGGTAAGAAAAAGCTGGTAAAAGAAAACTGAGAATTGTTTAAAGTCATATATATTTTTTAATCTTAAGTGGCAAATTTAAGAAAATAGGTTTTACTGTATTTGCAATGAATATTGTGAAACCACTTAAAGTATCATTATTTAGAGAGAGATAGTTATTTTAGATAGAAATCTAATGATTAGAGACTGGAATATTAATTAAAATTTAAAATGAGACTTTCTGTTTTTCCCTGTTTGATAGACAGCTGCACCTTCTGGTGCAGTGCCAGCCACATCCCTAAAACATGATCGTGAAGGCTGCAGTAAACTGATTTGGACATACTGGGCTCCTAGTCATACTTTTGACTCTGACAAAGTGAACACTGTCTCCATCAATGACACCTTCATTGACTTAAACTACATGGTCTACATAGTCCAGTATGATTCCACCCATGGCAAATTCAACTACACAGTCAAGGCTGAAAAAGGGAAATCTGTCATCTGTGGAAAACTCTCTGCATCTCCCACAAGCAAGATCCAATCAAATCAAATGAGGTAATACTGGTGCTCAGTATGATGTGGAATCCACTGGGGTCTTTACCACCATGGAGAAGGCTGGGGCTCACTAGAAGGGTGGGGCCAAGAAGGCCATCATCTCTGACCCTTCTGCTAATGCCCTCATGTTTGTGATGAGCATGAACCATGAAAAGTATGACAACTCCTCAGGATTGTCAGCAATGCTTTCTGCACCTGACCTTGGCCCCTCTAGCCAAGGTCATTCATGACAACTTTGGCATTGTGGAGGGACTCATGACCATCATCCATTAGTTCATTTCATCACTACCACCTGGAATACTGTGGATGGCTGCTCTGGGAATCTGTGGCGTGATTTTAGGAGCTACATAGAACAATCAACCCTGCTCCTATTGTCACCTCCAAGGCTATAGGCAAGGTCATCCTTGAACTGAATGGGAAGCTCACTGGCATGGCCTCTGTGTCCCTTTCCCCAGTGTATTACTCATGGGTCTGACCTGCTGCCCACACAAAACTGCTAAATATGATAACATCAAGAAAATGATGGAGCAGACGGGCCCATCTGAGGGCCCCCTGAAGGGCATGCTAGGTTATGCTGAGGACAAGCTGTCTCCTGTGACTTTAACAGAGACACCAACTCTTCCACCTTCCATGCTGGGGCTGGGATTGCTCTCAATGATCACTTTGTCAAGCTCATTTCCTGGTTTGACAATGAATTTGGCTATAGCAACTGGGTGGTGGACCTTATGGTACACATGGCCTCCAAGAAGTAAGAGCTCCCTGTATCACCAACCCCAAGAAGAGCAAGAGGAAGAGAGACTCTCTCCTTGCTAGGGAGTCCTTACCTCAACTCATCCTCCAACACACTGAAAATCTCCCAACCTCTATACAGTTTCCAACCCAGACACCTGAAAGAAGGGAAGGGACTCAAGGAGCCTTCCTTTGTTTTGTACCATCAATAAAGTATGTTGTATCCAGCCTCAATTAATAAATAAAATTTAAAATGAGTGACACAATTACATAATTACCTACATCAGGATAGTAGTGATGATGATGTCACATTTTTTACCATTGGCACACTTATTTATAATTTCCTCATTAAATTACAGCCCTTTAATGATATTCTTAGTCCATAAACCTGTCACTAAAATCATTTTGAAGACACTGTATTACCGATTTCAGGAAACTGGAAACATAATTTGAGTAAACACTCATGCAATGGCAAGACACTGAGCCATTAACCTAATGCTAAAGACAGTAAAGTCCCCAAAGTTGTATATGAATGGACCAAGAACAGAGAGCTTTTCAACTGGGATGATAGTAATTTTTAATAACAGTTTACAGATCTGCAGTATGAAATCAGAGTTAAAACTCTTTTATTGAAAAGTATCTCATGCAGTAGAATAAAAACATATGAAATCCTTAGTAATAAATCAAGCAAAACAAAATCCTTAAGGGATTTTGAACACTCTGAAGAACTAGAAACTTTGTTCAGAGTGATTAAAGAAAAACAAAACAAAAACTTGGAAAAGATAAATAATTGTGCAGAAAAAAACTGTTTATGATTATGTGTTTCAACAATGTAAAATATCAATTCTAAAATTGATCTATAGACTCAATATAATCCCAGTCAAAAGATCAGCATAAATTTTTTGTGGAACTAAGCAAGCTTTTTCTAGATTAAGAACAGGAAAAAATCTTTCTAAGAATAAAAAATGGAAGAACTGTTCCAGATATCCATATTAACTATAATGTTATAGTAATTTAGGCAATGTAGTAGGCAGAACAATGTTCCCCTAAAGATTTCCATGCTTTAACTCCCAAGAACTGTGAATATGTTACTTTATGTGGTAAAAGGTACTTTGTAGTTGTGATTAAGGTTAAGAACCTTAAAACAGGGAAAATACCCTGGATTATCTGGGTTGAGCTAATATAATGAGGTTATCTTGAATTATCTGGGTGTGCCGAATCAAATCACTGACTGATGTAAATAGAAAAAAGAAAGAAAGAAAGAAAGAAAGAAAGAAAGAAAGAAAGAAAGAAAGAAAGAAAGAAGGAAGGAAGTAAGAATGAAGAGGAGGCAGTACGTGAGTCAGGAAGGATGAATGATTTCCTGACGTCAGTCAGTCTTCCTTATCCACTCCTCATAACCAAATACATACATACCAAGCACAGACATAAATAAATAAATACACTTAAAAATACCGCAACTCAAATCCCTCCCCCCTCCCTCCCTCCCCTCCCTCCCCTCCCCCTCACTCACTACCTCACCTCCCTCCCTTCCCTCCCTCCGTCCCTCCCTTCCCTCCCTCCTCCTCCGTCCTCCCTCCCCTTCCTCCCTACCTCCTCCCTCCTCCGCCCTCCCCTCCCCTCCCTCCCTCTCCCTCCCTCCCTCCCTCCCTCCTCCCTCCCTCCCTTCCTTCCCTTCCTTTTCCTTCCTCCTTCCTTCCTTCCTTCCTTCCTTCCTTCCTTCCTTCCTTCCTTCTCCCTCCCGCCCGCCCTCCGCCCGCCAGCCGCCCGCCTAGACCCCCGCCCCCAAGACAAAAGAGTGAGATAAATGTAATGACAAAAGAAGAGGCAGGAGAGATTCAGTCTGAGTGAGACTCAACTCAATATTGCTACCTTTTAAAGATGGAACCAAGGATTGCAGGTAGCATCTAGAAGCTGAGAACATTCTCAGTCCTATAACCACAAGAAACTAAATCCTGCCATTCTCTTCTAGAAACCCCAGAAAGGAACGCAGTCCTGTTACACTTTGAATTGAGCCCAGAGACACCAGTATCACATGTGTGACCTACGAGAACTGTAAAAGAATACAGTTCAGTGGTTTCAGCCACTACATTTATGGGAGGAGAAGAAAAAAGACTGGTTTCCGACAGCATAGAAGGAGCTTAAAAGTCACTAGCCCATCTTAAGAACAAGTAAAAGCTGAACATAATAAAATATCAAAAAGTTTTCTTAAGGATGTAAGAAAATGGAGGACACAGGGCAAACTGCTACATCAGGGATTGCAGAGACACACAGATGAATACAGGAAGTCATGGCTTACCAAAGCAGACTCATGAGTAGAAACTGTCTTCAGGACCAGTACCCAGGTAGGAAAACTTGAATTGTAATGACTAGCTGCTGAAGGCTTGGTATGGATAATTTGGAGAGTTAAAACTTCCAGGAAGACCCAGTCATGGGAGGAAGAGGGGGGCACACTTTCATAATTTTTACTCCCAGGACCTTGATGAGGTTCTCACAGTTAATATTAGAGAAAAATTCCCTCTTGCTTTCAACAGGAAAAGGGAAAGAGGAACCACTTTGAAATATACCAGAACACTTCTTCTTAACAAGGCCTGCCTTCAGGTGAAACTAGTTAACTAGAGCCCAACATTGGGATAAATAGTATCAGAGCCTTATTGACCTAGGAGCAGGGAAATACTCAATTCCAGCTGGCCCTAGCCTTCCACACAGTGGAATGGGAATATCCAACTTCAGCCCCCTTGAGCCAACCTGTCTCCCCTAAGTGGGGAGAAAAAAATGAGAAACTCTTGTGATGTTCACAGTCCAAAGGAATAGGTTCACTAAAAGACTGACAATCATAGGACAACAGAATGATTGTTTTCCCCAACTCCTCACCATCACATTACTAAAGACCTACTTATAACAGTTACTTTCACCCAGGACATCATGTACAGCTATCAAAGAAAAATCACAGTGCATAACAAGAGGCAAAACACAAACAAAAAAATCCCACAACTTAAAGGCACAGAGCAAGCATCATAACCGGACATGGCAGGAATGTTGGAATTATCAGACCAAGCTTTTAAAACAACTCTGATTAAAATCCTAAGGTCTCTAATGGATAAAGTAGATAACATACAAGAACAGATGGGTAATGTAAGCAGAGAGATGGAAATCCTAGAAAGAACCAAAAGAAAAAAGAAAAAGAAAAAGAACCAGAAGAGACGTAGAAATTAGAAAAACGAAAACACTTGTAACAGAAATGAAATAGGCCTTTGATGGGCTTATTAGTAATATGGACACAATTGAGGAAAGAATCTCTGAGCTAAAGGATATATCAAGAATAACTGTGAAAACCACAAAAACAAAGAAAATAATGACTGAAGAACACAGAATTGAAAATTCAAAAACTGTGGGACAATGACAAAAGGTGTTACATACACATCCTAGAACTACCAGAAGGAGAAAAGATAAACTACCAAAAGAAATATTTGAAATAATAATTACTGAACATTTCACCCAGATTAATGTCAGACATCAAACCACAAATTCAGGAAGCTCAGAAATCACTAAGTAGGAAAAATGCTTCCTCCTCCTCCCCCCACCCCCAAAAAAACCCCACAGCTATACCTAAGCACATCATCTTCAAACTACAGAAGATCAAAGATAAAGAAAAAAAATTTGAAAGAAGCCAAAGGGGGTAAAAAGAAAAATAACATTACCTATGGAGGAATAAAGATAAGAATTCATCTAACTTCTCAGAAAGCATGCAGCCAAGAAGAGAATGAGGTTATATAACTAAAGTGTTGAGAGGAAAATAGAACAAAAACAAAACAAAACAAAACAAAAATCTCACCAATCTAGAAATTCTACCTCAGAAGTTATCCTTCAAAAGTAAAGAAAAGAGAGAGAGAGAGAGAGAGACTTTCTCAAAATTGAGGGAATTCATTTCCAGTAGCATAGAAGGGAATAATATAGGTCAGAAACTGGGATCTACATATGATGAAGAGTATCAAAGAAGGAATAAACAAAGATAAAATAAAAAGTTCTATTTTTCTTATTCTTTATTGAGGTAACAGATAAGAGTTTGCTCAAAGTAATACTAATAATGTACTTAACTATGTATGCTTATGTATATATCTTATAAAAATTTTGTTATGTAAACATAAATATAAGCCAAATGAATGATAACAATAATATGAGAGATAAGAGGGAGGAATTATGATTATTTTGTTATAAATTACACCACCTTGATTTGGTGAAGTGTTATTTGAAAGTGGACTTGAATTAGTTGTACAGGTATACTGCAAAGTCTAGGGCAATAAAGAAAAAGTAAAAAGGGAAGTATAACTGATATACTAAGAAAGGAGAGAAAATGGAATTATATAAAATGCTCAGTTAAAACCATGACAAAAACATGAAAAAAAGGAACAAAAACAAACAGAAAAGAGCAATGGATATGGTAGATATATCAATAATCACTTTGAATGTCAACAATCTAAACACATCAATTAAAAGGCAGAGTTTGTCAGATAAGATAAAAAAAAGACTAAAGTATATATTGTTTACCAAAAAAAAAAAAAAAAACCTACCTTAAATATATAGACCATATGGATCAAAAGTAAATGGATGGACAAAAAGTATACGAACACTGATCAAAAGAGACTAGGAGCAGCTCTTCAGGTAGAGCAGATTTCAAAGCAAGATAAGTTGCCAGCAATAAAGAAGGAAATTACATAATAATAAAGGAGTGAATACTCCAAGAAAACATAAGAATATTGATGTGTATGTGCCTAAAAAATGTCAAACTATGTAAGGCAAAAACTGATAGAACTTCAAGAAGAAATAGCTAAACCCACTGTCATTGGTGATTTCAACATCCTTCTCCCAGAAATGGATAGATGTAGCAGACAAAAATCAGTAATAACCTAAAATGCATTTTTAAATAGATTATCATTAGATTAGTTTTTAGTAAATCCAAACTACAATGAGATATCACTTCACATCCGTCAGAATGGCTAAAATCAAAAATATAAGAAACGAAGTGTTGGGGAAGATTTGGAGAAAAAGGAACCACAGATGGTGGTTATGCAAACTGGTGCATCCACCATGGAAAAAGAAATATGGAGTTTCCTCAAAAAGTTAAAAATAGTGGGGCACCTGGGTGGCACAGTCAGTTAGTGTCTGCCTTCGGCTCTGGTCGTGATCTAGAGGTCCTGGGATAGAGCCCCATGTAGGGCCCCCTGCTCAGCAGGGAGTCTGCTTCTCCTTCTGCCCCTCTCCCTGCTCATGCTTGCATTCTCTCTCCCTCCCTCCCTCCCTCCTTCCCTCCCTCTCTCTCTCTCTCTCTCTCTGTCTCTCTCTCTCTCGTAAATAAAATCTTAAAAAAAAAAAAAAAAGTAAAATAGAACTACCCTACGGTCAAGAAATTGCACTACTGGGTATTTACCCAAACACACACACACACACACACACACACACACACACACAATTCAAAGGGATATCTGCAACCCTGTGTTTATAGCAGCATTATTAAAATAGCCAAATTACGGGAATATTTCATGTCAATTGAATGATGAATGGATAAATGATGAATGTAGTTATATGTCTACAACTGTATATTATTCAGCAATAAAAAGGAATGAAATCTTGCCATTTGCAACAACATGGATGAAGCTAGAGAGCATAATGAAATAGAAAAAGACAAGTACCATATGATTTTACTCATATGTGGAATTTAAGAAACAAAGAACAAAGGGAACGAGAGAGAGAGAGAGAGAGAGAGAGAGAGAGAGAGAAACATGTTCTTAGCCATAGAGAATAAATTGATAGTTACTAGAGGGGAGGTGGTTGGGTGGATGAGTGAAAGAGGTGATGGGAAAAAAAAAAAAAAAAGAAAGAGGTGATGGGGATTAAAGAATACGCTTATCATAGTAAGCACATGTATAGATATGTCAAATCACTCTGTTTTATTTTTTTATTTTTTACATTTTCTTCTTTAAAGATTTTATTTATTCATGAAAGACACAGAGAGAGAGGCAGAGACATAGGCAGAGGGAGGAGGCTCCCTGTGAGGAGCTGGATGTGGGACTGGATCCCAGAACCCTGGGATCATGACCTGAGCCTAAGGCAGGCACTCAACCACTGAGAGACCCAGGTGCCCCAAATCACTCTATTTTACACCTGAAACTAATATAACACTATATGTAAAGCTGTACTAGAATTAAAACTTTTTAAATTAATAAATAACTTAAAAATAAAGTAAATAAAACAGCAATCAAAGAAATAATCTCAATAGGAATTCAAAATATTTTGAGCAACAACAACAAAAAAGAAAACACAGCTTATCAAAATTTATAAGATGCAATGGATATAGTGCTTAGTGGAAAATTTGTGTCATGGAATTATTTGAAAACAGTAAAGATTCAGGCACGTGGGTCGCACAATTGGTTAAAGTCTGATGAAAAGACCAATCAAAAAACTTACCAAACTAAGCAAAAACAAAACAAAACAAAACAAAACAAAAACAAAAACAAAAACAAAAAACAGAAGGAGGGAAAAAAAAACAAGAATTAGAACAAAAATCAATGAAATTCAAAGGAGGAATTTAATGGTGCAAAAATCAATAAAAGAGAAAATTGGGTTTTTCTGAAAGATCAACAAAATCATCAAGCCTCTAGCCTAGCTAAGAAACAAGAGATAGGATACGAATGATTAAAATCATTAATGAAACAGGGGTTATAACTATAGATCATAAATATTGAAAGAATAATTTAAAAAATATGAACAGCTATATGCCCACAAATTTGTTAACGTAGAATTCTTTGAAATATGCAATTTATCAAAACCCACATAAGAAGAAATAGACACACTGAATAAATTTATTAAGTAAAATAAATCAGTTTTTTTAAAACTTCCAAAACAAAAAGCACAAGGCCCAGATTGATCACTGATGAATATTTTACCAAACATTTTTTGTATATATTTTATATTGGAGTTCGATTTGCCAATATATAGCATAACACCTAATGCTTATCCTGTTAAGTGCCCCTCTCAGTGCCCGTCACCCAGTCACCCCAACCCCCCACCCACCTCTCTTTCCACTACCCCTTGTGGGTTCCCAGAGTTTGGAGTCTCTCATGTTCTGTCTCCCTCACTGATATTTCCCACTCATTTTCTCTCTTTTCCCCTTTATTCTCTTTCACTATTTTTTATATTCCCCGAATGAATGAGACCATATAATGTTTATTCTTCTCCAATTGGCTCATTTCACTCAGCATAATACCCTCCAGTTCCATCCACGTTGAAGCAAATGGTGGGTATTTGTCGTTTCTTAATGGCTAATATTCCTTGTATATATGGACCACAGCTTCTTTATCCATTCATCTTTCGATGGACACCGAGGCTCCTTCCACAGTTTGGCTATTGTGGCCATTGCTGCTAGAAACATCGGGGTGCAGGTGTCCTGCCATTTCACTGCATTTGTATCTTTGGGGTAAATCCCCAGCAGTGCAATTGCCAGGTGGTAGGGTAGTTTTATTTTTACTCTTTGAGGAACCTCCACACAGTTTTCCAGAGTGGCTGCACCAGTTCCCATTCCCACCAACAGTGCAAGAGGGTTCCCCTTTCCCCACATCCTCTCCGACATTGGTTCTTTCCTTTCTTGTTAATTTTCCCCATTCTCACTGGCGTGAGGTGGTATCTCATTGTGGTTTGGATTTGTATTTCCCTGATGGCAAGTGATGCAGAGCATTTTCTCATATGCATGTTGGCCATGTCTATGTCCTCCTTTGTGAGATTTCTCTTCATGTCTTATGCCCATTTCATGATTGGATTGTTTGTTTCTTTGGTGTTGAGTTTAATAAGTTCTTTATAGATCTTGGAAACTAGCCCTTTATCTGATACGTCATTTGCAAATATCTTCTCCCATTCCGTAGGTTGTCTTTTGGTTTTGTTGACTGTTTCTTTTGCTGTGCAGAAGCTTTTTATCTTAAGTCCCAACATGTCATTTTTGTTTTGTTTCTTTTGCCTTCATAGATGTATCTAGGAAGAAGTTGCTGTAGCCAAGTTCAAAAAGGGTGTTGCCTGTGTTCTAGGATTTTGATGGATTCTTGTCTCACATTTAGATCTCTCATCCATTTTGAGTTTATCTTTGTGTATGGTATAAGAGAATGGTCTAGGTTCATTCTTCTGCACGTGGTTGTCCAATTTCCCCAGCACCATTTATTGAAGAGACTGTATTTCTTCCAGTGGATAGTCTTTCTTCCTTAGTTGAATATTAGTTGGCCATAGAATTGAGAGGCCATTTCTGGGTTCTCTACTCAAAGTTCCATTGATCTATGTGTCTGTTTTTCTGCCAGTACCACACTGCCTTGATGACCACAGCTTTGTGTAGTACAACCTGAAATCCGTCATTGTGATGCCCCCATCTCTGGCTTTCTTTTTCAATATTCCCCTGGCTATTTGAGGTCTTTTCTGATTCCACACAAATCTAATATGATTTGTTCCAACTCTCTGAAGAAAGTTCATATATTTTGATAGGGATTGCATTAAATGTGTAAATTGCCCTGGGTAGCATTGACATTTTCACAATATTAATTCTGCCAATCCATGAGCATGGAATATTTTTCCATCTCTTTGTGTCTTCCTCAATTTCTCTCAGAAGTGTTCTGTGGTTTTTAGGCTATAGATCCTTTACCTCTTTGGTTAGGTTTATTCCTAGGTATGTTATGCTTTTGGGTGCAATTGTAAATGGGATTGACTCCTTAATTTCTTTCTTCAGTCTCATTGTTAGTGTATAGAAATGCCACTGATTTCTGGGCGTTGATTTTGTATCCTGCCACACTGCCAAATTGCTGTATGAGTTCTAGCAATCTTGGGAAAGAGTCTTTTGGGTTTTCTATGTACAGTATCATGTCATCTGCAAAGAGGGACAGTTTGACTTCTTTGCCAATTTGAATGCCTTTTATTTCTTTTTGTTGCCTGATTGCTGAGGCTAGCACTTCTAGTACTATGTTTAAGCAGTGGTGAGAGTGGACATCCATGCCATGTTCCTGATCTTAGGGGAAAGGCTCCCAGTGTTTCCTCATTGAGAATGATATTTGCTGTGGGCTTTTCATAGATGGTTTTTAAGATGCTGAGGAATGTTCCCTCTATCCCTACACTCCGAAGAGTTTTGATCAGGAGTGGATACTGTATTTTGTCAAATGCTTTCTCTGCATCTATCAAGAGGATCATATGGTTCTTGTTTTTTCTCTTGTTGATATGATCCATCATGTTGATTGCTTTATGAGTGTTGAACCAGCCTTGCATCCCAGGGATAAATCCCACTTGGTCATGGTGAATAATCTTCTTAACATACTGTTGTTCCTATTGGCTAGTATCTTGTTGAGAATTTTTGCATCTGTGTTCATCAGGGATATTGGTCTATAATTCTCCTTTTTGGTGGAGTCTTTGTCTGGTTTTGGAATTAAGGGGATGCTGGCCTCATAGAACAAGTTTGGAAGTATTCCATCACTTTCTATCTTTTGTAGATAGAAAGTAGTAGAATAGGTATTGTGCCTTCTTTAAATGTTTGATAGAATTCCCCTGGGAAGCCATCTGGCCCTGGACTCTTGTGTCTTGGGAGGTTTTTGATGACTGCTTCAATTTCCTCCCTGGTTATCGGCCTGTTCAGGTTTTCTATTTCTTCCTGTTCCAGTTTTGGTAGTTTGTGGTTTTCCAGAAATGCGTCCATTTCTTCTAGATTGCCTAACTTATTGGCGTATAGCTGCTCATGAGTTTTTAAAATTGTTTGTATTTCCTTGGTGTTGATTGTGATCTCTCCTTTTTCATTCGTGATTTTATTATTCAGAGTCTCTTCTTTTTTGTTTTTATAAGGCTGGTTACTGGTTTTTCTATCTTATTAATTATTTCAAAGAACGGACTCCTGGCTTTGCTGATCTGTTCCACAGTTCTTCTGGTCTCTATTTCATTGAGTTCTGCTCAAATCTTTATTAACTCTCTTCTTCAGCTTGGTGTAGGTTTTATTTGCTCTTCTTTCTCTAGTCCCTTTAGGTGCAAGGTTAGCTTACGTATTTGAGTTTTTTCCAATTTTTTGAGGGATGCTTGTATTGTATTGTATTCTATTTCCTTCTCAGGACTGCTTTTGCTGTATCCCAAAGATTTTGCATGGTTTTATCTTCATTCTCACTAATTTCCATGAATCTTTTTTAATTCTTCTCTAATTTCCTGGTTGACCCTTTCATCTCTTAGCAGAATGCTCTTTAACCTCCATGCATTTGAATTTCTTCCAAATCTCTTCTTGTGATTGATCTCAAGCTTCAAAACATTATGGTCTGAAAATATGCAGGGGACAATACCAATATTTTGGTATTGGTTAAGACCTGATTTGTGACCCAGTATGTGAACTATTCTGGAAAAAGTTCCATGTGCACTTGAGAAGAATGTGTATTCAGTTGCATTTGGATGTAAAGTTCTCTAAATATCTGTGAAATCTACCTGGTCCAGTGTATCATTTAAAGCTCTTGTTTCTTTGGAGATGTTGTGCTTAGAAAATCTGTCATTTGCAGAAAGTGCCGTGTTGAAGTCTCCCAGTATTAGTGTATTATTAAGTATGTCTTTACTTTGATTATTAATTGATTGATATACTTGTCAGCTCCCACATTAGAGGCATAAATATTCATGATTGTTAGGTCCTCTTGTTGGATAGATCCTTTAAGTATGATATAGTGTCCCTCTTCATCTCTTACTACAGTCTTTGGGATAAACTTTAATTTATCTGATATGAGGATGGCTACCCCTGCTTTCTTTTGACAACCATTTGAATGGTAAATGGTTCTATAACCTTTCCTTTTCAGTCTGTAGGTGTCCTTAGGTCTAAAATGAGTCTCTTGTAGACAGGAAATAGATGGGTCTTGCTTTTTTATGCAGTCTGAAATCCTGCGTCTTTTGATGGGATCATTAAGCCCATTCACGTTCAGAGTTACTATTTAAAAATATGCATTTAGTGTCATCATAATACCTATTCAGACCCTGTTTTTGTGGATTATTTCTTTGGGTGTCCTCTTTCTTTTACAGGGTCCCCCTTCATATTTCTTGCAGAGCTGGTTTGGTGGTCACATACTCTTTCAGTTTCTGCCTATCTTGGAAGCTATTTATCTCTCCTTCTATTCTGAATCAGAGCCTTGCTTGATAGAGTATTCTTGGCTGCATGTTCTTCTCTTTTAGGACCCTGAATATATCTTGCCAGCCCTTTCTGGCCTGCCAGGTCTATGTGGAGAGGTCTGCTGTTACCCTAATACTTCTCCCCATAACCGTTAGAGATTTCTTGTCTCTTGCTGCTTTAAGGATTTTCTCTTTATCTTTGGAATTTGCAAGTTTCATTATTAAATGTCGTGGTGTTGAATGGTTTTTATTGATTTTAGGGGGGATCTCTCTATCTCCTGGATCTGAATGCCTGTTTCCCTCCCCAAATTAGGGAAGTTCTCAGCTATGATTTGTTCAAATATGCTTTCTGGTCCTCTGTCCCTTTCAGTGCCCTCTGGATCCATTTTTCCTTCCGAGGCTGTCATTTATTTCCCTTAACCTTCCTTGTGGTCTTTTAATTGTTTATCTTTTTTTTTTTTCCTCAGCTTCCTTCCTTGCCATCAATTTGTCTTCTATGTCACTCACTCGTTCTTCTACCTCATTAACCCTTGTCTTTAAGACCTCCAGTTTGGATTGCATCTCATTTAATTGATTTTTAATTTCAGACTGATTAGATGTAAATTCTGCAGTCATGAAGTCTCTTGACTCCTTTATGCTTTTTTCCAGAGCCACCAGTAGCTTTATAATTGTGCTTCTGAACTGGCTTTCTGACATCGAATTGTAATCCAAATTCTGTAACTCTGTGGCAGAGAGTACTGTGTCTGATTCTTTCTTTTGTGGTGAATTCTTTCTAGTCATTTTGCTCAGTGCAGAGTGGCTAAAAACGAGTTGTACTGGATAAAGGAAGAAAAAAAAAAAAAGGAAAAAAGGAAAAAAATCAAGGAGGGGTACCCTCTGGTTCTATATACTGTAAATCCCTCGACTTCCCCTGGGAGCTTTCCAACACTGCTAGGTCCAGAACTTGCTCTTCCCCTGTCCTTCCAGCAGGTCTTCTGGGGCAGGGGCTGCTGTGCTGGTTCTCAGGTGTGTGCACCTGGGGAAGCTGCCCCCTCCCCGCCAGGTGCGGGGCCCAGTGGGAGCTGTAGACCCCGTGAGGCCCCTGTTCCCTGGCGGTCCCGCCCCCCCAGGCACAGGGTGACCCCAGGAGGGACATCACCACCGGCGGCGGCCAGGTCCCCAGCCCTGGAGTCAGCTCCCCAGGAACCACCGCAGTCTCCCGGTCCGCAGGGGCCTGGGTGCTCCCGGGGCGGGGGGCGCTGCCCTGCACAGCTGGGGGCCCCGGGGCAGGAGCGTCCTCGCTGTCCTGGGCCCTCCCTGCCTCCGCCTGTCCCCAAACCCTTCTCTCCTTAGCCTTCAGGCTATTCTCTCTGTAAATCTCAGGTCGGATTCGGAGATGTTCAGGATGGTTTGAAAGTTATCTAGGTGAGCTGGTGGGACTGGGTGAGGTGAGGACCCTGCTCTCCCAAGAGCTTGCCCCGCCCCCTCTTACCAAAAATTTAAAGAAGAAATTATGTCTAATCTCTATATCTCTTTCTGAGGATAGAAACAAAAAGAATACTTTCTAATTTATTCTATGATGCCAGTGTTACTGTGTTACCAAAACCATGTACAGACATTATAAGAAAACTACAAACCAGTATTTCTCATAAAAATAGATATAAAAATCCTCAACAAAATACTAGCAACACAATATTTACATACATAATATCTGTATGCAATGCATATGTAGTAATATATACATATATAATAAAAAGTCTTTTTGAGAAGACAAGGAATATTGGAAAAATATTTTTGCAAAACACATGCTAGATAAATGACTGTTATCCAAAATCTATGATGATCTCTTAAAATGCAACAGCAATAATTTAAAAAACAAACAAACAAACAAAAAGCACTTGGTTAAAAAATGGGCCAAAGACTTTAATAGAAATCTCACCAAAGACATACAAATGACAAATAAGCATATGAAAAGATGTTCCATGTCCTACATCATCAGAAGAAAACAAATTAAAACAATGAGATACAATTACACATTAACTAGAGTGGGCAAATCCAAAACATGGACAACACCAAATATTAAGGATGATATGAAAAGCAGGAACTCTAATTCATTGCTAGTGGGAATGCAAAATGGTACAGCTCTTTAGACAAAATTTTGATGATTCCTTAGACAACTAAACACACTCTTACCATATGATTCAGCAATCACACTCCCTGGTATTTTCCTGAAGGAGCTGAACCATGTCCACACAAAAACCTTCACACAGCAGTTTATAGCAGCTTTATTCATGATTGCCAAAATTTGGAAGCAATTAAGATGTCCTTCTGTAGATGAATGGATAAATAAACTCTCGTACATACAGGCAATGGAATATTATTCAGCACTAAAAAGAAAGGAGGTATGAAGCCATGAAAAGACAAGGAGGAAACTTAAATGCATATTATTACTAAGTGAAAGAAGCCAGTCTGAAAGGCCACATGCTTCTGATTCCAATTCTATGACATTCTGGAAAACAGGAAACTAAAGACAATAAAATGATCAGAGATTGACAGAGGTTGGAGGTAGGAGGATGAGAGGTAGATCACAGGGGACTTTTAGGGTAGTGAAAATACTCTGGATGATATTATAATGATGGATATGTGTCATTATACATTTCAAATCCATAGCATATACACCACCAGGAGTAAATCATAATCCAAACTATGGATTTGGGCTGACAATGGTGTGTCAATATAGTTTCATCAATTGTAACAAATACACTACTGTGGCAAAGGATATTGCTAATGGGGGAGGCTAAGCATGTGCAGGGGCAAGGGATATATGGGAAATCTTTGTACCTTTCCCTCACTTTTTCTGTGAATCTAAAACTGCTCTTAAAAATGCAAAACTTAATGATAAACAAACAAGTAAATAGAAATTAACCAACAGAGGTCACATTCAATAGTTTGCTGCAAACTTAAAAAAAAACAAAAAAAAACAAAAACAAAAAAAACCCCGCCTGATAATACCAAGTATTTTTGAGAAGGTGGAGCAATTGTCTTAATACCGGTGAGAATTGTGACTGAAAATCACTTTGTAAAACAATTTTTCAATATCTGTAAAGGTAAAGCTACATATTCTGTGAACCCTAAATTCCATCCCTAGGTATTAGGTAAAAACATGTGCTGTGTAATCTAAGATACATATTCATCATTGCTGATAGCAACATTGTTTATATTAAATTTCCTAACTAGAAGCCTTAAAAATAATCTATCAAAAGTAGAAAAAATAATTATGAAATCTAATGTACAGAGCAATGCAAATCAACCAATTACATTTATGTATTTCCACGAGATGGGAGAATTTCTTTAAAATATTGAGTTAAAATAATTGCCATAAAACAATATGGAGAATGCTTAATTCCCACTTACACAAATTTCAAAACAAGTTTATTATAATGCTTAGAGACATGCACCTATTTGGTATACCTATAAAGCAAGGATATGATTACCATAAAAAGTCAAGAAAATGTTTACTCAAAGTTCAGGAAGGAGATTTTAATTCAAAAGGCAGTTGATGGCTGTGGGCAATCTGGCAAAATTCTGTTTACATAGGCATTTGTGTACAACATAGCAATTATATGTCATGTATTTTTTATTGTTCGTGTTTTGAATAGTTTTCTCTAATATATTGCCTCCCACGATGAAAATTTTGAAACAAATGAGATTAAGGGATCTCATTTCCCTACTGAAAGCCTTGCAATGACTTCAAATTTCACTTAGAGTTAAGCCCAAATTACTTGTAACAAGGTACAAGGACTTACCTTATATGGCCACTATTATCTGAACTCATCTCCTACTTCTTCTTCTCCCTTGCTCATTCTGCTGTCCACACACTGGCCTCCACCTAATCCCACGTTGGGGCTTTTTCACTTGTTTATTCCTCTGCCTGGGACATGATATCCAAAGATATCCACATGGATTCCCCACACTTGCTCTAGGTCTTTGCTGAAGCTTCACGTTCTCAGTGAACCACCTTTAAAATTGTAAAGTACCATATACCCTGATCCTCATTCCTGAAACCTCACGCCCTCTCCCTTTCTTTATATTTCTCCATATTTCTTATGGCCATTTAGCTCATTACAATTTTACATATCCATGTAGTCACTTTTTTTGTTTATTTTCATCATCTATGGAGAAACGTTAGCTACATAAGAGCAGGGGATTTCTATTAAATCAGCAAATCAATTAATTGAATGAATATTTATGTTACATAATTTTCTCATGACCTCAAAGGACTTTGCCTATGATGAATGTAAATTTGATGATCATCCTGCATTTACTTTCAAGCCTTCCAACCTCTGTTATTGTGTTTTTTTAAAAGAAGTGTTTTTACATAAGATTACTTTATAATCAAGTCCTTATTTTATTTATTAGAGTGTGGATTTAATTATTAGTATTCTGAATCCAGAGTTGCATTAAAAAAACAAGGTTTTATTATAAATAAGCCCCTGGTCCCTTGAGGAAAAAAAAAATCTATCGTGGCATGATTATGTTACTACACCATAGAAATACCGCATCTTGGGGTTTACTAGACTAAAGATTCCAATAGACTGGTCTTCACCTAGTGAAGATTATATTCTCAATACTCAGTGAATGCCATATATGCAAAGAAAAATTATTAGTAACTTTTTATCTATAAGGAAATTTGGCAGATGTTGTCTGATGAAGGAAACTGACATTTTGGTAATTTTATAGTTGGCTGTCTATTCCAGATTTAATATGAACAAAAGAAAAAACAAGAATAAGAGGAAACCGGAAAGAAGAGGCAAAGATAGTTAAACACTGAAGAAAAAGACTTGAATGATGTATGGAGATATGCAAAAGTATGTCAAATTGTAAGATAGGACTGGGAGATATGAGAATTACATAATGTATAAGAGTTAAAGGTTAAGAGGAATGGAATAAATTGTGAACCAGGAAAAGTGAATTTAAAAAGGGTAACTTTTTGTTCATAGGCACGTTTGGGTAAAAATATTAGAGTTAGAAAAAAAAAGAAGTAGTTGAATCAGGGAGTAAACATTGGGTTGGGAGGAAAAAAAAAATCTGTCACTTTCCTCCTTTTGGAGTGATATGTAAGAACAGCAACAATAGAAACAATAGTAGAAAAAATAGTAGAAAATTCCCCTAAGGGAATTGGTGAATTATAGACAGAAATCTGAAATCTGTGCTTTTGGAAAAAATAATATAAAAGACAAATGGACGAAAAATATCAGCAGAGAGAAATCATCTAAAAGTGGCAATTTTAAAATGCTGTCAAGATTAATGCCATACGGCTTGGGAAAGGTCTAATGTAAGATAAGGTGGGTAAACTTTGTCACTTGGAATGTGAATATATGGATAGCTGTGCCTGGAAGTGCTATTGGCTGATATGAAAGTGAGAAAGGTCAAAATAGATTTTACACATATATACACAGAAGATTGACATATGTATATATATTTTTTACCTATTGACTTTTGAGCCTTGAAAGAAAGCAAATATCCAGGAGATAATGATGAAAAAGTACCCAGATTACAATAGCCTAAAATATCAAAAGGCAATCCTCCCATTAAAAACATAAAGGAAAAATTTAATAAAAGTAAAAATAAATATACAAATAAGGAGCAAAACCTAATATGAAGACACATTTACAAAGTTCCTTGATGGGGATCCCTGGGTGGCGCAGCAGTTTAGCGCCTGCCTTTGGCCCAGGGCGCGATCCTGGAGACCCGGGATCGAATCCCATGTCGGGCTCCCGGTGCATGGAGCCTGCTTCTCCCTCTGCCTGTGTCTCTGCCTCTCTTTCTCTCTCTCTCTCTCTCTGTGTGACTATCATAAAAAGATAAAAAAATAAAAAATAAAAAGTTCCTTGATGGAAGCCATTACATTCTTCATATACGCATACTAGTAGAAAGATAATAGAACCTAGTACCTTAACTAACATAATTCCAAAAACCCCAAGTTAAATTTTAAAAAATTTAAGATGATTAAATTTAATGTTATTACAGAGTATAAAGGAGCAATGATAAATCAGTGTGAGACAGAAATGGTGGAAAATATTATTGATTTTCCTATGATTAATGTCCAAAGTTACATTATATCTTTTACTCTGTTTTGAAGAACAGCTAGAAATATAGTTTATCCATGTTCACCTTATTACAAAATTTATTTTAGAATACATTTACATATTAATAAAATGTCCTAATTTAAAATATTATGCATTACTGTGCATTACTATTATATATAAAAAAACAACAACCACTTTTTATCCCTTACTTATAGCTGTATAAGGAAACGTAATAGATGCCATAAAATAGAAAAAAATATGGCTCAGTGGTATAGAAGGAAAAAATGTGTTTGTATATATATATATATATATATATATATAAATTTATAACTCACTGAATGCTTAATAAGTCTCAGGAATGCAATGAAACATGTTACATTCTCTCATACAAACACAAACATTTCCATTAAAAGCAAAGTTGTAGGCATTAAAGTGATGATATTCTAAAGGAGAACAAAGATGCTTCCGAAAAGGGAAAAATTTCTATTAGCAGGAGGTTCTCCAAAAACTGATATCCTATAGTAACTTCCTTTAAAGTTTCCCCTCAAAGGAGAGGTAGGTTTTGGATAAATGGACAGAATGATATGGCATTCTATGTGGATGCAGTATTGTCAGTAAAAATCTAGAAATTGCCAAACAAGAGACACAGATGAAAAAAGGAGATCAGTTAGAGTATACTAAATGTGGGGGGTGGGAAGTAGCAGGAGAAAAGAAAAGCTAGGCTGCTTCACATTTGCCATATTCCATTATAATATATGAGGTCATGGAACTAAATTTCTTGATTTTTACTGATGTCATTGTGATCACTGCTATTATTTTGAAATCCATGTCCTGATGTAAAAAGTATTATCATTAATATTTTCATTACTAAAAGAAAAAATCAGGTGAAAATATATTTAATGCCCTTTATTCATTAATTATGCCTATACATATTTGTTAAATGTGTAATTATAATCAAAGATGAACATGTGTCATACTGCCCATCATGACTATTTCCTTACTTCATCCTTACAATTTTTGATAGTAGTAAAACCTATAGGTTTTCCATAAAAGAAAATGACTCTTATGAACATTCATAGTCAGGATTATTTCTGCCTATGATATACACTTTCTTCTAAAATAGCTTTGGTAGAAACAGCCTACGGAAACCCCCAACCCCCAATGAATCATGGCCTTGTATAATCCCTTCCTTTTCAGTGGGATCACAGCCATCATGACTTGCTGCAAGCCAACAGAATATGGCAAAGATGAAGGAATTTTGCAGATACAATTAAGGCCTCAAATCACTGGATTATGAGTTTCTCAAAAGAGGGATTATTCTAATTGGTATTTAATCAGGTTAAAACCCTTAAAAGAAGGACCAGTGTCTTCCTTGAAGTCAGAGACTCACTCTCTTCCTAGCCTCAAACAAGTGAGCCACTGTGAGTTCTATAGCCACAAGGAAATAAATTCTACCAGCCATGTGAGGGAGCTTGAAAAATGATTTTTTTTTTTTCCTAATGGAAAGACTAATGAAAATTCAGTCTGCCTGAAGCCTTTATTGCAGCTCCAAAATAAGACTATGAGCAGAGGATCCTGCTAACAAGATGCCCTCTTTGACCAAATTTTAGGCAGATTCTTTTCAACCCTCTTCTCAACTAGGCCTTGACCATAGACTTCCATGTCCATTTTTGCATCACTTAATTAATTTCAGCGAAAATCCTAAATCAGTTTATCAAGTTGCTCTTTTTTTTTTCTTTTTTTAGAGATAGTATGGGGGGAGGGGAGGAAAGGGGTTTGGAGGGCAGAGGAAGAGGGAGAGAGAATATTAAGCAGGCTCCACACTCACCGCAGAGCTTGATGTGGGGCTTGATCTCAAGACCCTGAGGACGTGACCTGAGCCACAATTAAGAGCCAGATGCTTAACCAACAGAGCCACCCAGGCATCCCAGAAAGACTCCTTACTCTTGATATCTGATCACCTTCAATATCTGATCAAATTTCTTATCCCTTGACCGTTAGGATCTGAGCACCCTAGCCTGCCTGCGGTTAAAACTCTGTCTAAAGTTGGTTTAGCCAGAATTCCTCCTTACCTGGATGTTTCCTTTGAGTAATTTCCCATCCACTGACCCCTACCCTGCTCCTTGGTATAAATCCCCACTTGCTCATGCTGCATTTGGAATTTGAGTCCAGTTCTACATTGAGTTATCTGTTTCCCTATTAAAACAGTCCAAGTAGAATCTGTTTTTACTTTTTTTCTTTTTAAGATTTTATTTATTTATTCATGAGAAACACACAGAGAGAGAGAAGCAGAGACATAGGCAGAGGGAGAAGTAGGCTCCCTGCAGGGAGCCTGGTGTGGGACTCGATCCCAGGATCAGGCCCTGAGCCCAAGGCAGGCACTCAATCGCTGAGTCACCCAGGTATCCCAGAATCTGTTTTTACTGCTTTAACCACTATCCAGCTCTGGTTTCTATTTAACACAGCTAAGCTTTGCCTGGACCCCTGACGCATAATTAGTGTGTTGTTTTCATCTGCCAAGTTTGTGGTAATTTGGTATATCACAAGAAAAAACTAATGCAGCAGCCAACATAGATTTTCTTTTCAGTAATGAAAATGAAAATGAAAATCCCATATCTGATCACAGACTCCCTCTTCCAGAACAAAAAAAAATGAGTACAGATCTGCATGGGAGGACCAAATAATGCTCTCTTAAGCTCATACCCACAGAACACTGATTTCCTCACATCTTTTGTGGATCATGGGGTTAAGTAGTGTTTTCCTTTCTGTTTGGTCTTAGGATCCTTTCAAAGTATCTGTAAATGAGTGAAAAAGTGTTAACAAAGTAAACAATTGTGTTGCAATCAAGAACATTTGTTTCACTAAAGATATTTTAATAATGTGGAAATGTGCCTATGGAAATTTGAGAATTGATTGAACAAATTTTGGGAGATAAATTTTAATATCTTTTCAATGAACATTGAAATTATTCATAAAATCTTTGTTTAGCCATTAAACAACAACAACAAAAGGATTTACATTGATAAAAGCTCAAGCTTTAATGGTGTTTTTTTGTCTGATCCGGTTTTACTGGAATGAACCATTGACAGTTAAATGTTTCTATGGAAGTATGTTAACTCCAAGTGTCAAGGGACCCTAGGAGAGTAGTGAATAATAAATAACAGCATTTCTTCTTTGTTAGCCTCTCACATCCATGCTTACTGAATATCATGCTGAGTATACAAAGAAAGTGTATATTTTTCTAAAACAGAAGCAAGATACTACAGAGCCAACTTCAATCTGACTTCAGAGGATCTCTTGCTGTGCCATCCAGACAATTAAATCACCACATTCCCTTGGTGAGTTACCTGGAACACAGCAGTGCCTAGAAAATTAAATTGAATATATCTTGTTTTTATCCATTTTATTAGAACCATTTCAATTGAGATTTTAGATGATTTTTAATGATTGTTTGCTTACTCTATTATATTTCATAAGGTGGACTTTTCCAATAATAGCATATAATAAATAAAATGAATAAATCTTAACTGGAACTATAATTAAATAACTGCATTGATAAAACACTGAAAATAAAACAGGTTTTTAATGGGCACAGAAGAAGGTAGCCCTATAACATTAATAGGCTGCTGTGACTTCACAATATGATGACATATTATGGCTATATGATCAATGACAAAATTAAACCAAACAAAAATACTGAAATATTACTCATGTATGATAAAATAGAAAGGAAGAGGTCAAACGTAGAAAACTTAACTCCAAGTATCGGAAAAGAAATCTTATATTTGCCACTAATGCCACGTTCATGTTGATAAACATATAGTTGATAAAGAGCATCTTCCAAATGTGAAAGCTGTCTGCTATCCTTTTAAATTGGATAAACCAAATGAATTGTTATTCCAATAATAATGTAAAATCTCATTCACAGAATTATTATCTTAATAATGATGTAAAGTGGGTTATCAATTTTGCATTTAAACCATCCACGCTGCCTCATCTTTAATTCTTTCTAAATACAATTCAAAGAAAATAACATGCTTTGTGGGATGCGTGGGTGACTCAGTTGGTTAAAGTTTTGCCATGGGCTAAGGTCATGACCTCAGGGTCCTGGGATTGAGGCTGGCAGCCAGCTCCCTGCCCAGTGAGGAGTCCACTTCTCCCTCTTTCTCTCTCTCTCTGCTCCTCCTCTCCCCCTGTTCATGCTGGCATGCTCTCTCTCCTTCAAATAAATAAATACATTTTTTAAAAAAGAGAAAATAATGGTGCTTTAGTTCATTTGAAAAACTAGAAAGACTAATATAATGTAATTATTTTTGTTATTTAAGAGATTATTTTTTATAATAAAGACATCTCTTTTCTATTCTTATATTTACCATGTATAGATTATTCTGCTATATATGCTATATATTATAGGTGGTTTAATTGATATACTAAATGTGACTTCATAATATCTCAGTTGGAGTTACATTTTCATGAAAGTCTGTTAAATACCTGCCAATTTTCACAAAGTTTGCTTAGAAAACTCTAATATTCTTAGAATATTCATATTAACAAGTTAAAGTGTTAACTTCAATTGTTGCTCTGGTCTGAGTGTTTGTGTATCCTCAAAATTCATATGGTTGAAAACCAAATTTCTAAGGTGATGGTATTAGGAGGTGGAGCCTTTGGGAAGTAATTAGCTCATGGAGAAGCAGCCCTCATGAATAGGAATAGTGTTCTAAAAGAGTTATGAGCTATTTGCTTCCCCTCTGCTCCCTGCTGTGTAGGATCCATCAGGAAGTCAGTAGTCTGCCATCCAAAAGGGAATCGTCACCAGAATTCAATCATGCTGGCACCCCAACCTCAGACTTCCTGGCTCCAGAACTCTGAGAAGTAAATTTCTGTTGTTTATAAGCCACCGGAGGTGTGGTATTTTGTTAAAGTAGCCCTAAGACACTAAGACAATTGTCTACCTGAACATTTCATGATTTTCATGTTTCAGTTATGTTAAAGGATGATAACTGTGACAGACGGTATTTTCCAAGAAAGATCACAACATTATCTCCTATCAGACATGCTTATCTGTAGTATGGCATTGGCACTATCTCATTAAAAGACGGCTTCTAAATCCCTTTTAGCCTGGTAGGACTTGTAACTGCATTGACCAATAGAATACAACAGAAGGGATACTGTGCCAATTCCATAGGTCAACATTAACTAATCCAAAATCTTCTATAGCTTGCCACTTGGAAGCTATTCAGTTTTATGAAGTGCAGTTACCCTAGCACCACCATGCTGTGGAAATTTTCAAGTTCAGGCTTATGGAGGGTGAGCTACCATGTAGAGAGAGAGGAGATAGTGCAGAGACAGAGACAAATGGAGAAACCAGTATCATCAAGGTGCCAGACACTTGAGTAAAGAAAGCCATCTTGAAAGTGAAACCTCTATCCCTAATCATTTCAACCAACTCCATATCAATAAAAAATAAACCACTTAGGGATCCCTGGGTGGCTCAGTGTTTTAGCGCCTGCCTTTGGCCTAGGGCATGATCCTGGAGTCCCAGGATCAAGTCCCACAGTGGGATGCCTACATGGAGCCTGCCTCTTCCTCTGCCTGTGTCTCTGCCCCTCTCTCTCTGTGTCTCATGAGTAAAAAAAAAAAAAAAAAAAAAAAAAAAAAAAAAAAATCTTAAAAAATAATAAGTAAATAAGCCACTTAAATGAACTCTTCCAGAATCTCTGCCATAACAATTTGGGCAAAATGAAATTATTTTTACTCCATTATATTTCTGTGTGGTTTGTTATTAATTTCTTGTGCAGTGCTTGCTAACTAGAAGCAGGATGCTGCCATTGCAAGACAGCAAGAGGAACCCTTTGTAAGGGAAGATTGGAAGAGCGGTGAGAAAATGATACTAAGACTAGATAAAGTTGATTGTACTCTGTATTGTGGAAAGTTTAGTGAAACTGGTGTCTGTAATAACATCAAAAATAGATACTGTTTTTAATCAGCTGGAAGACCCACAGAAGATATCCAGGCAGGAAGCTGAATGTGCCAACTGGCTCCTTTAATAAAGCTATAAAAAGCCTGAATCGTTTGGAGAGGCCCTGGAGGATGAAATGACATGAGAGGAGAGAGATCAAGTCCAGGGAGCTCCAAGAAATCTGACGTGTAAGCAAAAGGCTATCTTGAAAATAAAACATCCAGTTTTAGTAGCCCTGACACACACCACATCTGACACAAATCATCCAACTACTTATCTTCCAAATCCCTACGCCTTAAAATATGAGCCAAATAAATTGTTATTTTAAGCCACTAATTTTGGAGTGGTTTTGTTATAAAGCAATGAATAACTGGAGCCTAATGACGGATTTCCCTATGTGACTATAATTTAAATAAATTACTCCATTAATTTTTTTAATTATAGAAAATAAGTTAAAATACTGGTTCTAAATGTGCCATTCAAGGTCATAGAAATTTCTGAACTATAAATAGGATCTAAATTTAGCAGCTGGATAATTGGATTTTATTTTATTTTTATTTTTTTAAGATTTTATGTATTTATTCATGAAAGACAGAGAGAGAGGAGAGAGAGTGAGTGAGAGAGTCAGAGACATAGGCAGAGGGAGAAGCAGGCTCCATGCAGGGAGCCCGACATGGGACTCGATCCCGGGTCTCCAGGATCAGGCCTTGGGCTGAAGGCGGTGCTAAACCGCTGAGCCACCCAGGCTGCCCCTGGATAATTGGATTTTAGAATTGTATTTTCTTGATGGTATATTACTATATGTAAGAATTAGTTTTTCTTAGAATATTATTTTCTTTGTTTATGTTTTCCTTGATTTAAGGGAAACCAAATCAAATATGAAATCTAACAGTTGACATAGCCAAAAATGATCATGAGTACCTGTATTTATGTCTGCATATGTTTTCTCTCAGTTCTTTGAATATAATAAGCCATTGGCAACTATATTTTGTTGATAAGAAGTTTGTTTTCAGACTATTTACCATTCCTTTGTAGCCAATTTTTCTTTTCTCTCTCTGATACCTGTAAGGGTTATTTTTTTCTTTACTATGTTCTCCAGTATCACTATGTGGTCTAGGATTAACTGCATTTATCCTTTCTAGAAGTCTGTGTGTAGTTTCAATCTGCAGGCTAAGATAATTTTCAATTAAGAAATATTTTTAGGCATTTTTACTTAGATAAGCTTTTCCTCCACTGTGCTCTCATATTAGATATGGTTGAGTCCTAAGAATATTCTCTGTAACTCTCAATTTCTCTTGATAATTTTTAATTACTTTGTCATTCTGTGCTGCATTCCAGGTGAACTACTCAGTATACCTTCCTCTTCAAAAATCTTCGTTGTGTTCAGTATGAAGATTATGGTGCTGTAGGAAGTTTTATTTTTATATCAGTTATTGTATATTAATACCCACAAACTATAATTTGATTTTAACATCCATCAGTTCTTATATGAGTCTGCCTTGGTTTTATAATTTCTAAATGATTTTAGAAATGTTAGGTTTTTCCATTTTCTCTTTTATTATCTTCAATGTACTTTAAAGTCATTTTGAAATTGCCCTAATGTTTGCATTTTATTTAATTGTTTCTATTTTGTTGTTGTTGATTTTGCTGATCATTAAAAAAAAATTTTTTAGTGTTAGCTTTCCTCACATACTTGGAATATTTGCACAAGACTCACATGAGAACTACCCCCCCTCACCCTGCTCCATACCTCTTCTCCCATCTTTGTCCATTGGTTTTACATTTGCCCCTATCTGGATTCCCAGACCCTATTCTGGAATCAGGAATTATATACCAACTCTCATTCTGTAATGACTCAGGGCTCTAGATCTAGCTACTCAATTAATGAGTAGATATGGTATACGATGATTTCTTCACTTTATTCCTTCTATCAAGCAGCTTTATTAAAAAAAAAAAAAACAGCTCTTAGAAATGGCTACAGCTTTTTTAGTCTCCTTTCTTACAGAAATAAGGAATCTTATTGCAACCTTCATTTTCATGTTGAGTGACTGGTTCTTGTCCTACACCTCAGTTTTGCCATTCAATATTTTACACCATAGGAGTTGAAATATGATGCCTCTGCTTATTTAAAATCCTTAATACCAGCATACTCATGGGATTAGCAACAATTTGTGAAAATATAGGTATATATATATATATATATATATATAAAATATATAAATATATAAAATATATTTATAATAGAATAGAATATACATAAATATTTAAATATATAAAATATAGGTAGATATATAAATATATATTTTAAATATATAAAACATATATATATATTTATTTTAGTTTTGTCATGTTTGGAAGAAAAGGGGAAGCTTGGAGTATTCACAAAGTTATCTTGACCAGAAATCTCCTAAATCTCATTGCTGCTTATGTTCACCATAAGTTCCCCATCCTCACCTAGACAGCAAAGCCTTGACTCTAAACATCAGGTGACATTTATTTTTCCAGATATCTATATGCTATAAAGGATCTTTCCTTAAGGAATGCATAAAGACAATAAAAATATTCACTAAAAAGGAAAGCATTTAAACCCAGTTATTGAAATACGTAAAGTTCACTGTATAAATAGATAAAATAAATCATAATGATTAAATATACTTTAATAACAACTTCTCTTTCTTCCTTATTCAGAAACAAGGGATAGATGTACACTAGTTGAACTAGTGCGCTTTGGACTCTAGGCATTTTGTCTACATTTGATCTTTGTGTATCTCTGGTTTCCTTGACATATGTTTTGCATTGAGTCTTTCATCATTAATCACAGATAGTCATTATTCTTTTCCTTCTTAATGATGGTAATTGCTATATAGTATTTCTCTCTTTTTCTTTCTAACCAGATTTCTGGAAGTGTATTTCTCTTGGTGAGTGTGTGTTTCTGCTCTGCTTAGGATATGGAAAAGGCTTATTAGACTAACTCTGGTGGGGAAAATAAAAAGTTGACATGTGTTTTCATCTGAGGAGTGATCTCCAGTGACAAAACAATGTAAACACCATGAATCTTTCCACACAACACAGTTCCACTCACCATCACTAGTTTATTCTGCATTACCATTTAGTTCCTTCATGGCAACGTATCTTAGGTATTCAGTGTTAAATACTGAGAATAAATAATGAAAGACATTATTTTTACATTTAAAGAGTTGCAGTCTAAGAGTTGCAAAGAGAAAAATTTTCAATAGATTAATTTTGTTTGTTCCGTGCAGGTTAGAATGAAAGAAGAGAATGTGAGCAACGGACAGATCAGGTGGGGGAAACCTGTAATGGTAAAATGACGTAAGAAGGGTCTATAACACAATGATGGCATAAGAATGAAAAGAGCAAACAAGAAACAGAGTATGAAGGAGTCGGCCTACTGGGAGAAAAGACCTGGGAAACACAAGAGAGAGGAGTAAAATATGATAATCATAATAACAAGAACAACAACAGGTTATATTGCTCAGTACTGACAAATATTTCAAGCAGAGAAGAATGAAACAGTGTTAGTGCCAGAGAGAGCATGGAGTAAGAGCAATTTTAATGAGAAAAATTGAGTTCTAGGAGTTCCAAGTTTGATGTGACTATATGCTCTTCTAAAGAAGAAGCCTTCAGCCATGATTTTTAAAGGCAGTAAGACAAGGGGGAGTAGGGTCTTGAAGAACACTCAAGGAACAGAATAAAATGAGAAACAGAGTGCAATTTATCTTAGATTTAGTTACTTTCTTCCAATCCACTTAAGTTCTGGGGACTCAGATGGAATTTTACATTTTCTTTATTAATTCAGCAATAAAGTAATGAAGAAATGTCTTATTACTTTTAAAAAATTTTTACATCTTCCTTAATATGAATATTTATGTTTTAATTGTGTTGCCTAATTGCCAAATGGTGTCTCTACACAGCATCAGATCCCTATAGGAAAAGCCACTACAGAAAGCTAAAAATTCCACTGCTTCTTTCTGTAAATGCATTCCCATTTTCAGCTGTAATTTAATTCAAAAGAGAAGTTATCATTTTAGATATGCAGAAGTGTAAAGTATGCCTGAATCTATAATGGCCTCTGGAATTATCTCTTTGGAATATCTTAAAGTACTTTGAAATACACAGTGACTTAATAAAACTGTAACAGTTTTCCTGGATTTTTTTTTTTTTTTCAAGCAACAAAGTTCCATAAAGAGAAGAGTTATAGAGCTCACATAGTGTCATTTGTGTCCCTTTCCACCTTGGCACAATAGCCTACTTTGTAGAGGGTTCCATAGAGAATTCTATAACACTGGGTGGCGCTATATACTAACAGAAAAAAAATTATTTAGCATGAATATAGGTTTTTCTAGCTTCCGTTCATTTTTGCACTCTTGATATCAAGTATTGGTAGATATTATTTTGCTGGCCATTCTGATATTCCACTCACACCAATGTGTGGTGCAAATTGGCCTATTAGCAAAGAAATGTCAACCATGTTGATCCAACTAGGTAACATTTCATGAGAAAGCGTTATGACAAACTGAAAGAAAGTAAAAACATTTGATAAAGAATCATTTTTCCCTCATGTTGTTGACTGAGGATATTTGTTGTAGGAAAACATTAAACAAATCACAAATTTGCATAGCCAGTGAATTTCAAACTAGCTCCACATTTTCTACAACTTGGTTTTTAAACCAATGATGTAGTAATTCATCAAATGCAATATTGAAGTTATTTAATTCACTCACTTAGATGTCCCAGAGTCATTAAGACAAATAAATTGAGCCATTCTTTTGGGAAGTTGGATACCAAGGCATTTACATTCAAGAGATAAATATGAGAGTTTTCTGTTAAGGTTTTTAACAGAACAATTAAATACATTTTTGAGGGCAAATTTTTTCATTCTTCTCTTACGATGTATAACTAGGATGCATTTTTTAAGTTTTCAGATAAAGAATTGTATTAGCATGTGACTGTCCTCTCTTGCCAGCACCCTCCCACATCTACCATTTATACTCCATAACTAGGGATAAAAGTTGGTATACCCGTCCAATTCTTTTTATGCGCATGAAGTACATTTTTATACATATATATGTATTTCCTATTTTACATTAATAGGATCATACAATGCATATGGTTTGACAACTTGCTTCTTCAATTAAGAACAGATCCTAAACATCTGTGTCAACTTAATTAAAGGTGTAATTATTTATATTTAAAGTCGTGTGATATTCTATAGCATGGATGTCATAAATTCTTTGACCATTTTTCTAATTGAATTGTTAGCGTGTTTGTTTTCCTTTATTACAAATAATGTTGCAATAAACATCCTTTTACACATATTTCTGTGCATATGTTTATTTCTATTAGATGGATTATAAAAGTAGAATTGCTGAGGTGAAAGGAATGCACTTTCTTAAATTATCTAATTTTGCATTCTGATTGTACTAGAAGTGTAGCTTGTAGGAATCCCAACCCCAGTTCTTGGCAAAAAAATGAGCAGTATGATCTATCACTTTCTTCTTTCCTTTCTTTCTTTCTTTCTTTCTTTCTTTCTTTCTTTCTTTCTTTCTTTCTTTCCCCCTCCCTCCTTTCTTCCTTCCTTTATTCCCCCCATTCCTTCCTTTATCCCCCCCCCCCATGTATCTACTGTATTCACTGATAAGTGTATGTGAAATTCTGGATTCTTTTCTATTTTTATTGGAATTTATGGGCTTTTTTAGAATTACACATTTATTTCACCCCTACACATTTTCATACTAGGTTAATTCTGTTCTTTGCATAGCATTATAAGCAATTTTTATATCATGCATTCTTACTTTTTGTTAGTAATACCCACTCTAAATATTTGTTCTAGCCTCTCATTTGTCTATTAGCATTGTTTATTCATCTTTGATGAATATAAGCTGAAAATTACTAATTATCTCTATTAGTCTTTTTCTTTATGAATTCTAATTTTTATCTTACTTAAGAAAACATTTTTGGGCAGCCCCGGTGATGCAGCGGTTTAGTGCCGCCTGCAGCGCGGGGTGTGATCCTGGAGACCCGGGATCGAGTCCCATGTTGGGCTCCCCACATGGAGCCTGCTTCTCCCTCTGCTTGTGTCTCTGCCTCTCTCTCTCTCTCTCTGAATGAATAAATTATATATATATATATATATATATATATATATATATATGGAAAACATTTTCAACTCCAAAAATTTCAAGATATTTGCATTTATTTTTTATGAATACTTTTGTAGTTTAAACTGTTCTATTTTTCTCTTCAATTCTTCTAAACTTCAATTTTGTATAGGTTATGTAGGAGGGAATCAAACGCTTTCTCTCAAATTTACCCAATTTTCTAGACCAGTTATTTAAGAATTTATCTTTGTCCCATTGATTTGAAATACTGCTTTAATTATAAACTCAATAAATCTTTTTTTGAGGATTTGAATAAATGTTTATTTTTTGTTTGATTGTTTATGATTCACTTTCATAAAATTTCTATCATTATAGTCAAATGATATGAATATCATTCACAAGCATATTTTTAAAACATTTGATTACATGGGGATACCGTTTCTCAAATTATAATACAACTGAGTTAAGCTAAACAAGTTTAAAATTCTCCTTCAAAAAATGTTAAAATAACTAAGTTTTTCTATTTTTTTACATAATTCACATAGTAAGTTTCTTTAATATTTATGAAAATACTATCTTTCTGAAGAGATTTTAAAACAGCTATCCTGGACCTGGAAAGTAACAGTCATATAATGACCTAGGTATGAAACAATTTATACTGGCATGGAGAAAAGAAAAATTGCAAAAATTTCAGTAATTTTGCAATTATTGTGTCTTTAGAGCTTGACTTAAAAAAAACAAAGTACAGCTGGACAAACTAAACACTTCTCTTGGTAATATAGATGAAGACCTTTTGGACTAGATTTTAGTCTTCTAATACATCTTCTAAAGATATGATTGTATGATAATTTTTAATCCAGGCCCTTTTTTTTCCTTTGAAGAACAGCAAGAAGAGTTTTTTTTTTTTCATCTAATTCTTGATAAAGGTGCAATATTTACATGAATTTAGTGTGAGACACTATGAATTGTTTTTATTCACAGCATTTTTGTGTGGGGTTTTCCTCACATCAACCAATTCTCTCACCCTCTGCACACCAAGTGTGTGTCCTACAATTCAATTGAATCCTGAAACTAACTATCAAGATTTAATGCAGACGCCACAGGTTGAGGATTCCGTCCCACAAAACTGCCTTCATACTGCAGATGCTAATAACAACTCCCAGGTCTCCTGTACTTCTGATTGATTGCTACCAATCCACTTGAAAATTTCCTATAATGATTCACAGAACTCAAGAAAGTGTTTCACTATTACTAGTTTAGTATAACAAGGCAGGAAACAACAAATGTTGGAGAGGATGCGGAGAAAGGGGAACCCTCTTGCACTGTTGGTGGGAATGGAAACTGGTACAGCCACTCTGGAAAACTGTGTGGAGGTTCCTCAAAGAGTTAAAAATAGATCTGCCCTATGACCCAGCAATGGCACTGCTGGGGATTCACCCCAAAGATACAGATGCAGTGAAATGCCGGGACACCTGCACCCCGATGTTTATAGCAGCAATGTCCACAATAGCCAAACTGTGGAAGGAGCCTCGGTGTCCATCGAAAGATGAATGGATAAAGATGTGGTTTATGTATACAATGGAATATTACTCAGCCATTAGAAATGACAAATACCCACCATTTGCTTCGACGTGGATGGAACTGGAGGGTATTATGCTGAGTGTAATAAGTCAATCGGAGAAGGACAAACATTATATGGTCTCATTCATTTGGGGAATATAAATAATAGCGAAAGGGAATAAATGGAAAGGAGAAAAAATAAGTGGGAAATATCAGAAAGGGAGCCGGAACATGAGAGACTCCTAACTCTGGGAAATGAACTAGGGGTGGTAGAAAGGGAGGTGGGTGGGTGGTGGGGGAGACTGGGTGACGGGCACTGAGGGGGGCACTTGATGGGATGAGCACTGGGTGTTATCCTATATGTTGGCAAATTGAACACCAATAAAAAATAAATTTATTAAAAAATTAAATATGATTTCTTATAAATAAAATATTAATGTAGTCATAATAAAACAATGCAATAATCTTCATGGTAAGATGTATTGATTAAGCAATGAAATTGAAGCATTATTTATGTATTTTTCAAATATAAAACATATTCATGACAGTGGGCACTATAATCCTATCATAAAACATGTATTACAGATTTATAATTCAAAGTTTTCATCAACTTTATTTCATTTTATTTATAATTAGACCTTTAAGTTCCACATATAAAAAGCACGAAGATGGCAATCAATGTGTCTTAAGAAACCAAAAGTTGCCATTATATGAGGGTATTTTGATTCAACTAAACACATTGTTTGGAATATATCTAAATGAAAACAGTAATTAATTATATTACATTAGTGGTTTTTTTGTTAAAATAATTATTATTCTTTAGATATTATGGGATCTCTACAGATAGCTTTCAAATATCAATAATATGAGCTACTCAAGGTATTGTCATATTTTTATATTAATCATTACTTTCTGAACTAGTATGCATTTAAGATCTTTAACTTGTAAGTTAATATAAGACCACTCGTATTTCTTCAAAACAATATCCCTTATATCCGCTGTGAATCAAATGTATAAACTCCTAAACAGGAACATTCTAAAACCAAATTATTTTAATTCATGCATTAGCAATTTAACTTAATAAATTATTATTTCATAGGAAAGGAAAGAAGTAAGACTTAAATTATTTGTATGAATTTAGCTTTTGCAAATTAGTTTTAAGACAAGACTGTGTTTATCTTTTGATTTTTTTTTTGTGAGTAATATAACTGCAGATGCAGACATTACTAAAGTCTAAAGTAGTTACTCTTCTTATCAATATTGATGGCTACCAAGATGTAATTAGAAGAATTGGGGATACCTGGGTGGCTCAGTGGTAGAGCATCTGCCTTCAGCTCAGGTCACGATCCCAGGGTCCTTGGATCCAGTCCTGCATCAGGATCCCTGCAGACAGCCTGCTTCTCCCTCTGCCTATTTCTCCACCCCTCTCTGTGTGTCTCTTGTGAGTAAATAAAATCTTAAAAAAAAAAAAGGAAAATTGTATGATATTCTTTGTACATGTAATCAGATTTCAAAAGGATTTAATATTCATGTATTTGAGGAAAACAATAAAGCAGCCACTCAAATTGAGTATATCTACATTTGACTTTGCTTTAGAATTTCAATAAAAATTTATAACTTTTGCTAACGTGAAATTTAAGGCTATTTCAAAGAAATTTAAGAGATTATTGTGAATGTATTAAAATTTAATATTTTAAACTACACTTTTATCTTTAAATATGCAATTTCTCACAGTAGTGTATTTCAAAACAATGCATTTTTATATGTACACTAGAATGAAAGATGTTGACAATATAGCTACACAGACTTCCACTGTATCCAACAAAGATTCCTTTAAAGCGATTTAATATGCCTTTGATAGTTCAGATGCCTTTATCTACAATGTCTAAACCAGTTCTGTTGCTCTACCTATCCTGCTTCTCCACATATCACATTTCTGGCCATCTTGTAAAAACCTGAGAATGTCCTACCTACCATATGGTGTTGCCTCGGTGCTTAGGTCTTAGTACACTAATGTAACTGAAGCCAATTCTGTATTTAAGCCATTCCTAAGAGTTAAAATGCTGGAAATTTATATCCATGGTCCTTAAGAAATTAAGTTAAATTGAGAAGTCCATGACAGAAACTGAATAGAAGCCTGTTGGCCAGCCTCAGGTTTCTTCTCTCATGCCTGAGGTAGGTTTATCACCTGTTGCCTTATGGGACTTGATGTCTGACACTGTCCCAAATACAGAAATATCCACCTAGGCATACTGTGCCAAGCAAACATATTCCTTTGAGTCTGCAGCATCAAACCCAATAGTGGTAAGAGAATGAACGTAAACATATGTATACTTTATAACATTTCGAGCCTAAGTTTTAAAATCTTTGAAGTTTCTTCAATTCTTTTTTCAACCCAAGAGACAACTCAAAAAGAAAAGTACTAGATAAATGCTTACTTAACTTTAAAAATTATAAAAATAATTATTTCATGGAATTACAAGAATTAAATGATTAATACACGTAAAATGATTAGACTATAACAAAGTGCAACATCTAGAATTATAGATACATAAGCATTTTATAAAGAGAGCAACTGCCACTGTTGTGAAGGATATTAAAGTAAGTACTGGGGCAGCCCGAGTGGCTCAGAGGTTTAGCGCCGCCTTCAGCCCAGGGTGTGATCCTGGAGAGAATCGAGTCCACATTGGGCTCCCTGCGTGGAGCCTGCTTCTCCTTCTGCCTGTGTCTCTGCCTCTCTCTCAGTCTGTGTCTCTCATGAATAAATAAACAAATTTAAAAAAAATTAAATAAATAAATAAAGTAAGTAAGTAAGTAAGTAAGTACTAATCAGACACATTTATTAGTGTTAGGGAGAAAGAATTCCTTTCCCTTCGAGGTTCTTCTAACTGGGCTAAGAATCAAATTGACATTTGATAGATTAATAGGAGAAAATCCAATTTAATTTTGTACATATGGAGTATCCACAGAGACATGGAAATTCTAAAGATGGTTATGAAAAATGAGGTATATATGTCATTCTGAATTAAGAAGAGGATAGACTCTGGAATTTTGAAGGGAAACAATCCAAATCGCAGAAAGATGAAAAAGTAAATACTTGGTAAACAAACATTTACTGGTCCACTCAGAAGCAATGTGACATAGAGGACTTTGGTCAAACAGATAGTGCTCCATTCTTCTCTGTCTACTGTTTCTAGTTTCTATCATAATGTAGATATTTATGGTGATAGCTTTCTCCCCAGAGCTGTTTCTTTGTCTACATTCTCTTCAGGTAGTTGGGAAGAAGAAAGTAAAGTGCTTTTCCTGATTCTACTGGGTTTCAATTGTTTTTTAATTCAAAATAATCTTCATATCAAAGTGGCCCACATTTGAGTGGCCTGTGCTTGGACCATACACTTGCCTTAAGAACACACATTTTCTTTAAAGAACAAAATAAGGACTGACTTAACTTTGATTAGTTTTGGTTTCTGGATTGTGTTTCCCATTTAGTATAAGGGTTATTTTAGTTTGGACAATGTTGGTCCCAGGTTTTATTCAAATTTATTTGCACTAGCCAAATACTCCTGACAAAGAGAAGCAACTTCTAAAATATTTAATTGGGGTAAAAGAAGAAAAATTTGAGAACAACTCCTTCCCAAAAAGGTCAGGGGTGGGGGTGGCAATGAAAAAAATTAAATAGGAACAACTTAGAAATCTTAGCCACACCTGAGCATTTTATAAATTCCTCATGTTTTATGATGCTACAGACTGAGGATATGGTTAATTTTCAGTCAGCAATTTGATCAGTTTCTTTTCAAAGGAACAGTATTCAGGGATGTGTAGTTGGCCTTATGTAGAGAAAATTGCACATAGTTCAACAAGGCAAGAGTTATAACAGATGAAAGCCACAGGACAAATAATGAGAGATAGCATATCTCAAATTAAAGAGTGGTTCTACCAGGATAGGAGCTACTTTAGGATTTTAAACAAATAGTGACATTATCAGATGACATTTTAAAGGAGATATTTTAGATTCATTAGGTTAAGCTTATATGTTCATTTATTTGACAAATATTCATTGTTATATGTGTCACATACTGCTCATAGATGTGCAGAATAGCAAGGTGAACAGGATAGAAAGCAATCTTTCTTCATAAAGCCGACAATCTAGCAGGACAATTTGACAATAAACAAGTAAATAAATAAGTAATAAGATTTTAGACAGTGATAATATCATGAAAGGAATAAGTATAATTAAGTGATACAGTGTGATTGATGGGTGTGATCAACAGTTGGCAACACTAAATAGCCATAGCACAGTAAATGAAGATCTTGCTGAAGAGTCATATCAGATTAAGCCTGGAATGTAGAGAAGGAAGTCACCACTGGGGGCTGGAGCCAGAGAAAGGGCAAGTACAAAGAGCTAGAGGATGAGTGAGATATATTAGAGGAATGGAATGAAAGCCAATGTAGATACAGCAAATTGAATGATAATAAAAGTGGAGCAACTGGAGATTTAAAAGTTAAACAGCTCGTGTACAGTGTCTAGCAGAAGACCTTGGAAAAATACAGTTGCATCTTAAGAATGGGAATCTATTGGTTGATGTTTAAAAATAAAGTAATATGGTCTCAGTTACATATTTAAAACATAAGTTTAGCAGCTGATAGAACTGTGAATGAGAATGTATGGAATAGGGCAACTATCCAGGGAGATATCAGAAGTGTCCATGTGAAAGTTTGTCCTAAGTGATAACAGAGGGGATGGGGAACCTAGAAGTAGAGCAACCAGCGCTCACTGATAGGATGGATGGGAGGGGTAAAAGGGAAAAAGGCAAATTGAAGATGATTCCAGGGCCTTAAACTATGGAAGGTAAACTGAATTTTAGTGTACCTTTTTAAAGATAACATTCAAAATGATAGTAATATATTTCTTTATAGTAAAATATCTTGCACTTAATATGATCATAGGTTATAATGTTAGAGAGAACATTATTTTGGGTTTACCTAAACAGAAATCTCAGTATAAAAGTAAGAAAGAACTTGAAAGATTATTAGTGACTCATTATCATTCATTTTTTAGAAGACTAAAGGAAACACTGCAGTTAATATCATATTCATTTTACCAACTCTCTTTCCACTGATACTCTTCTAGTGTTCAGACTGGTGCCATGTAATCTCTCCACTGAGAGTGACTGAGCTAAAATCCTCAATCAATTACCTGATGTAAGTTAAACTAGCCTAAGTCTCTTTCTTAGGAGAAGCAGGGTAAAGTAATGGAAAGTGAGTAGACTTTAAAGTCAGATAGATGTGACTGGAATTCCACTTATTAAATGAGGGAATCTGGTTAAATTCCTGAATCTTACAGAGGCTTAAATTCCTCATCTGTAAAATGGAGATAACAGTATCTCTCTTACAGAGTTATGGCAAACCTGGAATGAGATACTATATGTAACTCATTGGACATAGTGTCTTGCACATAGAAACTCAGCTCAATAAATTTTAGACTTTTTCAGAATTAATAAAATTGTTCTTTTACCTACATTGGTCTCCATCTTACTACATCCTTAACACCAAAAAAATTGTGATGGTTATTTAATTAATAATTTCACTGTTGGCCGATAAATCACATTATACTTCATTAATTTTTTTCAATTATTATAATGGTAGCTTTTTTTTTAAGATTTTATTTATTTACTCATGAGAGACACAGAGAGACAGAGAGGAACAGACACAGGCAGAAGGAGAAGGAGGCTCCATGTATGGAGCTGACGGGGGACTCGATCCCAGGTCTCCAGGATCACACCCTTGGCTGAAGGCAGTGCTAAACTGCTGAGCTACCTGGGCTGCCCAATGGTAGCTTTTAAAATGAAAGGTCATTTAAAATAACAATTCTTTAGTTTGGGTGCACTTATTGCTAACTTTTAAGATAAATATTTATTATATTGCTCCTAAAAACTCAGCAGATAACTCTCCTCATCAAATGGCCCTGCCTTATTTTATCAACTTTTTTTATCATTCTTTTGTATTCATAATACTTTCCTCATTGTACCATCACCATCCGTTTCTCTGAGAATGCTGTCTCCTCTCCATGCCACTCTTTCTCAACTCTTCGTCAGCAGTTTGAAGCCTGCTCTGCTCTATGTATGGTGCATACGTTAATCTGCATTATTATAGAACCATCCACCTTTCAATCTTGCAGAACAATGTTGATCACGAGTTCCTTGAGATGGGGCTTATTTCGCCATTTCTATCCTCTCATGTCTAGGATAGAGCCTAAATATTTAGCACTAAATAAATAATTGATTAAATATAAATAAAACCCACAACGTTCAAATTAAAATGCATAGTTATCAACTGATACTAGTGTTTAAGATCACAAAGAACTCTTGAAATCTATTATGAACTGAATGCTTGTGCTCCTCTTGCCTAAAATTAGTATTTTAAAGCCCTACCCCCAATGTTACTAGACTTTATTGAGAGAAAGTGACAAAGGTTAAATGAAGACATAAAGGTAGTGCTCTAATTGGATAGGGCTGATGCCCTGTAAGAAGAGGAAAAGCTATCAAAGTTCACCCTCCACCATGGGAGGACAGTGAAAAAAGAAGCCCTCTCTGCAAGCCAGGAAGATAATTCTCACCAGGATCCAAACTGGACAGCAACTCGATCTTAGATTTTCCAGCCTCCAGAACAGGGAGAAAATATTTCTCTTGTTTAAGCTAGTCTTAGGTATTTTGCTATGACAGCTCAAGCTAAGATAAAATCCAATTACACTTTATATAATATGGTGGACTTTATACTTTATGTTATATTCTTTAAGAATTAACCTCTCACTTGAACAGCCCTGCTAGTAAAATATGTATAATTAGTTTACCAAAGCAAAATTAGTATTAATAAATTATGGAAAATAAAATTGTGTTTGGCATTTGAGATTAAGCTAAATGATGTGCAGATGTAAATGCATAGATTCTATTAAAAATTCCACTGGATGCCAAGGATCACAGATAGAATTGAGCTGCCTCCAGTTTTATACATCCATTACAGAATTAGTACTGCTTAGGGTATTTTCACTCAACAGAGTACATTTTTGAGACCCAAATTATATCATTTAATAAAGCTTTGGACGATGGAAAACAAAGCTTCTCTAAGGAATCCACAGTGAAAACAACATCTAAGAAGATACTTGTTTCATAAATCTACTCTGAAATTGAATTCTCCTAAAATATTATTGACATAAGACTTTGAGCTCCAAATTTTAAAATATACTAACAAAACTCATAGATATCAGCAAGAATTTTTCCAGAAAAAGCAATCTCTGCTTCATAATCTATACCTCTTCCCAAGTATGGAACGATATTATTAATCTACTATTATTTCAATCTCTTTCATTTAATTTCCATATTCCTTGAAATAAGCAAGCCAATAAATTAGAAAGTTTTTAGTCTTTGAGCTAATTTATTGAAAAAGTATCCTTTTCTTAACTCCTCATTTAAGATCCGAACTTAAAGTAAACTTCTGAAAATGTGTACTGGAAACTACCCTCATATTAATTCAGGAAAACCTAGAGGGAATCATACAAGGTATATTTTCTCATCTCACCCTTGCACTCATCCTAAAAAAAATGGTATCCCCCTTGTTTTATAAAACCAAGAGTGGAGCAAAGAATTGACAAATAACTTACTCAAAGGTAGAGAAGGTAGAGATAAGATTTGAATTGGAATTCCGTTAGCAGTCCAGATATTTTTTTTTAAGATTTCACTTATTTATTCGAGAGAGAGAGAGAGAGATAGTATGCACATTGGGGGGGGGGGGGTGGCAGGTAGGAGCAAAAGGGATTAAGACCCCAGGACCCTGGGATGCAGGCCTAGATCCCAGAACCCTGGGATCATGACCTGAGCTGAAGGCAGATGCTTAGCTGATTGAGCCACCCAGGTGCCCCAAGAAGTACAGATATTTTTTTATAAAATTGAGTATACGATGATGATGATGATGACAAAGATAAAAGTCCCTCTTTTCCCCAAAGCTCTTACAATATTAATGTACAGACAGTCTTCCACCTAAACACTTAAAAACAATTCAAGACTTTACAAAAGATACTCTGTCCATAAGTAAAATGAAAGATCAAAGAAGGGGGAGAAAATACATACTAGTAAAGCCACAGAACAGTTCACAAGCAAAACCATTTAGCCAAAACTGGTTTGCATCTGAAACATAATGACACATTATATGTAGTGTATGGATGTTTTTCCTGGTATTCTACAATGCCACAATTTGTTAAGTATTAATATTTTAAGTATTATTTTAATCCTAATTATGAAATAAAGAAACTGAGTTTAAGGTACTGAGTGACCTATCCAAGGTCACTTAGCCAAAAGATGTCAGTGCTAGATCAAGAATCTAACATTTTTGCTCCTGTTCCAGAAACATTTTTCTTAAAATCTTCAGTGCTAGAACAAATGTCACTTCCTCTTCCACAAAGCTATTCCTAAAATTGCCTTCAAGCTATAAGTAATCCATACATCTTACAATAAGAAATGCTAATATTCATTAATCAAAGCACTTGTTTATTGGATTTGTTATCAAAGTAAAAAACACATTTTTAATAAATATTTAATTTCCTCCTAAGGGCACCAAACAAATAATACCATCCATCTTCTATCTCTTGTACACACAGGCAAGGAAAGTTTACTGAGGAATAAAGTGCTTGCAGGGCTCAATATTAGACTGTTTAGATTTACAAATTCTTGGTGGTAGCAATGCTAGTAAATACAGCCCATTTGTCACATTTTATTTTAAACTCAGAAAGGAAATAATATGATCTCTCACACAGCACATTCTGAGTTATGAAACCAATAAAATTTAGATCAAATATTATGTAAAAGGACTGACACAGGAAGAACAATGAGTACGGTCTAATATAAACTTACTAAAACTTTAATTTGAAACAAAACATAAAGAATAAAAGGGCTTAACACCTCCACAGCACAATTTCACTTTCACTTACATCACCAATTATAGGATTTGCATAAAGATGCAGGATTAATGTATTTATAATAGATTTTAAAGGCATTTGAAAGAGACATTAAAGCCTTATATAGTACTGAGGGCTTTAAAGACTGTAAAATGTCTTTTTGTTTTGTGAATGAGATTTTCACAAATGCAGAAATGGCATCACACATTGTATGATCTAATGATTACTCATATAGCTTGTAAGTTGGAACTCTTTTTGCTCATTAGGCAGATACTGGAAATAATTAGTATTTAGGGTACCAATAGTGTCATACTGCTTCCAGTCCTGTCTTTCAGTAAATTCACATTTTGATTAATTAATTGCCTTTTCTTTCTTTCTTTTTTTTTGCTCCTATTATTGCTCAGAAGAATGTCTTTTATCATTATGTATTTCCAAATAGAAGCAGACTAAGAGGAATTCATTAATGTCCTTCTTTTACAGGATAATATTTGTAAGTTTGAATAACTTAGTTACTGATGACAGTTCAACACATTAGGTTAATTATAAGACATAGAAAACAGGGTTTAATTTGATCTTAGCCATCTCTTGCCATAGTTCATTGAGTTAAGAGATATATTTAATGAGTAATAATACTTGCCACTGGCAAAACAACAAATCCTAGAGTTCATTAAAATCCATTATATGACTATTTTATTTTAATTTTTTCATGAAATTCTGATTAGGTTGACATATTTTTCTTTGTATTTATATAGCTAATCTTTTTTTTTATCATAATCACTGTATCCTCCTTGGTTGCTCAATGACAGTTAACCATTAAATATGAAAGACAATAAAAAAACCAGAAATCTCATCTTATTTTTCTGTTTCTAGAGAGAAGGATATTGTCATTTTAAATGGATTTTACATATTTACATGGAAAAAGTGCATTTTAAAAGTGGCTAGTAGTGAATTATATTTTCTTCTTTGGAACTTAACCTATCAGACTTCTGGTTTTCTATATGTAAAATGTTGAAGCCTAAAAACATCCAAAATAAAACTCTGAAATAAACAACCTAATTGTACACCATGACAAACCAGAAAAAGAACAAATGAAGCCCAAAATTAGTAGAAAGAAGAAAATAATAAAGATCACAGCAGAAATAGAGACTAAAATGACAATAGAAAAGACCAATGAAGTCATCTTGGGAAAGATAAGCAAAATGACAAAACTTTAACTAGACTTACCAAGAAAATAAAGAGAGAGGACTCAAATAAATGAAATCAGAAATGAAAGAGGAGGCATTCCATCTGATACTACAGAAATACAAAGGATCTTAAGAGACTATTACGAAAAATTATATTTCAACAAATTGGACAACCTAGAAGAAATATAAATTTCTGGAAATATTCAAGCTTTCAAGACTGAATCATGAAGAGATAGAAAACCTGAACGGGCAGCCCAGGTGGCTCAGCGGTTTAGCGCTGCCTTCAGCCCAGGGCATGACCCCAGGGTCCCGGGATGGAGTCCCATGACGGGCTCCCTGCATGGAGCCTGCTTCTCCCTCTGCCTGTGTCTCTGCCTCTCTTTCTCTCTGTGTCTCTCATGAATGAATAAATAAAATCTTAAAAAAAAAAAAAAAAAACTGAACAGACTGATTACTAGTAAGGAGATTGAATCAGCAATCAAAACCAAAACCCCTCACCTAGAACCAGGTAGCTTCATTGGTGAATTCTACCAAACATTCTAAGAAGAATTAACACCAATTCTTCTCAATTTTTTCCAGAAATAAGAGAGGTGAAAACATCTCCAGATACATTTTTGCTAGGCCAGTATTATCCTGATAACAAAACAAGACAAGAACACTAAAAGAAAAAAAAAAAAAATACAGGCCAATATCCCTAATAAACATAGATGCAAAAATCTTTAACAAAATGTTAATAAACCAAATTCAACAATACATTAAAAGAATCATGTACTTTAATCAAGTGGTATTTCAGGGATGCAAGAATGATTCAACCTCCACAAATCAAACAATGTGACACTTTACATTAACAAAATGAAGGATAAAAATCATATGATCATCTCAATATATGCTGAAAGAGCATTTAACAAGATTCAACATTCATTTATGATAAAAAAAAATCCCAGTGATGTAGGTACACAGGGAATGTGTGGAAGCTCTAGCCAGAGTGGGCAAATAAAAGAAATAAAAGACATCCAAGATGGTAAGGAATAAGTTAAACTAGGGCACATGGCCAGTTGGTTAAGCATCCCTGGTGTCAGCTCAGGTCATGATCCTGGGGCCTGGGACTCCCTCTGCCTCTCCCTCTGCTTGTGTTCCCTCATTCGTTCCCTCTCAAAGAAATAAAGTCTTAAAAAAATAAAAAGAAAAGGAAGGAGTTAAATTGTCATTCTTCACAGATAACACAGTATTATATATGGAAAACCCTAAAGACTCCACCAAAAAACTGTTGAAACTAATGAATAAATTCACCAAAGTTGCAGGATGAAATAATCAATGCACAAAAATCTGTTTTTCTTATACATTAAAAATAAACTGTAAGAAAGAGAATTTAAGAAAAACAATCCCATTTACAATTGCATTAAAAGGAATAAAATACCAGGAATAAATTTAACCAAGGAGGTGAAAGAACACTGAAAATTATAAGTCAGTAATAAGATAAATTGAAAAAGACACATAAATAAAAATGTATTTCATGCTAATGAATTGGAAGAATTAATATTGTTAAAATGTCTATATTACCCAAAGCAACATACAGATTCAATGAAATTCCTATCAAAATTCTAGCAGCATTTTTCATTGAAATAGAACAAACAATCCTAAAATTTATATGGAATCACAAAAGACCTGAAAGATCCAAAGCAATCTTGAGAAAGAAGAACAAATCTGAAGGCATCAACTGTCCCGATTTCTTTTTTTCTTTTTAAGATTTTATTCATTCATTCATTCATGAGAGACGCAGAGAAAGAGAGAGAGAGAGGCAGAGACACAAGCAGAGGGAGAAGCAGGCTCCATGCAGGGAGCCCAACGAGGGACTCGATCCTGGGACTCCGGGAACAGGCCTGGAGCTGAAGGCAGACACTCAACCGTTGAGCCACCCAGGCATCCCAGCAATCCCTGATTTCAAACTATATTACAAAAGTATAGTAATCAAAACCATATGGAACTAAGAGATAGAAAAATAGACGTATATATCAATGGAACAGAACAGATAGCCCAGAAATAAACCCATGCATATATAGTTAATTAAGTTACAACAAAGGAGTTGAGAATATACAGTGGGGTGAAAGTCTCTTCACTAAATGGTGCCGGGAAAACTGGACAACCATATGTGAAAGAATGAAACTGGACTGCTATCTTACATCTTACACAAAAATTAGCTTAAAATGGACTAAAGGCTTAAATATTGCACCTGAAACCATAAAACCATTAGAAGAAAACATAGGCAGTAAGCTCTGTGACTTTAGTCCCGGCCATGATTATTTGGGCTTGACACCAAAAGCAAGGGTAACAAAAGCAAAAATAAGCAAGTGGGACTACATGAAACTAAAAATCTACTGCACTGAAAATCATCAACAATATGAAAAAACAACCTGCTAAACTGGAGAAATATTTGCAAATCATATTTCTGACAGAAATTAATATCCAAAATAAATTTTTTAAAATTCATATAATTCAATAGCAAAAAATCCCCAGAAACAAATAATATGATTGAAAAAAAAAGACAGATAATCAAAATAGACAGTTTTCCAAAGAAGACATACAGATGGCTAACAAATACATGAAAAGATCCTCAACATCACTCATCATCAGGGAAAAGAAAATTAAGACCACAAGGAGATATTACCTCAAGCTGTTCGAATGGCTATAATCAAAAAGCCTACAAATAGCAAGTGTTGATGAAAAGGGAGTTCATATGCACTGTTGATAGAACTTAAATTGGTGCAGCCACTATGGAAAACACTATGGAGATTCCTCAAAAATCTAAAAATAGAGATCTGTTATTCCAGTTATTTTATAACTGGAAGTTATCCTTCACACCCCCTAAAGAGAGAAGTAAACAAACAAACAAACAAACAAACAAAAAAAAAAAACAAGCTCATAGAAACAGAGAATAGATTGGTGGTTGCCAGAAGCAGTGGGTGGAGAGTGGGCAAAATGAGTGAAGAGAGTCAAAAGATAACTTACAGTTAAAAAAAAAATGAGTCATGGGTATGTAATATACAACACGGCAATTATAGTTAATAATACTGTATTGCATATTTGAGAGTTGCTAAAACAGTAAATCTCAAAATTCTTATCACATGAAAAAAAATCTGTAACTAGACTTATAGTAATGAATGTTAATTAGACTTATTGTAATGACCATTTGCAATATTCACAAATATTGAATTATTATTTTGTATACCTAAAACTAATATAATGTATGGTATTATACCTTCAGAGAGAGAGAGAGAGAGAGGAGTCAAATCAATGAAATTCATTGGACAAAAAATATTTAATAGTTAAACATTTCCAGTATTTTCTATTCTCATTCTTTGTGAGTCAAAATATTTCAATCATAGATCACTTTCTGTGTGAATTTTAAAAAGGACACAACATAATCAATTTATATCTATATAAAGACCATTAAAGAGCTTTTCTTGAGCAAAGACTTAGGATCAAGGCATAGCCAAAAAAGATAGTTCAAAATGCTGAGACATCACTGTTTGTAGTGTAAGCCTAAAAATAATAAAGAGTTGGTTACTTTTATATTCTGATTTAACCCAACACATTAGTCCAAATTACAGACATAAAATATGTCACTTTATCCTCCTTACTCTTCTTTTTTTGCAGACTCAAAAAATTTTGTTTCTTCAAAGTACCCTATTAGTATGCATATAACCTACAGAGAATCCAAACTGACCCTTGGCAAAAATATTAAAGTAAGAAGGACTAATGTTCAGGATACTTTAAATTTTCCTCTCATGCAATTTATTTCACAACTTAAATTCCAACTGCAGTTACAAACACTCTTGTAATATTTCATTCCTCTTTCTCCTCAATGATTTTGAATGAAATTAAGTCAACTTGGAAATAAGGGTATTTTAATTTAACTTGTCTCTGTTGCTCTGGGAAGTTGGTATTATTACCATTCTCACAAGAAAAGTAGTTGTCGAGGAGACACAGCTGATAATTAGCAAAACAAACATCTGAACTTAGGTCTCTTTGAGTCATTTAACTTGAACTGAAACAATGACAGTTTTTGTTCCTTTAAAGGAATTTCTGACATTATCAAATACACAGAGCAAAGACTAACAAGTCAGCCCCTCTCCTCCTCCCATCTCTTAGTAGCCATAAACTTCTGCTACTAACTAGTCTGACACACACACACAAGCATATGCACACGCATACACACACAGTCCCAGAAAGGAACCATTCTTGTTCTTTTCAAAGTGAACTAAAAGCCAAGTAACAGTAACTATTGCATTTCCTTTTATTTTAAACAGTAGTTGGAGAAGCCAGTTGTTGACTCATTCATAAATAAAAACTGAAAGCCTGAAACTGAGAAAGAGTGGTAGCTGAGTGGTTAAAAAGCCCAATAAAGCTTTCGTTAGTTTCAGTTCAAAAAAGAAAGTAATGGGAGTCCAGAGCTCACAGGATGCAGGGTCTAGTCTTTACATTGTGACCAACATCATGAACATATCTAGCACGTAGATCTTGATGTTTAAAAACAATTCTTCACTAAAAGGGACCAGAATTCCTTGGAGAATTGACTACTCCATAACTGGGGAAGGGAAAGAACAGGATGATCCTGAAATATCATCTTGCCTAAAGAATGAATAAAAATGTTAAAAAGACACTGAAATTAGCAAAAAGGTGATCCTACCAATCAAATCTTGGACAAATTAGTTTTTAAAAAGTAGCAGTTTATAGCATTTTGGATAAAATTAGAATATTAAGATTGATTTTAAGTTTTGGTAATTAGGAATGTGTTCTATTGGTGCAAGGAGAACCTACATAAATTAATGGAGCATAACATTTGTTTATGTCAAAAATGGCATTTTAGAACAGTAGGAAAAGTTTTCACAATAATATGATATATATATTTATTGATATATGACTCATACTATACACATACAGAAAAGCAATTACATGTAAAATGCATATTTAAATGTGAGACTAGGGGCACCTGGGTGGTACAGTCTGTTTGTTTCAGCACAGGTCATGATCTCAGGACAGTGAGATCCAGCCCTGCAACTGGCTCTCCACTCAGCTTGGAGTCTGCTTGAGATTCTCTCTCTCCCTCTGCCTGCCCCCCATCAAGCACTCGTTCGCTCACATGCTCTCTCTCGCTTTCTCAAATAAATAAATCCTTAAAAATAAACAAACAAATAAATGAATGAATGAATAAATAAATGTGAGAGGTAGTTCATTATGCTTCTAGAAAATATTATTAACAAAGTAAAAGAATAATAAATGAGTGTACGAAATAAATGTATATGAGGGTGGGGATACCAATTTTATTATGCTTTAATTCACATATAGTAAACTTAAAAAATGTGAATACTTCCTGGGATATCACTTCTGTTTTCCCGAAATTACCTGTAGAGCATGAGAAGATGGTAGTCAAGTTATCTCAGAGAATCAAAACTTGCTAGCTAATATGTAACAGCATATAACAAGAAATTGCCATGGGCACCAGTTTGAGTGTCAGTCCAGACTTCTATACTGAGAGTTCCTCATCCACAGGTTTGTTCCTTCTATCAATGTATTTTTTTTTCTATGATTCTACTTCCCTGGATGCAGGTGATTGAATACAGTTGGAAAAATCACCTAAACTGGGATATCCTGATTCTATCTCTTGGAAACTTGGAATGTAAGTAATATTATATATATAATATTATGTATTATATATAATACAGTATGTATAATATAAATTACTCTTTTGATTTAACAACAAACTTCATCTATGTCATAATTTTATCCAAGATATTTTGTATTTGTGTATATGTGCATGAGAGAAGAGTAATGCAATTTTTTCCAAGGTGAAATTATTTATTATGGGATAAGCTCTATTCTGATATCAAGAAATTTAGATTTTTGAAATTAGGCATTGTGGTTAACTGGTTATCTTTATACCTAATTAGAGATACAGACCCAAATCAAAGGAAAACTTCTAAATGACATCAATTGCAGGCTTAGAAATAGAATAAACTAGACTGAGGCTATACCTCGTTGTCCTCATTGACCAATAACATCATCTTAATTGTAGATTTACACTTCAGCAGATCCTTATATTATGATGGAAGTTTGTACCAACACTAAGTGTTTATACAGAATGCATATCCCTGAATTGTCTTCACAAGACTTTCATTACTGTGTATAAAAAGTACACCCTTAAAGTGGCTTATAATTTAGGTGCAATTTTTAGTTAATAAGCAATCTTAATGACTGTGTATAATGCTAACTATAAACATAACACAAAGGTTATAGAATAATGTGCATGTCACAGGAGCAAAATTATAGTAAAAACCCATTCTTTATATTTTTGTACATTTAAAAACTGTAAAGCTCTACTTTTTTAGAGAGTAAAACAAAACAAAACACTGCATTTAAGAAAGGCTTTAGGGATGGGGTGTATATGTGTGTACATGTACGTGTGTGTATCTGTGTGTATGTTCATGAACAAAGTTGCTTCAAAACACTATCAAAAGAAACAAAACGAAAAGCATTGCTTATTAAACAAAATTACTAGTTGAAGTAGTCTTTCACTAGCTTCTTGTAAAAAATATGATCAGGGGCACCTGGGTGGGTCAGCTGGTTAAGCGTCTGCCCTTGACTGGGGTCATGATCCCAGAGTTCTGGGATTGAGTCCCATGTGAGGCTCCCTGCTGAGCGGAGTGTCTGCTTCCCCTTTCCCTTGGTCTCTCCCCCTGCACTTTCTCTCGCTCACTTTCTCTCAAATAAATAAATACTTTTTTATATATAAAAAGAAAGTATTATCAGCCAAATAAGTTACACTGCACTGCCATTTCAACTATGATGCTGTAAGTCACAGGGTAAATGATAAAAAACTAAATTTCAGCATTTTCCATCCTTTGGATAAATTGAGCTAACTATAATTAAAGTAGTTAATGGTCAGTAAAGGCTCAAACAGAAACCTTCTCATTCCTTTCTGCTTTGCCATCTAGTACTAAGCCATTGTTAATTTTATATGCAATAACTGGATGCTTAGATCCAGGTCGGTATGATTCAAAAATTGCTAAATTTGTGGTTAGATCTGGGGTTATACCCTTTCTCTGTGACTAGCTTGCTATGTGACAAAAAAGAAATTACAGTTTTTATAAATGCTATTTTCTTAATTTAAGAACTGTGGATAATAGTACCTTTTTTGCAAAACAACTAAATAAAACACTAAATATAAAGTTCTTGACATAAAATTGTCTGTAGATAACATTTTCTTATTTGCAGAGATGCACTTTAGAGGCTAAAAATATTGTCATCATTCACTCAACATTTTCAAATCTATGTTTTAGAATTAAAGTGGTGAACAAAATCTTGTTCTTTTGAAATTTGCATTATAGTAAAAAGGTAGATAATTAAAACATGTTACAATTATAATTATTTTTAAAGATTTTATTTATTTATTCATGAGAGACACAGAGAGAGAGAGAGAGAGAGAGAGAGACATAGGCAAGGGAGAAGCAAGCTCCCTGCAGGGAGCCTGATGCAGAACTGGATCCCAGGAACTTGGAGTCACGACCTGAGCCAAAGGCAGATGCTCAGCCACTGAACCACCCAAGTGCCCCAAGTTACAATTATTTATGATAAATTCTTTAAAATAAAAAACAGGACAAGGTTATAAAGAATGAGTAGAATGAGATGGTGCTCCTGACTGTTGATATTTAAAAGGGCTAATAAAGAGCTCCATATATGGGGACTTTGAAAAAGAAGAGAAAGAGAAAATCGCTTAATTGACGTGAGAGAAGTTGTTGAAAAGTAATCAGATACCAGTTTAAGTGGGGTATTGTGAGCCTTGTTAAACAGTGTGATCATTTATAAGTGAAGAAACACAAGCACTTGATTTTAAGCAAGAGTAGTATAGTTTACAAGACTATACAATCTGGGTTTGCTGTGTTCATGCATTAGAAGAAGATGAATAGAAAAGGAGAATCAGTTAGAGCATTATTGACATAATCCATGATAAAGCAAGCATTCCAGAATTAGGAGGCTAGAATTATAAAGGCCCCAAGAAGAGGTTAAAAAAAATAAATTCAATAAAGTCAACCATTTGATTTCTTCTTGTCTGTGCCAAGAAGCCCCAATTTTCTTGGAAAAAGTCACAGATAAACAATAGAAAGCAAATGTATGCCAGGTTATCAACCTCTATGAACTTTCTCACTCTTATCCATTGCACAGTAGCAATTTGAAACCTGCCAACAATCCTAAAACAGTGACTCCAAATAAAATAAAAGTCATCACATCAGAACACCATAATCCTCCTGATACCAAAGTCTGCATCATTCTCTTATGTTCGATAATTTCTTCCTTCTCCTAAGCAATCCCGCTTGTCAACTCCATAATTTCACCAGCAACATTTTACTATGTATTTCTCTCTCATTTTTGTTTATTCAAATATTGCCTCAGTTATGTCTTTCAACAACTTTAATACCAATTCAAGATGCTCTTGTTAGTGGGTTTTGGAGTAATCCACGTAGAAGGTAAAAATAATTTGGAAATAGCAATGGAGATGAAAGGATGTGTGTGTGTGTGCAATGATAAACACATATAAACATGTAGAGAAATATATATATATATTTATCTTGAATATATTCAATAGATACTTAGAAAGTACAATGGACTGAACTTGACAAATCAAAAAGCATAAAGAGAGGAAAGCTGGTAATGAAATTCAGCGTCATAGGTGATTTTGGAAGAAAAGTTTTATGAGAATATAGCAGAAGCAGAAACAGTACAGGGGGATAAAGAATAATACAAAATAGACAAAAGAGAAAGGATGAACATAACTCTTACAAAAATTCGGCTCTAAGCCATAGGTAAAAGGACAGTAGAATGTGAGAATCAACAGCATATGGTTGGAGTGGGGCTTTGAAGGGAGATGATGTCTTGTTTTTAATTTTGCTGTCATTGTTAATCCTTGGAGTATTTATGTACTTATGAGAAAGAGTAGGTAGAGGGAGAAAAACCAAAGATCTGGGGGAAATTAAAAGAAAGAAATATCTTAAAGAGCCACATCCATGGTGATATACACAAGGCTTCCACACAACACAAGGGGAAGAATTGCCATTGCACTGTAAAAAGAACATCCTTTTCAGTATTAGGATAAAGAAAGAAAAATACGGATGCGAGGACAGCCCTTTATTATGGAGAATGGTGGAAAGTCGAAGGAATTTCAAAAGAGTGATGTTGCAGCCACTGGAATACAACACTCAGGTCTTTCTTCAAGAGACAAACTGCCATGAAGAGTGTAGTTAGCTTATGACTTCCAGCCACTGCGCCTTCACAATCTGCCACCCTACTTCCTTTGAAGTCACTCACTGACTGGGCTGCTTCCAGGTCATGGCTGAGCACAGTGAGGGCACTAGAGCCAGGCCATTCTGGCCTGACATCGGCCTCCTGTAATGGGAAATCTTTGTTCTAAATCTCCCTATTGGTCTGGCCAAAACTTGATCAGAGCTACACTAGCACCTGAGATTCTTTTTACCAAATCCTGCTTCCCTAGCTCTCTCCTTTCATGAGGGCCAGACCTGCACTATAGTCTGAAGGCTCTCCACCTGCTGCTGCTCCCTCTCTTTCTATCATTCACAAGCATTGCCCTAAATAAATATCGTGGGTGCTTGTTTTTGTCTTGGTGTCTTTTTCTCAGAATATCTGAACTGATGGGGATGGCGTCTCTTTTTGATAAACGACTGTATATTTTTTTTTCCAAAAAAAAAAAAAAATTTGAACAATTTAAAAGTTAGACTAAAGAAAACATTTTGCTTATTAGATTTTAACATATCAATAAGCGACAATAAGCAAAAATACAGGACTAAGATGAATTAAGTATTATAAAGTTTTCAGTAATAGATTCTCATATTATTAAAATCTAGCTTAAGAGAAATAGGAAATCACAGATGATATTAAATCAATTTTTGTTTGAACAAAAAGTAAAATTTGGATCCTCAGCTCAAGTTATATGCTATGCAAATAAACAAATAAAATAATGAAATAAAAGATGTAATAGAAAAAAATCAAAATAAAGAGAGAATTATGATGACTATATACATATAATCATTGGAATAAGGAGTTTCATTGCATTCTTAAAGCAATAAAAATATTGCAAAGAAAATTATGGATACACGTGGTCATAAAATTTAAATGTCTTCATATTAGCAAAACTTCCTAAACAAAACTTAAAAACAAAAATATTTTTTCCAATAAACATTTATATAAATACTAATATCTTCAGTATAAACATTTCATTAAAAAATCTCTGTTAAGGAAGTAGAACAAAACGGTAGCCGGGTTCTTTTGAGTAACATATTTGCATGTATGAGGAACACCAACTTGAAAATATCAATCAAGGATGTAGAAAGGAAAAATGAATTTTATTTTATTTTATTTTATTTTATTTATTTATTTGTTTATTTTGGAAAAATGAATTTTAGACTGAATGAAACATTTGATATTATACAGAAATAGCCAGATAACAGACAGGAGGCCTGGCTAGAGAATCAGACAGCCTGGATCTGAGTCTAGGTGCAACGCATTATGGCCAATAATGACAATTTTATCTTTTTTGAGGGGATTTTGGGTGGATTTTAAACTAACGATTTTTACTTTTACATATTTTACAAATTTGCTCACTGGCCATATTTATTCAGGAAATTTGTTTTATTTTTTTTAAATGATCAATAATGTAATGTTTTTATTTGTCTTATCTTATTTCCCCCTAGCTTTTAGGTAAATTTCATTTAACTATCGTATCTTCTTGACAAAATTCAGATCAGGATAATGGTTAAAAATGTTGATGGTGGATGAACTAAAAGAAAGACTTTTATATCCTTGGAAAAAAGTAGAGTGGTACTAAGCAGATATGGAGCTTCATGAATGAAATGGAAATTTAAGATTTGCCTACAATATTTTTTTCTGTGAATAATTTCTAACATGTTAGGGGGAAAGTCTGGGACATTATCTGAGAAGGGTGAAATTCCCTTAACTATTTAGCAGAGAAACCACAAATTTCAAATCATGCATATTTGCTTGTGAATAATATATTTCAGTAAGATCAGAAGCTGGTCCTTAGATTATTCAGGACATGCGTATGGGGATTTTTATGAAAAAGTATTGACTAAAATCTAGGTAGGATGCTATGAAATTGATTCTGATGTTGAAAAGATTGTAATTATATGCTAGGCTATTATACACAATTTTAATGTTTCAAACTTAATCTGGAATCCATATTAATTTTGCATTATTATTAGAGCAAAGGATATATTGCTTAAGGTAAGCTTCAACTCTAACAGACTGGATGTTTTCCTTGTTTTCTCTCAAACTCCTATCCCTACAATCCCAAATCTGCATCAGTCATTTGAAGAATTCAGATTGTCTAGCCAGACATTACTGTTTCTGACAATGAATTCTCACTGGGTTGAGTTTAAGAAATGTGTGGACAGAATTTTTTTACTTCCCAAAATGTCACAGTTGCCTCTAGTCACCCTCAAGCAATAGCCGGTCAGAAAGAATGGCATTAGATAATTAGGACTCTCTAAAAATGCATTTTAAAGCTTAGCTACCAGATATGTGAAACTTTTTTCTGTTCAAACTTTTGCCCCATGTTCAAATACAGAGTAAAATGGACAGGCTAGGAGAATTACACTTGGATTTCTACAGACCTAGACTTGATGCCAGGGCTGTCATCTAGTAGCTTTAATTTGCCAAATTACTCAAACTTTTAAACCTCAATTTTTTTATCTGCAAAATTAGGAAAGAAAATATCTAATTCATAAATAAATAAAAAGATTGCCTTAACTGGAATGATGTGTATAAGGTTCAGAGTAAATATTTGAGAATAATAGCAAATACCATTGTTAATAATAGTAGTGATAGATAGTAGTAGTCATAGTAGTTTATTACTTCAAAGATTTATTTCTGCCATATCTGAATGATAATCTATTGTGCTAACAATAGTACATTCTAGACTCTCTATCCTCATTTTATAAGAGGGCAATATGCATAAATTTGATTAGTAGAGGCAGATAGTTAAAGTGCTACTGAGTCACTGAAACAGATTCACCACAATCCCATTATTTAATAGAAAAAAAAATTTACCTCAGTGAACACTGTCTAATGTACTAAGCATAAGTACTTGAAATGGTGACAATAGATAAAATTTATGTTTAAGCCACTGAAAGAAACTTCTGTTTTCTCTACCCTGTGGTCATGAGTTTCTAATTCAAAACCAGTGAGAATAAAGGAAGAAGAATTGCTCAGCAAGAAGGAAATTGAGTTCGAAACTGTGTAAGCTCGTCTAATATAAACGTGACATCCAAGACCGGGAAATGACTTCAGAATCAGTGAAGAGGGCAACCAAGCCATAAAGGTTAAGATCAAAATAGTTCTTAAAAATTGTACTTGTCTCTTTCAAATTTGCATACAACCCACAAGGTATGCTGGAGAATTGAAAAGTGATCACTGTTGCTAAATGGTCTGTAAATAGTAACTAGATAAGTATCATTATCTTAATCAAGAGCATTCATTAAACCCACATCTAAATTGGCTGGTGGTGCAGTGTTGGGCATTGTGAACAAGGCAGCTTAAAACATAATGATTCCTACTCTGGGGAAAGTGAAAAAGATAAAAAACTGTATATCTGGTATGAAAGACAAATGGAATAACATTAACCAAATACATTGATAAGAAAACTATATGCATTAGGATTAAAACAGAAAAAAAGAGGATCCATCATATTTCTAAATGATTCTATATGGAAAGTAGCTCTTCCATTGTTCCTTAAAATAGAGAGTTTCATCAGTGTGCACTTACATCACAAGACTGATTTAATCCCAATTTTAAAGGTTACAGTAATTACATATATTGTGGCACATTTAATAGATACCATCCGAGCCCATTTGCAAAAGCCAGAGGAAGTAGCTAGTGTAAGGTACACTGAGTAACCCACAAATCTCAAAATTGTCACCTTCAGAATGATTATGATAGAAAGATCTCTTTATATGTTTTTCCATAATGAGTTTTCATGTGAGTGGTTGCCTGTATTATATCATATTTTAATGTATCACACAATCAGGATACTATATCGTGTGTGAATGTGCACATCTCCTGAATTATAGTAGAGGGAGGATACATCAATGCACCTGAGAAGCAGGAGGTAATTACTCAGACCATTCAGAAGTCTGTGCCCAGCATTTAAACACATCTCCAAGTCAAATGCCAACTATATATCATAAAATAGCTATGTCTACAAGAATTTTTGAAAAATCTTCATGAATTCCTGAATTCTTTGAGAATATTCTAGTTAGATTTGGAGAATACCTACCTTAATACACTTGCACATGTCAGTTCTCATGCTGTACCCTGAAAACATTCAGAAACTATACAGATGTCTTATAAATGCACATGCTTTTAAAAAAAAATGTTCCTTTTATCCTCAGGTAAAGGAAAGATAGCATCAGCCAATCAAAAGAAGAAGCAAGAGCAATTCAAGGAGAGACTTTTTTTTTATTGCTAATTTCCAGAGGGAATTAACCAATTTTCTGTATTACGATAGAATCAGCATATTGAGGATTGGACCTATAGATAATGTCAAAGCAGAAGAGGTGCTTTCAGCTTTGTGTGCTTGCTGAATCTTAAATATGAACAATGCTGGGCTTCTGTTTGCTCCACGATTTCCGGTCAGGTTTCATCAGATTGGAGCTTGCTGTTTAAGCTGTATTTAGGACATGACCCTAGCAGCTGGCTCCAGTGAATGAGCCGCTTCAAGGTGGTTATTACTATGCATGTAATAACTAAAGAATTTGGAAGAGCTAAGAAAAACACTAATCCTGTGTATTCTATTGAATATTTTGGTAGATTTGAAGCCCAACTAAGGAAGGAGCATATGAAAAATAAAAATATGGTAATTTTATACTAAAAATAACTTTAATATTACCATCTGGATGAGAGAAAATGCCATATGACTATGTCAGAGTAAGAAGAGTCTATATTTTTAAATGCCCACAACGTAAAACGAGTTTGAGAGGTTTTATTAAATTTCACAAATTTACAAAAGCATTATTTTAGTAACTGATGCTTGAATAATATATTGCAAAGTTAAAAAGGTCAAAATAGGGGAACCTGGGAGGCCCAGTCTGTCTTCCACTCAGGTCATGATCTCAGGGTCTGGGACCAAACCCCAAGATATAGGGCTCCCTACTCAGTGGGGAGTTCTGCTTCTCCTGCTCCCTCTGCCCCTCCATCATCTCTCCCCTTATGCTCTCTCTCTCTCTCAAATAAATAAATAAAATCCTAAAAATTATAAAAATGAAAATAAAAAAATTAAAAGGTCAAGTATATTTACCTTTATATATACTCTTTGTAAGAATAAAGATCATATTTTATTCAACATTATATCCCTGTAGGACACACCATATTGTGTTCACCAGTAAATGTTTCTTGAATTAAAAATTGTCCACTAACATTTGAAAATAAAAGTGAGAGCTTTGGAGAAGCTTTGGAGAGGGTCTAAAGAAATTTAAAAGCCACCAAAAAATGCACATTGCAATATGAAAAAAGCACTAAATGTCCAGGCAGATTCAATTTTATTTTTTCTGTGCAAAAGACTAAAAATGAAAATACGAGAGTGACAACTGTTATATTTCCAATTTTTTAGATAGAGATCAAGAAAGAAAAGTAAGAAGTATATGCTTGCTAGGTTTTATAATATCTATTTGACTCCAGAAAGTATAAGATGCAAGAAGTTCTATATCATTTTTTCATAAGGTAAACAACTTGAATGTAGTTGGTATACTTATTTATTTAAATAGACAGGTCACTAAATACTTATGTAACTAGTTACCATTACCAGGGTTACCAAACCATTTGGAGATGAGAAATGACATATATTGAAAGTGGTTGTTTAGTTTCTGCAAGTGGGTGGTAAACAAGTTTGTTTTAGGTCAACAATCTAGGGCTATCTCAACACTTAAAATATAGAAATCTCCAGGAGAAATTGTAGCACTAGAACCCATTGAAGCCCAGAATCTGACCACAATTTTAATGAAACATTAAAATGGTAGGCTTGAAGGCAGGAAGGATTAAATGAAGAAACTTCATCTGCGCTGAAACCAAGATAAGGTATTTAATATATATTAAACATTACAACATTACAAGGTAGTATTGTTTTTAGCCTTTTAATAAAGAACAACCATGGAATTTAAAAATATTTCTATCTTGTCCTTTCCCTAAGGCATGAGTAAAATTTCCCGTCTCTTTCATTCCCTCTATCCTAGGTAAATGACATATTAGAACTGGATTCTATCTGATCAAGAGTGGTTTGGATTGATCTCCAATGACAGGGTCAACTTCTGGATTCACAAGTATCTCCATGACTCTGTTCTCTCGTTCCAGACTCTTCTGCCTACAGAGTCACACTGGGCAGGGATTGTCACTGCTGTCTAGGAGACTACCATGACAACAACATTTATCGCCCCATGAAATCGGGGTATAATCTTTTAGATTGTATAAAGTTAACCTCACTTTTGGCCCTACCTAGAGAGTTTAGGAGTAAACATGTTGTATAGTTACGTAAATACATGTTTTCAGTTAGGGTTTCTGTCTATTGACCTGTCTCTATTCCACAGAGACTTAATAGATTCCTTTTGCTTTCACTCAATTCTTTCCTATTCATTCCAAATGCTTAATGCAATTGCAGGCCATTATATTGCAATTATTCAATAAGAAAATACTTTTAAATGGGAGCTTATGAAAACACTTCATAGTATTTCAATTGAAGCAAAAAAGATGCAGGTACAATTCTTATTTTTAAAAAACGGCAACCAACAACACAGTAAATAGAAAAGCTAATAGATATTTCTCCCCATGTAGGTTGCTAAAGCTGAAATCTGGAGAGGTAAATAATATTACATTTTGTGGCCTTTTTATATTAGATTAGATGTGAAGAATTTGTTTGGCAGATGACAATGAATTCAAACTCATTTATTCTACTGCAATTTTCAGTACTTATGTATTAACATGTCCACATATATTAAACTCTTGACTTCACTAGAAAAGTATCAGAATAAGTAATGCTTTTTGAAGTCACATTTCAAAAAGAAAAATCATTCTAGAATGTAAGTATACCATTCAGATTTTATAAATTAGTATGTTTAAATAGTCCATACTTAGAAGTCTAAAAATACATAATGGCTCTTAAATTTTACATTATATATTAGAATTACTATAATGTATACTCATGTATAACTTCACATGCAACTGCATAGCATTTGCAAATTCTTGATAATAAATTTTAAATAATAATATTATAAATAAGGAAAAAAGGCATTATAGACTTAAAGCACTCAGTATTGGAAAAAAAAGTAATCAAATCCATTTTTTTTTTATTTTACATGGAAATTTTCTACACCATCCTTGACTTCTCATACTTAAATGTAAATTACTTCAAATTATTGCTGCTATTGAATGTTTACTTTTCACATGATTTCAGTATTTATAAAGAAAAAAAATTAAGTTTTTCACCTATGACAGAATCAATCATGAAACTGCTTTAGAATCATCATCTCATTCTCCTTCCCTTATCTCCAAAAGATTTTAGAATGGCCCAATTTGTAGTTCCTCTGCTAATTAAAGAAAAATTCCGGGGACGCCTGGGTGGCTCAGCGGTTGAGCATCTGCCTTTGGCTGGGGCATGATCCCGGAGTTCAGGGATCAAGTCCTGCATCAGGCTCTTTGCGATGAGCCTGCTTCTCCCTGTGCCTGTGTCTCTGCCTCTTTCTCTGTCACAAATAAAATCTTAAAAAAAAAAAAGAAAAAGAAAAATTCCTCCAGGCTTTATTCCTTCTCCATTTATCCTACCAGAACAAAAATAAACATTTAAAAGTAAAACAAAACAGTAAATGAAAAAAACTATGGTATAAAAAAAAAGGGTAATGAGAAATCCAACCAGTCACTTTTTAGAATGGCATATATGGAGCTCTATTTAGATAACTTGAATCAATACTGAGTATACTTTGAAATCACAATCTTTAGCAATTCATTTAAAAGTCAATTAAAAAAATTTGGAGCAGTGCTAGTTGCTTACTTAATAAGACCCAATTAATAAGGCATGGCTATGATTGCTTAGTACTTAGTTTTTATTCCATATTTGGTTAGTTTTATCAGTTGGCCAGTTACTCTAGATTTGGCTAGCTACCATAGATTTAAAATCTGCAATACAAATTAAAACGAGTTGAACAAAGTGCAAAGTAACATATTTTAAAACTCAGCTCTATCTTTTTTTTTTTTAAATCAGAAAAAAAAAACTTGAAATTTTTATAGTAATCAGAAACTGCAAAGAGCTACATGTTATTTCTTTAATACAGATTACCATCTTCTCCCACTTACTTAACTTTATCAGAGTTCAGTTAGGAAATAAAAATACAATAATTTGAACAGAAAGAAATTAACAGAGAATTATCAATTATAGCAAGAGATTGGAGAAACAAAGGATTGGCTAGTAGGCCATAAAGAGAATTCTGAGTTACACAGGAATCACAGATATAATGAATAATATAATAGTGAAGATAATGTATAACGTGACCATGCTAGCACCCTGGTTTCAAACTTCCAGCTTACAGAACTGTGAGAAATGGAATTTCTCTTGATTAAACCACTTAGTCTATGATAGTCTGTCAAATCAGGCTGGACTGATTCAGACTCACTACCCAAATGGTGGAGAGAAAGCACACGGGGTAGTGTTCCCTCCTTGTGGGCCCTCACCCATAGCCCAGGGCCAGGATCCACACACCTCCTTGGAGAAGGCATGGCCATGACTCATCAGATGACAGAGACATTGTGCTGGTGCTGGGCTCTATGAACTTGGAAGTCCTCCCTCTGGAACTTGCTAGGAACCTGTCCTCTGGGTGCTTGGCAAAACCACCCACAGGAAAGTGCCACTCTTCAGAATTTGAATCAAACCAAAAGGATGTCCGGAAAACTGCGTGTTGCTGAGTGCTGCTGGCTGCCTTGAACTGCAGAGGCAGGAGCTACAGAAACTACAAGCTCAGAGGAACACAGCAGAACCAGGAAGAAAAAGCCCCTGCCTCCTCCAGCATCTCTTCTGGCAAAGCACTCTACTGGTAAAGCTTAACATTAGTTCGGCTGGCCAAGGAGAAATAGCACAGCTGAGAGGCAATAATTTGATTCCTGTCATAGCTATTTATCTTATCAATGAGTGTGTCTCTTTTACCTCCTCTCCTAACTGGATTTGTAACACTGATTCTGTTGCTTTGTTTTCCTTCTTAACAGAATATAAAAAGTATCAACTATAAACTCTTGCATCTTTTTAAAAAATATTTTATTTATTTATTTGAGAGAAAGGAGCAGGGGAGGGGAGTGGGGGAAGGACAGAAGGAAAAAGAAGAGTGGGTTCTCTGCTGAGAGGGAGCCCTGCAAGGGCTAGATCCTTGGGTCCTGGGATCATGACCATTACCTGAGCTGAAGGCAGACAGATGCTTAACCAACTGAGCCATCCAGGCACCCCTTGCATCTTTTTTTTTTTTTTTTTTTTTTAATTCCTGTCCAGTTTCCCCCATTACGATTAATTGAAGAAAGTAAAGCTTTACCTTTATTACATATTTTCCAATCTGGAGCAAAGTTTATCTTAATTACTATTGGCAACCACAACAAGATTGATGGAAGTCTCAAGACTTTCTAAATCCTTCATTTTAATAATATTAATACATATTTTATAGTACTAGATTAATTTATTCTTTTTTCTTTTTGCCTAACTTTAAAGCAAACAGTAAGGTGGAACAAGCTACTAATTCCATGATACTGAAGACAAATAAATGCAGCCCACTCAGTCCATTCCTGCACACTTTTTACAATGAGTCCCTCCCTCCCCAAATCCTATAATGTTAGAATACTGCTTAAAAAGTTATATTCATTCTTCTCACAGAATGAAATTTAAACTCCTTAATTTAGACCTTCACATTCTGAACCCAACTTACTTTTTCATTCTTTATTTCCTTTTAATGAATCACACTTAATATTCTTTCTTAACACGCAATATGGCTCTCCTTTTCCTCATTAAGTCATGTGTTTTTATGGCAAATACATTACTCATTATATTCTATTTCTTCTTCTGGCTCAAAAAGCCAACGTTAATAAGCAAAGTAATTATGTCCACTTGGTGGAAATAGAAGGACCATCTTACTTTATTACTTTCAAATACAGTAAGATAATATATGAAATACATTGAGAACATTGCCTGGCACATGTAAATGCTCAGTAAATGATATGTCTTTTCTATCATTATTTGCTTAACTTCAGTTTTTTCACCTCCAGCATTAGTGAAGTGGCTCTATCCGAAACACTGCACATCCAAATTTTCCTACTTCTGAAGTGAACAGAAATTAAAAAAAATAAAATAAAATACTGGACTTTTTAGGTGACTAAATTGCAAGAAAAATACAAAGTCAAATGGTGGGTCCCCAGGGCCAGAAGTGTCTGCTCCTGTTGCCATTGCTGCAGCCTTTCCATTACCGTCATTATCATATACAAATGTAAAACACAATGAGTCATTGTGGTCAAGTAACATAATGATAAAAGGGCCAGGTTTGAGCCATAGCATTACTCTACCTCTATTGAAAGTAAATGAGTTTAGTGTAGGGCGAAAGAGGAGGTGGCCCATCAGGGAGAAATCAACATATTATCCAAAGAAAGGTGATAGTCTTAGAGAGAAAACAAAAGATCCCTATACATACTCATTCAAAAGTTGTCTCTTTTAAAGAATTTTATTTATTTATTTTTTAAGATTTTATTTATTTCTTCATGAGAGACACACAGAGAGAGAGACAGAGACAGACACAAGCAGAGAGAGAAGCAGGCTCCTTCGAACCCATGTGGGACTTGATCCTGCACTTCAGGACCACGCCCTGGGCCTAAGGCAGACAGACCCTCAACTGCTGAGCCACCCAGGCTTCTCTTCTTTTAAAGAATTTTAAAGTAACCAGCTATAGATTGAAAAGTTCAGGTGCCTTGATAATTACTTCCGATTCCATTATTTTAGAGACAACTATGCTAATGGCCCAAAGAATGTGTATTTCGTCCAAGGTCAAACCCCGGAAAATATCAGAGGGGGGGGGGGGTAGAACCCAGTTATTTTAATTATGTTAGGGCTTTCACAAGGAGTTATTCTCTAGGAAGGTGCTTTGACATAACAAGCTAAGAAATGCAACTAAATTAGAAGCATCAGCAAAGAAAACTAATAATTTGCAAACGGCTGCATACTAAATAGCAAAGAAGGAATATTCTGCTGAATATCATATCAACCCTTCAGTTCTAACCAAAATTCACAAAAATTCCTAAGAATGCATTTTTCTAACTCTCTTCCAAACCCATTATTATATTAGCTCGTGGCTTCATGTTTCCCATTAGCTGAGTTATTACTTTCATGTTGTGCAGATTTAGCATATCTGTTTGCGCTGTGCTTTTCAGCACTTCTAAGGAATGCTGATGTTCCTTGCTTCCTAATGGCATGCTCTCTATTTTGGCACTGATGACCACGTTACATAAGCCCTATGAACCAAACAAGCAGTCAAAAGTGGACTGTTATAGACTCATGAATTCTCACAGAAAGTCCCCATCAATTTAGTGTTCTGGAGCACTTCTGGAACACAGAGGCTCACCTGCTCCTCTCAGGATTCAGAAGATCGGAGTTCAAATGCCAATTGGAATTTAGAAGCTGTGTGACATATGGCAAGTTACTAATACTTTGTACCTCAAATTCTCCATCTTCAAAATGGATATAATAAGATCCAATCAAAGTGCTATTTTTAAGGGTAAATGAAATGAAAGTACATAAAGTACCTTGCCCAGGAGAATCACACAGTTAATGTGTGATTGTTGTTGTGACTATCTATGGTCTGTGAGGTGAAGGCAAGGAGTTTCTAAGCCCAGAAGAGAGGCTGATGGCCTCACTACAGATAGAAAATAAAAATAAAGTGATAGGAAAAACTGGGACACCAGTCCTAATTAGAGAAGATGAAAATGTAAGCATCCAAGTGAGCTAAGCATCAAGGCCTAGAAGGCTGGGAAGGACATTTATATTTTAAAGACCATCTCAAATATGACTTACTTATAGTAGCTAGCTTTGGGACACTCATCTGTCCTAAACCTTGGTTTCTTCATATTTTTTTAAAGATTTTATTTATTTATTTATTCATGAGAGGCAGAGAGAGAGAGAGAGAGAGAGAGAGAGGCAGAGACACAGGCAGAGGGAGAAGCAGGCTCCATGCAGGGAGTCCAACGTGGGACTCCATCCCGGGTCCCCAGGATCAGGCCCTTGGCTGAAGGCGGCACTAAACTGCTGAGCCACCTGGGCTGCCCGGTTTCTTCATTTTAAAGCTTATAGTCACTGAATAATTCTCTTTCCCAGGCATTGTTCAAATATTAAAAAACTGGGATGCCTGGGTGGCTCAGAGGTTGGGCACCTGTCTTCCGTTCAGGGCATGATCCTGGGACCCAGGATCAAGTCCCCCATTAGGTTCCCTGCGTGGAGCCTGTTTCTCCCTCTGCCTGTGTCTCTGCCTCTCTCTCTCTCTCTCTGTCTCTCATGAATAAATAAATAAATCTTAAAAAAAAAAATAATCAAAAACAATAAATCATTTAAGCTCAATTATTCTTTCCTCTTCGTAGATAAGAAAATGGGAACCAGAGAGGTGACATCAATTGCCCAAGATCAACTAAAATTTACTGATGGAACAGAGCATGTAGTTTGGCTCTTAGTTTCTTCAAATTCTTAGTCACTCAGCAATTCTGTCTCCTCAAGACCAGCCTGAAAACTATTTTATTAAATATGTCCAAAGATGAAGTTCAAGGATGCGTGTAAAACAATAACCATAGAGCCTATCACATAAACTACAATCAATTTCAGCTATTACCATTAACACAATATTGTTGAAATAAAGAGTTCACTGGAATCTGACAGCTTTGTTATGTAGAAAGCACTTACGTGTATTTGTCCCTATATAAGAGAAAAAACTAATTTGAAAGCTAAATTTGTGAAAGTATGCTATGTGAATGTGAATGGCTAAAGAAGCAACATTCTTCAAGTTTTTATATTTATTATATTTTATAACCATATAAACCATATTATAAAATATGCTATGAAAGAAAGTATGCTATGTGAATGTGAATGGCTAAAGAAGCAACATTCTTCAAGTTTTTATATTTATTATATTTTATAACCATATAAACCATATTATAAAATATAATAAATAGCATATATAGTTCCCCCTCCATTTTTATATCACAGCATTTTTCAGTTTAAAAATAATAAAATAGGAATGCCTGGGTGGCTCAGCAGTTGAGCATCTGCCTTCAGCCCAGGGCGTGATCCTGGAGTCCCAGGATCCAGTCCCACATCGGGCTCCCTGCAGGGAGCCTGCTCTTCTCTTTGCCTGTGTCTCTGCCTCTCTCTCCGTGTCTCTCATGTATAAATACATAAAATTTAAAAAATAATAATAGAGTATATTAAATTATATTAAATTAAAATATAATACCACCCAAGCTTTTGGGCCATATTCTTTCTCGGACCCTGACCAGAGTGACTTAGTGCAAACTTGCAGAACTACACATCTGAGTCTTTTTGAGTTTGTTTTCTAAATTCTGTAAAGTAGAAATCAGAACCATTGGCAAATGTGATAGAAGATGTGCAAGAAAAAGCCTTGCAAATTGTCATTTTTTATATATGAAGGAATTGATATGTTTTCATTTTTAGCGAGATGACTCCAAAATACCTATTTCAAAAGCAGAATTCTAGCCCATGTCTGCAATATAAGAGTTTGCAATTCAGTTGAATTCTTCCATTATGCCATTATATTAAACATTTCCCAAGCCAAATCCATCATTTCCCTCCCATTAGACCAGTATTTTCTTTTAACCAGTAGAAAAGTGTAGTATTACAATAGACAATAAAACTTCAAGGTCATAGGAGATTCAAAGAAAACCAGAGCCCAGGTCTTCAGACTTCTAATTCAAGACACTTCTAGTTAATTGCAGGTGAGTGGATAAGGGTGGATAATATGAAAGAAGCAGTATAACAGAATGTTTAAGGTTTTCTGAGTCTGGAATATTTAAATACAATTTCTTGTTCTGCTACTTACTAAGCTCTGTGTCCTTAGAAAAGTTGCCTAACTATTCCATGCTTCTGTTTTCTCATCTCAATTCTACATACTTCAAATGGACATATAGGGACTAATGTATTAATTCACATAAAGTGCTTGGAAGAATCTGACATACATTAAATAAGATAGTTTTTGTTAGATGTTTTTCTGTTTTGTTTTGTTTTTTTTTTTTGTTGTTGTTGTTCTTGTTTTGTTTTTTTGAGAGAGGGAGAGTGAGTGTGAGTACAAGCAGGAGTGGGGAGGGGCAGAGAGAGAAGCTTAAGCATGCTCCATGCCCAGCATAAAGCCTGACACAACCCTGGGTCTCATGACCCTGAGATCATGCCCTGAGCTGAAATCAAGAGTCAGATCCTTAACCGACTGAGCCACCTGAGTGCCCCAAGTATGAGATAGTTATTAAATAATGTTTGTAGTCTGAGCACATTAATAAATCATTCTTTCTTCCTTTCAAGTTCTGATCAAATGATAAATGACACAAGCATGCAAATGGGAATTCATATACAGTTATCAATTCTCACTTGCGGAGCCAGATTACAAAACATGAAGGAGTCTTCTATCCTACTTGGAACTGAAACCACCAGACCCATGCAGTCCTGACTTTCTCAGGTCGAGAGGCCAAAGAGTGACATAACCCTCTTCCTTCATAACACACTCCCCTCTCCACCTCCCCACCCAACCTGAAGGTTGCAGCCAGAAGTTAGAATCAGAGGAGGAGAGAACTTTAAAGGTAAACAGGCAATATAATCAGAATGCACTAATAGCAATCACTACTTTGAAAATGGGAGCCACTGAATGTGAAACTCAGAAATTAGCTAAGCCCATCAGTATACTAAAGGGAGGTTGGAGTGAGGTGTATAAAGACAGCCCAAAAGTGTTTACTGTGTTATTTCTCCCTTGAGAAAAGGAGCTGAACTTCTCTGTGGAAAACAAAAGTGAAAAACAAAAACATGGTAAAGGAATCAGCATTCTCTGACCAAAGGTTTCATATGGAGTGGGACATCTACTCTGCAGAAATGCTTTCCTCAAGGACCTGTTCTTTTAACAAACATTAATTGAGATCCTATTGTGTACCAGGCATTGTGCTGGCGCAAGATGAAAAAACGGAATTAATAGTCAGATTCAGTGTTGTGTGGATTTTAGGTCTTATTAAGCAAGTTGGTAGAGAATCCTGTCTAGAATCTCTGCAGATCATGTGCTCCACAAAATACAAGTAATAATCATTCCCTCAAATATTTTATAGTGTCCAACACAAATTCTTTGTAACCTACCCAGAGTACATGCATAAGCATTCTGCAGGCGTTTGATCTAGTGCTGAGGAAGCAAGACTAGATAAATGATTCTCAAATCTTGTGTTTGCACGGATTCCTTTTAAGTGCATAAATTCTGATTCAAAACTCCCAAATGTAAACTGACAAAAGATTGTCTGCTTGGTCTCTCTCCTTCATCACCTTCAGCTTCCCCTGAATTACTCCTGAAGAACTCCCATCTCCAAGGGACATATTTGAAGACACTGCACCCAAGAGCAACAAGGATTTTTCCTAGTTATTAAAGGGTTAATTCTAAGAAACTCTATCTTTAATACCTCTAGCCAGAATGCTTGAATGAAGGGACACTGCTAGCAGAATCACCTCTTTTCTTTAAAATGTAACCAAAAAGCTCTATGCTTCTAAGAATGTCTTAGTAGCCATGTGCTTATATGAATTACAAGATAAAAGTTATTACTTATAAAGATAATACTATTTACCTAGACTATTGGTTCTGCTCTAAATTTAATCAATTTGTTTGTATACTGTTTTAGTAAAATACATTTACATAAGGAGCTGTTTAGTAAATTTTCCTTCTTTTAGAATTTCCCTGGGTAAACTTTTCTGAGTTTAAGCTATTGTAATAATTCTCTATTATATTTCTACATATGTCTAAGTACTCATAAGAAAATTTAAGCCTGAGTATGAAGATTAACATTTAGAGATTATGTCTTTTGGAGTATTTTTTGCCATCATACATCACATAATAATATATATCAATCCAGTATTTTGTAATGACAGCTCTAGCTGTTTTCTTTTTTCTGTGTCTCTGTTCTTCCTGCCTCTTTAAAACACAAACTATTGAGAAGAAGTGAAGCTATCAGAATACCCACTTTATACTAGCACTCATAGGACACAGTAAAACTGAATGAAGAAATTGGCAAAGAATAAGAGCTTGACAGGGTTTTTTCTGTTCTTTGCGATTTTTCCTTGGCACATGCAGATGGCTGTTTAAGAATGGGCACAGTGTTCAGCCTGAGGTTTGCCAACAATGTAGACTTAGAAGGTAGAATAAAGAGTCATCAATGAGCATAGTAATGGCAGGAAATGGTTCAAAGGAGAACCCTGTGTTGCATACAGAAATATCCTAAAAACCTGAAAGTAACACAAGTAATCATTAGTTACAAAATTTAGGTTTTCAATTTTGGCAGAGTATACCTGGCCAAAAAAAAAAGAAGAAGAAGAAGAAGAAGAAGAAGAAGAAGAAGAAGAAGAAGAAGAAGAAGAAGAAGAAAAGTAAAAGAGAAGGAAAAAAGAAAAGAAACAGCAACAACAACAAAACCGAAGCTGAATGATATAATTACCTAAAAGCTTTTGGAAGCTAATCTTTATAACTAGGATATCATTAATCCATTTATTTTCATGTATAACATCAACAAATATTTACAGCTTGTTAATGTGTGCCAGACACTCTACTAGGAACCAGAGATACAATATTGGGCCAGAGGGCCTTGGTCATGCTTTCACAGAACTTTCACCCAAGCAAATTAGACATTCAGTTAAACACACAAATCTAATTAAGAATGATATGTCTCATAAAGTATTTTCTCCAGGGAGCTATGTGGTGTACTGGAGAGACCAGGAGCTTTGGAGTTGCAGATAATTGCTTTCAGCATTCTCACTCACATTCTAGTTTTGTTATCTCAGAAAAGTTATTTAACCTGTATGAAACTATTTCCCTAACTGAACGCTGGCTAAGCTTGCTTCACAGTTTTGCCTCAAATATTAAATGAAATAGTGAACAAAAAGGACATCTTACCTGGCACAATACAGCTATTTGAGATTGTATATATTTATATATTTGTTACCCCCAAATTTCAATAATAACAGTAAAGATTAATGGAATTCTGATGTTTATCTAAATTTGTCACAGAGAAATTCCGTTAATAAGAAATAATGAACTTTATTATTTCCCTTTATTTCCCCTTGCTTTATTAATTTATTTTTTTGCCTAGACACAAGTATTTTTATTTATATAACCTAAGGAGGAATACTAAAAAGCAAAACTGACCAACCCTCGTTATTCACAGATCCTGTTTACACCAATTTGCCTAATAGCTAAAATTTATTTGTAACCCCTATATAAACACTCGCAGCACTTTAGGGCAATTCACTGAGATACAGAGAGCAAAGGGCAGGGGATGGGAGATGGGGTTTGAGTTGCCCAGCTGCCATGCTCCTACCTGACATCAGGTGAAGGAAGACTGCCTTCTTGTTTCGCTGTCACACAGACACCGGCAAAGGATGGAGAGAGTAGGGAACAGTGTAGTGTAGTGCAAGAAGCTCCTGCTCTGGAGCTAGTTGGAGAGGGTTCAAATCACGAATCTCAACTCTGACACCTGTTAGTAGGGAACCTCAGAAAAGTCATTTACTTCTGAATCTTTGTTTTCTCTTTTGTAAAATGAAATAAATCTACCAGGATAAGTGGTTTAGAGGTTTAAGATTATAATAGATGATAGATAGATAAATAGACAAATAGAAAATTTTCCCTGAGAGCAGAATAATGATTTAATGTTTGCTTATTCAGTGGTTGTGAGACTTTACGGAACATAACTACCATGAATAACAGAATCAACTGTAATTTATTTATTATCTATATTTCAAACTTGATTTTTAATTTTGTGTACTACTAATTACCAAACAACAATTCTTTGGAAAATAACCCAAATACTTTGGTTAATTTTTCTTTGGAATATAAAAAGTTGTTGATGTTAGTCTCAGGTGGCAATAAGCTTCACATAGAAGTTTTTACTTTATTATAAAGTGATTAAATGTCTCCCTACTTATAGCATAATAAAGCAATTCAGAATGCACTTATATTTGTATAGATAAACTTTTAAAATAACATGGTGGTAAAATTTATAGTTACAATTTGTGTAAAGAAGAATTATCAGACTGTCACATTTCAACCAAAGTAATTGAATTAAGTAATCAAAATCATAAATTAAATTACAATGAACATAAAACATTCTCTGTACCCTATCAAAATATATTTTGTAGAAATAGAGATAATGTACATCCTTATCCTTAGACAGATTACCAATAACTATAAGCATATAATTAGATATAACTAATGCAATTTTTAAAAATAATCCCATTATTTGAAATCGGATATTATTTTTAAAGTGCTATAGGGGAACACCTGGATGACTCAGCAGTTGAGCGTCTGCTTTTGGCTCAGGGCGTGATCCCAGTTTGAGGATGAGTCCCACATCGGAGTACCTGTGAGGAGCCTGCTTTTTCCTCTGCCTCTGTCTCTGCCTCTTTCTCTCTCTCTCTCTGTGTCCCTCCTGAATAAATAAAATATTTAAAATAAATAAATAAATAAAGTGCTATAGGTTTTCTATGAGTTCAAAGAATAAACTGACAAATCTGAAATTTGGCTGAAAACAATACTCTTACTTTTTTAGCCTTTATGATCCAAATACTTCACAGAGAATATTTTAAACTTAAGCTCCAAGTTACTCAAGATTTTGATCTTGAACAAGATTCTGAAAAATAAGTCATGATAATTTAAAAACAGCATTTCTGTGTTAGGCATAAAGCTCTTCCAGAAAAGTTTTCAAAGAGATCTGTCAGGCAATGCAGACTGCAGTTGAAATTATCTCAAAATATCTCAAAGACATGCTAAGCAAAATGAGCTGCCCAGAACTAATGTTCACATGTATTATTATGTATTTTAATTTAAGTCAAGTTCATACTTAAAGTACTGATAGAGGAAAAGAAATTTCAAAAAACTATCCAAGTTAAATACTTCTCATTTAGACAAAAATAGCTTCACATTTGGAGTGACTTGCCAGCATAAGATATTTTTTATTCTTTTTCTCTTCTGCTTCTCTTAGTTAATTTATAAGGTCCATTAAAACACATGCTGTATATATGAATGCTTATGTTAAATAAAAATATATATCCATGGTGAGAATATGTACCCTACTATTTCTTGGATGCTAACCTGAAATATTCTGGTATTTTTCTTCAAAGACTGATGTGTGATAATGTGGCTTTGATTTTACAAACTCATACTATATTCAGCAGTGCTGCAAGGTGCACATAGCTAAAGCAATAACTTAAAAGGGCAAAAAGTTCGAATTATAATACAATTCTTACTCTGTCAAAATATAATTTCTAATAATAAAAGACTAAGGATAAAAAGACAGAAAATAAAGTTACATAATTTTCTCAGTGGTCATGTGAGCCAAGAACAAATTTTGGATTCCTTTGGTTTTGTCATCTAGATACAAATTGTTCAGGGATCACAGACACTTATTTCTTTTCTCAACTCACCATACAAATAGAACTCTAAGGATATCAATGCAGAAAATAGATGTTGGCGATTTTTAAAATAACATGACCTAGGCCCGGGGCTCTGTGGATTTGTCACAGAATTAGACAAAATGGAAGTGAGAAGAAAACATCTTGATATTAAATAAGAATAATATACATTTTAAGGGGGAATATAGCATTAGTAATTTTAGCCTCATTAGTAGTACAAGTAACAAATAGCTTTGAACTCTGGTGCCAGATTATTTCTACAGTGCTCTTTGAAATGGCTTTGAAACACAATTATGCACTTCATAAACATATTAGCATTCCATCAGAGCTGAGTTCATTATTACATGTATTGAAATAAACTTTGGATCAAATTATTTTCCTTAAATCTCAACCTTCACCAAAAAAGTTTCATAAATAAGATAAAGTTATAAGGTGAGCATTCAATTCGTACCCTCCAGTCAGCATAATTATAGACAATGCCATTCTTCAGAACCATAGGCCAGGAAAACATCAAAGAAGACATGAAAGGTGTTATACTTCCACAAAGTCAGAGTGTGTAAACTATGCTGTGATAGGCAGAATCAATGTCCCCCAAATATATCCACATTCTACTCCCCAAAACCTAGGAATATGTACCTTACATGATAAAAGGGATTTTGCAATGTAATTGAATTGAGGAGATGAAAACAGGGAGATTTTCTGAATTATCTATGTAGGCCTCATGTAATCACGAGGCCCCTTGTATGACTCCAGAGAAAGAATCAGATGGTAATGTGAAAAGAACTCAGTCCAATCTTGTTAGTTTTCAAGATAATGGAATGGGGCCAAGAGCCAAGGAAATGCAACTGGCCTCTAAAAACTGGAAAAAAAAAAAAAAAGCAAAACTTTGTCCAAGGGCTTCCAGAAGGAAAACACCCCTATCAATATCCTTATTTTAGCTCAATGAGACAAAACCATTTGGGACTTTGAACCGAGAGAGAGAAAGTAGATTATTTTGGAGGTGATGGGACTGTTCTGTACCTTGATTGTGTTTGTAATTAAGTATCAGTATGTTTGTTAAATTTCATAGAATTGTACACTGAGTACTAAATTTTGCTGTAAGTAAATAAAAAGATTTTTAAAAGGTAAGTTTTCACTAATTTTTAAGAAGTGTTTCCTATTTGTATTAAGAAAATTCTCTGATCTTCCTTGTTTCCTATGAATGTTATTTTCTCCTACCATAATCCTCAAAAGGCAAATTAATGTATTCTTTTTTCAGTAAATAACCTTAAAAGGTTTATATCAATAGGACTGGAATCTTATGCATGACCTTTGACTCTGTTTTGGAAGGATAGAAAGATTATAATTCAATTATTTATTCCTTGTATAAAAGTCATTGTGGTCACTCTATGCACTAAATTTGGATTGAGATAGGCATGAATAGAAATTTCATGTTAAATTTCTGAAAATTCTCAATAGAGAATTCAGGAAACTCACAATTTAGAAATACTCATGAACTACTGAATAATTCAACATTCATTAAAATTCACACCACTTGCTTCCCAATCAAAAAATTACTAGACATGCAAAAAAACAGGGTCCAACACAGAATGAAAATTAAAATAGACTCAGAAGTGACAGAAATCATGAAATTAGCCAACAAGTATATCAAGCATCTATTGTAAATATTCAAAAATTCAAAGGAAATGTAAAACAAAATAATTCATAGGATGGTCTTAGCATATTAGACAATGCAGAAAAGGATAATAAATATGAACAGAAGAGGCTGTCAAATATGAAGAAAGCCAGGGTGATCTCTGGGATCATATCAAACAATTTAGAGTACATGTAATTTAAGTCACAGGAAATGGGGTAGGGAATGCAGACAAAATATTTGAAGAAATAATGGTCAAACATCTTCTAGATTTATTGAAAAACATAAACCCACAGAACGAAGGAGCTCAAAAAATATGTGTAAACAGAAAGAATACTATACCAAAATGTCTCATATTCAAAATTTTGAAAACTGATGATAAAGTGAAAATAGTTAAAGGAGAGATAAAGACACACTGCATCAGGGAAGGAAAAGTAAAAATAATCACTTTCTTTTTAAATAAAGCAAGCCAAAAATCAATGGAACATCTTTAAAGCATTGAGAGGGAAAAATAAAAACTCAACAAGTCTGTAACTAGTAAAAATATTCTTCAAAAATGAAAGCAAAGTCAAGTCATGTTCAGAAAATGAAAAGCCAAAAGAATTAGTCACTAGTGCCTATACTGTAAGAAAATTTGAAGCATCCTAATTTATAGAGACTCTGGAAGGAGAGTTTAATACAAATAGTGAAAGGTTAAGAGAATAGCCATTCACCTTGGTTGCAGTGAGTAGCAATAGGTAAAATTATTATTATTATTAAAGATTTTATTTATTCATGAGAGACATAGAGAGCAGCAGAGACATAGGCAAGGGAGAAGCAGGCTCCCCGCAAGGAGCCCCAACCCCAGGATTATGCCTTGAGCCAAAGGCAGATGCTCAACTGCTGAGCCACCCAGGTGTCCCAGGTAAAATTAATATTAGAGTAAAAACAGTAACAAAAGAAATGACAGTTTTGATTAAGAGTAAACAGAATTTTATTTTGTTCCATGGGTTTTACGGTCATTATTATTAATTTGGTTACAATGAATAAGCTAGCAACATTTTGTAAAATGTATCACAACCGAAAGAGAATGATTTCAAGAATAAAGCCTGAAAGAGATGTTTACTAGAACATGTGTGAGGTAATAGTGACATGAAGCAGAGTGGCCTTGATGGTAGAAATAAGATAACAAATTTTCTGTACTTATAATAAAATTGTGTTCACTACTTCCTTAACAACACATTAGCTAAATTTCTACTATAAGCTGTTGTATTGCACCAAGAGCTGAGGGGGTCAAAAACATAAATAGGTTATTACCACAGAAGTGAAAAAAATGTTCTAAGAGGGGTATTTGCAAGTTATTGAGTATTGAGAGATAATTTGTATTTCTGTATATCATTTTCAATTTGCTCCAGATTACCTTTTTTCAAGAATGTCCTTATAAGCAGAGAGTCTCAGATGAATGGTGGTTTCTCTCCTTCCCCTGAAAGAAAGATAGAGATGTCTCCCCCACCTTATCCCAGGTTTATTTACATTCCAGGGTAGTGAAAATAGTGACTCTCTCTCTCCTACCTTAGGGTAGATACCTTTTCAGTCCAGGTTAACAAAGATAATCTCTCTCTCTGTAGGAGAGGATGGACAATTTTTCCAGTAGCTCTTCTATAGGAGGGTTTCCTAATCTCAGAATTTCTCTCCTATAGTGGGAAACACACCAACTACTCTGCCCGTGTAGGGAACCCCTAACCTCTTTTTCATCCCTTTTTGGGAACCGAGGCTCAGACAGCTGGCACAAAATATATCTCTGGCTTCTGTGAGTGCAGTGAGTAAGAAATTCTCTTGTACATTGGATCCAAAAGCCTTGTGTTTTCTGCTATAATTTATGAAATGGTGACAGGCTAACTTGGTAACTTGAAGTTGGGGAATATCTCCTACTTTTCACAGTTTCTCACTTATCAATGAGGGTATAAGGGAGAGAAGGGTGTAATTACATGGAGAAGTTAGCTAACACTTCATTGTTACAACTGACATTGCACTGGATCTTGAAGATGAATTAGGGAGAAATGTCTGAACTAATAACAGGGGAAGCTGCTTGTCTTTTAAGTGACAGTTTTTGTGACTTGTAGTGCCAAAGTCATATTTTCTTCCTGCATTCCTTCGTCAGGTACTTTCTTATTTGGGACTTGGGGTAGGGATTTCTTGAGGGGAGGGAGGGAGGCGGCGGGCGGGAGGGAGGAGGAGGGAGGGATTGAGGTAGGGAGGGAGGGATGGGGAGGGAGGGAGGGCGGAGGGAGGACGGAGTATGATAAGGAAGGAAGAGGAGGAATGCAGAAGTGTACTTGGTGACGGCTAGTTAGTAGGAGTTCGGAGGGGAGGAGATGCGGGTCTTGTCTAGGCGTCTTATTCTTATTCTTCTCATGCTTCTTTCTTCTTCGTCTTCTTCTTTATCTTCTTCTTCTTCTTCTCTTTTTCTCTTCTTCCTTCTTCTTCTTCTTCTTCTTCTTCTTCTTCTTCCTTTCTTCTTCTTCTTCTTCTTTTTTATTTTAAAGAATTTATTTTTTTAAGTAATCTCTGCACCCAGTGTGGGGCTCAAACTCACAAGCCCAAGATCAAGAGTAACATGCTCTACTGCCTGAGCAGTATATTTTCAGCCAGGTATATTTTCAATCTGGTAATTAATGACTAATGCTTGCTTAATCAACCTGAAGAACAGCAAGTTTTGGAAATGAGAGGATTTCTTTTAAGAAAGCATTATAATCTTTTCCACAAGTCCTAGATAGTCAGGTATACACCTTCAACACTCCGATTCCTGCCCCTGGGATTAGCTTCCAAATCTTTAGAATCAACAATAATGAATCACTCTCATAAATGTGTTATACCTTGTTCATGTTCGGATGGGAAGATACACAGTATTGAAGACCAGTATTATACAGTGTGTGTTTGTCTTTGTTTTTAATGAATTTTGCACTAAAATATTACAAAGTATTGTATACTTCCATTATACAACTAGTAGAAGATATTAGGTGCCTGGTTAAATGAAATGAATGCATCCCAGATGCCAGCCACTCAAAATTCAGGGAGAATTGACTTATTCCATAAACCGTTTCTAAGCTATTTCCTTTCAGTGCAGTTGTCCAAAGTCCTACACAAGATTTTCAGCAAATTCTTTAGAAGCTTCCATTTTCATATAAGGTCCTTTTTCTATACATGCAGGAAAAGTGACATCTTCTTTTTTTAACTAGAGAAGGTTTTCCTAAAGAAAATGCTAATGTTACTATATTTAATCCAAAAATTCACATTGTTTTTCAAAACAGGAAAGCATTTAAGAAATAAATAAAAGTTAGCATTGTTCCCATGCCTTTAGTCTTTTTCTGCAAGGCTGGGAACACTATACTTAAGTTGGTCTCTCTGGCCAACTAAAAAAAAAAAAAAAAAAAAGATTAATTGAATATTAATGCTTATTTGAGTATTTTCATAGAAAACAGACATACTCCTGAGGTGGCCAGCAAGAACTCTTAGCGGCATTATCAGTATCTTTATCTGGGAGAATGGAACACAGAAAAAAGGAAGAGATGACACAGGTACTATAGTACACACATTGATGAATGAATGGCTTTATGGAAAACTTCTGGTTTAGAGTATTGTCTAGGATAAAGAGTTTTAATCCACAGGTAAAACAATTCCAGAAAGAACCTTGTGGTCCTGCTACTGCAGCATAAAGTTTCCTACCTGAAGAATAGGGTCAGATACATTAACACTTAAAGCTCTTTAAAAAATAAATGAACTCTTTTCGGAGCTGCTGAATTGTTCAAATTAACATGAGCAGGTGCTATGGTATGTAATGGTGATACCTTCCAGAAATTTAGCAATTGGAAAAGCTACTCTGGTTGTATCTGCTGAATGAAATGAAAGGAATTATGACTAAATTGTGTCATTGAATATGTTGTCACGGTATTTCCTATGGACTGAATTGTGCCTCCCACCCATAATTCTTGTGTTGAAGCCCTAATCCCCAATGTGACTGCATTTGCAGAGAAGGTCTTTAGGAGGTTATTAAAGTTAAAAAGTTTATTAGGTTGGGGCCTTAATCCAATAGGGTTAATGGCCTCATAAGAGAAGGAAGGGAAAGAGATCATTCTCTCTATATCTGTGTACCCATGTGAGGACGTGGCGAGAAGGCAGCCATCTGCAAGCCAAGAAGAGAGCTCTCACCAGAAATAGAATCAGCAGGCATCTTGATCTGGGACTTCTAGCCTCCAGAATCATGAGAAAATAAATCTCTGTTATTTAAGTTCCTTGGTGTATGGTATTTTGTTATTGAAGTCCAAGTAGACCAAGACAGTATTTATTTCTTAAGTCTTAATCTGCTGTCTAACAGATATGTATATCTCACTCAGTTTCACACTAAAAAGACAGTATTAACAGCAAGGTCATATTTTTTAACAGCCCATGGAAAACAGAATCATAATTTTTAACTGAAACTGAATTCATGGTATGTTAGGAGTTATTGTCATGGCTACATTCAGTTCTCTGTTGCCTTGGATAAATTTTCTTCCTATTCTCTATTTCGGTAAAGCTGTCTTGCTCTTTCTAATCAAACATCCAATTACCAAAATATAACTTAGATCTGTTTCCTTAGAATCTGGATCATATATTAGCTGCTCAAATCTAGAATGATGTACTTATTCATACTATTCATATATAAGACACTTGAGAAAAGTAGGAATCAGTAAAAGGTATAAAAAATTTTATTTTCATAGTAAATAATAATTATTTAGAAATACAGTGTCTCATTTGATGTTAGTCAAAGACCTCAATTATCGGTCATTCAAATCACCAGAAGGATATGTATTTATTAATAATAAAGGTACAGGGACTCAATTCAAAGTGGGGATATATTTTAAATTCCCATCACCAATCCCATAAATTTAATATTTGGAACGATGAAAAAAATTAATAGTCACAGAGCATGTTCAGTTTCATATATTTGTATATTTTTACAGTTAAACCTAAAACTCAAAAGCCATTTGCTAACATAAAACTTTTCTCTCCATAATTTTACTAACTTTTAGCTACTAAAAATGTTTCTCTATGTGAAATATGTAGGGCTGATTCTGCTTGTAATACCCAATGAATTATCTCATTTCATGTCATTTGTTTTATTTTTATGAAGATGGTATACTTAGGTTTCACTAATATAGATGAAATTTATAAACTTGTATTGAATCAAGAAAAAATATGTTTCATAAGACATATTTTATATAGCAAGAGAGAAACAAAACATCTAAATTTAAAATATATAAATACAATTACTAAAATCATCAGCATAAAGCTAAACTGTTTGCAGTTCCCTAAGTTATTCTCTTTCCCTTCAGAAGACTAAATCAGGAGCATTTTGCTTAATGCTCCATACAAAATGACAGTAAGAAATTAAATTTGTAGGAAAAAAAATTCTTTTAATCCTAACAATTATGTTTTCTACCGAAAACAAAACTGATATTTTCCCTCAGGAAAAAATAAAATTGAGCCAGTCACTAGAACACTGAAACATTTGAAAAGCAAGATATAGATCTATGTACACTAACCAACATCACATTTTCTGCTCATTTTTACCCAAGTGAAACTTAAAAATAATAGCTTTCTCTTTTCCTGTTTGTATAGTATGTTTTAAATGAACTACCAATTTCATCCTCAGAGAAAAATAAGTTTCTTGCTATTTGAGGGGGTAAGAAGTTCCCCTTCCCTCCGCGCAAGCCAAACTGTTTCTTCATATGAAGTATAAAAATCAAGTGACATTCAAATTGAGTAAAACTGTCTATTTTTTATGTATGCATCCTTATGTGATCATAAATCATAGGGATATTCCCTCCTCAATTTGTACCCCATCCCCAATAATTCCTTTGGCCCTTACTTTTTGCTGTCTTTTTATTATTCTTTTCTGAGCCTAAACAACTTTTATTCTTGATCATGTTAATTTCTCTGAAGTTTCAGAGGGTTTGAGATATTACCCTACTTGTGAGCTGACAAGTTAAGCTGCAGGAACTTCAGGAACAGTGACAGAAGACACGAGACGCCTGGGTCAGAGACAAAGTATTTTATTACTCACAGCATAGCAGACAGCACTGGCTTCATATTTGCATCAGTTACTCACTCTTGCCCTTCAAGTCTCATGGGGCAAAAAGGAACAGCCAAGGTAAATGGTGCACACAAAACGAGTTTGTGTTACTGCTATGGTACCTCAGGCTTAGGGAACCTTGATATGTTATCTTGTAATGGGCTGCAAGGAAACATGCCTGACCTTTTCCCCAGAGAGAGATACTGTCTTTTTTATTCAGCATACTAAATTACCATACTCTCTGCTCTAGAGGAAGATATTACCTTTATCTTTCAAGGTTTTTTGCTACACAAACATCTAAAAAAGACTGGGCATAAAGCTGGCAGTGCCTTGGCTCACACAGCATACATACAGGAATGTGAATAATCCAAGTAGAATTTTCTCCCAACATAACTCCCTTCCTTTTTTTTTTAAACTCCCTTCCTTTTAAAAAAAAAATGTGTATATTAATAAGTTAAAAGCATGAGAAGTTACCTGCCCTAAACATGTATACACACGCAGCACACAAATATCTATCTGTATTGTAATGTTTAATTTGTTTAGTGTCACTGTAAAATGATGTGGGACAGTACATAAGACTGTGCTTTGTAAAGTATAACATATACAAATTTAATTATTATTGTTCTGTCAATATGTCTATCATTTAGATCTTCATTTTTATTTAGCATTGGCATGTAAATACTTTTTTAAAAGATTTTATTTATTTATTCACAAGAGACACAGAGAGGGAGATGCAGAGACACAGGCAGAGGGAGAAACAGGCTCCCTGTAGGAAGCCTGATGTGAGACTCTATCCCAAGATCCTGAGATCATGACCTGAGCCAAAGGCAGATGCTCAGCCACTGAGCCACCCAGGTGCCCTGGCACATAAATACTTCTTAACAAAGGTTATGCCTTCCCTCATGAATTTTTCTGTATTAGAGGAGGGTTCTATATAAGCAAAATGATCTCTGAGATTTAGAATATCTAAGTGTACAGAGTATACGACGCTGAAAATATTCCATGATTGCTATTAAATATTTTCATTGTTCCAAACAGTTTATGAAAAGTATCTGTAGCAAATAATCTTCTATTAATTCATTTTATTTACAGATAAGGACTGAACTATATTTAGCCAGGATGGCACTATCTGATAGTGATCAGTAATTTTAAATTTCCCAGCCACTACATTTCAAAAGATGAAATATGTTAATAATATTGTTATTTTATCCAAAATATCTACGATAATACCACTTAAACATATGCTCATTGTTTTAAAAGTTACTAGTGAGAAAATTTCCATTCTGCTTTTCATACTAAGTCTTCAAGTCCCAGTGTATACTTTATAGTTGTAGCACATCTCAATTCAGATACTCTTTTTTACTGGACTACGGTTGAAGTGTATTTATGTTATAGTTTTTCATTTCATATAATTTTTTTTAATTTTTTATTTATTTATGATAGTCACACAGAGAGTGAGAGAGAGGCAGAGACACAGGCAGAGAGAGAAGCAGGCTCCATGCACCGGGAGCCTGATGTGGGATTCGATCCCAGGTCTCCAGGATGGCACCCTGGGCCAAAGGCAGGAGCTAAACCGCTGTGCCACCCAGGGATCCCCTCATCTAATTTTTATTTCAAGTGCTCAATAGCCACATGAAGCTATTGGTTGTCCTACTATACAATATGGAGTTAGAAGCTACTGAAAGTAGAATTTGTGTTATTTCTCAGGTCCACTTGGTAGATTCCTTCCCACCACATTCTATTTTCAAAAGTGCCTTAGGTACATGGATTACTTTCAGGCCTGGAAAACCCATTACAAGGAAACTCAATATAAAATATTTGCAAGACTGTGCTACTGAGCATCAGTAAATGGAGACCAACAGCACAGGAGTAAACAGAAACCATATCCAGATCAAAGTGGAAAGAAAGCTTCAGTAATAAAAGCAAGGGTATATCTTGAAGATTTGAGGTATATATTAAGAGTGAAGAGGGGTGGGAGGAGTGAAGGGAAAGGCATTGAGCAAGATATTAAGAGACAAGGAAATACTAATGAGACAAGATAGGAGATTGAAATAAACCTAAGTCATTGTGAGAGAGAAACAATTTAAGGATACAAATATCAAGGAAACTATAAAGAGATAAATAAGTGTTTGAATTTGAGAACTTAGTTCAATTCCCCAATCTCACACACACAAAGACCCATACACATATATGCACACACACACACAGAAAGTGAATGGAAGATAATTGGCTAAGAGTAAAAAATCTAAAAGGAATATAATTATAACTTTAATATTTTGTTATTATCTTGAAAGTTGACTACTACTATAGTTAATACTGGGTTAACACTGTAATAATTGTAATTCTGTAATAACACTGTTAATATATTACAGCAACTAATAAGCTTAAATAGATTTTAATTGCAAACTGAAATGTCCCATTAATCTCTCATGATTTGTTATGCATTGGATATCCAGAAAAAAATTCCTAATATATTTTATTTTTAACAAAACTAGCATAAACTAAATGTTTAAAGTATTAATATGCAGCCTTAAGATGAACCACCCCACATATTTTTATCTTTTAAAATTCCCTATTGATCAACTGTTTTCTTTATATACAAAATTCTTCAATTTCCTAGAGATATGAAAATGTCAAAGATACATATTGAATGGAGGCAATTTAAGGTAGACTCATTACAAACAGATTTATACCTGATTTAGCCAGTTGTTTCGAAAGAATGTTTCATGTCCTTTTAAAGATTTTTAAGTGAAAGAAAAGATACAGTTGAAATGCATAACTGAGGTTCCTCTTTATTTAAGTAAATACCACAAAGTGTAAACACTATAATATGAATATTTTAGCACATACAGCAAGCAGATTTATCAAAACCCTCGGGAAACATGAACTCCAAACCTAATGAGAGAACACTTGCAAAGGACAAACCATATGATTTGGAATACTTTGAAAAGAAAACAGATGCAGGGAAATTAGTGCTATATCTTTATAGCTCCCATGATGCTCTTTAGAAGCGACTGAATGCAACATTGATCTGTCAATATCTGTTAATATCATTATACATTAAACTATATGGAAATCCATGCAAATTGGTAAACCTACTGAATATAATTTTATATTTTTCTTCTTTTGTTGCCCTGGGCATTTGTATCTTTATTACATGCTCTCATTTTTTTTTCCTTATGTGATTTTGTTTTCTTTTTTCATTTAGTATTTCATGCTGTCAGAGCTCCTATGGAATAATTTTAAAACGTGATTTTAAACATATCTCATTGCTTAGATATGCTCTTTCTTACCATTCCCAAATTCAGTTTTTTTGTTTGTTTGTTTGTTTAAGAGACAATGATATCAGCTAAAGATTATTCTCAAAGCCACATCCTTCCGACATTATCTTGGATAGGAGCACAGAAGAAATCCAGAATGTTGTGTTGTAGCTTTTTTACTATGTAACTATGTATCAGACATTTTTCTTGGAGACAGTTCATTAAAAAGGCCTTGGCGGCTGTTTTCTCTCCTTGTGATGGATGTTATGCTCATGTAAAGTGGGAAATAACTGCTATTACTTTTTGTTATGTCCCCTGGAGGTTCTTCTGCTTCAGAAACTGTACTTATTCTGGATTTAACAGTCAGATCCCTCAGATGTGCCATATTTAATTGGGCTACATGGAGGCATCCCTAATAAAATACTACACATTGCTGTGAGCCTCAGGATTTTTCCTTCTGATTGTCTTCACATGTGCCATGCTTAAGGGAGACTGTGAAATACAGGAAAGGTAACAATACTTTGTCATAAAATAACCTTGTTAAATCACAGGACAACTAATAAATTCAATCATGTTCCACATTATTGAGCTTCTACTGTCTTCTACGTTGTGCTAATGGGAGACCCTTATCATTCCTAACCTTATATCTTCTTTGCTCTTTTCAATGCCTAACATACAAAGAACTCACATTTGTCTATTATCTTAGAAATATGGGCTTGCGATCACAGAAGTCACTGGATAAGTGCGGGCAGACAGGTAATTTATCTTACTCAGGAAAACAACAACAACAACCAGAAGGTAAATAATAAATCATAAGAGTAAGCTAAAGAAAACCCAAAGTCAACTGATTCATCTTTTATGCAAGGTATTAGTTTTTCTTTATTATACTTACCACTAGGATTTTTTTTTTTTTTTTTTGGCATCTTTGGGTAGAAAAACAAAACTTGCTCTGATAGCTGACCAAATCATCTTATTTCCCAACACCTGTTGAGACTTTTCTGGACATATAATTTATTTATTTATTTATTTATTTATTTATTTATTTATTTATTTATTATTTTATTATTTTTCTTTTAGGGAGGTGGGGCCAGAGGGAGAGAGAAAGAGAATCTTAAGCAGACATCATGCTCAGCAAGGAGTTGGAGGTAGGGCTGGATCTCACAATCCTGAGACCATGACCTGACCTGAAATCAAGAGTTGGATGTTTAACCGACTGAGCCACCCAAGCATCCCTCAAGACACACAATATTATTTTATTTTTCCTTAAGCTATAATAATAATAATACATTTATTTTTATTATAGTATTTCACATACATATTTATCGTATAAGTTATTACATGATAAGCATTAGGCTATGTGATCTACATACATTGTCTCTAATCTTTACCATAAACTTACAAGGTTTCGGTTGCACTTTAGATAAAGAAAATGAAGCTTAAAGAGGTTAAGTGACTGGCTGAGGGCTTGCAAAATGGCTGTTGGGACACTAAAGACACTTCAAATGTAGAGTACTTAATTATTGAAGTGACTAAAGCACAAAGAGTAATTTTCTCTAAAAGAGAAATTGAACATAGCTACATAAAATATAAACTTAATGAAGAGCATCTGAGTGGCTTAGTCAGTTAAACGTCTGTCTTCAGCTCTGGTCATGATTCAGGGGCCCTGGGATTGAGCCCCATGTTGGGCTCCGTGCAAAGTGGGGAGTCTGCTTCTCTCTCTGTTCCTCTTCCAACTCAAACTCTCTTTCTTTCCCTCTCAAATAAATATATATATTTACATACACATATATATATACATATATATATATAAATTTCGTGAAATAGGAATGTCTATTAATATGTCAAAACAAATTAATAAACTAATTGTATTTTTAAAGTTTTCCATCCAATAAACAGGAAAATATTGAGAATTTTAGATTCCTGCAATATTTAAACTATGGTTTTAAAAACGAAATATGGGATCCCTGGGTGGCTCAGTGGTTTAGCGCCTGCCTTTGGCCCAGGGCCTGATCCTGGAGACCCGGAATTGAATCCTACATCGGGCTCCCGGTGCATGGAGCCTGCTTCTCCCTCTGCCTATGTCTCTGCCTCTCTCTCTCTCTGTCTCTCATAAATAAATAAATAAATAAATAAATAAATTAATTAATTAATTAATTAATTTAAAAAAAAGAAACAAAAATATAAAATTCATAAACTATTAATAGAGGGCTGAAGAGGTCTTTATTCTCCTAAGATCTTTGTTACATCAGAAATTAATCCAATAATTCGATAATGTTTGTAGTAACAAATGGTATTACAATGACCCTACTCAAGGTTCTTTGATATTTATACCATCTCAGCCTGAAAACTAGGATACATACCTACAATAAGAAGCTTTCAAATATTTCATATCACAGTGCTTTAGAGAAAAAGTTATAGTATCTCCATAAGCCAACTTGATTAGTATTGGAGGGTGTTTATTTAAGGGCAGTATTACATGAAGCTGCGGTGTGAAATAACACATTCACAATTAGCACCAGGTTGGTTTTTCAAACAGGCAGTGATACAATTTTAAGAGTTCCCCAAAGCATTTTAAAGACTGAGCAAACATTTGTGTCATTACAAAGCCATAGTTTAAAGCTTATGAGCTTTCCACCCTACTAAGAAAAGCATTTAAAACAACCCACAGAGGATAGGGTAGGACAAAAATAGGTGGATCTGTAATTACTAGAAGCACTATGGTTCAGCATACAAAATAGGATCTCTCCCTTATCTATGAATATTTAATGACAAAATATATTTTCTTTAATAGTCACCAGTAGTCAGTTTTTTCTGTTTTCCATGCCCTAGAAATCTTGACTCTATAATTTTTTTTGTTGTTTATGAGAAAAACTAATTTAAATTATTTGGTTGCCTTGGATGTATTTTTACATCTCAAGCCATATATGCTTCTATGAATAGTATTTCTGTTTGGGATAAATGTTTCCATTTTACCAAAAGACTGGACCCTCATTTGATTCCAGTTTTCTTCAGGATAGATATTGTCTCAGTGCCTAGAACAATTCCAGAGCCATTGAAAGGATATGGACTTTTGTTTAATCGGTCTACTGAATTACAGTGAACTAAGGGTTGTAGTTTATGTTTTCTCTTTCAGCAAATATCATTTATTTCTTTGGCTGCAATACTCTCCCAAGCCCAAGTATGAGTCAAAACAATTCATCTTTTAGAATTACATTAGGCTTCTCATGAAAACCTTGCAACCACTCATGGGTTGCCAGTTGCCATCCACACATATTCACATTAAGTACAGTGATGTGGGCCTTGATTCAAATTTCTTGAGTAGAGAGAGAAAATAATTGATGATGTATTTTTGTCATTGGTTATTGCTTCTACCTTACACAAGTACCACCCTAGTCTTGCAGAAATATAACCATAAGAGCTCTGGTCTTCAGATAGGACAGCCCTGTTCTACATCAAATAACCTCCAGGAAAAAATATACTTTAGGGAATTCTCTAAACATTATCCCCCCACCCCCAACTCAAACAATAATGGTTGTTATGTATTTATTCATTTCTTATCCTGGATCAAATATTGTAGTAATTCCTTCATATTAATTATCTCACTTAATATTCACAAAAAACAAGGAGATAAATAGTATAAATTAGTTTATTACTGTTTACTTACATAAGTTACTTTATTTTTTATAACTAACACCCAGAGTAAAGTAACTTACCTAAGGTTTCATGTAGTTAGTGGTGGAGCTAGAATTTGAACACAAGAATACTGTTTTTCTTGAAAACACTGCATCTCCCCTTGATTAGTTCCAAATTTCAAAAATATCCAGAATACAAAGTAAAAGCAAGGATTCTTAGAATTGGGGGCAGCTCAGGACTCCATGGTTAGAGCAACACTACCTTGTTTTCAGTCACTGAGCTCTTCATTCCTCTCCCTATCCTCAGATCTTACATTTTGTGTTTAAATACACAATAATTAAATTAACTTTTAGAGCTTTACAGTGTAAAATGTGGCAATTGATGATTATTCTTGGGTTATCTCAAAATCATGGCTAAGAATTACTTAAAATGTTAGAAAAGTATTTAGTATATACTAAATACAAAAACTTTCAGTAACATGAAGGACCCCTGTATTCAGACAGAGAAATAGAACTATCTCTTAGGTGGTGTACTTCAATAGCAGATCACGTTTTTGCTCAATATATAGACTCGTATATTGCAATCTGCTCTTTCCAGTTTCTATGTGATAAGCTCCTTTGGCCTTATAAAATTCTATAAACTGCTTCACATAGAACCATTCTAGAAAACACTATTACTGGAAAGGCTAATAAAGTAGGCAAGTGTTAAAACACAGATAATAGATGGCACTCATACCTCAAAGATTTCTTCAAAGAATACTATATTAAAACACATCATGGACAGGAATGTTGAATTCTCACTTGATCTTTTATATTCAGTGTTTTTTGTTTGCTTGTTTGGGATAGGCAGTGTCACCACCACCAAGAACAAGAGTCACCTTGAATGCAAGGAATGAGCAGTATTTTTTTTTTCTCAATAGTACACACTGTATCCATATTTTAACAGAATCTTAAAAGAAATCTTTGCATCCCTACTATAAAAAGTGATAGCATACTTTTTAGAAATTTTAAGAAAAAAAATCATACCCTGAGTTGTGTCAGTGGCTTAGCGCATAGATAAATTTCAGTAAACTACACTAATTTTGAGAAACAAAACAATATAAACATAGAAAGTGGATTAGCAATTTGTCTACATGCTTTCATAGTAGTCATTCCTTTACTGCAAACACATTTATCATCTCTCTTTTCTGACTCTAACTTCCCCTCCCATTTCCTTACCAAAAGATTTTCTTCTGATTCATTTAAGTTACTCTCTAACATTAGTTTCTTCCCTGAACATCAAACAAACAAACAAACAAAAACAAAAATGCCTGACTAAAATGAAAAGCAATAGCAAGCACTATCAATTCAGAATCGCAGAAATTCTTGGAATGCAGAATATTGATTCATCAAAACCTGCATTCATTCATTCAACAACCAATATTTATTGAGAATTAGACATGTTTTTAATACCTCTCTGAAAAGAACATAACCATAACCTTGTGTAACTTAGTAAACTTAAAATTGCATTTTCCCCCATTATCCTGACACTAATTGTTCCCTTTGAAATAAGAAATAGGAATTCCTTATTGATATTAATGCAACTCTGTGCTAAAACTCTTGTGTTTCTATGGTCTAGAATGAGCAGGACATGCTATCATTTGTAGAAACAAAGGAGTAATAACTGTAATTGTTTGAACAATCAAATCACTAGGATTTCTTTTTTTGAGAAAATAAGAATTATCAATAATTTTAGCACACTGCAATTACGTTATCAACTAATCACTTTAAAATAATACAAAAGCATATTGTGTGAGTCTGGTTTTTTCAGCACTTGAAGATTCTATCAACTTGAAGTATCTGTGGCATCATGACAGATGGTACGTTTCTTTAGAGTTTTCTTTTAATATGAAAATGTGTGCTAAATGTGGATAACCTGTTTCTTCTCTTTGAAACAACCGTTTTATGAGCTTTCTGTCCAAAGTTTAATTAGCTCTTCCACACTTTGTCCCTTTTACAAAATTGCAGTTATTTTCATTTTCATTTGGGTTAAGAAAAAGGTTGAGATGTATGTTTAAAACATTAGCTAGTCACCAAAGAGTAGAACTGCCTCCCGAGCTCTGCCAAGGAGAGTAAATTGCTTGGAAAGATGTCAACACTGAAAAACTGTCAATAACTTTTTTGGCTGCTGTTGTTCAAAACATTTTATTAGTATTTGATCGTGTTTTTGAAACAGACCAAAATACACTCAGAATTTATAGACTTTGGAAACAAATAATTATATATGAAGCCAAAATCCATTCCCTTCTCATTATACCATTTCTATTCAAATGTATGAATCCATATTTGAAATTCTGGCATTATATATATATTCCTGGATATGAGGTATGCTCCATCTGGATCCCATCCAGAGCGCTTTAATAATTAAAGTACCAGTGAAATGCCTTGTAATGTTGAGGAAAAAGCACACAACAAATATCCAGGAGACAGATTCCAACCATTACAGTGGTCAGATGCCCTAGGCTTCAGTTCTGAAAATGAGAAGAGAATTCTTTCCTTCTCTATTTTAAGGGATCGTTGTTAATATGAAATGAAATCTAAATCTAAATAAATTTTTACAAATTAGAAGTATCCTATAAAATATAAGTGCTTTTGTATTGTAAACACTTGGTATCAACAGAAGTGTGCCAAAGAATCTTAAGATTTATTTAGCAAGTGCAAAATGAATTAAGTGTAAAAAACAAGACAGAAATAGGCATATATAGTACATACTCAGCTGTGTAAAAAAAAAAAAAAAAAAAAAAAAAAAAAAAAAAAAAAAAACTTAGAAATACCAGAAGATAAACACACTAAAATGTTAATTATAGGTCTCTCTAGGTAAGGTGACTAAGGTGAATGCTACTTTCTTTAATATTATCTGGATTTGTTTTCAATGGTGAGTATTTATTAGTTTTATAAGAAAAATATCAAGGTAAGACTTGTATGTATTTATTAGTTTTATAAGAAAAATATCAAGGTAAGACTTATCTTTCTTTCACTCACACCTCACTTATTTTACTGATTAATAGTAAATATAAGATGCAAACATTATAGCTACATTAATCACAATTGCTTTAGAAATAAGATTTGGTTAACACTGGAGTTTTCAGGGACGCCCGGGTGGCTCAGTGGTTGAGCGCCTGCCTTTGGCTCAGGGTGTGATCCCGGAGTCCCGGGATCAAGTGACACATCAGGCTCCCCAAAGGGAGCCTGCTTCTCCCTCTGCCTATGTTTCTGCCTTTCTCTCTCTGTGTCTCTCATAAATAAGTAAATAAAATCTTAAAACAAAACAAAACAAAAAAAAACTGAAGTTTTCACAATCCTAGCCCTGGATATCTCTTTTAAATATATTATCTACATCTTCCATCCATTACAAAATAGAGAAATATTTTCTTTCTTATGTGGATTTTTAAAGTTTTTCTCAAGATTATTATTTTTCTCTTCTATAATACATTAAAATTTCCATTCTCTTTTACAACATTTTGCATGGGATCAGCTTTTTTTAAATCAAGATTTTTTTGCTCTGGGGTGGGCCAACTTCTTTAGCTCTCTGTGTCTTGCCTGAACGCTAGCCAGGAATTGTAGCCAACATCTTACATGCTCCTGGGGATCCACAGACAAGGTATACTCACAGTATCTTTACTCCTGCAGTTCATGGATAGTGATAGAATGACTCTCATACTAAAGAACAACTAGAAAATGTCAAATGAGATCTCAGTTTTGTGTATGATGCCCTCCGGAAAAGTAGGAATGTAATAAGTGTGAAATAGTTCTTAAATAGTTCCATGATACTAATGAGGTGAAAACTGAAATCATTCTGCTTCCCTATATTTTTTCTACTTTATAATAAGGTCAAGCACTAAAATTGTTGAAATTAAGGTTTGGTGCTGTAGAATTTAGGTCATTTTTTTTTTTTATAACCTTATATGAAGAGTTCAAGGTTTCAGAAACTAAAAAATGAGGATGGGAAAGGGAATGTTTGATGGAAAGAGATAAGTTTTTTTCCCTAATATCTATCAGGGAAAATATTTTAGCCTAGTAAAAGGAAATTTAAATGTGGATCATGTACTTCTTTTATTAAGGCTCCATTTCCCTCCCCTATAAGTTCCATGAAGGGCAGCAGGGTAACTCTCTCAATAGTACCTGTGTTACCCATATGAAAGTTAATTGAACTCAAAAGGTAAGTCCTCAGTACTTCAATCTTATTCAAAGACTATTATAAAGTGCACTGATTAATGAATGAATTAGGTACTTTGAAAACCATCTAAAACATAATATATAATTATCTTCCATTAGGGGAACATATCAGAAAGTTTTATTTTCATTTTTTTAAACAGTTGAGTTCAGGCCAGTTTCTCACCTTGTTTCATTTTTCTCATCTTGCTCTGGCTTGTGTTCAGAACTCCCATTGACTTCCAGAAAGATCTTTGCATTTGGCTCAGCTTCAATAGTAGAAAACAAGATATTGAACAGAGCCAATGCTTCTGAATATCTCTAAAATAACAATGTTCCACCTTCTAACTGGCTACCCCACAATGTATTTTTCATCATCAATATCAAACAGTACAAATGACACTGTACAAAATATTTTATAAAATGAATTCAAAGACTATAGAAGGGTTGCTTACTGTTTTGTGGAATTTTTATTTTCTGTTATTGTGGATATAAAATTTCATGGGATCCTTATATATCTTGTGAAATTTTTAGGGTAGATGTAAGTTTCTCCATTGTGCAGAGGAGAAAACATGGAATAGAACCGTTAGCTGTTTAATAATAACTCCTAGCTCTGTCAGCAGTCTGTGTACTTCAGACATCTGACAGGCTGCAGCATTACTTATGGGAGTTTTACAGGTCATTCAGGTGCACTGAGTATTGTCTCTAGAACGTAAGTATTTTTCATGTATGTACGTACTATAATATCGAAAAAATTTTAGATTTCACTGTCTCATTCAAAGACACTGTCTCAAAGACAGACTGAAATGACAAGAATTTTTCTCATTATAGTATCAGTCTCTTCAATAGCTATGACAGTAACACAAATAAGCCATCAGTATTAATGAGTGAGGCAATGAATCATATTTGAAAGAATCCACAAGTTAGAATTCTCTAATTTATTAATAAAATATGGATGAAGTAATTCTTATTTTTACCTAAAACACCATAATATTCATAATTATCTTAGAATTATGGGAGAAAAAAGATTACATATTAAATGATGACAGAGGAGAGAGCAGATGATGGAGAATAAAAATTTAAAGGACTCAATAACGAATATGATATGAAAGGAAGAGTAAAACCAAAGATCTAACAGACCCTGAAGGAATACCTGTGGATGAAAAACAATAATGTGAAATAGAGACAAAGGATATTTAATATATCTCCTAAAGGGAAATAATACCACTCTGCTTTCCTTTCGGATATAATTATCTCTATTCTTATCATCATAAATATTATCAAATTGTTGATTGTCTTCTTATTCAATAAGGTAAAATGTGTGAACAAAGGGCATGCAAGGAAATATTTTGATGTTTATAATATGAAAGTATACTTACAAAAACAATAAGAAACTCATCTGAACATTTCTCTCCTATCTCTTACACAAAATAAAAGCCTTAAAATGTGGAAAGAGGGGTGACAAACACTGTCGGTCATGGTGCATGAATGAAATCCCATTGCATCTGTGGTAGAGATGAGAAAGAAAAAAAAAAACAAAAAACAAAAAAAACCAAACTCTGGTGGAGAGGAAGAAATACAAGCTAGGTTCAGAACTATGCCTAGAGAGAATAAAAATCACTGGGCCACACACCCAGGACTCTTACAGACTATCTCACATAGAGGCTTCATTAGAGCAACAAAGAATGCCTCACAAGTTTTCCCTCTTTTAGCAAGTGTTGAGGAAAAAATAATTTGTGAGACACAGAGCCTCTCTGAGGCACAGTACAATGAGAAAACTTAAAGCTGAAAGGAGAGCAATCTATGATCAGAAAACAAAATCTTCCAGCAAACCATTTCCCACACTAAACACAAGGTATCACTAGAGGAATTTGAAGCCAGGGGTGCACTGGGGATAACTATGGAAACAACAAACCTCAAATCTGACTCAACTTCAAATGAGATTATCTCACATCTTGCACTAGAGACAAAACAGAAGAAAAATATTTCCAGATACAACACTGATGTACTTCACTTCTTATTGTCTTACAAATGATGTCTGTCCAACTTTCTACAGAAATATATGAGACCTATTAAAGGGGAAGGAAAACAATACCCTAAAAGGTGAATTAATTATCAGAACCAGATCAATATATGCCACACAGACGCTGGAATTTTTTCAGAAGAAACTTGAAATAACTATGATTAATAAAGGCTTTAAAGGAAAAGATGAACAATATGCAATGCTGGGTAAGTAATTTCAAGGGATACATGGAACCTATACAAAAGAATCAAATGGAAATGCTAAGAATGCAAAGAGTAAACGGAGATGAAGAATGAAGTCTTTCAAGAATTCTTGCTATAAATATATGCTTTGAAAGACAGTCCAGCACAAACCTGCCAATGCCCCTCCTCTAACACGTGCAGAAATGAGAAATTCATGGAAAGATTATGTCTCCACAGTCCAAATTTGAATGATTATGTAATGTTTCTATAGAGAGTAAAACTCTTACCATGATATTATTATATGTACTTTTCTGAATGTTCACAGTATTTCATAGCTTAAAATAATGTTGAAAATACATAATAGTTTTAAAGAAATATTTAAATTCTCCTATACTTCTCCAAAAGGGGCAGTAGTGCCACATCCATCAGGAGCTCCACACTCCAGTGCTAGAATTCCTTTGGTGAGGTAAACCTGACATCTATGTAAGTATCTGATCTTGACCCATTGATGCTTGAAGACAAACTGCATCAATTAGAATTTTTTTGGTTGCAATAAAAGAAACAGGTTTTTACAAGTTGAACACAGTTTTTAGACTCTTGGCAAACCACACTTTTGACAAATGACTGAAGTGGATTCTTACGAACCAATGTAACTCCTGTGCCAGAAGGAAGGACCCATACTACAGAATGCTAAATATAATTAACATTTTTCCAGTCCAACATTTGAAGTTCATATTTCAGCATGGGAGCATTGTTTTTGTCTAGGCTGGATCAAATGACAACACCCAGTTACTACCCATCACATATATCCGATAGAGGAGGAGAGTTCTCAAACAGAAATGACGGTACTCTTAAACTTAGCCCAAAAAAAAAAAAAAAAAAAAAAAGACAAAACAACAACAAAAAAAGAAAGCAGATGCAAGAGATTCACTGAAAGAGCAGTAGGAAAACAGTATTATTAGAAACTTCTAAAGACTCCATCCTATTGCTAAGATACAGTTACTATATATCTCCATCAGTACTTTATGAACCTAACAACTTTCACACCTGGTCCTAATATATTTTGAACCTCGGTTATCAATATCCTTCATTTTCTTCATCTTTCTTGATCTCACTTATTAGAAAAAAACTGTAGGACTCAACAATGGTATTAAATTGATTCCTCCTCATATTTACAACTGCACTGCCTCCTTTTAGCCTTTCTGCTGACATTCCAACTATCAGGATCTTCTCATTTCCCCCTGACTTCCAGGTTCTTGCCTTCATTTTTCTTTCAAAAAACAAATTGGATGGCATAATCTAGTTCTTAAAAATGGAAAAACCTATAATAAAAACTCTGTTAATGTCCCATTCTAATATCCCCATGGCATAAGACATAGATCTACTCAATCTCTATGTAATTTAAAGAATAAATTATTACAAGTAAAACACTGCAGTGAAATCTATTTTAATTTACCTAAAACAAGTCAATTAAATTAGTGAGTAAAAAGCTCACTTTTTGAGAATAAGTAATAAATAAAATAACATTTCCATTTTTTCCTTGTTTTTCCTATGGCATTATTTTATTTTTACAATGGCAGGATAGTTTATTTAGAGTCAATGGCTTCCTTTATAAACACTACAAAATTAAATATGATGTATCCTTTAATCAACAAAGACTACTCTGAAAAAATAACTACACAATGATCAAAAGATCTTTATCAATAGTTCTTGTTTCAAACTGCGGAAGGAGACTCGATGTCTATTGACAGATGAATGGATAAAGAAGATGTGGTCTATGTATACAATGGGATATTACTCAGCCATCAGAAAGGACGAATATCCACCATTTGGTTCAATGTGGGTGGAACTGGAGGGTATTATGCTGAGTGAAGTAAGTCATTCAGAGAAGGACGATCATTATATGGTTTCACTCCTACGGGAAATATAAGAAATAGTGAAAGGGATTATAGGGGAAAGGAGGGAAAATCAGTGGGAAAAATTAGAGAGGGTAACAAAACATGAGAGACTCTTAACTCCGGTAAACAAACAAGGGGTAGTGGAAGGAGAGGTGGGGGGGGATGGGGTGACTGGGTACGGGCACTGAGGGGGGCACTTGACAGGATGAGCACTGGGTGTAATACGATATGTTGGCAAATCAAACTTCAATAAAAATATATTAAAATACTTATTTCAAAATATTTCTTGAAAAAATTAGTATGAGTATGTAAAATGACAGCTAGATGAAATAGTATCATTGTGGACAAAGAAAATGTCCAGAAGTGCTTACTATAATTTTAAAAGGCCAAAAATGTCATTGAAAGGTAAAAGTTTTTATAATAGATTTATATTCCAAAGACAAAAGAGTTTGTATCCTATTTTAAATGTAGCAAAAACACTTTGATCTACTTCCTACTTTATTAAAAAAAAACTATTTAGCATATCAAGTGAATTTAATAACATTTATTTGGTTCTAAGTTACTTAAGCAACATATTTTTTACCATAGTTTCTTTTAAAAAATTATATAAAACTTCAGTCCCAAAGTCTAACCAAAAATATTCCAAGATTAAGTTAGAATGCTTGTAATATGCATTTAAGCTACTGTAAAAATATGAAGACGTCTTTCCTATTTGAGTGTGTAGGAAGATGTGTGCAAAGGCTAACAGTTATACATATGCAAAACTTATAAGCAAGATTGCTTGAAAACTGTTTAAAAACCTGAGGCTCTAATTTTATGTTTTGAAGGAATGGGTGAAATCTATTTATGATCATTAATGTTGATGTCTTGACCTTTGCCCTTGCCACCTAAAGTGGCCATCTTCATATTTTTTTATGCTTTAAAAAAGAGCATGCTGTATCAGGCCCATTTAGATACCGAGCGCCAGAACTTAATCCAAAATTGTAATTCCTAGATTACCATATTCTACTTTGTATCAAGCAGTTTTACTCAAAAAATAAAACAGAATGGGGCAGCCTGGGTGGCTCAGCAGTTTAGCACCTGCCTTCAGCCCAGGGCGTGACCCTGGAGACCCAGGATCCAGTCCCATGTCGGGCTCCTTGCATGGAGCCTGCTTCTCCCTCTGCCTGTGTCTCTGCCTCCCTCTCTCTCTCTCTGTCTCTCATGAATAAATAAATAAAATCTTAAAAAATAAATAAATAAAAAATAAAACAGAATGACTTTTAATTTTAGTCAATCCATCCACATGCAATTGAATTAACTATGAAGATGCTCTCTCTTTTCTATATGAAAAAGGGAAAGGCTGCTCATATATGTTAACAAGGTATCAAAAATCTGTTGGGGAAGATAATGAATTCAATTACAAATTCTTTAAAGACCTATAATTTGCTTATGCTGGGGTTAAGATGGAACATATATTTTACCGGAAGATGGGTATCAGTAAAAATACATAGTGTAGAAATGTATTAAAATATCAGAAAGCAACAAATATAGTTACAGTACTCTTTCTGCAAGGAAAAGAAAAATAAATATGAAATGGATCATTAAAATAAGTTAAATGAGAGTTAAATTTTTCATACATTTATATATATTTAAGAATTAGATATTCCCTTTTTTCCCCAGAGGAGTAGTTGGATGAGAACATGGAAATAGTACCAAAAGGTTTTACTTCAGCCTATTATTTTTTTAAGATTAAAATAAAGCCATTATGTAAAGGTTCCAAAGAAAACCAACTCGTTGTAGTTCAGAACATAATAACAGCTGAATATAAAAGTCCACACAGACTTTAGAGTGCTCAAAAGAAAATATAGAAATACAAAGAATTATTTGTAATAATTTTCTCATGAAGTATTCATTAGTCACATTAATATTTCCATTGTCTATTAGTATGTTTACCAACTATAACTGTATTTGTACATTTCAATGATAGAAAACCAAACCAAAAGATTTCTATAATATTTGCTGATTTTAAATATCATTGCACACTTTAATAGTAACTTTTAGAGTACATTTTAGAAAAATAACAAGTTGAAAGAAAAATTCAAGCTAAGTGTTTCACAGTATGACAAGTTTTGAATAAAATGAAATCTCCATTTAAATATACCAAATAGAACATTAAAACATAGTTGCTACGCATGTGAAATAAAGCCCATCATCACATTGACTTTGAATTTCAGCATCTACTTGCTGTGAGACCTGGAGCAGTCATATACATTCTTCCCCTCAATATATTCACATTGAAAAATAGATTAGAAATAGTACTTCCATTAGAAGGTCATCTAAAGATTAATGGTTTAATTATTGAAAAGTTCTTAATGCAGTTCTCACTAAATAAATGTTGGTATTATTATTAACTGATTTGTAGTAGGATCTGCAGATTGTAACTGCTGCCTTGAATCTCTCACTTGGGTGTGTTTTCTTAACACAGAATAAAGAAGTTCACTGAAGTTTCTGGCTGACCTTTTCTGATTTGGTGTCATCCTCTCCCTAAACTGTCTGAGCTTTGGGCCTCTAGTTTAGTTCATGCTTGACTATTTTCAAGCAGAAGAAATGTGTCCTGGTCAAAGCATATAAATATATTTGTTCATGTTCAGCATCTCTTTTATGTCTCTAGATACAATTGAAAAGCCATGGAAGGGCAGCCCCGGTGGCACAGCGGTTTAGTGCCGCCTGCAGCCCAGGGTGTGATCCTAGAGACCCTGGATCTAGTCCCACGTCGGACTCTCTGCATGGAGCCTTCTCCCTCTGTCTGTGTCTCTGCTACTCTCTCTCTCTGCATCTCTATGAATAAATAAATAAAATCTAAAAAAAAAAAAAAAAAAAGAAAGAAAAAGAAAACCCATGGAAGCCTTTGAGCTCTGGGGACCCTAATTTAGTACCTGAGATAAATTGATGGTCAAACTCACCTACTGAAACACCTATTAAAAGTTTAAATGATTTAATTTCCATTTTCCTCTTCTTTTCCCTTAATCACTCCTTTAAAACTATACAAGAATACAATCTTATTGTTTTTAAGTACTGGTTATAGACTTACAGAAAAGATTAGTAATATTTTTCCTGAAACAACTTCAGTCCATTCCAGAAGTCACTGTCACCACTGTCAGTATCATATGTGTATGTCTAATAAAAATCTATTTTTTTCAAGTTATACTACATATTTTTCCTATAAGTTATATAAATATAAAATTTAGGGGGATCCCTGTGTGGCGCAGTGGTTTAGCGCCTGTCTTTGGCCCAGGGCGCGATCCTGGAGACCCGGGATCGAATCCCACATCGGGCTCCCGGTGCATGGAGCCTGCTTCTCCCTCTGCCTATGTCTCTGCCTCTCTCTCTCTCTCACTGTGTGCTTATCATAAATAAATAAAATAAAAATTAAAAAAAATATATAAAATTTAAAGTTATAAATACAGGGATGCTTGGGTGGCTCAGTGGTTGAGCATCTGCCTTTTGCTCAGGTCATGATCCTAGGGTCTTGGGGTAGAGTTCTGCATCAGGCTCTCCGCAGCAAGCCTGCTTCTCCCTCTGCCTATGTCTCTGCCTCTTCCTGTGTGTCTCTCATGAATAAATAAATAAAATATTTTAAAAATAAAAATTAAGTTATAAATACATGTAATATTTAAAAATAATATGCAAGACATAAGAGGTATATTTAAGAGGTCTATCTACTTGATAAGAAAAGAGATATACCCCTAATACATACATACCTAATGGATTAATTTTTATGTACTTTCTAACATATACATGTTTACATATATACTTGTATGCAAATGTTAGCATAATCTGTATATAGATAAATACAGAGAAATTCAATATTTTTAGATTGATCCTTGACATTCCTACAAGTGTTACATTATTTATAAATATACACACAAACATAGATACACACACATAAATAATTTCTCAATTGATGGACATCATTTAACATACACATTTCTTATTTTTGCTTCCATAAACAATTTGCAATAAATGTTTTTGTATAAATCTGTTAGAATATGAATTTACAAAATGTATGTACATGTACATCCATAAAATTAATGAGTTTTGGGGGAAATTGCATGCACAAAGTAAAATTTCTGGGTAAAAATGGATCCGTATTTAAAATTTTAAAAGATATTTATAGCATAGGCCATTGAAATTGGGGGAAGCTGTTAAAAATTCCAGAGTCTACAGCAAAAATAAATAACTGTATAAGAATTTTTTTAATCCACCAATCTTTACCATTGGGGAGATGGGAGAGTGACAAAATCTTGTCACCAGAGCTAGAACCTTAATCTGGCAAATTGTTTTCCAGTAAGTTTATAGTAATTCCCTCTCTGAGTGGAGGTATATGAAAATACTCGATAGAGTAGGCAGTTAGCTAAACATAAGTAGGGAGTGGAATTAACTGTTGAAAAAGAAATAGCCAACCACCTCCCCAAGGCAAACAGCCAAGGAAAACCCTGCAGAACACTCTTGGACCTTCCCTAAAACCCTGGTCCTATAGTAACCTATAGCTTCCTTATAATACATTTACATTGCAGTTTTGATCCTCTTTTGTGGGATGCAGATGGTTGCCATGACAGTTCCTAGAAGGACCATATAGAACCAAACACTTCCCCTCCTGATGGTAGGTGGATTCTCTTAAATGATTTGGAGGCAACCTCAGTCAGAGACTACCCTTGCTATGACCCACTACCCATACAAGTATAAAAAAATAAGACAATTCTGACACCTCACCACCATCCAACCCCCAATGCTACCACTTCTGGGCCTGCCTACTCTTACACTTTGAGAGTATACTTTCTCTTGGACCACTATTACATGCTTGCTTAAGAGTTCAGCTCTGAATTCTTTCTTGGTCGAATTCAAGGACCAAAGCCAGGGAACAAGACTTCCCCTAACATAGTTATCTCTGCACGTAGTATCATCAACCATGGACATTATTCTTTTTTCCTCTAACTTTGTTGGTTAAAACTATATTACAGTATTAATTTAATTTCCATTTCCTTGACATTTAGTGAGATTGAACAAAATGTTATGTATTTTACTGGTAAAGTGATTTCATTTATTCTGAATTATATCTTTATTAATTATCTATTTTCCTCTTAGGTTAACTTATTTCTCATCATTAAAAGAATTCCTATGATATTATGCACGTTGATTTTTATTAGTCATAAGTTTGCATTCTGTTTCTTCATTTGTAACTTATTTATGTTGTCTTTTGACTTAAAAATATTCAATTTTAAGCATTTAAATATGTCTATGTTAAGACATATTAAATGTGTCTTTATGGCTTTGCCCTTTCTTTCCATACACAGCTTCATTTATTTGAATTACACATTTGTGATCATAAAGCTTTTATTTTAGTTTTTTTAATAAACTCTATCTTGCAACCATACTTCATGGTTACATATATTTCTTCATGAACATCAATTATAATGTTAGGTTTTGAGAGATGAATAACAATTCATATTGTACAATTCATATTATACCATATGGGTAGATTTGAGGGGTACCCATATGAGTACCACATAATATATAGTTCCATTTTTGAAAAAAAAAAAATATAATTTGCATACCAAGTCAAGACAAAATTTGTTATGCAACTTGAAAAATATAAGTTACATTCTTCCCCAAAAGAGGGACCAATCTAACTCTAAAAGATCATTTCCCTAAAGATAGGAAAATATTTAGGTCTATTTAAATGCCCAACACATAACTGAATTGCTGGATTTCTGCACCACAAAGCATGGAAGATAAGATTTTAACCAGGAATATTTTTAGAGGAGATGTTGTCAGTTGTCTAACTTGACCTTTTCTATCAAATGTATGATTTTGAATAGTTATGCTCGTAAATGGTCCTGCTAGGGTCAGTCAGATGTAAAATGTGTCAACAGTTAATTTAGCAAATTGATCAAATGGGTGGGTTCTGTTATTCTCCTTTTAAGATTGCATACTATCTTCCAAATTAAACAGAGTTCTTTTTTCCCATAGTTGTCTCAAAGTGCACTTTCTGACACTACTTAAAAAGACCAAATGATATTTCAAAGAGCACAGGTTTTAGGATGGAAAAAAAGATATTTTTAATACAGAATGAGACATTCTCATATTTACTATAGTAAACAGATAGAGTTTTTTTCTAAAAGTTTACGTGTTTATAATATGCATAAAATGGAAATGTGGTTCATTGAATGCAAGAGCGGTGTCTTCATATTTGTCAGACTGATGCCTATCACAAAATTTGGATAAAAATCTGAACAAATTATTTAAAAATACATGAAAGGAAGACTGATGTAATATTTCATAACACTTCAGTTGAAATCTGATACAAGACTTTTCCATTTATTCTGACCCCATAATAGTTTTTAAGCTTCAAACTTTGAAGAACTTTTGATAATCTTGGGTAAATGAGGAGTTGATGTAATTTGATACACAAACACTTTCTAACCATAGTATTTCACTGTAGTAGACTGATGAATGTCATGATAACTCATGATCTTGGCTATTTATCAATATAAATTGAGAGTACAACAAAGACAGAATAGCAGTCTGGGCCTCTCACATATTTCACTGAATTTTCAAACCCAAGGTCAGAGTTTATTAAGAAGAAATAGACTGGAAATTAAGGAAGCCAAATTTTTAAATACCAACATGTAGTAAGTGCTTACATCATGTCAGGACCTCCACTAAGAATGTTACCCATGTATTGACTTTAATCCTGAAGCAGCTATATGTGATAGGAACTACTAGTAAGCCCTTTTTTTCAGATAAGGAAAAGGAGATATACACAGTTGAACAACATCATCAAAGGAATTCATAAACCTCTGATGGGAATGTAAATTGGTATAGCCACTATGGAAAACAGTATGAAGTTTCCCCCCAAAAAAATAAAAATAGAAATACCACATGACCCAATAATTACACTCCTGGATATTTGCCCATAGAAAACAAAAAATACTAATTCAAAAAGACACATGCACTCCTGTTTATTTCAGCTTTATTTACAATAACCAAGCAACCTAAATGTCCACTGACAGGTGGATGGATAAGGAAGATGTGGCGGTGTACGTACATATATAATGCAATGTTATACAGCCATAAAAAAGGATGAGATCTTGTCATTTGTGGTGACTTAGACAGACCTAGAAGGTATTATGCTAAGTGAAATCAAATACTATATGATTTCACTAATATGAGGAATCTAAAAAAAACCAAACAAACAAACCAAAACAAACAAACATACAGAAAGCAGAATCAGACCTAGAAATACAGAGAACAAGCTGATGGTTGCCAGAGGGAAAGGGGCTGCAGGGATGAGTAAAATGGATGAAAGGGAGTAGGAGATACAGGCTTCCAATTATGGAATAAATATGTTATGGGAATAAAAGACACAGCATAGGAAATAGAGTCCATGGTATTGTAGTAGCATTCTATGGTGACAGATGGTAGCTACACTTATAGTGAGTATAGAAAGAAGTTAAATCACTATGATGTAATCTGAAATTAATATAACATTGTATGTTAACGATATTCAAATAAAAAATTTAAAAAGGAATTTACAAAGCTAAAATATGAACCCCTATTTTATTTCAAAACTCATGTTTTTATCAACTATACAAAAATATATATTACAGTGTGTATGTGTTATTGTTTGATTTATCATTTTTTCCTGTGTGAGACCTTTCTTTTATTGCTAGGATTTCTTATCAAAACAAGAGCGAGAATTACATATCTCTGATTATTCTAACAGAGGCCAGAAAAACAAACCACTTCTAATATGATATATTATTGGGAACAAAGCCCCTTTCAAAAAACTTGAACAAAATGTTTATTATTTATATGTGTAACCAAAAGAAGATGACAGTAATTTTTGTTAAACAAACAAAAAAGAACCCATAGACATTCAGAGCCAAAGTGTATGAATTACTTTGATTTTAGGAGTCTGATTATGAGATTAGAGCAATCAGCACACCATCTCAGTCTTCTTGTATATATCCATTCATCACTCCTTTATTCATTTAACACATTTAAGAAGAGAGCTTTGCTAAGCAATGTGAACATATAGATGAAGAAGATATATTTCCTTGTCTTAAGACAATTTTTTATCTAATTATAATAGAGCAGGATAAATGCTTCAAAATAAATAAAAGAGTTTAAACGAAGTATTGTGGAGTAAACAATGAAGTGATGATTTCTACATAATTATGTTTGAGGACTCTCTCATATAAGTGTTAGGTGATATAAAACTTGAAGTTCATAAGACACAAAAAGTGGAGGCTATTCTTGATACAGGAAACAATGTAGTCAGCCAATGGTGCATGTTAATTGTCCACTGCCACATAACACATTTTTATCACCTTTACCCAAAACCCTATAAATACATACAATCTCTCATCAAATTGCATTGTTTCTGTAACCAAAAGCTATAATGCATTGCTTTCCAAAAGTAGGTACTTCAAAAGAATATTTATCAGTGCAATACTGTTATTTGGTACGAATTGCACTCATAAAAGCTTGCATTTGACTTTTTAGTGAGTTAATGATAAAGTGAGATTTAAAACATTAAGACTTTTGTTTTAGTAAGGCAGACTAATTTGTACCAACACTTTTATTGAGACATTTGGAAAATATGAACAAAAGATGATCTCTTTTCTTGAAAATTTTAAGAAGGCTTTTAAAAAGTGAAAAACTATAGGGTCAAGATCCAGAAGAATAAAGAAATGCAGAGAGACAACATAGGATATTTCATCACTTACCTCTAAGGGCATATGTGGATTATAGAAAGGAGAGCTTCAAAAGTTAAAGCAGCTATTTGGATGGTGTAACAAGACTATCAGTAAATTTGACCCTGAGATTTGTTGCTATGTGGGAGCTTTTGATTACCCGCCATACACACACCCTCGTTAGGTTTAGATACAAAAGAATAGGGAAAAATGGATATTGTTCTTTCTAGAGATTAGAGACAAGAGACAAGCTTCAAATGATCTCAGTCATTGAAATTAGAAAATAGTGTTTCTGTTTCCCCTAGCTACTTCTCAGAAGTGAACATAAATCTTCAGTAGAAGAATATAATTATTCTTGGCCTCAAATATTTCTCCAATTTTTACATAGAATGATTGGTTTTTAATTAAACGTAATCAGACTTTCAAACACACAAGAAAGTGATAAAACAGACAATAAAAACAGTCCAACAAATGCCTCCGATAATGAATTTATTAGATGGTATTCTAAAAATATGCTAAGTATATTCATAGAATTAAAAAAGACATGATTAAGAATTTTAACAGAGAATTACAAATCATAAATCATAAAAACCTGAAAGGTAAAATAACTTTTAGCTTAATCAATGGCTTAAAGGATTATTTAAACATTAGATTAGACATAGACAAAAAGGATAAGGGACTGGAAGATAGATCAAAATAAAACATTCACAAATATGGATGAAGAAATAGAGTGGGTAAGAGAGATATAGGACAGGCTTCTTACAAGATTTGCTTGGTGTTTTTTTCTTCTTCTTTCCAAACCACTAATACACAAGCATCCACAGAAACTAATAGAGAAAAACAGACAGAAAGACAGGGAGGAGAGAGAGATTAGAGAATAAAACAAGGCATTGCATTTTTGTTTTTATTAGCCAATAGTAGCCCAAAGGTAAAGGAGCTGACAAGAAACATTCTATTCTATACAGGGTTCTGAGATTCCACACAGGTATATGTTCTCTCACTCTCAATGCTCTCTAACTGGAGATTATTTCTAATGAAAAGCAATTTTCTCCAATTCTAAAAATGCCGTGTATTTAAATACACTCTCCTAAACAAAATATTAATCTCAATCTAAAGTAGAAGTCATTACAAAGGATGTAGGACATGGTAGTCTATATTAAATGTCTCCAATGAATAAATGGATGAAAAACAAATGAATAAAATATGAATTCTAATACCATTCCTGTCACTAGCTGCCTACCCTACAAAGTATCCTATACTCTTTGTACCTTAATTTGTTCTGCAAAATTAGCAATATTATCTTTCTCTCTCTTTGAGGTTTTTGCAAGTATCAAATGAGATAATGCAATGAAAATCTTTTGTCAATCTTAGGTCATTCTTTCCCCTAAGTTAAAAGCTAAGTGGGTTTAATTTAAGAGAATAAAGTCTCTGCAGAAGAGAACTGCCTTTCAGCCATTCCTGACTGGCATCTGGTTTTTAGAAAAAAAAAATGATAATGTGCCTTTTCTAAACACCATATGTCTACTACTCTTCTTTCCCTTGAACTTTAACATTCCAGTTATGAGCATTGTTAACCTAGGCTGACAGTAGGAGTAAAAGAAAAATGAAAAAGATTAACGTAATTTAAGTTATTCTTCTTTAGTATTATATATATTTTTTAGTATTATATTAATTTAAATGTGAACATTAAATATGAAACACCTCTGGATCTTGATTAGAAATTTCAATCAGTCTTCAAATACTGAACCAAACTGACAGCATAAAAATACTTTTGTCCTTATGGATACATTTTTCTTAGTGTTTCCTGCCTTACTTTAGGGTATTATTTCTAAAAGAGGTCTGAAGAAATCATTTTTTTATATTATATTCTCTGAGAGAAATTTGGCAAGTGGTACTATCACAGACCCACCATTCACAAAGCAGCATAAATGTATAGAATAGATTCTAAACCTAAAAATTAAAGATTTGGGACACCTGGGTGACTCAGTGGTTGAGCATCTGCCTTTGGCTCGGGTCGTGACACCCGGGTCCTGGGATCGAGTCCCACATTAGGTTCCCAATCCCTCACAGGGAGCCTGCTTCTCCCTCTGCCTGTGTCTCTGCCTCTCTCTCTCCGTGTCTATCATAAATAAAATCTTTATTAAAAATTAAAGATTAAATTTCTAATGAGTCTTCATGAAAATCAGTTGGAATAATATAAAAGTTATCCTTGTATTCATTATCAAGACAAATACATACAAGGGAGTGTAGAAAAGATAAAATCTGTCAAAAAAAAATATCTAAAAAAAAACTACATGGAGCGTCAGCTATTCATGGTCCCTCTGGTAACCTGGCAACTACTGAGAGATGGAAGGGGGAGACAGGACTTGGAAAGGTTTTATTAATGCATCTTGTATCACTTTTGTAGCACCATTATGGTCACCAAACTTGGAGCAGTTTGTTTCAAGAATTTTTATATAATAGCTGACCAATACTTTCTGCTGTGTTCTGATGATTCAGTGTATCTGTCCATTTTATCACTTTCTCTTCTCTAAAATTTTCCTGATTAATTTTACAGGTTCTTCCTATTGAAAATTATGCCAGGTTTAATTTATTAGGAAAACTACTCAATATTAAAAGAAATATGTCTTTTTCTGTGCCATTTATTTCAGAAACTATGTTTCTGATATTATTTGTATTTATGACAGTTGGCCTATCATAAAGTCTGCTGAAATTAAATTCCCACATGATGAGAAAAAGAAGATTCTAAAGCCTTAGGCATATATGAACTAGTTTCAGGGGTCTCTTATAGCTAAAGTGACCTCATAGTTAATCATATTCTCTGGGACACCTTCAAGAATGAAAAGGAATGTTCTTAATAGTTATCCCATAAGAAGGCATAAACCAGATTTCCTGAGCATACTGGCAAGCATGATCACTGTTCTAATAATAAAACAACACCAAGGCACATCGAGAGTTTAATTTCTGTCATTGCCTATTATAGCACTTTACTGTCTTTCATATAAATCCTGGTTAAGGTATTTGCATTTGGATTGTCTAGATACTGAGCAATCAGAAAAAGTAACTTCAGAGAACTCCCAAGTTCTCTGAAAAAGCTCCCAAGGGAAGAAGCAGCTCTTTACTTTTATGGATACAGTTTCGCTGAGTCTGTATTTAGCATTACTGTAATTCTTACTGAGGAAGATGCATGAAAAAAATATTTCAGAAAGAGTTCAGGCTGTAGGAAGCAGGTTCATTTCCTGTTGACACTTCTAATTCTAGGAATTTATAGAACTGGTTTCTTTATTGGGTAGACGGACAGCAAATCCAAACCACATGCCTTTTAATCTCATATGCCCCAGTTATTCTCAAAGCCTTCAACACTGGCTTTCAGAATAAAAAGATGATTCACCATCTATTTTTCTGTTTTCCTGTTCTAGTCCAGCAGTGCCCAAAGTATGGTTCAGGACTCCAAGGAACTCCTGAGACTTTTTCAGGGAGTGAGTAAGATCAAAAGTAATAATAACAATACATAATAATTCTAAGACATTACTTGTCATTTCAAAGTGTTGACATTACAATGATGATGGAAAAGCAGAAGTAGGCAAAACTGGTGGGATCTTGGCACAAATCAAAGCAATGACTCAAAACTGTATGAGTAGTTATGCCTTCCTCAACCATGCACTGTGATGAAAGAAAATGCAAATTTTAGCTAAAAATGTCCTTGATGAAGCAGTAAATATACTGATTTTATGAAATCTCAACTCTTGAGTATACATCATTTTAATTTTCTGTGCAATAATATGAGAAGTACATACAAAAACTTGCTGCTATATAATAAAGCACAATGGTTGTCTCACAGGAAACTTGTATGAAGATATGTGTGCTTATATGTTTTTTTGAGCCAAAATTAAGCACATTTTTTCATGAAACACAGTTTCTTGACAGGGTGACTGACACACAAACTATGGCTATTCAGACTTGGGTTTTTGGTAGACATTTTCTTGAAAATAGATAAAGTGAACCTGCCATGTCAAGGAAAACAAGTGACAGATATGTTGCCAAGACTTTAAGCACAAAGTTGATTCTGAAAAATGTCTATCCATTCCCATGAGCCTAAAAATTCCTGATAGATAAATAATTTCCTGATAAGTAGAGAGGTAATATTAATGGAAGTGACCTTTTGATATTTGATTTATATGATGAAATGTGCCAAAATCTGGAAGATTTTCATAATTCAGGGGACAAATATTTTGCAAGTGACCAATGTATGCTGTCACAAATAATCCACAAGAAAATGAGCCAATCAAAATGTAAAATAGACCGTGGACTTTAAGGTAATCATCTACAAAAAAGTTCAATGATATTGTTTAACATTCTATATGGCAATTGACCTTAAAGAAATCACATGTTAATTTTTTTTTAAGATTTTATTTATTTATTTGAGAGAGAGAGAGCAGTGGGAAGGGGCAGAGGGAGAAGACAGAGAAGCAGACTCCCTGCTGAGCAGGAAGCCCTTTGTGGGGTTTAATTCCAGGACATAGAGATCATGACTTGAGCTGAAGACAGACACTTAACTGTCTGAGCCATCCAGGTGCCCCATATGTTGATTTCTGAGGTAGAATCAAAGAATATTCCAAAATATCTGAAAAGGCTACTTAAAATATGATTCCCTTTTTCAACTGTATATCTGTATAAGGTCAGATTTTCTTATGTTCTGCAACCAAAATAACATTGCAGCAGGTTGAATTCAGAGACAGAAAAAAATTTTCTTGTATCTTCTACGATACTAAACATTAAAGAGATTAGCAGATATATTTTAAATGATTTTATCAGTACTTACGTTTCTATTTTGAAAATTGCAGTTATTTTATTGAAATAATTTTATGCTATCATAATGAACTTACTATTATTCATAGTTTAAAATTTGGTTTTAATTTCCAATTCAATAAATATTGGTGGATATAACTCCTGTAAACAAAAGCTTTTTGGCGTACTCAGATTTTTTTAAGATTAGAAAAGAGTAAAAGAGTTCTTAAAGCAAAAGTTTTGAGTATCATTACTCCAGTCAAAAGCTTTCTGTCTCTTCTGGATTCTTTTTTTTTTTTTTTAATTGATGAAGATATAGAGATAAAAATCAACATTTATTTCCTAAAAACCTTGTTGAGCACAATCCCAATTCTAGTCAACTCTTGTTTAATTCTTATTTTAAGAAGAACATTAATAAAACCTAAACCATAAAATTATCTGTTATAAGCCTTGCTCTGATGGTAGAAAAATCAATTTGTTGAGGTTTATGTAAAGTACAGGCCAAAGTAAAGGGGCAGTGATATGATTATGATTCTTCTGGTGTGTCTTTTCCACGAAGTATTATGTGAAATTAGAAGAGTTACTCTGTGGGTTTCTTCTCTGGATGAGATTATCCCCCCATTTCCATCTCCTTATCTATTGTGAGCTGCTTTCAAATTGTTAAAGTAATGGGTTGCATAGCTAATGTATTTGTTCTGAAAGAGAAGAAATTGTTTTTGACATACATTAAGAAAAATACTTCTAATGTTTTCTTAGGATTAAACTTATTTTTTGTCTATCTAGGTTTGGTCATAGTGACTTTTTAACCTGTTTGGTTTTCTGTTTTGTTTTATTTTGTTTTTGGAATTTTAGGACACAATGCTTTTTGTTTTCTTTTCTTTTTCCTAAATTCTCAGTTTCCTTGTGTTCTGAGTTAAAGTTTAAGGATTTCATTGAGGAATTTACTGTTCACTGATAACTTACTGCAGAGCCCATTTCAAGAGGGAAACTTGAAGTACCTTAAATTCACCAATTTCAGGAATATCTCTCACATTATGACTTCTGTGTTGTAAATGAAGAAGAAGAAGAAGAAGAAGAAGAAGAAGAAGAAGAAGAAGAAGAAGAAGAAGAAGAAGAAGAAGAAGAAGAAGAAGAAGGAGAAGAAGAGTAGGAGGATGAGGAGGAGGAGGAGGAGGAGGAGGAAGAGCTTTGAGAAACAGGAAAACTAAGGAATAATGAGTAAAGTGAGTTTAGAAATATGATATTCCAAGATATAAAATCTAAGAACAAACTCTCTTACAGATCAACAAACATCATTTGACAAGTTGAAAACCTTAAAGTAGCTGGGAGGTGTACTTTGGAATCTTGAGCTGTGATGCTCTGGGAGAGGATCCTTAAGGAACAAAGAGACTGGATGAGTCTAGTCAGAATAATAGTAAAGGATTTTTTTCTCATCCTATGACTCAAACTTCTAAATCATATTAGAAATTCCTAGTTGTAAGGATGCTCAAGATATGTTCTTTTCTAGCTATTTTTTATTCAGTATCTAATAGAGTTCCTGGCACACAGTAGACCTAAAATGTATGTTTGTTGAATAATAATCCAGACTTAGTTCTATGTTAGTTTTCTTCAATAAATTTCAACATGCAAAGCAACAACAACAATATAAACCAATGCACCCAATATTCAAATTCTTTACTTTTCTTTCAGGAAATCATTGCCAGTCCAACAATAACTCTGAAAACATCCCCTATATCTTCTTTTTCCTGCTTCAATTCTAGCTATTTGATGTAAAAATTAAATACATGTGTGATTTGGAAATATAACAGCAATAAACTTTGGCTGCTATACTCAGACATGTGACTATTTAGGTAATAAAAGGTTAATACTATACCAGTGAGAGCCAGGAACTCTTTTCTTCTTGCTTAGTATAGAAGAGTCAAATGACAGCATGTGGCAGAGCACAACTCAGAAGAAAATGTGTGCCAGAGGTTTACAGAAAAAAATATCCAAAACCCAGGTGTATAGTAAAAGCTGCCTAGGGAAAGGGAATAGGACACATTTCCTCTGAAATCTTTTGAAATTCTGCCTTTTAAGTCTTTCTGTGGGCTTTTGGCTGTCAAAATGGCAAAGTAGACACAACATAGGAGGAAAATGATAGAAGAGTTGTATTTTATACCTGCAACTTGGGGTGCTGTAGTAGAGGCCTTGGGGAAAGAGTGACTTCACAGCAATGTAGGGTAAACATTGCTTGCTGTGAGGTTCTCACATTTCCAAGTTTGGCTGGAGGTGAGTATTGATATAATAAAGCAGTGCTATAGACATGATGTGCAAGATCATTCAATATTCTCATTCTATATTCTCATTCAACAATGAACTGTGAAGGTACAGTTCTAAGCCTTGCAACATTACTTTATATAAATAAGAAAAACAACTGGCAATTGATCCTGACAATGAGATTGGGAACGTAGATCAATTTGGTCAGCTCACAGTGAAAAAAAATATATTCTGGATGGCCACCAAATGTGACCTGAGATTAGCCTGTGCTAGTGGTAGACATGGAAGGATTTCTTTGAGCACAGGAATAAAGAAGTATCAAGAAGTGCTGAAATGAAAAACCTGGAATACTGAGAAGATAAAAATAACTTTAGTCTAGAACTAAGTTATTTAGGTTAAAAAAAAAGTAAGAAAATAAAATTCAAAAGGCATTTAAATTACTTCCACTAATGAATTTTTTTTAAAGATTTTGTTTATGCATGAGAGACATAGAGAGAGAGACGCAGAGATACGGGCAGAGGAAGAAGCAGGCCCCATGTAGGGAGTCTGATGTGGGACTCCATCCTGGGTCTCCGATCACGCCCTGGGCTGAAGGCAGCGCTAAACCACTGGGCCACTGGGGATGCCCCCACTAATGACTTTAAAGAATACTTCAAAAAAAAAAATAAATAAAGAATACTTCATACTTACAAATATAGTCCCCTTCAAAATTTTCTTACAATTCTAACTGTGATATTCTCCTTTCTTGAAGGTTTCTATGGTTTCAAGAACTGTTTTTGTTTACCCCCATGTACTTTTAGTGACATACTTTTTATTTACTTCATCTAACTTTATTTTGTTTCACTTATATAATGAGACAATATCTATCTTACGTTTTATAAGTCCTCAAAGTTTACTTCATGGTGTAATTGGTAATATTATTTAAATAATTATAGTTGGAAACTTAATTCACAAATCAACCCTAGAAAGAAAAATCAACCCAGTTATGAATTGTTAGTTTCTTCTAATGGTGTATTTGCCTGACGACCTTTGTTTGTATTAATGAACTTTATTTTACCTAAATAATAGTTTATTTATCTTAAACCACCTATGGTATTTATAAAATCTAAAATATTTCAATGCATATCAGGCAACAACTTATTTTTAAAAATATTTTCCGTATAACATATGCTAGTTTATAGATCCATTCTTCAAACTTCAGCATGTTTTAGTAAATACTAATGACAATTACAGATACTACTAACCGTTATAAAAAAGAAAGAAAGATTGGTACTGGTGGAATAGCTTTACTGGACTTACTTTTGTACAGATAACAAGTGTGGCCTCTGGACAAAGATTAAAGGGCACTACAGAGTGATCAAAATCAGACAGAAACTGGAGAGAATTTGACTCCTGAAAGAAAGAAACTGCATTGGATCAAATCCATGTTTATACAGATTTTCCCCTAAGGGCATTCCCACATCTGAAGGTCAAGGAGTAGCTAAACTTCGGGGGGAAAAAAGCCACAGACTTATTAGGTTGAGGTGTCACAAGACAAGATTTGGGGCTGCCAGACCACTGGAATTTAAAGGAAAAGAAAAACTGGAAAGGAAGGGCACACAGTAGGAAACACTGGGGAGACCCAAAACCTATATATCAAATGCCGGGAAACTGTGCATTCATGGGGAGAATTTAAAGAGCCCAGCAGAAAATAATATATTGCTAACAGCACAAGAGACACAGAAATCAGGACATTTTAGATACTGATAAACAGATCAGGTTTCTGTTGAAATCCAAGAACATCCATGCCTGTTTCTCAGCTCTAAGGAACTCACTCTGGGACTAAAGGTAAAATAAATATAGAGCTACCCTGAGAAACTATACAACCAAGACTTCAGGATTATAAATCAGTCAGCCTATCATTTAGAATACCAATTTTTCACATGAATAATAAGAACAAGTGTCTTTAAAATAAATCATCCAGATGATAGTAAAAGTTAGTAATCTGAATAGGTAAATTGAACTCATCTTCAAGAGAAGAAGTAGCACACAAAAACATACACTTAGGCAACACAGAGATTAGATTAATAAGGACTTCAAAGTAGCAAATATAAAATGTGGAAGGAATTATTATTATTATTATTTTTTTTTTTTGTGGAAGGAATTAAAGGAAAATCTGGTCATGATAATCAGACTGATGGATAACTTCAACAGATAAATGGACACTATAAAAGGAGATAGGAATTCCAGAGCAAAAAGTACAATATGTGAATTTAAAAATTTACAGGTTTCAGAGAATATTAAAGTTGGCAAAGTGAGAGAGACAGGGACAGAGGATGTAAAGATAATAGAAGGGAATTTATCTAATATGCAAAACAAAGAAAAAAGAAACAAAACAAAAAATCAAACATGTATATGATATAAATGCAAAACATAAATATTATGTACATATATAAAATTGTGTATCCAGCAAGAGAGGAGAAAGAATGGAAAACAAAAATAACAATAATACTTGTAGAAATATTAGAAGAATATATAACTTATAGATCTAAGAAGCTCAGAGAACTCTAAGCTTTATAAATATGAAAACACTCCCATCTAGTCACATCACAGTCAAACTACAGAAAAACCAAATATGGAAAAAATCTTGAAGGATGCTAATAAAAGAAGACTTTATATAAAGGGGAGCATTGATGATAATACTGGCTAAATTCTGCTCATAGATTACGAAGGATAGAAGACAATGGATGTTATGATATCTTTAATGTATTAAAAGAAACAATATATATCAACCTTAGAATTATCTATCTGGCTTAAATATTCTTCAAACACAGACTTAACAGTTGAGATATTTCCAGGTAAACGGGTGCCGAAGAGAATCTATTCTCAGAAGGCCTGAACTACAAAAAATGCTAGATGAAGTTCTTGAGACTGAAGGAAAATGATGTAAAATGGAATTCTTAGCTCCACAAAAAGGAATGAAAAACTTATGAAATAGAAAATACATGGATAAATACATAAAGCATATAAAAGACCATTTTAATTTTTATTCCCTATATTTATTTAAAAAATTAACTAAGAGCTTTAAATGGAAACATCCTAATGTGAGGTTTGTCATATTGGTGTGTGTGTGTGTGTGTGTGTGTGTGTGTAAAGAGTATTACAAAAGTTGGAGATATTGCACAAGTCTTGCATTTTACTTTCATTATACATCAGCTCTGATCAAAATGTAATAAATTATGAGTATCTATTATAATCCCTAGAATACCACTAACTATATGAAAACTAGAATAAAAAGGCAATAGTGGGATTAAAATGGACTAAAAATAATATTTGATTACCACAGCAAAGGAGGAATAGAATCCAGGACAAATATCAGAGAAATATAGTAGAGCTAAATGCAACCACAAAAATAATTACAATAAAGTTAAATGAAAACAAAAGGCACTTTTGTCAGACTAAACTGAGAAAGGAAGGCTTGTCTCTAAGATATTTGCTTTATTTATTTATTTATTTATTTATTTATTTACTAAGATTTTATTTATTTATACATGAGAGACACAGATAGATGCAGAGAGAGAGAAACAGGCTCCCTGCAAGGAGCCGGATGTGAGACTCGATCCCGGATCCTGGATCCCTGGATCACACCCTGAGCCAAAGGCAGATGCTCAACCGCTGAGCCACCCAAGCCTCCCAGGTATTTGCTTTAAATAGAAGGACCCAATTGGTTGAAAGTAAAGGAGAGAAGGATATATATCATGCAAACATTAATCAAAAGAAAGCTAGAATGCTTATATTAATATGACATAAACCAGAGTTTAGGGCAGCCCGGGTGGCACAGCGGTTTAGCTCTGCCTGCAGCCCAGGGCCTGACCCTGGAGACCCGGGATGGAGTCCCACGTCAGGCTTCCTGCATGGAGCCTGCTTGTCCCTCCGCCTGTGTCTCTGCCCCTCTCTCTCTGTCTCTATGAATAAATAAAATATTTAAAAATAAATAAACTAGAGTTTAGAATGAGGAATATTATTAGAGATAAAGAAGGGCATTAATGTCAATAAAGAGCCAGTTCATCTAAGGAATGAAACTAACCTAAATAAGTCTCATCTAATAGCAGAACCTTGACATATATGAAGCAAAAATGGTGATAAAAATTAAATAAAACTAATGTTTACACATGTAGGTGGATATTGACCGGGAAATGCATGAGGAGTATTTCTGGAATAATGGAAATATTCTATATTTAATTTGGGTGGGACTACAGTTTATATGAATTTGTGAAAACATACGGAACTATAATTTAAGATTTATCTGTTACACTGCATGTAAATTCTACCTCAGTGGGAAAAAAACATCAAAGGAACTAATGCATGTCTGACACAGTTATGCACAAGAGACAAGATTTCATTTATTATCTGTGTGCATATTATGAGGTAGATATCATTATTTTTTTAATATGATGGAACTTATTTTAAGAGAGATTAAATGATTCATTCAAGGTCACAGAATTAGTTAGTGGTAGAATCAATATTCAAATGCAGTTTGGTATTCTCTCCATTGTAGCATTCTCTAATTAAAAGACCTTACATAACATAAGCATTACAATCTCTCATAAAATCATATGTGTCTAATTTTGAGTTATGCTTTTCTATTTTTGTGATCTTCATTAATGATCATCTTGCTGTAAATCACCCAGCTGCTATATGCTCAAAGTTTTGAATCTTCCGCAAGGTCATTGTCAAGAGGATCTTTCTTTGTTAGAAATGGAAAATTTAAGATAGCTAAGATAAACTTCTCAGTGGTCACTGGAATGTGGAACTTTTTGAGAATTACAAATAAGCCCTACCAAACATCATGCTAATTTACCAGAAATTAAACACAGGAGCAAGATAAGCCTTACACAGGCAATACATTCCAACTTTACCTTTACACCAATATGTTGATAAAATTGTCCTCTAATGAAGGCTCAGCATATTTTTTCCCTATTTTTGTACTTCTTTTTTATTTCATTGACAAAAATTCCTTTTCTCAAAGGATACCATTTTTTTAAAAGATTTTATTTATTCATGAGAGACAGAGGCAGAGACACAGGCAGAGGGAGAAGCAGGCTCCATGCAGGAAGCCTGATGCAGCAGTCAATCCTGGGACTTGATCCCGGGACTCCAGGATCATGCATGGGCCGAAGGCAGACGCTAAACTGCTGAGCCACCCAGGGATCCCCAGGATAACATCTTTTAAAATGTGATTTATAATTATACTGTAGGCTGAGTGAATTGAAGTCCTTATCTTGTTTGAGATTCACCTTTTCTTAGGAGACAACTAAAAATTAATTGTAATGATCAAGCCTTATTTCTGAATACTAACACTCCCAGAGGGAACTTTCTGCAGCCTTGAAGAGCAGAGAATTGATAGATCTTCCTCTTCATACCAAACACCAAATCAGTCAATGAACAAATAAGTGCCCATATACTCTATCTGTACTCCAGATGCAATTAGCAATCATCCCCAGGTATGACTGGGATCCTAAGAGCAAACTCAAGGACACTGCTCCTATAATTTTGAGATTTCTCCTTTTCATTGCTTTTGCCTTCACATCTGTATCATAGCCTGAAGACATATCACATTTTATATGTTTTATATCTCCCATTTTAAAACCAACCAGTCAACACTCCCTTGATTTCACATTCTTCTGCAGACACTGTCCTTTCTTTCCCATCTCCCTGTTATGGACTAAATGTCTGTTTCCCCTGCACTCGAAAATTTATATGTTGAAATCTAGTCTTCTCAAATAAAAATCTTCAAAAGAGTTTTCAATACTCATTGTTTCTCCTTCCTGTTCTTCAATTCTCTCTTGAACTCTTGCCAGCCATCCCTTGCCACTAACTGTTTACCCAACATTGATGTTGTCAAGATCACCAATGACCTCCTCTGTATTAAGCCCTATGGTCAATCTACAGTGCTTATTTTACCAGGCCCCTCAACACCACTTGAAAGTCTATCATTTCTTCTTTTTCAAATATTTCCTCCCTTGTCTGGAAAACCAGTCTTTCTCAGTTCTCCTTCCTGTTTTCTCTCCTCTACATTGATCTCAGCTGTATCTACAATGTATGATCACAATGACCTAGGCACTTATTAATTACTTTTTTGAATAAATGAATAAATGAATACTACTGTTTTAAAGCTACTCTTTCTCTTCAAATAAATGTAATCATGAAGAAGATCCAAATATAAGCATTAAAAAATGAATGCCAATTATTTGGCTCTTCTAACAGTGTAACATGAAGAGAAATGTTCCTATAAAAATCATAAATGCAATTTTTTGTATGTTAAACCACAATATTTCTAACAGTTTTAGTACTGTAATGTCTTTCTAGTCAGAGTATCATTAATGTTGCTTTGCATCTGTATATAGTGTTAATTTTAATGGATTCATCTGCATTGTGTCCATAACTGTCACAAATATGTATTTACTTCCACTCATAAGATTTTCTGAGTAAATCACATACTTATCAATAGACTTTGCAAAGTAAATGACAAGGATAGATGCCTACCTAAAAACTTTCTATCTTATAAGCACTTCAAAAATTAAATTTTCTATTTAAAAAATAACAACAAATAAAAATAAAACTTCTTAGCTTTCAAGATTTATTAGTTTAGGGGCACCTGGGTGGCTGAGCCTGTTAAGTGTCTGACTCTTCATTTCTGCTCAGGTTGAGATCTCAGAGTCCTGGTATTAAATCCCTTGTTGGCACTCAACACAGAGTCTGCTTAAGATTCTTTCTCTCTCCCTCTACCCCTCTCCCCAACCACTACACTCTCTCTTTCTCTCCAAAATAAAATAAAAAAATAAAATAAAATAAAATAAAATAAATAAAAAAGAATTAGTTTCTTTAACATGACCCCTAGGGTCACAGCGAGATCTCTCCAAGAACAAGTAAAACAGGATAAACATGACATTAGTACACAATTAGGCATGCATATTTAAAATTTTCTTGGTTAAAAATAGTTTACTATAAGTCAGGAGATTATTCTAACAAATAAAGGCATTCTCATCTAAGAGTCATGAGATTAAAAGGAGATTTTTTTTTTTTTTTTTTTCAGAAAAGACATACTTGAAGTGTGTACTCAAGTAGTATGATTATATTATTTGGGACTGGCTCACTGTATTACCTAGCAAACTGAGTCTCCTTTAGGTGAAGGAAAAAAAATCATATAATTATTATCAGACAGATGTGGTTTAATAAATATTTGAGAATAAAAGCACTGCACAATTTTAATGGAACTCTAATTGTAATTCCCAAGTATCTTTCCTTCCTCAACTAATTGGGTAATGACATTGCTAGAATTAATCCAAGGTCATCAGCTTGCACACAGTACAGATGGTTTCTCCACTTTATGGGTATATAGGGGATTCGAGATTACTGTTGCCTGCTGCTTTTCAAACTAATTTTTATTCTTAAAAATTCACATTTTCACTGCAGCTGAACAGCTAAGCCATATGTTGCTTTGTGAATACTTTAAAATATCTGGTGCATGTAATTATTACACTAAAGCTAGCATGCATTAGTACTTTTCAATTTTATTGTAAGGAAAGGACACTTACAGTACTATGCATTGTGTGCTTTTTGTTTTTTTGGTTTTTGTTTTGTCTTGTTTTGTTTTCCTCTAAGTACCAAGCTTTAGTTTAAATTATGGTCTTAGGGGGAATTTTAACTTAAAATAAATTGGTTGATTGATCTGTTTCCTCATATGCAATATATCCCAGCATAGTGATAAACTTACTTAATGTTATTTGAAATACTATGTTAATCCATCTAACTGCTAGAAAGTTTGGCTTTGACTCATTTCTATGCTTTTGTCAGAATTCTGACATGCCATTAATATGTTTGACAACTAGGGGATTTGAGAAGCCTTTTTATGTAGTGTCATGAGTGAAATGTCCTTAAAAATAGTATTAGCAATAATACTTGTTATTTGTTAATATTTAACAGTCATGAAAGTGTTTATTATGAAATATATCCTTCACATGAACCAATCTTGGAATCAGAAGGCAGATTAATAATTATTTTGCATGAAAAAACTCAGTGATCTTAAATGATTTATTTAAGGTCATACAGCCAGTATGTGACAAAACAAGATTAGGACTTGCTGTTTCATTGGATGGTCTTCCTAGAGCCTATTCTGTCCCAGTGGATAGGTCAGATAAGTCGAGTGTCATTTTTTTCATTGTCCTTTTCCCCCATTTGTAGGTTAGTAACTAGCCATTCAAAGGCAGTAGGAAAGATAAATCTGTATTAGTCAGGATTTTCCAGAGAAACATAACCACTAAGTTATATATATATATATATATATATATATATATACACACACACACATATACACACACACATATACATGTATATATGAACATATATAAATATATGCATATATATATGAAGAAATTTTTTATGGGAAATTATTAGCTCATGTGATTATGGATGCAGGTAAGTCCCAAGATCTAAAGACTGGGTCAGCAAGGAGAGCCAATGGTTTAGTCTCAAGATGAATCCAAAGCCCTCAGAACCAGGACAGCTGTTCATATAGCTTCTGATCAAAGGTCTCCAGACTTGAGACCCAGAGAGATCCTATATTTCAGTATGAGTCTGAAGGTAGAAAACAGTCAACGTTTGCTTTGAAGTCAGGCATGAGAAATTCTCTTTCTTTAGGAAAGGTAGTCCTATTTGTACTACTCAGGGCTTCAACTGTTTGGATAAGGCCCACTCACATTAGGGAGGGCAAGCTGCTTTATCCAGCCTGCTGATTTAAATGTTAATCTCATCCACAAACATCCTCATAGAAACACTCAGAACAATGTTTGACCAAATATCTGGGTACTCCATGGCCCAGGCAAGCTGACATATAAAACTAATCATTACAAAATGAACTAGATTTTTTGCTATAATTATATTCTCTCCTATACCACTTTCCTAATTCATATAAGCTTTGTTAAAATTAATCTCCATAAATCATTTTGTAAGTAAATAGAATAAATCTTTACATAAATAGAAATTACACACACACACACATATATGTATCTCCAACAGTCATCAACATAGTGAAGTAAAACACATAAACCTAAAAGTTTACTTCAGAAGTATGTGTACAGTTTCTGAAAAGTATCACAGAAATAGTTGATCCTCTGCATTCCAAGTAGGATACCTCACAGGACTTGAATACAGAAACAAAGTATGACCTGAGTTGGACCTGAAAGATAGGCTTAGTCAGTTAAATTAAATGAACAAAGAAAGCTATTCCAACCCTAGGAAATGGTCTGAGTAAAGTAGAAATGAGCAAATTTGGTTATTAACTTCTGGCGAATTCGTGGGGGACTACCAGTGATCAAATAAGAGATATTAATTAGCAGGGTTATGAATATTATCAAACTCCCCAAACAGGCAGGATTTTATCCAGAAAAATATGGGATCTACTGATGATTTTGAGCCAAAAGGTAATATGATGAAAGTTTAGTTGGGTTACTAAAAAAATTCCTTGAAGTAATGAATGCAATGGGTTCAAAATAAAGGCATAGAGATAAGAAGGGAAATAAATGAAAACTCATAATTCTTGGCAGAAATTTAAGAGTGTATATAACAGGGTAGCCGTGGAAGGATAAAAAAGAAAGAAAACATTGGTAAGGAAAACTAAAAATAAATGTTTGAATACATGGTAAAGGAAAATTGATAAATCAGGATTTTGAGATCCTATAGATTGGGGGATGATGGTATTGCTAATAGATATTTAGACCCAGGGACTGAGGCTTTGGCAAGACTACCATTTAAGAATATATGAGAACAAATAGAAAACAAGGAAGGGAGAAAAAAAAATTATAAGGAAGAAAGGATCAAGTTGTAAATTTTCCCTGGAGATCTAAAGAGAAGAATGTGTCAAAAAGAGCAAATGTTCAAAAAAAAAAAAATATATATATAAATAGCTATATATATATATATATATATATATATATGGTATAGTATATAGTTTATATGTATATATGTATATATGTATGTGTATATATATAAATATAAATATAAATATAAATATAAATATAAATATAAATATATATATTTACACATGCAGGTAGAAAACAAAGTAGTCTAGGCTTCCAAAAGGGAAATTATTGGTAGAACTGTTTATAACACTTCTACTAGATGAACATTCTGTATACTAATCAATTGAAGAGGAAAACACTGTCACTGAGTTCTAATTGCTAACTTTCACTACTTAATCTCTCTGTGGAGATAAGAATTAGTTATGGAGTGTTTATATAGATGGCAGTCATCTTGTTTGCCACAAGCTCATTTGCATGGAAAAGCACACATCAGTTAGACCCCTGTCAAAATAATTAGCTAAGCTCCAGATAAGGCCTTTTAGTTTTTAGAACGTTCCAAGCCTTAAATCTTGTTTTTTAAAATAAAGTCAAATCAACACATTGAACAAAAATAGTAAGCATTGTATGTAATTCTACATTTTTTCATCATGTTACTTTTTCTTTGGTTTTTCTTATCTGTTTAATAAAGCATCTAATTTAGCAAAATAAAACATTAGCAGCCAGCAATCACTGAGATAATGAGAAATGGAATTCTTCTCACTGGTATCCCTCTCATTCTATGTTAGGCCTTGTGAAATTGAAATAAAAATCCATTCCAATTAAAAGAGCTCTGTTCTCTTACTGTAGAGCTTGATAAACAGCATGACTGAATTCAGGTCAATCATAATTTAATCACTATGCATCCATCATCATCGAACACAAGGTTCACAATATATCCTTCTCTCTTTCTACACGAAGTGAAAGCCCAAGGCTGAAGGATGCTTAAAAAGCAGCTTGTTACTAAGGGCATTCTCTCCTTTGCTTCTCCTCCTAAACCTCGGAAAGGGAAACAAAGATCAAGGCTTATATTTCTGGGAGATGTGATGTGATTTGTTGATTCCTGCAATAAGTTCGCTTTAGAAATACTTAGTCTGATCTTCCTGTGCATTTACTGTCCTCTATCAAAAGTCTGAAAAACATAAAGTTGATATGAGTTCTTTTCATCAGTTACCATTTAGATGAACACATTCAGCAGAACCATAATCATTTTGGTAAATTAACTCCCTCAATTTCCATGGCTTCAGGCTATTTTAAAAGTCGAACAAACTTTTTTAGTATTTACTTCCCTAAGTTCTATGGATATAAAGATGACTGAGAAGCAATTCCTGTCCTTAAATGTGCTCCACAGAGGCTAAAATATTTAGTTATTGCTCTATTAATTAAAAGAAAAAAAAAAACAATTTGGAGGTCACTTCACACATGGGTACTTGCCTTTCTTATTTACTTTTCATTGGCAGAAACAATCCTGAGCACACAAACATTACATTCTTCTAATCCGAGGTGTCCCAACTGTCACTATTGAAATTTTAGGCCAGATAACCCTTTGTTGGGAGGGCTGCTCTGTGCATTGTAGGATATTTAGCTTCACTCTCAGTCTCTACTCACCAGATGCTGGTAGTGTGCCTGGAGGCAGGACAATGATCAATGTGTCCAGACAGTGTCAAATTGTCCCCAGTCGAGAACCAGTGCACTAATTGCAGAGGAGGATACGACACTTCAAGGGTAATTAGAGGAAAGACAATCCATGCAGGAGACTCAAACAGCAGTCAAGAAATAGAAGGGGAAAGAGAAGAAAGTCTGAGAAACCAAGAAAGGGAAGTATTTCAAGAAAGAACCAGGTCACTGGTGTCACATGCTGTGTCCAGCAATAAAGATGAGGTCCAAAAGTGGGGTTTCCACAGAGCATTTCAAGAGTGAGTTGTACATATTGACAGTGCACAGCATCCTTCTCTAGCCCAGGAGTTCTTAAGTGGTCCTTGAATCTGCATCTGCCTAGACATCTTTACTTCCAGAGATTCAAATTCAGTCATTCTGGAAAGTGCTGGGATATAGATATAGATATAAATATAGATATAGATATAGAGATATAGAGATACATAAAAAGAAATTTACTTGAGAGAGATCCTGGAATTCATCCCCAATTAATAGGCATTTCTCTAACCTCATTTTGTTTCATTTATGCCTTCTGTAATTTTCTGCTAGTCTTTAGCAGGAGAGATAATGTAAAGAATATTGAACTCAACTGTTCTGTCCTTAAACTCTCAGCTTCAGTTTAATCCTCTATAAAATTAGATTGGACAGTCCCTCCAACACTAATCTACATATATTCTGATAAAATAGCCACACTAAACAGATCCCTGGTGGCAATAGTAGCTGATCCATTCTAATCAGATATGGATATTATGAAAATAGAGAAGTAGGTGCAGGTTACAGAACAGATTACATTCTAAAATGTGATGCAAAAAGCACACAGTCACTGTGAAATATTTCGAATTATAATATATTTTGGATACAGCTGGAAAAACAATACGCTCTAGGTCCGAATAGAAAAAAATAATTATCTAAGGAACATTCTGAGTGATTATACATTTCTATATTGTGAAAAATGAATTCTCACATATTTGCTTATGTGATGGAGGTTTTCTTCCCCCACACACATGATCACTCTACACAGCTAGTTTGGAATTTTGCTTTTCACATACTTTTACCGCAGTTACTTTATTATTATAGAAGTTGTTACTTCTAAGACAACTGCTAAAGATAGTCCAAAAGCAAGAAGCTGCTGTGTCCCCCACTGCTACCACCACTGCTTCGTAGACACAATGGGGAGGAGCCTAGGCAACCAAAGCTGTCATTTGTGACTTCATATATCTGAATGAGCATCCATCACAGGGGATGCAGGGGAATGAATACAGGACACCTACACACTTTCAAACTTTGTTTCAAACAGCCAAGAACCTCAGGAAGAAGGGTTCTGCTTTATTGTCACCTTCCAGGACTCACACAAATGCATCTTATTAGTGAAACCTAATTCATATCCACATGGAAGGCACTGATTAGCTTTTAAACTCCTCCCAAAAGAAGAACAGAATTTGCAAGAACCTAAAGAATGTTCCCAGTACATTTCTGAATTTTTCTCTGCAAATGGAGTAAAAAGAGCAACAGTCATCTTTTTTAGTTAGTAATCTTCAATCTTGGCTAAATGTTTATGTAAATATTTAGTGGCTATCAGTGTGGTTGGTGTGTACATTAAGGATCTAATCATAAAAATAGTTGATATAAACTGAAGAAGGATAAATTAGTTAAATGTTCAAAATCTGGATTAAAATTACTAGCCTAACACCATAGCTGCACTATGGAAATATGCACAAGTTACATAAAGTTCCTGTTCTTCAGAGATTTCCCCATACATAAAGTAAGATGAATAACATTACCCACTTTGGGTTACTATGAGAATTAAATGAGAAAATCCATAGATTTTAACCTAACTCAGTGTTTGACTTGGTATAAACAACACTGATGAAAATGATAATTAAGTTAAACTGATTATATTTATCAGTTCTACCAAGGCCATTCTGAAAAAAATTTGAAATTATTATAGTGTCTGCACATTCATTTGTATATATCCATTCTGTTTAAGGTAATGCTATGTATCAAATGCTATATATTATATGTGGATGAGTGTATATTTTTTTCTCAGAGATTTTTGTGGTTAGAATGGGGGCCATATTTTATAGCCTAAAATGAACTCTATTTTATTACATAATAGAATTTTTGGCCGGAAAAGCTCGCCATCCAAAAAGATGACTGAAAAGAAATTTTCATTAAAGTTATAGGCTTCTGATATCTCTATCACCATTTATAGCTGTATTCTGTAGTACTTTATTTTAATATCTAAAACATGATTTAAACTGTTTAATGGCTGTCTGAAGAGGGGTATTATTCTCCAGATTACTACTCCCTAATATGATTATGAGGTAATGAGAAGTTTTTTTGTTTTTGTTTGTTTTAAGATTTCATTTATCCCTTCATAGAGACACAAAGAGAGAGAGGCAGAGACAGGCAAAGGGAGAAGCAGGCTCCTCGGGGAAGCCTGATGCGGAATTTGATCCCAGGTCCTGGGATCATGACCCGAGCTGAAAGACAGACACTCAACCGCTGAGCCACCCAAGGGTCCCTGACAATGAGAAGTTCTTGAGATTGCTCTAACTAGGTAGTAGATCCTAAATGAATGTTTTCTTTTATTTACACAGCTTCATACAGGCTTAGACAATGTCATCTTCATCTTAGAATTAAAAATGGTCAGCGAACAATGCGATGTGGTAGAAAGAGCATGAGTTTGAAATTAGGTTTTTATGATGGATTTCAAAATACCCACAAATCCCTGCCTTCCCTATATGCATACCGCTATGCAATGTGACTTTGCCTCTTCTCCTTTAAAGAAGAGAAATGATCTCCATTTGGGTTTGGTCATAGGACTTGTTTTACTCAATGTGACATTAGAAAATGTAATGTGAATCTTAAAAGGTGTTTGAGAACTGGAAGTTTGCCATCTTATATGTTAAAAACTCTTCACTATGTGAACAAGCTATAAAAGACCCCAAAATGATGAAAAAAATATAGAGGGGGGTCCCAAGTCTTCCCAGTCACTCTGACTGTTCCAAATATGGGAAGGAGGGTTTCTAGATTCTTTATTCAGTCTCTTCCTGGCCAAACTGATCCAGACTGGAACAACTGCCCAGATAACACGCAGAATTATGAGGGGAAAAATGTATTATTTTTAGCTGTGTACTTTGGCATTTGTTTGCTAAACAGAAAAGAATCTAACTGAAAGGGCTCGTATTATAGTTCCACCATTTAATAGAGCTGTTTAAACTTGGACAGGTTATTTATCCCCTTGGAACTCAATTACCTTGCTTGGAACGTTGAGACTTTAACTTTTGTCTATATGTGGTTACGGTGAGAATCAAAAGAGATAACTTGTTTGAAACATAACACAATGGCTAGTACATTTGCTAGGGACTTAGTTACATTCCTTGACTTTCCTTTTCTCTTCCAACAGTTTTGTTCATTGAGTGTATTTGGGGCCATGGTACATATTTGTGCAAGATGTACCAAGCACAAAAGCACTAGACTTGAGGAAGCAGTAAGACCTATGGTCCATGCTCTATTTCCCAAACTATGTATTCAAACTGAGGGTTTTCTCTGCCCAGAGGAAAGAGTGCTTCTCCAATGTTCATCAGAAATAATAGAGATCAAACTATAGCATAGGTTATATGCTTGGCAGACTTCTGTTGAACTGAATTGCTCATTTGTTGGATTTAATTAAGTTATTCAGTAATACAAAGGTTAAGTTTTAGAAAATAAATTAGCAGGAGTTACCTTGGCAGATTTCAGTCTTAAATAATAGAGTCATCCAAAACCCATCCTTTCCCTTCCTTGATCTCCAGTGAATTTTACATCTAATTTATTTCAGCCCTTATATACATGGCTAGATTCTGGAAATTATCATCACTTGTCATTTTTCAGCCTCAGAAAAATTAAAATATAATACACTGTACTTTATAACCACAATCTTCTATTTTAAATTCCTTAATTGTATTACATTTGGACTTCACTTCTTTTGATTCCACCATTTTCTCCAATCTATCAACAGCCTCTTATAATTATAACACTCATTTTTCTACCCAGCTCAGATTGTATTGTTTGGTCATAAATTCCCTCAATTCCCTTACATTCCTTCCTTCTGTCCCATATGCATTAGGAAGAAAGCTCTAATACTAGGTATAGACCAGACCCAATGTCTGCTTTGGCTCTTATACCTTCATTGCCAAGCTATGCTAGAGAAAAGAAAATAGCGTAGAAATATAGATGTTTTACACATTAATATTCTCTAACCAGAGTTGGAATTTAAACATTTCTTGGAGGGAACCCTGGGTGGCGCAGCGGTTTGGCGCCTGCCTTTGGCCCAGGGCACGATCCTGAAGACCCAGGATAGAGTCCCACGTCAGGCTCCCTGCATGGAGCCTGCTTCTCCCTCTGCCTGTGTCTCTGCCTCTCTCTCTCTCTCTCTGTGTGATATCATAAATAAATAAAAATTAAAATAAATAAGTAAATAAATAAAGTAACTTCTTTAAAAAATAAAATAAAATAAACATTTCTTGGAAATCCTCATCCAGGGATGCCTGGGTGGCTCAGTGGTTGAGCTCTACCTTTGGCTCAGGACATGATCCCGGGGTGGTAGAATCAAGTCCCACATTAGGCTCCCCTGCAGGACCTGCTTCTCCCTCTGCCTGTGTCTCTGCCTCTCTTTCTTTCTCTTTCCCTGTGTCCCCCATGAATAAATAAATAAAATCTTTAAAAAAATCTTCCACCATGAAATATATATTTTGATGGGACCTGGAGATAATATAGTTACCAAAATATGAATGATCTCTGTTGTTAAGAATCTTGTATTTTACTCAGCAAATGAGAAAATACACCAATAAACAAAATAGTTATAGTTTTTGGTTTTATGGAAAAACTAAATAGAAAGGATGCTCTGAGAGAATTAAAAATTGGGGTGGTGAAGGAGAGATTGAGATAGGACTCTTATGTGTTAATTAGAGTAGAACCTTATTGGACACTTATTTGCCTTAGAATTTAAAAGACAAGAAGACTATGAAGAGAAGACTCAAGAAGAGCTACTGGAGGGGATCCCTGGGTGGCTCAGCAGTTTAACGCCCGCGTTCGGCTGGGGTGTGGTCGTGGTGACCAGATCGAGATCCGGATCCAGTCCCACGTCGGGCTCCCTGCATGGAGCCTGCTTCTCCCTCTGCCTGTGTCTCTGCCTCTCTCTCTCTCTCTGAGTCCTTCATGAATAAATAAATAAAATCTTAAAAAAAAAAAAAAAAGAAGAGCTATGAGAAAATGCCCACACAAATAGCATATCATGGGCAAAGGCTTTGAGTTTGTAAAAATACAGTGTTCTAGAATTGGTCAGAAGTTCAGTGTATCCAGATCATGGAAAACTCAGATGTAGGGTTTAACATGACACAGGAAATGGTGTAATTGATTCATAGGTAATTCAGAGGAAGGAAGGAAGGAAGGAAGGAAGGAAGGAAGGAAGGAAGGAAGGAAGGAAGGAAGGAAGGAAGGAAAAGGAAGGAAGGAAGGAAGGAAGGAAGGAAGGAAGGAAGGAAGGAAGGAAGGAAGGAAGGAAGGAAGGAAGGAAGGAAGGAAGGAAGGAAGGGCAAGAGAGAAGGAAAAAGAAAGCAACTTAAAACACCCCAGCAAATTAAAACAATACCACTACAAAAAGCACACCACACACAAAGGTGCTATGCCCAATCTACACTGTAGGACTGTGACAGTGAAGAATTTCTGTCACTACTTCTGGGATCAGAAATCTTTCTTGGAATCAGTGGTCATGGACTCTAGGTATAGGTACTTGATTATCTCTCACCACTGCCCCTAAAAGCCCACACCGTCATCCTCAATTAAACATGAACACCATGTGATAGCTGCTTCCACATGATCTTTTTTGAACTGAAGTCCATGTAGACACACTCAGTAGGCTTAGGATACATTCTAGTTTATAAGCCTGTGCCTTTGTTGCAAAGGACCCTGTGAAAATGAATACCTGGCTTCTACTTTGGACTAGAGGAATCAACTATTGAGCAATTTTCCAAGTACATAAAATGTGCTTGGCAGCTAGGTACCATGATATTTATGCTGTGAAACTTAAAAACCCCAAATCTCAGAAACTTAAAAGTTCATTTCTTGCTCCTATTACATATGTAGACCATGAGTTCCCTGAGTCTTTGTTGCACATGTCTTATCCTGGGACCCAGTTTGAAGGTACAACCTTATACTAGTCATGTCTTTCTTGTAGTAGAAGCACAATCAGGAGGCAATGTAATCACATGTAATCACATCTAATGCTTCAGTCTGCCAAATAGTATGGCTACTCACATTCATTTGCCCAAAATAGGTCTTAGGGCAAATTTGAAAAAAAAAAAAAAAAAAAGGTGGAATGAGGAAATATATTCTCCAATGGCAGGGGTGAAGAGAAGAGAGGAAGGGTAAATATTTGTGAATAGCAATCAATGAACACACTCTGCCCTCTTAGTCACATTTATTTTCTTTCTTTCTGCACAAAAAACACATCTCAAGAAAGATAACCTAAATATCTTATCCAATCATAGCATCAAACTGTAAATCATTCATTTTGTAATAATCTCTACTTTATTTTTTTAAGATTTTATTTATTTATTCATGAGAGACACACACACAGAGGCAGAGACATAGGCAGAGGGGGAAGCAGGCTTCCCATGGGGAGCCCGATGCAAGACTCAATCCCAGAACCTCAGGATCACAACCTGAGCCAAAGGTAGACAGACGCTCAATCACTGAGCCATCCAGGCACTCCATGACCTTTATTTTAAATGATGGTACTCCTCAGGCTCACACACCCATCACAAAATGGTGAAATATCCACCAAAAAAAAAAAAAACAAAAAACAAAAACATTAGTGTTTGAAAAGAGAATACTGAGATACAGACAGCGATCAATCACTGGTCCATAGATAACGGAAATTCAGCTAGACAAACATTGCAGATGCCTCTAGTTTGTGGTAGATCATGTTCCTTGGTTTGTCTCTGGTTTTGTCCACTGGGAGGAATTCTTGATTCATTGTTCTCCATAGGTCCAAGCTTTGGCTTCTGGGAAGAGTTGTGGGTTTTTTGTTTTTTGTTTTGTTTTGTTTTGTTTTGTTTTGTTTTAATTAGCCTCCTTGGCTTCTGTGTGATGAGAATTTTCTGTCTTTTTCTTTCCAATAGAAATTACAAGCCAGAAGTTCATTTTACGTATTGAATCATCACAAACTCTCTTACTACCAGCTTACAGTAATTTCAAAAGTCCAGATTTCTTAAAAATAGGGTTGCATTTTTAAACCTATTTGATGCCAGTCAGCCCAATATTCTAATAGCCATACAATTATTTTTGAGATATATTTTTCTCTTTACGTTAATTATAGATATTTTCAGTAGATCTTCCTTTCATTGGCTCATACTCTTAGCTTTATTCTGAACTATTTTATTCAACTAAAAAAATTTACCAGATACCATGTAATAACAAAGAAATTACATGAAATAATCTATTCAGAGAGTTTAATGAAGGATTAAACCATGCTTACGATTTGTGTTTTTCATGAGCTAGTTTTTAATGGCTATGCCCATGATTTGGTCTTTGACCTAAGGATGCATCTTAATGAGGCTTTGTGTCTCAAAACATTTCTTAATTTTATGTTTTCTGATTAGAAAAGAGAACCCATTATATTTCCTAGTCCTATAAATGTCAGATATTCAAAACTCTAATTTCCTTTTAATCCTTTCTAGAAAATAAGCAGGGTGTTTTATTTTATTTTGTCTGCTTTTGATTTTTTTTTTCCTGAGCTCATTTCTTGCTTTTACCTGAAACATTATAGCATTTTATCCAATGCAATTTAATAACTAATCCTCACATTAACATATATTTTCTAAACCTTATAGGTCACAACCACAATTTTATTAGACACATTATGTTACTCTCCAAATTATCACACTTAATGGTTTTATTTTTTTTTTTGCCTCAGTGCAAATGAGTGATCTTTGACCTAAAACATAGGTGCAGATTTATATATTAATCAGCTTTTGATAGACAATGTTGAATAACAAACAATGTCTAAGTCCTCAATGGCCAACAATATCATAGGTTACTTCTCACTCCTTTTACATGGATTGTGTGGGATTGCTGTGCTCCTGTTGTAATCTGTGGGGCAGATTTGTATCTTCTACATTTGTCCTTTAATTCTATATGCCATGGTAAAGGAACAGTGGCAATTTAGGACTTGGCCATTCTCATAGCACAGGGGAAAAGCAAGAGTAACTAAACCAAAACATGCTATTTTATTTATACCTCCTGTTTAGTAGTAGCATATGGTAGATCTGCTAATATAGAGCTGGCCAAAGTAAGTCCCTTGACCAATAGATGAAAAGTTATAATCATCCATTGGGAAGTTAGCAGTAAAGGAGAGGAAAGAATAAATGTTTGTGAACAATAATGTAACTTACTACAGAGGGAATGTAAAAACAAATCTCAGGATCAAGTCCTCTGGGCCTATAGTAGAATATAATAATTAGAGTTTGATTAAATAAAGAAGAATCAAAAAAGAGAAAGAATCAACTAGTGAGATAATATGAGTATCAGGAAAGTATGAAATCTTGTAAACAAGTCAGAATTGTTAAATAAAAAAGATCTAGCTCTGCTGAGAAAAGATGAGTCCAGAAAGATGTCTATGAATATGGCAACATGAAGACCATTGGTGAACTAGATATGAAAATTTTTGATAGAACAGAGGAGCTATTGCCAGGTCAGAAAGCTATTTTAAAAAATGAATAGGAGAGGGTCACTTAGGTGGCTCAATGGTTGAGCATCTGCCTTTAGCTCAGGTCATGATCCCAAGGTCCTGGGGTTAAGTCCTGCAGCAGGTTCCATGTGCAATTTAATAACTCTCTCTATCTCTCATAAATAAATAAATGAAATCTTTTTGAAAAATGAATAGGAGATTTTGAAGTTTCAGAAAAATGGTTAATTACATCCTTCTCTTCCCTACCAAATTCAGAATAATATTATAAATACATACAAGAGTAAGATATATTGAGATCATGGCAACAAATCTATAGCTAGTAAAGCTGAACTGGAAGTTGCTTGGGCTATGTCCCAGGAAAGATTGAATCTGCAGAACAGACTCCATTTATCCATCCATGTATAAGTGGGGAAAAAAAAAAAAAAAAGGGCTGCCTCAAACACTTCAGTCCCTTCTTGTCAGTATATAGAGAAATCGGCTTTCAGGAGTTTGTTTGTTTTTTTTAGATTCTAGGCCTCAATCTCAGCATATTTTCTGCATAAAGAGTATGAACAAAAGAACATCTTCACCATCCAGGTACATGCGACAGAGAATATTTGTTGTCTCTCAGTATCACATTTTCCTTCATAACTTTAGAACTATACCTCCTTGCCATTGAATTTTATCAAGGCAAATGGATTCCTAGCTAGAAACCAAATTTCTCAGCCTTTCATTTTCTTGTTATGGTTCAGATTAAGTGACAGAAAAAATGATAGGAACAAATTCCAGGTCACATCTTTAAAAAGAAAATATTTTATCATCTGTTTTCTTTTTCTCTCTAGGTTCTGAGAGCTGGAAACAAATAGCACATCAAAGATGGAAACTATGCATATTTTTATAATAACTTATATTACACTATAATTAATATATAATTTAGAACTTTGTAATGTCATGCTATCATAATAAAAATTTCAAATGAAGCATTGGCTTCTCAGGGGAGCTATGAGCCTCAAGCACATAAAAATCTTAGTTTTAAAAACTATCGACACTTATTATGTCATAACAGAATATTTGGTCTGTAAGTGCAGTAGTATGGAAGGCAAACCACATGCTTTCCAAGCCCGTATGTGGTTCTGGAAAGGTAAGTGTGCTCCATCCTGTATGACTTAATCTTGTTGCTTTCAGCAATATCCTGAATGAGATAAATGCAGACAGGAAAGAATTAACCAGGTCATAAGCAGAGATTGGATGGAACACAGTTCTCCTGAAAGAGGTTTGTTTTGATCTCATGGCTTACAATTTGAATAGCCTTAAGTTTAATGTTTGGGTGCCTACCAATATTGGAAATGCTAATTTTTTTTCTATATAACTCTACTCAAAGGAGATAAAATTGTTTTCCACATCCTTTTCACTATCCATCTCACCAAGATTTCTCAGCTCAATATGGTAGATCATATTTTATATAGTGTTTCTTTCATAGCCAAGACTTTTTTTTCTATTATATAGCCTCATATAGCCTCAGTTAATCTGAGAAAGGAAGAATGGATTTAACGATGTACACAAAAGTGTTAATGATTAAAACAAATGACTACATAATGAACATGAAAACCTTCTAGAGAGACACCTGGGTGGTTCAGCCATTGAACATCTTCCTTCGGCCCAGGGCGTGATCCTGGAGTCCTGGGATCGAGTCCCACATTGGGCTCCTTACAGGAAGCTTGCTTCTCCCACTGCCTATGTCTCTGCTTCTCTCTGTGTGTCTCTCATGAATAAATAAATAAAATCTTAAAAAAAAAAGAAAGAAAGAAAACCTTCTAGAAGGCAAACTGAAAGCCAAGGACAATGAAGAATTCAGAAAAGAACCAAGGTCTCACCTAGGAAGTTCTTCCACCACTAACTGAGGAAGCCTTTATAATTTCTGTTGAGCTCAGCCCATCATTATGATACATTAATGACCATGTGCTATATGTTCTTCCCAATTCCAGATGACCAAAGGAGTTTTCATGTCAATACTCTATTCCCATTACACTGTGTATTAGGGATGCATGTATGTGTGTGTATGACAGGACTAGGGAGTGATGGAAGTAAGTCATCTATTAATATACATGTCACCAAACTTTGAATAATAACATGCTCAATGGAGAGCAGTGCATATTACCCAAAACTGGTGGACTTTACATAGAATAGAACCTGTGTGAGAGAAATGATATGCATTAATACTTGAGTAACCAGAAATGAAGAAACTGCTAATCACCCCTTGCCATCCATTCAGCTGTTTGTTAACAAACTTCTTCTGCCTTTGACTTTGAACCATGACAGCACAGACATAAAGCACACTTCTCAGTTTCCCTTGTCACTAAGTGGCCACAGTCTCAATTAAATTGAAAGTAAAAGAAATAGGTGTGACACACAGGTAACATATTGAAAAAGAAAGCTATTGCCCTCTATTTCATTGCCTCTTTCCTCCTTTATGCTTGCTGGGAAGTGGTAACAACTGGAACAACCATTTTAAGTCAAGAAATGGAAGTCAGGTGTTGAAGATAATAAATGCCTGTTCATCGAGCATGCCTAATACCTTTGAAACTTCTGTCAACCCTGGGCCAAAAAATGACGGAGAAATAAAGTTCTGTTAGATCCAATGAATTTTTGCATTTTTTTTCTTTACAGAAACCAAACTCATACCCTAACTAATTTAATAGGCATCCATGCATGTTTTTTCATTCCTTCACCTAACATCACCGATCACATAGATCATTCATCTTACATCGCAGATTGAGTGAGAAGGATCAGAAGGATGATAAACATATCTTTACAAAATATTTCTCCTCTAAATATAAAGTTGAAATTTTGTTCTTCCTTAACTTAGAAGTAGATACTTGTTATACAAGGGTACTACCGAGAATTGACGAAAGAAAGAGAAATGAAAAAAATAAGTTATATTTGGAATAATTAGAAGGCACTATTAAAAGATGACTGAGTAGACCATATTTGTAATATTGTTATGATAGGGATTCAGATAGATAACACTATAGAACAGGAGATAAAAGTATAAAAAAAAACTAAAGATTTTATCATTCCCTCTTAGATACACTGAATCAAATTTGTTCAGGAGAGCCCAGCACAAGACAGCTGGGCTGTATATTTTTTTAAAAAATATAATACAAAGGATGGCTCCAAATTGAGAGAAAGAAAAAATAAAACAACAAAAACAACAACAAATTCCCCAAAACCTTAAATTCTGCTGACTCGGAGATCCTGACTTTCAAAACTAAAAATTAGATTTTATTGACACGGGAAGTTGTTACTAGTAGGCAGAATCTGGAAAGTGCCATTGAAATGACTGGCAAACTTAAAATAAGTGGAAATATGGTCCAACTAATGTCAGGTCAAATTTCAATCACATTAGGGACATAATCAGTTTCTGGGCTAGAACTGAGTATCTATAATCAAAATGGCTACTCATAACTTCTTTGGTTAGGGAAATGAGGCTTTTCTGGATTAGTAAGTGCAGTTGCAATACTGGTGATGAAACAACAACAACAAAAAAAGACCTGAATAAAGAATGAATGATATTGATAATTTATGTTAGAATTATGTGTGGACAACAGTGATAAGTTTGGAATTGAGATACATCATAAGTTTTGAATTTATTTTTCAATGTCTTTGAAACTTTTAAGTGAACCTAGTATATTGAATTTTAATAAATTGAATGCAAATTTAAATGCAAGAAGTATTACATTTTTCAAAAAGAAGGTTACACTGATGGGAATGAATAGAGTTATGATATAGCAGATAGATGGAAATAGAAGAACTGTCTTTACAAAACAAAACAAAAAGAATAGGATTGATTACACATGTGGAAGAATTGGGCTTTGGGGAAGTGAGACAATTTTACCTTTTTAGTAAAAATGAAGAAAGAAGATATGGTTGTATTTACAGGTTGATTTATAAATTTGGTGAGGGAAAGATGAATGAGTCCCATTTGATGATTTCAATTTTCTTAGTGAGGTGTGAGGTGAAGTCATTATTTTGGAGGGAGAAGAAAGAGTAAGACAAACTGAGGGTGACTGGAGGGGAGGAGGTTGGGGCATAAGGTATCTCCGTGATGGACATTAAGGAGGGCAGGTGATATTATGAACACTGGGCATTACATAAGACTGATGAATCACTGACCTTTACCTCTGAAATCAATAATACATTATATGTTAATTAATTGAATTTAAATTAAAAAAAAGAAAGAGGGAGACATGAATAAATTAAGAAGAGAGAAAAATTATAGTCAGAAGATGAATAAGCAAATTTTTCAGGTAAAAAGAGTTGTGTATCTAGTTAAGCATCAAATTACCAACTGAGTTTATGTCCATATATTTAACATAAAACTGTAACTTTGCCAATGATATTCTCTTAGTACATTCAGCAGCATGAATACAAAGAAAGAAGAGAGATCCTTTTGTTGAACTAATGTGGTTTCCTACCAGGCACATGTGAGTGAAACATAAGGAGGTTGGAGTGTTGAAAGTACTTTCCAGTAAATGATTAGAACATCATGCTACAGGGTAAGAATGGAAGGGAAGAAAGGAGGGGGCTAATGGATGATATCTTGTTGAGACTGGAAAAATTGTACTATTATATGCAATAATAGATCTTGCTTTTCCACTGAGCATCCCATATCTCCTCCATAATTCTACCTTCTGGTGATTATGCATATTTCTCTGAGGAAAAAAAATCAATTAGAAGAGCAAGTTTCTACATATATATATACATAGACATAGACACATATATACCTCCTATGACTTCCCTCCTGTTCAGGGATAAACTATTCAAAATCTCACCCAAGTCCAAACCCTTCACTTTTGCACTGGATCCCATGACTAATTTGCTGCCTTCCCTTTCTCCCTTGTGTCATTAATTCTTTCTTCTGACCTGGAATATAGCCATCAGCCAAACATGTTATTATTTCTCATATCAAAAAATAATTATTTTTAAAATTTTGACTTCATAACCCCTTTCAGATCCCTATCATTCTCGGTTTGCCTTCTGTCCTCTCTGGTATCCAATCCAATCATACTTTTATCTTGGCTAATCCACATTAACATTAATTGCTATCTTCAGTGTCACTAATGGCCTCTAGACTGCCAAAATCAATGGAAAATTCTTAATCCTCTTTTTAATCTATCAACTATAATATATGCTCTACTTGCTCACTCACTCATACCTGAGGTTTTTTCTTCCCTTTACTTCTATGATATTGTATATTTTGGCTGCACTTGCCCTTTTGTCTTCGTCACTGGTTTCTCTTAATCTTCTCAGTTTCTAAACATTGTCACACCATGAAACATCACCTTGAACTCCATCTCTCCTTCATCTGTACTCACTTCCTTGGTTATCTTGTCCAACTCATAGCCTTAAATAATATCAATCTGCTGACTAGATCTACATTTATATATTCAAGCTAGATTTTCCTAATAAACTCAGGTCTCATACTTGCTATTTGACATCTCCATTAGATGCCTATTAGAGATTTCACATTTACTGTGCCCCAAAATTCCTAATATTCTACCCCAAATGATTTCCAATAATGAGGAAAAAAATCTCAGAGTCATCCTTGACGTGTCTGCTTCTCCATGTTCCACTTACATCAATATATCATCTCTCTTACCTTTGAATATGCATCTAATCAAATCACTTCTTTACATCTCTTGTACTACTATACTCCTAGTCCAGTCTAACTCCATCTTTCACTGAATTATCACAATAGAGTTGTTTTCTCTCCTTCCATCCTTACCCCCCACCATACAGGCTATCTATCTATCTATCTATCTATCTATCTATCTATCTATCTATCATCTATCTATCTATCTATATAGTAAATCAGTCTAAAGCTTTTATCCTCTTTATTTGTGTCCTTAATGTCTTCTTAAGCCTTCCTTTAGTGTCTAGTAATTAATGATATTTTAGTCATATATAATCTCTATATTTGGGTGGGGCAATATATATCTAAGCATTGACAGTCAATGTTTGCAAAATGCAAAATGTTTGCAAAAATTGCAAAATGTTTGGCATTTTGCAACAGTTTGTGTCCCTAACAACAGAAAAGTTAGTAGTCCTTCAACATTAAAATATAATATGTTCTAGCTATAAAATATATATATATATATATATATATATATATATATGCTGTTCTTCACCACATACGGAATGGCAGTTTGAGGATATAGTAAATGTGCAATTCTATAGCTCATTTAATGGTTTCTACTTTAATCAAAGTAAGGTTTTAAGTGTTAGAGTGGACTACAATGTCTATTTGATTGAGTCCCCTACTATATCTCTGGGCTAAGATTAATCCAATAGTGTAAGGATTTTTGTCTTGTTTCATTTAAAGAAAAGATTTTCCTCACTCCTAAGCAGAATGTTTGCTTAAACTACTTCATTGGGGAAAATAATAACATCAAGCACATTCTACAATGAGCATGATCTACAAGCATGATCCTACTGCTATGCCAAATGCATCCTAACCTGGAATGTGATCATTAGACCAAAGCACATACTATTTTAATTTTTAATATTAAAATAAACTTTAACTGCTTTCCCTTAACCTATCTTCTTTTTTCCTGAACATATCTTTATCATTTTACCGTAACTCTTGGAAGAATATAGATATGTTTTTGGATACCCTGTTTTTGCTCAATGACAATTCCTCCACTTTTCTTCCTATGTCTTCAAATGCATTATTTTATCAGTTAGCCCTTTTTTACTCTTTACTCTGTGTATTCAGTCTCTCTCACTCTAATTACTCTTGTCTTCACCTTTTAAACATACACAAGATTACCTCACCCAGAAGAACAGAACAAAAGAAAATTCTGTTGACTATTTATCATATAGCTTTATAGTAACGTTTTTACCCACTACCAAATATCTTGAAAGACTACTAGGTCTTCGTCGTCTTCTTTTTATCCCATCACATTCATTTCTCCACTTAACTGCCTTTGGTCCTCTAACATTTCACTAATACTGCTTTGGAAAAAAGTTAGCAATAATATCCTTATTATTGAATGTAACAAATGTGTGTGTGTGTGTGAGAGAGAGAGAGAGAGAGAGAGAGAGAGAGAGATTTTTCTTGTGTCATTGATCATTTCCTTCTTCAAATCTCTCCACTTCTGGATTCCCATGACACTAACCTCTACTAATTCTTCTGTTACTTTAACTTACCTCTGAGTTTCCTGTGTCACCTCTACTCCTATGGCCTGATAAATTCAACTTGCTTGATCCCTTAAAATAAGGCATCCTAATGATGATCTCTCTTGATCCAACAAAGCACTAGCAACTGATAATAAAGTACCATATCATCTGATTTTACATTGCCTCCAGGGTAAGCCTGAGAATGCTGTGATGTTGTCTTTACACTATATTCTATCTAGCCAAAAGGTCTACATGATGCATGATGTCTGGCAAATAATTAGTGTTTCTGAAGTTGGAGATCCTAGTCAATCTCAGAGCACTTATCAATAAACTTTGTAGCAATTTAATCCTACTGGCCACAGACCAAAACGATTTGTGGTTGTTAGAAAATACATGCCAACACATAGTGGTGCCTCTGAGACCTCCAGGGCCATTGAGAGGGTTCTGGGAGGTTGAGAAGTTGGTTACTATGGAAACAGTTTAGTTGTTCAGTAACAGAGAGAGCCATGCCCTCTTTTGAAGAAGGCTCAAGAACTGCTTTCCTACACACACAGAAGGACAATAAAAAAATTGGATAGGGCTTTAATTTTTTCTGGGTCTACACTAGAGGGTGCATATGTATGACATAGTTCAGTTAGTTTGGGAAGATTTTTATGGAAAAAAGACCTTATGCAAAAATTAGACCAATATAGTTTTAGAAAAAAGGAAAAAAATATGGATAAACCTCCTCCATAGACTTTAAGTCCCACCAAATGAATTTAAAAATAAAACAACACTAAAAATAATAAATTTTCAAGCAGCCCTGACTGCTACCACCCTCTTCCTCAGGCCCACAGTACAGGACAGAAAAGCATCAAGGAAAGGGTTCTTCTAACAACCACCTGGGGGAAGGGCCACACTTTCCCTTCTGGCTCCAGCCTGCCTGTCCCATCTTCTCACCAGCTGTTTGCCATTGGAAATCAGTTGCTTAAGCCAAACTCAGTTATTCACCCCAAATCCCTAGCTCTCTGTTGTTCCTGGAAAGTTGCCCACCTCCTGCCATACTCTCTCCACCTCCTCTCTGTTTGAGACTTTTATTTTTCATTCTTTAAAGATCCAATCAAGTATTGTTATTTCCTAGAGTTCCCCAACTACAACTGCTTTTGCTGACATCTCTGAACTCATGAAGCTCTGATAGCCTGTAGGTACTACTTGACCCTCAACAAAGTCATGGTTTCTGATTTTTTTTTCCTTAACCTGTATAACTATCCTTCCCACTAGAGTTAGCTTCCCTAACAGGCAGACCTCGGTCATAATTATCCTAGTCTGCACATGCTTCTAACTTTAATTTAATCATTGGCAATGAACCTACTGTGTGCTATGAAGCAGAAGCATAAAAACACAAACTATAAGTCAATAATATCAAATATAATACAGTACAACCACATTCTCCTTGGTAAAAATGTCTATTTCTTCTGGTATTTCTCAAGACCCAAAGTATCATGGTTCTTTATAAGTTACTTTTGATTCCAAATGGCCTAGTCCAGATCCATAGTTTATATGCTGTATATCCATCTCCATTTGAACATTTTTACCTGTGGCCTCTTTATTTTTCTATAATAATCTGAGAATGTTAATCAAAGACCAAGATTCATAGGTGAAATAGTTGGAGTAATAGAGATCTTGAAGAATTCAAAGCTCTTAAATTACATATGGAGAGTATCTAGCAATATATATTTTTCAATCCTGCTTCTTTATGGTAATTCCCTTAGGTAAAATCTAACACCTCTTGTAGCAATATATAATCACATTGCTTTGAAAAATATATATTACAGAGGAATTTATACTGAGAATATAACACTTTGTAGGTATGCTCTGTTTTCTGACCTCCGCAGTTCTATTACAGTTTAACTGTGAACTATTAGCACCTCAGCAAGTATGCAAGCAGCACATATCATTAGTTTTCTTCCTACCCTCACCTTAATGTGGCCACTCTAGAGATTTGGAATTTCTGGGGACATTTCAGAATCCCTGAAGTGTTTTTTGATCACACTGAACAAGTCTTTTACTCTCTTTGTCATGTTCAGCCAATAATTGGAACAATTCCACTAGTGTTAAGCAAAGTTCAGTGTTTTCTGCCAAAAATGATGTTTGAGTAATGATTCTGATAGAAACTTTGTGGAGTGGTTCTCATATTTCAAAGAGAAGAAGAAATATTCCAAGTATTTATGGCTGGCCAAGAAAAATTTCAAGGCTTTTAGTATGGAAGCTTACATAAAACAGGCAGGTAACATGACTATAAACAATCAATCAATGCAGGTCCATTTTCATTTTTATGAAAACTATACTATGGCTATATGCAATGAGAGCTACTTGGGTAGAGAAATTCAAATAGAAAAAAAAAAAAAAAAGCCAGCCTTGTACTTTTGTCTATTAGCTGGACTTTATTGTTGCTGATATGAGTTTTTTTAAAAACTGCAAAAAGTAGCCAATTTTCACAGCTAATACAGATAATTCCAAAAATATCTGCAATATTACACATACCCAACAAATTACAGCATTTATTTTCCCATAAACATCAGGACAAAAAATCCAAAATACCACTCTATTGTTTAAAAGCCTCTTGTAGGGAGGGATGCGTGGGTGGTTCAGCAGCTGAGTGTCTGCCTTCAGCTCAGGGCATGATCCTGGAGTCCCGGGATCGAGTCCCGCATCGGACTCCCTGCATGGAGCCTGCTTCTCCCTCCACCTGTGTCTCTGCTCTCTGTGTGTTTGTGTGTGTGTGTGTGTGTGTCTCTCTCATGAATAAATAAATAAAATCTTTTAAAAAATAAAATAAATAAAATAAAAGCCTCGTGTATTAACCAGAAATAAGAAGAAAAAGCCATTTCTGTTGATCTATAGATAAATACAAGTAGTATATATTATTGAGTGAACAGTATTAGTGAGAAAGTAACATAGTGTACTGGAAAAAAGAAAGATGTCAACTCTAGTGAGATAAAAGTGGGTTAGGTTAGGAAATTTACAAAAATGTTCATATCAACATGACCTTTGTGTAGAAACAAGGAAAATAGGAAAAGAAATAAGAATTGTATTCCATTTCACATTCCTTTAGAATGTAGAAGACCAGGGAATCAAGAGGACAGCTCTGGTATAAAGAAGAATTAAGGTTTCCAAAATGCTAAACAGCACAACTAGGGCTCCTTGGTAATAAACTCTTCTCCTTACCCACATGTTATGGGATATAGGTTATATTGAAAAGTATTACATACAAATTAAGTGAATATTACTAATGTGAGAGATGGTACCTAACTAGTTTCACCTTAAAAGAAAGTCTGTCTAGGAGAAAATGGCTTTGAGACTTTTTTTTTTTTAATGTCACGGCATACACAGAAAATAATCTTTGCATGAACACTGGGATAAATGGACAAGGTGGACAATTAGTACAGGCACACTAGCTCTCCAGGTCTTGCACAACTTCTTTGTGGACTGAGGAGATCATCATCTCCTGGGCACCTCTAACCCTTCCCCTGCAGACCAGCACATCCTGGCTCATCTTCAGACATTCGTTAATATCAGTAGGAAAGGACATTGTTTTCTTTCTTTTTGGGGGAGTTCAATTTGCCAACATATAGCACATCAGCCAATGCTCATCCCATCAGGTGCTCCCCTCAGTGCCCATCACCCAATCACCCCAACCCCACCTCCCCTTCCACCACCCCTTGTTCATTTCCCAGAGTTAGGAGTCTCTCATGTTCTGTCATCCTCATTGATATTTTCACTCATTTTCTCTCCTTTCCCCTAGAATAAAGGGGTTAAATTAGTCCTATCTACACTTGAGTTTCTGGACCAAACATGTAGTATCTTCTATTGTTTTTGTTGCAAACAGTATTAATAAATCTGATAGTTGCACATCCATTATGCATGACCTGTTTAAACTACTGGCATTACCCATGTATGGAATGGAATTTTGGATCACAGAATAAAAGTCACCTTTCTGTGTATTTTGGCTCATTATTATAGATAATGTAGCAGCTTACTTTTTGGATTTATTTCCCTACCCTATGCTATCAGCCAAAAAGATTTAGTTGGCCTAGAGCCCCCAGAGGAAAATGGTACCAAAAGTCAAAATATAATATCTACATTCAAGTATTCACTTTCAAAACTTTCCAATATTTAAAAAATATATATCATGGTATCATTCCTCTTGAAAATCAGGATTTGTTTTTTTTTTGCTTTAATTTTAGGTAAAAAGTTAGTGGTTACACTTTATAAAGTATCTTTATAATTTAATAAAGCATAGGTAAGTACAACTTAGTTCAAGGAATAAAATATGTTAACATAGATCATCCAACATTAATCTTTTGCCAAATTTAATGACAGACTGGAACCACAAAATCCTTTCTTTGGCAATAAGTGTTTTGAAATACCTTGCCTCAGGTTGAACCCTCTGGCTCACAATGTCTCAGAATGCTTATCACAGAGTAGTTTCCTCTTTCCTTCTAAGCCTAAAAGACCAGGCAGTTGGTAAATAGCAAAATTGCCTCACTAGAGATATTTAATTATAATCAAGGCTATTTTAAAAATATCACCAAATAAATAGGATTGACCGGGTCAAATTAGTGACCAACAACCAGTCTAGTCATGTTTTTTAAGAGCCAAAATACACTGGTACCTCCCAGAGGGTGTGACGGTTTGTGCCTTTGATGTTAAAAGCATAAACTGTAATTCAGACACAAGATTTAGAGCTTTTGTAGGTTGATAGTATAAAAGTGTACAGTTTGAATATGGCACAGATTGAAATGCATGAAGTGGCTTGTAGTTGAGTCATTTCCATCCTTGAATTGTTGTGCAATGATTTTTTTCCTATATTTGTCTTTCTTCTTTTTTCTATATTTACATTTACCTTTTATCTTCTCAAATTCATCTTTTTTTCTCTTTTCCTTTGTGTAAACTACATAATACTCATGCAAATAAAAGAAATCCCTCTTGAATGCTATAATTTATTTTCCTTGGGGAATAGGAACTATTATGAAATCATTGAGGTATATAGCAAAGGATGGAATGAAAAATAAAGTGTTTTCCATATAAGCAACATGAGAAAGAAATTCTTTTTGAGATTTTACCACAAATTCTTATATACAATTCCAGTCTGGTAATGTTTCATCTTCATTAATATTAATTTAGTTTTGTGAGTTATATAGGAGAAATACTGATAAAATAAATATGCTCAGCTAATCCTGTACATGTTTACCTCAACTGTAAACCAACAAAACAAAAGCAAAATATGAATATCTGTGGATTGATGTACAAATATAGGCTGAATATATGGCAATATGGCATATGTGGCATATAGGACAACTGGAAGATGTAGTATATATTAACAGAACCTTCCCAATTAAAAAAATATTTATTTTGTTTTATGTTTAAAAGTCAGTTTTGAAGATGTCTATCTAGGGCTGTCAGAAAAATCTTTGCTACAAAAGCAATACAACTTCACATAAACTCTCAGTGGTGCTGACAGAACCAGATAACTGTCAGACCAGTTTAATAGAAAAAAAAATCACAAAATGAGCAGAACAGTGAGCTCTCTTTTGCTGAAAAGGAAAGGAAAGGAAGGTAAGGGACAAAGAGGGAAGGGATGACATGGTAGTTTTTAATACAATGAATTGGTTATAGAAAGATATTTATAAGATGATAAATTGGTTTGTCTGAACTGTGGTCAATATTTTGATGCTGTAAAAGTTAATAACAATTTGATTCTCTTGTCAGACACTCCTGATATTATTGCTAATTGGAATTATACTAAAGTTTTATGGTATTTTGTACATAAGTACGTACATTATACGTGGTAAAATATGTATCATAGGTAAGAACAAACATTTGTTTTCTTTTAATTTTTTAGAGTTTATTTGCATTTTTATAAAATATTTCTGACAACAAAATTAATATTTGCATTTTTAAGGATGTTATAATAGGTGTTGGCTAGTACTTCAAAAAAATCAATACAACTGATTTATGACTTTGGTGTTTTTCTTGGTCCCATTTAAAAAGTATCCATGCCTTTACAAAATCGCAGTGACCAACTCAACATGATTTGTATCACATCTTAAGAATTCTGAAAATATATTATATGATGCCTCTCATTTGCCTTTCCACTTAAAAATTATTCAACAATTAGCTCTTCCGTCACTCTTCCCCCTGCAAACTCTACAAAAACAATGTTCTATTATGCTAACAAGATCTTTTCATATTTTTCAGTACTTTTCAGCTTGGATAAAGTTCACTGAAAACAAACTATAAAATTTACTTCATGGTTCTCTTGTCATTTGGAACAAAGAATGGCTGAAGAACAACTGAGTTTCTGGCTTTTGACAAAATTTTCTGCATCCCCTGAAATGATAGCATTTAAAAATATATTTCCCAAATGAGCACCATATTCTTTACAGGTTTAAGAGATCTATATCCATTCAGAAAACACAAATGTAAAAATGTGGAGTGAGAAAAGTAATGGATTTGAATCCAAAGACTACATGTGTTCAAGTTCACCAAAGTGATTTAATTTTAAAACACAGGGATAAAATTACTTGTCATGGGGAAATTTGTATTTGCTTTGGCACTGCTCCATTCTTTGGGATGTAATTGATACCTCTGGGTCCTTTACTATTTATACTTTCAAATGCATACTCTGAATATAATTTATTGACATAAAACAAATTTTGTAGCTTAATCACTTAATATTGTCATATACATTCAAATACTACATGATGAGTATAAAATGTTACACAAATCTGAGTGCTTTCTTGAAACAATACCATATATTTCCACTATTAATAAATGCATTACGCTTGATAGCAGAGAAATGCATTACATAAATTCACATTACATATTCACATCATGAAATATGTATGCCACAAATACATCACCTGTGTCTTGCATCATAAAATACAGACTTTTGAAAACTCAAAAGAGATATATCAGAACAGAAAATTCCTGTACATTCCACTTCTTTTCTGACATGATACCTGTAACACCCAGACTCATCCATGACTTCACAAGTCTTTGAAGCTGTACATGCAGTATAAGAATGCATCATTTCCTTCCAAGGAATTATTCCCTGGGATGTCAGCCTCTGACATAGCAGTTTATTAATTTTTCAAAGTTACAGCCTGTAGTTTACTCAAAAGATTTATCCATTTATGAAGCCAGTGATTATGTATTGTGTTACTTAAGAAATTAGGGACCTTCTTATACATCAAAACATTTTTTTTTCCTGATATTCAGTAGAGCATATACTCCTCAGTTAGAATTAATCCTATGCTAAAAGATATGGGATCCCCATAAAGCCACTCAATTGATGGTAGACTCAATTTATTTACTGATTAACATCATCTACTTTCTAGAGAATAAGGATATAATATAATTGGCTACAGGTTAGTAAGGCTTTATTTGAATTCAGGAAAGGGAGCTATCCAAAAAGTTCAGGGTACAGAGTCTAAGACAGAAGAATGAAAATATTGAGAAAAGCAGGCAAAGAATAGATGGAAAAATTACTTATTGAAGAGACTGAAAGGGAGAATGGCATTACATTTAGGGAACAAATGAAAAGTGAGTTAATGTAAATCTAGAAAGAAATATTTGTACCAATGTGAACGATTGTGTAGAGATACAATATAGAAAAGAAACGAATAGTAAACTGTTTTTACAGTTTTTTGAATACATAAGTGAGGGAAATGGTGGGTCCCAGCTTGTCCTCAGTCCCCTCCTGCTCTGCATTCAACCAATATTCCCAGATGCTTACTTAACCAACCAAAATCAGCCTCAAATGCGCCAACATATATTTGGTATATGGAAATAAATAATAGATACAGAAAAAGAAATAATATTAAGTGGAACAGAACTTTATGGGCATCTGGAAATGAATATCCTTAGAATCATGGGTACTGGCAAATGCCTTGGCTTGTTGATTGCGATCTTAGGGAAGGAAAAGATCAGAGATTTAAAAAGAAAAAGTCAGTAAAGGCATACAAAGAGGCTTATGTGCATAAGCATAAAGCATGATTATGGATATAAGAATAAGGTACAATCTTTGTATGGCATGTTGATACTCATGACACCATCCAACATATAAGAAGCCTAAGCAAAGGGCAGCCTGGATGGCTCAGTGGTCTAGTTCTGCCTTCAGCCCAGGGTGTGACCCTGGAGACCCGGGATCGAATCCCACATCGGGCTCCCTTCATGGAGCCTGCTTCTCCCTCTGCCTGTGTCTCTGCGCCTCTCCCTCTGTGTCTCTCATGAATAAATAAATAAAATCTTAAAAAAAAAAAAAAAAAAAGAAGAAGCCTAAGCAAACAAGTAGACTAGTGATTTAGCCTGTTGACTTTAGGCAGTTTCTGACATCAGCTATTCCAACACTGACATACTAGGCTTTGAATAAACAAGCCATTATGGCAAAAATAGAACTTGGGCATAGGTCCAACAACATGAGCTCCTAATTACCAAAGCTGATTTAGCTACCGCTGCTGACCAATGTCCAAATGACCATTGACAGAGACAGAAACAGAGCCCCTGATAAAGTACCATGTAGGGTGACCAACAACTTCAAATTGCCCAAGAATGAGGGGTGATCCAGGACACAGGACATTCAGTGATTAACCTGGGGCAATTCCAGACAAACCATCCATCCAGGAGACCAAATAGCTAATCAGTGGCAAGTTTACTACATTGTACCCCTTTGATGCTGGAAAGAGTAGTGATTTATTTTGGCTAGAATTACCACGAATTTTAGGTACAGATTTGCCTTTCCTACTCACAAAGCCTCAACAAATTGCAAAATGTTTAATCCAATTGGACGTCATAAGCATAATATCATCTCAAACCAAGAGCCACACTGTAGCAAAGGTGTAACATGTAACACATGTTACAATGGGCACATGAACACAGGATCTAGGTCCAATAGTATATGCACCTCCCTGTGGTTACCAGTCTAATGGAGCATTGGGACAGCATTTTGACGATGCAGTTGAAGTTCTAGCTTGGAGATATTATCTGGCAAGGATTGGACACCAAACTTCAGGATGTGGTTTCCATCATGAATCAAAAACCATTAAATGATGCAATCACCATAATAAATAGAAAACATAGGTCTGGAAGCAAAAAGTGAAGTTAGGAGTGACCTTGCTTATCATCTATCCCAGTGACTCACTTGAAGGACTCATGCTTATTATTCTACAACCTTAGGTCCTAGAGTTCTTAGTTCCTACAGCAGCAATACTTCCAAGAGGTAATCAATCTATCCATAGTCTCAATAAAATTTAAGATGCCACCTAATGCCTCTGGGAACCTAAAGGCAAAGAAAAGAGGCACCAATCTGGCAGGATTTATTGAACTGGATCATCAAGAGAAAGTAAGAAAGCTCTTCATAATGAAGCCAAAAAAAAAATCCATGCTGAGCACCAAGTGATCTAGTAGATGTGTATTAATACTTCTCTTTCCAGTTTTGATAACAAAACTGGAAAGAGAAGTTTTCTCACTTCTCACACCATGTATAAGTGGCATGTCTAGTTCCAGGCCACTGACCTAACTACTGGCAAGTTTCCTAGTCAATTTCTAATAAAAGGCCAGAGGTGAAAAGCCCTCATTGGCACTGTGGTCAGGATGCCTCTCACTCCTGAGAGCTTTTTCGGTATCCTTGCTTAATAAAACTCTATCACTTTGCTCACTCTTCTTTGTCTATGAGATTCATTCTTCAACTTTGTGAGAAAAGAGCCTTGCTCTCCTGCTTTAACCTGATGAACTAATATTCATTTTATATATCGGTTTTCCTTGGCACTCTAAGCAGAGTAAATGACCCTTTCTTTGCAACCCCTTGGCAACTTTAGCATTGCCATTATTTATAGGTACATTGGTCTCCTACTTTAAAGTATAAAAATTTAAGCTCCCAAACTATGCATTATTCATCTTTAAATCTCCAGCATTTAGAATAGTTCCTGATAAATAGTCAGTGTTTAGCAAACACTTGTTTAAGGAGAGAAAATAAGAAGGAAGGATTGTCACCTTCCCTCTGAAATCCTCCCTACACCATCCCCATTCTTCATCAGGACTGCAGAGCTCTATTGTGTGTGTTTTTTTTGTTTTTTTTTTTTTTTTTTTGTGGATGTATCTTCTGCAGAATGCAATCAACTGGCACGTGAGGGATTTTGCACCCTTTATCTGATATGTTTAGGAGACTGCCTCACTGAGAATAGATGCCCAATACATACTGAATGAAGCAACAAAAATTTCAAATTCCACTGTTACTGCCTTAATGCAAAAGAAAACAAATAAATGGTAATATCAAAAAATAAGTACTTCTAAGAGGATTCATTCCCAACTTGACATTTTCACAGCATTTGTTGAAATGGTTATTCAAAAAGGACCTGAAAAATCTTATAACTGCTAAGGAAAGGTTGTATGTTTGAAGCCATTGAGAGTTGGCTCAATGGGTTTGAATGGATTTCAGTTTTACCAGTAGTTATGTGAATTTTGAAAGTCAGTACATTCTAAGCTTCAGGTTCCCCATCTTTGAAACAAAGGTAAGTTCTACCTCATAGGACTTTTGTGAGACTCAAATGAGAAGATGAATTTAAAAACAGATGTTGAGGAGGAAGAGCTTCCTCTGCCCTTTTATCCTTCTAGCTGGATTTGGAATCAAATTGACATGAGACAGATTAACAGAAGAATATCCAATTTAATAGGCATATGTATAGAGAATTCACAGACATAAAATTTAAAAGACAATGGGGCAACATGAAGCTTCTATGAACTAAGGAAGGGGCAGGGTCTGAGGATATACAGGGAAGAAAGCTCATTAGCAAGAAGGTGAAAGAAGATTTTTGGGAAAAGAAGTTGCCCTATTATGCAGATATCTTCCTTAGGTAAGGGGGAGTCTCTGTTTAATAGCTCTCTTTCTGGTACAGGCTCTCCTTTCCAATGTAAATGTAGGAAGTGGTGGGGGAAGCAGAGAGCTTTTCCTGTATCTACTGGGTTTTAATTACTTTTAACTCAAAATAATCTTTGTGCCAAAATGGCACAGTTTGGAACATCTCATCCTGTACCCCCTCCCAGACTAATTAATACATAGTAGGCTCTCAGTAGATAATACAGATATTATTTTAATTGTTTTTAATATTATCATCATTATTTTCTTAAGATTTTATCTATTCTATTTTAGAGAGAGAGAAAAACAATGTGTGAGTAGGGGAGGCACAGAAGGAGAAGTAGAGAATCTTAAGCAGACTCCTCACTGAGCATGGAGCTAACACAGGGCTTGATCTCACAACCCTGAGATTAAGAGTCAGATGCTTAACTGACTGAGCCACCCAGGCACTCCTATCATCAGTATTATTATAAATATAAGTCTTCCTGGAGTTCACACTCTATCAGAGTTAATATTGTATCTGCAGGTAAATTTCTCCTTAAACTCCAGCAATGGAAGGTCAAATGTGCTGTAGTCATATGTGAATTTTTAATAAACAACTGTGAATCATCTTTTCATGTAAAATGATAATTCCTTCCTATTCTTCTGGTATTGCCAATGCAAATTCTTTTCCTCCCTGTAATCGAAGCCCTTCACTAGGCCTTAAAATTTCTATTAAGCTATATAGTCGAAGGATTTACCCATCTAGAAAGTATTCCTTCCTACTGGTCTAGGAAAAGATAGAAGTTCTTCTTTTAGCATCTGAAAGAGCTGAAGAAATAGTATACCATCATTTATAAAATATCATCATATTTAGCAATGCCTGGGTGATACAGTCAGTTGAGCATCCAACTCTAGATTTCAGCTATAGTCAAGATCTCAAGATCATGAGAGTAAGCCCCACACCGGGCTCTGCACCAGTTTGGAGTCTGTTCAATTCCCTCTGCCACTTCCTCCATGCAGGCTCTAAATCTTTTTTTAAAAAAAAATTGAAAACAAAATCATCATATCTTATAGTTCTTCTGTCAGTATTTGTTGCCATATGCTTACTTGTTTTCATTTGAAACAAACAAGAAACCAAAATTCATAAAACTCCTGTGGAAATAAAGGCCACCCAAATGAAAGAAAGGGTATTTATTCAGAGTTTACTATAAAGTAAGGAAGTCACCACCATCATTTTCATTGGGCAAAGACTCAAAAGCAGACAGGGAGTGAGGTACTTTACAGTGAGGAAAAAAGGAAGGCTCTGATTGGAGGTAGTTGGCATGAAGAGGCTGGAGGTAGGCTAACGAGAAGTGAAGTATCCTGTGTGAATCCCTAGGAAAGCATAGCTGGCTTTCTCTGTTTGGTCTAAGTTGGAAGTTGGAGCAAAATTAGGAAAATTGTCACTTATCAACCAATCACGATCATTTGGGGCTGATTGGTATAGAGGTTGTGGATTGGCTCGTTGCTACAAAGGTTGTGGATTAGAATGTTATATTGTATATAATCTGGTCATTTTCTATTTGCACTTTCAGTCTCTCCCTTTCTGACATAAATACAGGACTCCTCAAAATAAGATTTTATTTTCATGCTAAGTTACACTTATGGAAATGAGTTTCATAATATATGTATATACTCAGTGTTTCTACATTGGAAATACATTATACTTTTGAAAACATTTATATATAGATTTCTATGAAAAATAGACAAATATATTTGTGTTGACTTAAGTTTTTTTGTTAGTTGTTTTGGGGAGGAATCTCAATTCTCTCATTTCAACTGGAGACATTTTAAGACACTTTTGAAAACCAAGATGGAAATGCTTTATAGACTTTATATATGGGTAACATATATATGGGTATTTATGGGTAACAGAAACAGAAGTATGATAGCCTACTATCAGTAGGCTATCCTCATTCATTGATTATAGCCCTGAGAGAAGAGCAACCTTACTGTGAAATTGTTTTTTTTTTTACTGGAAATAATTAAATCTGATATATAAAATAATTTATTTAATCTATAAGGTCTTCAAAAGCAATTTTGTTAGATGAATAAATTATTGCTATCTTTGGGAAGAGGTCACAACCAATCATAAACTATGTATGAAAATAATTTCACAATAAAAAATGATTTCACAATCTCATACAGGATTTACTCAGGGTAAAAGATCTTAGAATGTGGCAGCATGTAAAAAAAAAAAAAAAAAAGAATGTGGCAGCATGTTACCCTTAAGAACTTGGGGAAAAGAAGGCAACTTCTGAATAAGGAAATTATAAAATAAAAGTTTGCAATATTAAATTGCTTTATTTGAGAAGACTTTCCTTTAAAAATAACCAAATATTTCACATAAAGAAAAATATCTTCTTCATTCATTCTCTCTTTTTTTAAACATATACTGCTAAATACATGGAAGTGTAGACTGAGGATATGAGTTCAAATATGGGCAAGTGGCATCAGCCTGCACTATCTTTTAAAAAGTTGAACCAACATTTAAAAATTAGGGCATTTTATATACAGATCTAGATTTCTGTCTTCTTGTCTTGAGAAGCTAGGACTAGCATTTATGCGGGCTAGATAATCAGCTGGGAGAGAAAGTGCTGTCTCCTTTAGGCAGGGTACGTAAACTTCACTACCATTCTGACCATTCCCCAATGAAACCCTACCTCTCACTTCTCTTTTATCAGAGCCCTGCCACTATTGTTATTCATAGAGATATATATTTTTGTATCAGTCCCTCTATAAAGACTTGAAAAGCAAAAGCTAGACCAATCATATCACATTTTAAGAAAAAGGAGAAATATATTTACAGTTAGAAATAAGGCTATTTTCACAATTAAATATGCAAACAATCTCTGTAACAAAAAAGGCAAAACCTAGTTCACTTCAATTGTTGATATTCTCATCCTGGCCCCTGCAAACTTTGGCACTGGAAGCTCCAGGTATACACAGCCAGATAGTATGCTAGTTCCTGGGAATATAATTGTTAGCAATATCGATGGGTCTTTGACTTCATAGAGTTTATGTGAATCACTGGAAAAGCACAAAGGCCTAGAAAAAGATGTTTGGCTTACCCTCATTATGCCAGTAATCACCAGTTCCCATACTACTTATACCTTATACCTACCCAATTGTCTGCTACTTTCCTTCATGCATTTCAACCTTCTAGTATGTGATCACCAAACTCCCCTATAGCTGCCATCTTTTCTCTGAATGTTTTCATGACTGGCTGACCATCACTAAAACTTGGCTCTTCCTTGTAGAAGTCCTTTCTCTGGATTGTTCTTAAGTCTTTTCTTTTTTTCTTTTTCTGTCCTCAAATCTCATGACCAAGAAGTAAGATAAATGTCCTTCCTACTTAATGCCCTCACCTTCTTTTGAAGGAATTAATGCTATCTAAAGCATGTATTATCTTTCTTTGCCACCCTCTTGTATCTTGAAACCATCTACAGAGCTGTTCCTTATTATTTGTTGAAGAACATCTCTCAGCTACTTCAGCAATGACATAGATGAGCTGGCCACACCCCGACCTTTTTGATCCTTGAAGTCTCATCTCTATACTACCATAGACATCCATTCCCACATTCAGCTTTCATTTCAATAGAAATCAACCAGATGTGATATATGGGTTTCAGACATTAAAATTCCTAATCCCTCTCCGGCCCTTTTGCTATAACTGTCTTTTTATTAGCCCTCTCCCAGTTGTTTTTGTTTTTGTTTTGTTTTGTTTTATCTTGGTTACGCAGCATGCCACTACAATCACTCATTGGCAAACACTCTCAACTCATTTTGCCCCTTTCCCCTCCATTTTCACTCTAGGAAACCTCTTATTGAACTTCAAACTACATCATTTTGCTGCCTGTAATTAAGCACCTGGATATTTCTAGGGAAAGAAAAACATAAAACTGGACATATTTCACATTCAAATTATAATCAAATTTCTCAAACAAGCACACAATAAGTAAATCCTATAACTACTATATTCCCTTAGTACCTTTGTTATCCAACATTCTGAGATAATTTACCATGTCTTCACACTACGTTCTCAACTCCACTAAGCTAAATACTAAGAGATTTAATTAATATTTTATTGTGACCATTGAAAACATGGAACATAACCTCTTTGACAAAATGGCTAGGAATTTCAAAATATTCATTCAATCTTTTTTTAAGAACTCCATTTTTTTAGAACTCCATTTTTTTGATAAGCATATTTCCATCCAGCTAAAAGGTTTTATTTCCTAGCCTTCCTTTAAGTTCAGTAGGACTTAGTCCTAGCCAAGGGGATATAAATAAAAATGTGTGATATCTTCATAAAATTCATTAGAAGTTATGGATGTAGCCTTCTTCTTTCTGCTTTCTTCAAATTAATGCCTGGAAATGTAAAAAAAAAAAAGTGGTGTCTTTTATGCAAATACTTTTTTTAAGAAAAAGAGGAAAAGGTCAAATAAAAAGGAATGGAAATTACTCACTGCATGTCATAAGAGATAATCCGTGATCCTTGCAAAGGACTGTTTCAATGGCGTGGGAGAATTAGAAGACATTGCAGAAGACAGAGTGAGTGACAACATCAGAGTAGCAGACAACCAGTTCATAAAAATCTTTTAAGAAGTTTGCTTATGAAAGAGATGAGAGAGATGAAGAAGTAATTTGAGGAAGAATTAGAAATTAAGAAGTTTTCTAATGGGAGGCACTTGGTCATTTTCATGTTTTATTTACTGAAGGAATTTGTGTTGATTTTAACAAGTTCATCAGTCTAAAGCAGACTAGAATTCTTGAAGAATATTAATTCTCTCCAGACTTCTCTTGTCCCTAAACAACCCATTCTTCATTGCTTTAACATGACATTATTTTGTCGTTCCTATAAAATGGGGATAATATTATTTGCTGACATCAAAGATTGATAAAGTTGACATGTGCTCTTATTTCTTGGCAGTTGGAACTGTGATCGGTTTATTTACTTTCAGATCGATTCCCTTGTGTGGTCTTGTACTGCTTTACACCACAGATGTCTGCCTCCTTTTTTTTCCTGGGCTTTTCCTTTATCTATTGGCTTCCAATTAGTTTCAAGATTCTAGATGCCCTAGCAGAAGACTGCAGGAGAGAAAAGAAGTCAAGATAGTTATAATTATTTTTCTCTCTCGGCTCCATGTCAGATCTCAGCAAACCCTGTCTGCACTCTGGTAGCACCACTTTGCCCCACTGTAATTCCAACTATCGGGGTGATAGTAGAATTCAGCTTTTGTCAACTTCTGGATGCTTTACTATCACCCATTTGATTTGTTATGTCTTTCATCATTTTTGTCATGTTCTCTTTATTAAACTACCTGTCATGAGCTCTCTCTCTTCCTGACTTTGCCCTGATACATGATATCATCATCATTGCCATCAGAATGAGTCAGTAAACAGGAATCGGATCCATGTGGAAACAAGTGCCTCAGAAAGTAAAAGATGGAGTTCAAAGCCCAGGAAAAAGGAGAATCCTGCAACTGGAAGAAGGAAAAACATCTCCCTATTAAAAGAGGAAAAGGAAGAATGAATATAGATCCAGGTAAATAGTCAGTCTAGTTTATTTTGTATTAAATTTTGTTATTTTTACATAATCCATTCATTCTGTACATGTTTGAGGCAACTGAGACCAGAGTATAATTGTATCTTATCTCCCACTAACACCTTAGCAAGGTAGTGAGTCTTCAGGGAAAGATGACAGAACCATGTGTTTATGCAGCTAGAGCCTTAGAAAGTGTAACAGATCTCTTCAGCTCCCAGGGTGCACAGCAACAGTAGAATAATATGCATGCAACACAAAATGAGGCCAAAAATAAAAACCGTTTCATGGAATTTCCAGACAGATTGAGGCTTAATTAGGCTCAAAAAGTTCCCCAAGTACAACGTTGTGGGAGCAACAACAAAATTATTTCTCTTGGCCTGAGTATACACTACAGAAGAAAAGAGGTTTGCTCAACTTAATGGACCAGATGAGAACCAGGATCAATGTAGTAGGAATCTGTATAGAATGACCACTGAGAAATAAGCAAGACAATGAGCGACTTAATAGAAGTCGGTGTGAACAGAACACAGTTAGAACTAGATGTCCATCATACCCTCAGTGTTTTGGGACTACATAAGACGCACAGAACCTTGGCACAGTACCTAGAAAAGGAAAGGAAAGACCAAGAAAACAATTTGTATTACAAATTTTGAGACTCTGATGAAATAAGGCTAAAAATAGAAATTATAGTTTAGGAAAAGTAAGTTTCTATTTATCCTACATCTGACTTAGTAACACGAAGTTCCTATCCTACCTGTGACAAGCAAAAAAAAAAAAAAAAAAAATAGTTGAAGGCTCTTACAAGATGAGTTTTAAACTCATATTAGATGGATAAGCTTGTGTAATAGGAAGTTGTATGAAGTACTGCAATGAAGATCTAAACCAATCTATTTTTAGTCAAAACAGAAGTCAAGATAGAAAAAACATATCCTTATTTTAATTCTTGAAGAATATTTTGAATAATTGGTTGAAAGCCTGAAATCAACCAAAATATTACCTTGGACTTGTTTGAATGAGCACATAGCATTTTGGTCATTTGATTGTTTTGTTTCACTCACACACACACACACACACACACACCTATAAAGATAGATTTAATTGTAAAATTATTTATAAAGAACTTTTCAGATATTTATATGTACTTTCAACTTGGAAAAAATAGAGATATAGATTTATATGGGATCAAAACCATAACAGGTAAACTACAAGAATGGGAGTTCACAGGGTGCCCATTCTGCATCCTGCACTCAGCAAGAAGACACCTTTAACTGAGAGAGAGAGTCCTCAATTTAAAATTATTTCATCCTTGTTTTCTCAATATCTTTTAGTTGGGTGGCAAAGTGGTAAATTAAGATAATAACTTAAACACTTTTGGGCCATATTTATAATGGAATTTGAAGTGACTTATAAGCTTTCTTTACATGCAGAAATAAATCCTTACTTGGCATGTAGAATGCATTAACCAAAATTTATTTGCTGCTTTCCTTCGAAGAGAAAAATAATGATGTCCTCGCAAAGGGTAAACATGAGGATAAGGTGAAAGGATTCATTGTTTACTTAACAAGTTGCTCACAAATTTGGATCACTTAGGAGATATTTTTCAGGCTGAGCATTTACATTCAATGACGATGAGCTAATTGTGAATTGTTATGATGTACTTGACAATAGCCATATAATAGAAATTAAGTTTGAGTTTGAAAAAGAAACATGATCTTTGGTAATATAAAGTCGTTTTTACCTTTCACTGCATGTAACAAAAATTGTAGTATTAGTGGTTAAAAAAAATGTATGACTTCTCTTTCTCCACTGAGCATGTCTAGTCTAGTAAAAAAGATTGAGGAGTGAGTCAGTGAAAGTTTCACTGACATAAAACACAATTAATTAAATTTCCCAATAATAAGATTCATTTCTTGAAATTTTTAACATTGGATGGCGCCATCTCTTTGAAAACATCATCCCAGAGCTTCTCTACAGGAATTCCCTACTGAGCAGGGAGTCCGACCTAGTGCTCAATCCCAGGAACCTGGGATCACGACTTGAGTTGAAGGTAGATGCTTAACCAACTGAGCCACCCAGGTGCCCCGAGAGTAACTTTCCGTAATAATTATGCCATAGCTCATTGAACTGAAAAACTTGAGTTCATATTTATATTTTATATCTACATATTTATATATGTCTAAATATTTTTTTCACAAATGAAATTGCCCAGACAAGGAGTGTTTCTTCATCTAACTCAGATTTTTAATAAATATTTATTTTTGCCATTTAGGAAAAGAGAAATAAAAGAATCTCACATGATAAGTAATATAAAGTACTATTTTTTAATGATAAAATAGTGATGTTTATAGAGTTGAATGTGAAGTTTTCATGAAATTTTAGGAAAGGGGCCCATGGGGCACCAAACAGTCCACTAGATGTCTCTGGTTTATTATCCTATGTCATTAGAAATGCTTCTGCAAAAACTTTGAGAAATGCAGCAATGACTATAATTCTTTGGTCACTGATTTCACATCCCTTCAATAATTCAATAACTTTGCCCAACTTAGTCCATTAGCAAAGGGTCTCTTCTTGAGCCTTGACTTTCATCAATATCCTCTCACTCTAAAATTAGGGACCTATGTCCTGTCCCACATCCAAATAAAAAGTGCCAGATGCTGGGAGCTGGATCACCTGCTAATTCTAAAGTCCTTTCTGGGGCCTTTTCAAAAACCAGCAGAGAATATCCATGTCTCTTTTCCCTTTGCTTTCAGGAACCTGGCTCTTGAGGGAAACAGAAAAGAACCTTCACAAACGTCTAATGGCAGTGTAACAATAATAGTGAGGGGTCAGTAATAATATAAAAGCACTGGTGAGTGGTGAAAATATAAACATGACAATAATTATAAAGGACATAGAGAAATAAAAAGATGGGACTCTGCTTGAGGATGGCTTTTAACTCTCCAGTAAAGGAAGAAGGGTATTATTTCTTCTGCAAGAAGTTTGGAAATAATAGAAATAATTTGGAATGTGCCTTTATCTTGCTTCTCAGACCTGTGCTTCCATAAAAGGATAATATTTGGATTATTAAGCTAGCTTTTGTAAAATCCAAAGATTTTACTAAGAATTTCCACAGACTTAACCATTGCCTGGGCATGGAAAAACAGCAAGGCCCATCAAGTAGAGCAGAGGCCATCTCCTCCTGTTACTGCAGCAGCGCTTGCTAAGTCAGGCCTGCTTCACATTCATCCCCATAGCATTTTGCAAAGCCTGTTTATGAATAAAGACAGCACCACGGGGTTTCCTGCAGATTTCAGCCTCATTGATTTATTAACTGATCTCTATACAATGGTTAATAGATTCACCACTAGTGAGGATACAGTGAATGATTACCATCCTATAAATTATCAGAAAAGTCATTTTCAGTATGAAAGTAATAATTTTTTATTAAAGTCTACACAGACCTGTTCTCTCTTAGTAGTAGAGAGTACACTCACAGATGTTGTAAAGCAGTGTCTGGAATACTCTCTTAGGGTGGTGAATATTATTAAAATCAGGGAAAGGATCACAGCAAGCTCAATTTTATAGGGTTATTTTTTTCTTAAGTTTCATTGACACACAGCTGAAAGAACATCATCAGATCTTGCAACAAAATGATCAAAATACTCATTCTAACTTGATTCTAATAAATGGTACATTTTTAGTATATGTGCTGCTGAAGCGAGCACAAATGGTACATTTTTAAGAAAAATGCATTAGACCTAAAGAGGGAACATATCAAACTGTGATTTTAACTTAACTGTCTCAGTTGATACTGTAAACATAATAATATATTACTGAAGGAAAATGTTACCTAAAATTAACTTAAATCACTTTATTGATATTGTATACTTCACTCTTAACCAAAAGAAAAGTAATGTTGCTAGAAAATATTCATATAGGGATGTCTGGGTGGCTCAGCAGTTACGCATCTGCCTTTGGCTCAGGGCGTGATCCTGGGGTTCTAGGATCCAGTCCCACATCAAGCTCCCTGCATGGAGTCTGCTTCTCCCTCTGACTGTGTCTCTGCCTCTCTCTGTGTGTCTCTCATGAATAAAATCTTTTTTTTTTTAAGAAAAATGTTCATATAATAACATTGCTCTAGTTAGCTTTCTGCCACATAAGCAAATAACTTCATTTTTTACACTTTGAAAATTATATTTTTATGGGAAAGTAGTTATAATCTTTAAAAATATTTGCATTATATAGAAATTTCCAACAGTTCAATGCCTAAATTTAAAACCTCTATGCTGAAAAATTTTTCCCTAGATTAATATGTCTGGTAATTAGATATTCACAATAGAGAGTTTTATCTTTCTGTCTCTTGATTTATCTTTAACATCTTATTAATGCTACATTATTTTTCCTTCTATTACAAGAAGAAATGAGATATGTAAAATATATTTGCATTTACCAGCTCAGCATTCTAAAAGTTTACCTGCCAAATTATAAAGAGTTAAGAATGTTTTCTATTCCTAAATCACCATGAATATTACAATCTACAACTCTCTGTCCATTTGTTTGAATGTGGCCACTGTGACAACATGAATCTTTTAATGGCAAAATTGTGGTTCACATCATCATGGTACACCTTGAACCATACAGAAAAGTTCTTTTCTTGCCAAAGTGACATTTTAACAGTTTTCATTTTTGTGATTAATTTTATCATGAGTTCTTTGGAATTTTTAAGCATTTGGACAATTGAAAAAACAATTTCCTTAGGTAAAAACATAAGAACTATATTTTTTCCAAATGAAATTAGTTTATGAGTATCTATTTGCTATTTCCTTCTTTTACAATAAGCCTTTCCTTTCCTTCCTTCCTTCCTTCCTTCCTTCCTTCCTTCCTTCCTTCCTTCCTTCCTTCCTTCCTTCCTTCTTTCCTTCCTTCCTTCCTTCGTTCCTTTCAGACAAAATCCTCAGAGAAGCCACAAATAATTGCATCACATTGTTCACTAAATCAATGACTTTGTGTGAAAATACTTTCTCCTATTTATATATCTTCCTATATATTTCTTTGGGTAAATGGCTGTTTATGTGAGAGTATAATATGTATGAGTGGTAATAGTTATACTTTAATTTTACCCATTCTATTAGTTAGGGATTGATTCACCAGAGAAATAGAACCAATAACATATATACCTTTATATCTCTTATCCATTCATCTATCTAAAGAGATTTATTACAACAAATGGGTCCACACAATTATGGAAGATAAATCCTACAATCTGCTTACTGCAAGCTGGAGACTCAGGAAAGTTGGTGGTGTAGTTCCAATCCAAGTCAGAAGGCCTGAGAATCTGGCAGGAAAGCCAATAGTAAAAATTTCAGTTCATATTTGGAGAACTGAGATGCAAGGGACCTGATGATAAAGTCACAGTCCAAGGGCAGGAAAAGACTGATGTCCCATCCCAACAGTCAAGGAGCAAATTCTCATTTCCTCTGCTTTGTTGTTATTCTACTCATGCCTTCAGTGGACTGAATGATGCCCATTCACATTGGGGAGGGCAGTCTATTTTATTCAGGCTACTGATTCAAATGCTAATCTCATCCAGAAATACCCTTACAAACACATCCAGAAATAATATATAATTAAATATCTGCATGTCCTGTGTTCTAGTCACGTTGACACAGAAAATTAACTATTGCATCCACATATTTTCATACTATTTGACTCTTTCTTTTCTCCCTTTTATTGGTAAAAATATACTTACCTTATAAAACTTTGTCAATAAGTAAATAAATAAATAGTCAAAATATACTCTTCATAATTATTTTCATTCCAAACATGTGTCTCCACTGCTTCCATTACACTTTTTATGTTTTTGTATTGGAATTCAATTATCAGGTATACTACAGCAGTTAAAAAATAATGCAAAGTATATTAGTGAAATTATGTTATATAATCAGTATATCAAGTAAGTTTATTTCATATCATAAAACTTAAATATAATTTTCTTAAATAAATGGATTATATTCATTTATTATTTTAGTTACATATGTTTCTAAGTGTTCTAAATCCCACACGATGACACCTGTAATGTCTATATTGAACATGTATTTCCTAATAAAATTAGGGTTACAAGGAAGTAAACATCAAAAAACAATTACCTCTTCCCATACCAGATAATATTGAAACTCTACTTCCTTCTAAGATAATTTCCTTTTTCAAAAGTAGGATATGTAAAATATCAATTATTCATTGAATTTTCATCAAAATTAATATACTCTTTGATTCACTAAGGAAAAAATATAATTACATAAAAGTGAACTTTGGTCTATTTCTTCATTTTAAGATTTTTTGCTCTTTGAGGATAAACCACCACACTGTTTTTTGTTTGTTTGTTTGTTTGTTTGTTTGTTTTTTGTTTGTTTTGTTTTGATTTGGTTTTGGTTTTGGTGAGGTTTTTTGGCATAGGGCACAAAAAAAGTTATTCTGGTAAGACAGTGGTTATGTATTAGATTTAACTTCTAAATAATCAGTATTTCCTTAGAAATATTTAATTTAAATGATATTTCAACCACTGTGACTTTATTTTTAAGATAGTTTAATTCTTTTATTGTTCTATGACATTAAAGGGCTTGTCTATGAAGTTTAATTAGCTATATATCATTCACACACATAGATATGCATCTTATAAATAGATGTCATTTCATAGAAAATATAAGCAAAAAATGTTAAACTAGAACAGATGTTATTTCTCGACTACTAATTAAGAATTGTTAAAGGCTTGGTCATGTTTCTGAAGCACAGATTTTTATAAAGTAAAAGAAAACTTAGACAAGATATATATCTGTTGCCTTCATTATACTGAATAAGAAACAACTGAACAATTAATGCCTGAGTTTTGCTTCCAGTAAGAAGATACAAACAAAACAGTGATTCAGTAGTATGAGTGATTCATTTTCAGCCTAAAATCCAAGTAGCAAGTTAATGCTTCATGTTCAAGGGGATTTCAGCTGTTTTGCCCTTGGTTCCAAAAAGAAGACTGTCACTGTGGCCAGAAAAAAGAGATCAGCATTGAAAAGCAAAGAAAACTAAGGATATAGGATCAAAAGTCTAAAGTATTTGATGTTGTCACAGAACAAGAATATCCTGTCCCCTACAAAGTCCTTCTAACTGGACTAAGAATAAAATTGACCTGAGATTAACAGAAGCAAATAAAATTTAATAGTATATACATGGGGAGCGCATTCACACATGGAAATTCCAGACAGGCAAAATTAGGTATATATGCCATCCTAACTGAAGAAAAGGGCGTAGAGGTCTGGGACTTAAAAATCAAGGACTATAATACACAGGAAAATAAAAAAAGATTAAATGTTTGGTAAGTAAATGTTTACAGGGCCACTCAGAAACATGAGACATAGAGGACTTTGGTCCAACAAGTCTTGCTTAGTTCCACCCTGTCTACCATGTCTAGTTTATATGATAATGTAGTTAGCTAAGGTGAAAGCTCTCCTTCTGGAGCAGTTCCTCCATCTAAATTCTTTTTAGATAGTTGAGGGGGAGGTAAAGAGCTTTTTCTGAATCTGCTGTGTTTTGATGCCGTTTAACTCAAAATAGTAATTATTGATGTAGGAAAGCTGTTAGGTTTCAGATCTGATGGCCAAAATTCTTGAGACATCTTCAGTGCAAAAACGTGATTTTATTAAAGCAGTGAGTGGGACAAGGCCCATGCACTGAGGTCGTGAGGAATGGCTCATTTTATATTTTCAAGTTAGGAGGGGCCTAGGGATAGTGTAAGCTTCCCAGGTATTTTGGAAATGAGGTTTCCAAGATCCTGAGGGAGCTAGCTATTGTTAGGAAAAGGTAATTTATTACCATTCAGTAAAAGCACAGTCATGAGACTCTTCAGATGTATATTGGTGGGTCATATGCTTAGAGGATGACTTCCAATATGTGTCTTAGGGGTTAAAGATAAAGGAAGTGTCCAAAGGAATTTTTACATGTTAAAGTAGACCTACAGGATCCTGGGGGTCAGGTCTAAGGTTGCCTTTTGCCCTTAGCAAAGTATTATTATTGAGGCAGCTGAGTTCCTAGAGGAAGGTCACTCTGCCTGTTTTAAGGGCTTGTCAATGGGCTCTAAATAGTAAGGAAATTTAATAATTTTTCTACTGTCTTTGTTTCCCACATCAATTACACAAAGGTGGCCTATCTAGAGGTTGCCTGTCTTCAACCCTTAGAAAGACATCGACACTCTCACAGATTAACATATTTGGCAATATTGACATTCTCCAAACTGAATCAAGCATACAGCTTGATTACACCCTGGTGTACGCATCACAACAAGCACACTTCTTAATACCCATCACTAATTTAGCCCATTCCTCTACCTACCTCCCACCTGGTAGTCATTAGTTTGTTCTATATAGTTAAGGGGCTGTTTCTTGGTTTGCCTCTCTCTTTTTCCCTTTGCTTGTTTTTTGTCTCTTAAATTCCACATTTGAGTGAAATCATATGATATCTATCTTTCTCTGACTTATTTTGCTTAACATAATACTCTCTAGCTCCATCCACATAGTTGAAAGTGGCAAGATCTCATTCTTTTTTATGGCTGAGTAATACTCCATTATATATGTGCTGCTATAAACATCACAAGTATTTCATATAGATCTTTGACTTCAAATGGGGTTACAGTCAATAAACCCAACATAAGTTGAAAATATCCTAAGTTGAAAATGCACTTAATACACCTAACCTACCAAGTGTCATAGCTTAGCATAGCTTAACTTCAATGTGTTCAGAACACTTACATTATTAGCAAAGAGTTGACAAAATTATCTAACACAAGCCTATTTATAATAAAATGTTGAATACTTCATGTAATGTATTACATATCATACTGATAGTGAAAAACAGAATGGTTGGTTGTATGGACAAATAATGAAGCAGGCATCCATGTTGTCATTTCAGGTGAAAGAATGCACACTAGAGGTCATAATGCCCCAGGGCATGCCTGGACTAGCCAAGGTACCTATAGGAATGCAACCCCACCAGCTTACAAGTAGTTAATCAGCACTACCCTAAAGATATAATCATGAGATGTAACAAATGAAATCTCTAACATAAGGAATAAAGGAAGGTCCATGGACTTTCAATTTCCAAGTCTTTTGAGGTGGAAAGGACCTCCAGGGGACCAGATGAGGCAAGAACAGAGCCCCTGCTGGCACTGAGTTAGGGACAAACAGGCCTGGGCAAGGCTAGGTAGGGGGCCATGGAATCAGGCTCACAGAAATCCCAAAAATGCTGATATGTAAGGAAATTAGAGATAAGGGAGCAAGCCAGACCACCCTGCCCTAGGTGTGGGTGCGGAGGGTGTTTTTTTATGACAGTCATCTGTGACCAAGAATAACCAGACCCCAAAGAAGAAGTAAGCCATTAAAGATGTTATCACCAGTCCTAACTCAAACCAAGACAGTACAAGAATCTCAAGGCCATAAGCTTCCCAGTCAGTTCTCAATAAAAGACTGCCACTACGAGCTCTCAGTGGCAACCCTGTCAGGAGCCCCCTGCACTTCTGCAGCTTTCTCTGTATCTTTGCTTAATAAACTTCTATCCCTTTATTCACTCTCCTTTGTCTGCAAGATTCATTCTTCAACTGTGTGAGACAAGAACCAAGCTCTTCCATATCAGCAAGACCTCCTGGGCCTCCAGTCAACAGAATCTTCCTCCTCAGGAGAAACTGGCCCCCATTTCTGCCCTTAAAAATCTTCACTTGCAAGCCAGCAGGGAAGTTAGGACTTTAGAGCATTAGTCATTTATTCTCATGGGTGAAGCCACACCAATAAATAGCCTGTCTTTCTTCACTGCAAAAGCTCACTGCCAGTTTTTATTGGCTTGCTATGCATCAGGTGGACAAACTTTCATTTGATTTAGCTATAAGAATGGCTGTAAGTGTATTGGTTGTTCACCCTCATGATCATGTGGCTGACTGGGAACTGTAGCTGCCCCTGCCCAGCGTCATAAGAGACTATTCAGCACCTTGGGCAGCTTACACATTTAAGCATCTGACTTGATTTCAGCTCAGGTCATGATCTCAGGGTCTTGAGATAGACCCCATATCAGGCTTTCTGCTTAGCTTGGAGTCTGCTTGAGATTCTTTCCCTCTGCTCCTTCCCCTGCTCAAACTTTCTCACTCACTCTCTCTCTCTCTCTCTTTCTCAAAACAAATAAATCACATCTTTTTTAAAAAATGAAACAGCATTGTACCATATATTGCTAGCCCAGAAAAAGATCAAAGTTCAAAATTCAAAGTACAGTTTCTATTTAATGTGAATTGCTTTCACACCATTGAAAAAAACAAAAAGTTATAAGTGGAAACATCATTAAGTCAGGAATTCTCTGTATAGGCAATTAGGTTAAATTTATTATGAGTTTTTAAGTCAAGTGAGCAAAAATAAATAATAGCACCACTTAGAAAATTCTGTAACCACATGACTCATGTGTGTTTGGGTCCCTTGTGATATGGAAAACAAAGCCAAGAAGAAAAAAATTAAATTTCCTTACTACTTAGAGTTCATTGACAAGTCCTTGAAATAGGCAGAGTGACCTTCCTTTGGGAGCTCAACTGCCTGATGTTAATGCTTTGCTAAGGGCAAAAGACAGTCTTAACCAACCCCCCAGGATCCTTTAAGTTACTTAAACATATAAAAATTCCTTTGGAAACTTGCTTTATCTCAAACCCCCCCCCCCCCCATATACATGTTGGCAACCATCCTGGCCCACTGATACATATCTGAAGAGTCTCATGACTGAGTTTTTTCTAAGCAGTAATAAATGATGTCTTCCTAACAAAGGATAACCCCCTCAGAATCCTGGAAACCTTGTATCCAAAATACCTGGGAGGTTTGCACTGTCCCTAACCCCCTCCCAACTTGAAATTATATAATCATCACCCATCCCAACCCCAGTGCAGCTCTTTTTGCCCACAGGTCCTGTCCCTGTGCTTTAATAAAACCACTTTCTTGTACCAAAGGTGTTTCAGGAATTCTTTTTTTGGCTGTTGGCTCCAAACCCCAACGTTTCCTACATCACCTTATGGTGCCTATTTTAAAAATATGATTGATTTTGGTTAAAAAAACAACACTGTACAAATAATAAGTGAAAGAGAAAATGTGTACAGACTCTGATAACAAAAAAGTATAATTATACTCAAGCCTAATTATTTCTTTTTCTGCCTCCCTAAAGTAATTGTATTTTTTCTTTCTTCCTACTTAGTTTTTCCAAATTGATCTTACTAGTGACTCTACGTTATACAAAACTGTCTGTGAAAAGGAGAAAAGTTTAAGAAATCTGCCTTCAATGATTATGAATTAGCTACTTTTAAGTAACTATTGACAAAGTCACCAAATACAAACTGACTAAATGAATTGTGTTATGTGATATAAAACAAGTAATTCACTTACAGTTCTTTTGCCCATAATACATGGTGGCTTTGTAATCAGCATTTCTGATGCCTTCCTGAAAGGAAATAATATTGTATCAAGAAAAAGACCTGATACATATCTAGCATTTAATGAGGTTAATTAAATGCTCTGTTCTTATCCCAAATAAGTTTCTTTTTTTCTTGCTGTAGGAAAGAAAATCAAGTCCAGTGTTTATCTCCAATAGTCAACTTCTTATATAAATTTTCATTCGCAATAAGCTCCCACTCAGGTATAGTGAAGTTAAGATCCTATAATCAATTTTGTTCTCTCTTCCTGACAAAGGGACAAGCGGAGCAGAATTTGTTCCCCCAAAATATGCTTTTTTTGGCATATTACTTAAGGATTACTTAAGATGATTATTTTTAAGTAGCAGTCCTTTGGAGAAGCTCTGAAAGCCAAGTCAAAGTTAATCCTTTTGTGAGAGACATTTACCTATATCAGGAAATCACCATTTGTAAGGGTATCCTCTCTCCCAGGAAGAGCAGGATGACCCTAAATCTCTCAAAACTCCTTAGCAATGGAGAAGGCAAGGACTTAAATCTAGATAACAACCTTACCCTTATTGGCTGTGCCTTTACTGTTAAGCCACCATAACCAGCTTTTTCTTCCCCCCCAACATCTTTTGTCTTTAGCTAAAGATATTGTTTAGGAGGGTGGCTTAGGCCATTTCAGGAGATTACTGTTTTCCTGAATATCTCCAATTTATATAAGAGGTATGCATGTTATTAGTCTTCTATATGTTTTTCTCCTGTTAATCTTTTATTACAAGGTGATGTCTCAACCAAGAACCTAGAAGGATTGAAGGAAAATTATTTTTCCTCCCCCACAGGCTTACAAAAGCTGCGTTTGGACCTCATGCAGTCTTATGAGAGGCATTCTCTTTATTTACAATGTAAGGAGTCATTGAAATGTAAAACTATCACGAAATTTTTAACAGTTATTTTTGTGCTATCATAGCCATTATTAAACTTATTAAGTAGAAATTATTTTAAAATAAGGAATAATTACTAGATAAAGTAGAAAACCATAGGGATGCAAGTTTGTAAAAATTCTAGGAAGAAATTTTAGAAGACATTTGAGGATACATGTTTGAACTTATTATAGATAAGTGTAGGGAAAATTAAGTTAGAAAAATAAATTATAAAGTAATGAAACTTGAAAATGAGATTTCACAGGCATTGCATATCCCACAATAAAAGGGTCATTAAACTGATTTGAAGTACTTTGAAGAAATGATAATCACCTTCTGGTGAGGTAAGATGGACTGGGGAACAGGAGGTAAAAAGATGATCCAGAAGAGAATAAACACTATGCAAATAAACATAAACATTATTTTGGGTACTAGAGGAAAATTACATTTAGGGAGGATGTCATATCAAAATTATCATCTATTAGGTATTATTTACCATACTAAATCTTAGTAATAAATTGTGGGGGGAGGGAGGGAAGGAAGGAAGGAAGGAAGGAAGGAAGGAAGGAAGGAAGGAAGGAAGGAAGGAAGGAAGGAAGGAAGGAAAAAAAAGAAAAGAAAGAAAGAAAGAAAGAAAGAAAGAAAGAAAGAAAGAAAGAAAGAAAGAAAGAAAGAAAGAAAGAAAGAAAGAAAAGGTAGTTCACTATTATCCAGTGAGAGGAGAAAGCAAATAGACATAAAAATGTCATACTTAGAAATTAATATTGTCTATGAAGTCAAGGTTCTCTGAGATTACCAAAAAAAAAAAAAAAAAAAAGAAAAAAAAAGAAAAAAAAAGAAGAGGGGGGTAGTTATTTAGATTAGAAAATCATAGAAAGTTTTCCTTGAAAAATTGACTTGGTAAGCGAAAACCTCATTAATGAGTATGAATTAGTTCTGCAAAAGAATTTGGAGCACAGAGTAGAGAGTCAAGTAATGGAGAGGTATGCTTCCAGCAAAGAGAGATGAAATTATAAAGGTCTAAAAGAATTGTCCAGACCCTGATTGAGAGCCAAAGTGGCTAGATAGGAAAGAATGGGTGAGATAACAAGAGAGTGGAAATACAGCTAGAAGGACATCATAGGGGCCAGGTCAAAGATTTTTAATTTTATTGTGATTGCAATTTAAAGCCAGTGAAAAGGTTTAATTAGAGAAATAATATCATGTGTTTTATATTTTACAATTATTTTGGCTGCTGTTAACAGATTAGATTCATTAGGAGAAAGAATAAAAGAGAATTATTCTAGAAGGTAAGGCAAAATGACTAAGAAAGGATGGTGGAGTGAGTGTAGAAATAAATGGCTAAATTTGAGATATTATATTTGAGCCAAAATTGACAGGATTGGCATTCGACTATAGATGATGGTTGTTCTACTTTCTTCTGTGAGCAACTGGGAGATGGTGGTTATTATTTACTGAGAAGCAGTTATTTATTGTTATGTATTGAAGACTAGAAGAGGAATAGATTTGTTTGCAGGTGATAGGCCTCAGGGTAGGCCAGCGCAGAGTATGCCACTTGGATGTATGGATTGTTTTGAGCTAAAGACAATCTGAGTCCAAAATATTTAGGAGGAGCCTTTTGCCTCTCCCTTCACTGCCTGAAAGAATTTAAATAGTGTCTCTTCCAGCAAGAGAGCTATCATCAGAGATAACTATAAAGGGTGTGTGCCAGGTGTGATAAACTAGGAGGATCTCAGCAGGGCCTGTTGAAATTCCTGTCTGTGTCCCATTGTCTCTGTATGGCATGGCAAATATTTGTTTACCAAACATTTAATCTTCTCATCTTCCTGTGAATTATCTCCCTCCCCTTTGAAGTCTCAGATACCTACCCCTTTCTTTGATCAAAATGGCATATAAGCTTCAAGTGCCTGTCTTTGTGCTTCTCAGATAAGTGAATACATTTGTTTTTCCTCATGTTTATCTGTCTTGGATCAATTTAATTAGTAGAAAAGCCAAAAGAATCTAGAAAGGTACATTTTTTTTTCCTCCCCTACCCAGACAGAATTAATTTTGGTCATGTTAGGACTGAATTTTTGAAACATCCAAATTTATATATATATATAACAGATTGTTGCTTTTGCATCCCAAAACTCAAAAGTGAAACCAGAACTAGTGATATATTTTTGGGAAAGGTCAGCATATAAATGGATTCTAATGGCATGGGACTCCATGAGCTAGGCAAAATAACTGTATAGCATGAAGGGGGTAAAAGCACAATATAAAGACCTGAGGTTGTATAAAAAAGAAATCACAAGGAAAAAAGAAGTGGAAGAAAATATAATGAAGATAGGAAAAACAGATACAAAGAACATGATATCATGAAATTGAATTAAAGACTACTTTAATACAAAAAAATTGGTCAAATTTATCAAATAAATTAAACTTTGCTAAGAAGTTAAATAAGACCTAGAATAAGAAATGTATTTGACAACATGGAGGAATTATTGGTAACATCAGCAAGAGCAGAGGACAAATGGAGTTGGAGTAAATAAAACTTGCTATATATACTTTTTTTATGAAGAGAGGGAACAACATAACATTCTTTAATTACCTTATAAGCACAAATTAATTATATACCTTCATGTATGTAAAGGATATCAAGGTACTAAATATCTTTTTCTTAAAGATATTATTTATTTATTTATTTATTTGAGAGAGAGAGAAAGCCTGCACACACAAGTCAGGGGAGGAGTCCAGGGAGAAGGACAAGCATATTCCATGCTGAGCATGGAGTCCAATGTGGGTTCAGTTTCACAACCCTAAGATCATGATTTGGACAAAATCAAGAGTCAGACACTTAACCAACTGAGCCACACAGGTGCCCCTTAACTATCAGTTGAAATTAGAATCTACTTGGTTTACTTTTCCTTAACTTGTATGCCTATAATATTTTAAAAATACAATCATTTTTCATTTTACAAATTGCCATATAACTGTCCTTGAAAAACACAACTATAGGTTTTCTGATAATCATGGAGGGAATGAAAATAAAGATAATATGAATCTACCAAATACTGATTTCAAAAAGTAAACAGAATGAAAGTCAATAAATATTTGAACTAAAAAGATTTTAGACATTCTGAAGTCCACTTCTAATTTAAGAGATAAGGAAATTAAGGTACCAAAAGAACACCCCTTTATCAGTCCACGATATTGAAAAATATAAAATTATCTGTGCTATTCTGATAAAATAACATGCCCTGAATTCAAGAAGTATTAATAATAATATTACTCAGAAATTAAACTTCTGTTCTTCTAGAAACAAACACAAAAAAATGACAACACACTATCTAAAGAGTTCTTAAACTGATGATTTCAAAATTGGCCTACCACAGGGAGTAAGTATCCATTTGTCTATTAAACTATATGGGTGGCTCAGCGGTTTAACGCCTGCCTTCGGCCCAGGGCATGATCCTGGAGACCCAGGATCGAGTCCCACATCGGGCTCCCTGCATGGAGCCTGCTTCTCCCTCTGCCCGTGTCTCTGCTTCTCTCTCTCTCTCTCTTTGTGTGTCTTTCATGAATAAATAAATAAAATCTTAAAAAAAAAACTATAAAAAATACATATTCTTTTACATTTCAGAAACATTTCATGGGCAGTTGGTGAAATGGAATTTACTAGTTGACTAGGCAGGAATACTCTCCTCTGATTTTCATTCACTGACCACAGGAATGCTGGTGGTAAAACCTGATGACATTGTATGCACTGTAGCTTTTCAATGGAGTGTGCTTCAGTTTTAAGTAAGACCTGGCTCTGTGCTTTACTTATCTGTTCTCATGATTGTGGACCAGATTTGCATCTACATTTTGAAGAGTTCTTAGGAAGATTCTCAATAACCAAATGAGATAATTTATAGAAAAACACGCACTTGGTTTGGTGAAACATGATATCATTTTTATACATTACTTTTCACTTTAATATTTTAATGTAAAGGGAGTCATCAATAAAATTCTGATTTTCTAGCTGCACTGGGTAGTTTTAAGAAAAAGGGGCTAACAAATAAGCCCATTAATATTAAGGACAAAGTAACATGGTTTCCACAAAGATTAATTTTCATTGATTTAGGAAGATTGTTTTGTTTTGTTTTTGAGATAGGAAGAAAGAAAGAAAAGGGGAAAGAAACATCAGTTTGTAAAATATAGATTTTTCAGAAAATTCTTTTCAGAGTCTCTTTCCTACTGATCTTTTTAATGTAAAACAAAATTAAAAAAAAAAAAAACAACTTTTAGATACATATGAAGTAACTTTGATCATATAACTTGGAAACCCAAAAGATTTGGCTCTATCTTGGTATCTGGATAACCTTTACTAAAGTAGAAAAACTTCTTTAAATTTAGTTTCCTTGAAGACAAACTGAAGTTAAAAATCCTTATATTCCTCACATTGTTATGAAGAGAATAAACATCTTATGAGCTAAAAAATATTGTTTACATGAGGTATGGCTTACCAGTATTTTTTAATCTCTAATGATTTTAGAAAATAGTAATAAAATTTTTTGAAGCAAACTAATTAAAATTAAATTTGAAGTAGCCCAAATATAAAATATAGTCATGTGGATTCATTATTGCTCTAATGAATTCTCATTAATTTAAGATTTATTCATACATTGAGCCAAAATTTGTTTTACACAATATTGATATGAAACTAGATTTTTAAAAAAAATTATTTATTTATTCATGAGAGACACAGAGAGAGAGAGGCAGAGACATAGGCAGAGGGACAAGCAGGTTCCCTGTGTAGAACCCGATGTGGGACTTGATCCCAGGACCCTGGGATCACACCCTGAGCCAAAGGCAGGTGCTCAACCACTGAGCCACTCAGGCATCCTGAAACTAGATTTTTAAAATTTGTTGTTATGGGGCAACTGGGTGTCTCAGTCAAGCATCTGGTTTGGGCTCAGATCATTATTCCCAGGTCCTGGAATGGAGCCCAGAATTGGGCTCCCTGCTCAGTGGGAAATCTACTTCTCCCTCTCTTTTTGCCCCTCTCCCATTCATTCTCTCTCAAATAAAATCTTCAAAATTTGCTGTTATAAATGTATTCATAAAAATATAGTTATTTTTAGCTATACTTCTTTTCAAAATATTTGACATTATCAGTTGTGGCTGTGGTTGGTAGACTTTAGGAGGGGCAGCAGACCTGGCCAGAGAGACCTGGCAGGCCAGAAAAGACTAATATGATATAGTCAACATGCTAAATGGGAAAAAAAATATGCAGCCAAGAATATTTTATCCAGCAAGGCTATCATTGAGAATAGAAAGAGAGATGGAGTTTCCAAGACAAACAAAAATTAAAGGAATTCATAAACACTAAAACAGATCTGCAAGAATTATTAAAGGGGACCCTTTGTGTGGAAAGAGAGAGTAAAGGTACCAAAGACCAGAAAGGAACAGTGACAATCAAGAGAAACAGCGACTTTATAGGTAATATAATGGCACTAAATTCATATCTTTCAATAATTACTCTGCATGTAAATGGACTAAATGGTCCAATCAAAAGACATAGGTTATCAGAATGAATAAAAAAAAAAAACAACCCCCATCCATATGCTACTTACAAGAGACTCATTTTAGACAGAAAGACACCTCCAGATTGAAACTGAGGAGATGGATAACCATTTATCATGCTAATGGACACCAAAAGAAAACTGAAGTAGCCATACTTATATCAGACAATATAAGTGGATTTTAAATCAAAGATTGTAGTAAGAGATGAAGGACACTATATCATAAAAAAGGGTCTATCCAGCAAAAATATCTAACAGTTGTAAATATTATGCCCCTAACTTGATGCAAATATATAAATCAATTAATAATAAATTTAAAGAAACTAATTGACAATAACATAATAATGTTAGTATATATTATATATATTATATATAATAATATATATTATAATATATATTATATGCATAACATAATAACATAGTAGGGAAATTTAACACCCCATTCACAGCAATGGGTAGATCATCTAAGAAGAAGATCAACAAGGAAACAAAGGCTTTGAATGACACACTGTACCAGATAGACTTAATAGATATATTTAGAATATTTCATCCCACAGCAACATAACACACATTCTTCTCAAGTACACATGGAACATTCTCCAGGATAGATCACATATAGGTCACAAATCAGAACTTAAAGTCAACCACAAGAAAAAATTTAAAAGGACCACAAATACATGGAGGCTAAAGAATATCCTATTAAGGAATGAAAGAGTCAACTAGGACATTAAAGAACTTAAAAATTCATGGAAGCAAATGAAAACACAACAGTTCAAAACCTTTGAGATGCGGCAGTTCTAAGAGGGAAGTATATGGCAGTACAGGTTTTCCTCAAGAAGCAAGATAAGTCTTAAATACACAACCTACCTTACACCTAAAGGAGCTGGAACAAGAACAGCAAATAAAGCCTAAATCCACTGGGAGAAGAGAAATAAAAAGATTATAGCAGAAATCAATGATACAGAAATAAACAAACAGGAGAACAGATGAGCAAAAGTAGATGATTCTTTGAAAGAATTAGCAAGATTGATAAACCTTTAGCCAGACTTATCAAAAAGAAAAGAGAAAGGACTCAAATAAATAAAATCATGAATGAAAGAGGAGAAATCACAACCAACACTGAAGAAACACAATTATAAGAGAATAATATGAATTATTGAAGAGAATAATATGAGCTATACCAACAAATTAGGCAATCTGAAAGAAATGGATAAATTCCTAGAAACATAGAAACCACCAAAACTGAAATAGGGAGAATAGAAAAGCTGAACAGATCTGTAACTAGCAAAGAAATTGAATCAGCAATCAAAAATCTCCCAAGTGTCAAGGGCCAGAAGGATTCCCAATAGAATTCCACCAAACATTTGAAGAATTAATGCCTTTTCTTCTGAAATGGTTCCAAAAAATAGAAATGGAAGGAAAAACTTACAAATTCATTATTGGAGTCCAGAATTACCTTGATCCCCAAAACTAGACAAAGACCCCACTAAAAAGGAGAATTATATATCCCTGATGAACATGGATGCAAAATTTCTCAACAAGATACTAGCCAAAAAAATCCAACAGAACATCAAAAGGATTATTCACCACAGCCAAGTGGAATTTATTCCTGGCCTGCAAGTTTAGTTCAACATCTGCAAATCAATTAATGTGACACATCACATTAATAAAGAAAGGAAAGACCCATATGATCCTCTCAGTAGATACAGAAAAAGCACTTGACAAAAGACAGCCTCCATTCTTTTCTTTTAAAAAAATATTTTATTTATCAATAAGAGACAAAGAGAGGCAGAGACATAGGCAGAGGGAGAAGCAAGCTGTGGGGACCCTGATGTGGGACTGAATCCCAGGACCCTGGGATTATGACCTGGAGGGAGCCTGATGTGGGACTCAATCCCAGGACCCTAGGATCATGACCTGAGCCAAAGGCAGATGCTCAATCACTGAGCCACCCAGGTGCCCCAACAGCATCTATTCTTGATAAAAACTCTTCATAGTGTAGGAATAGAAAGAACATACCTCAGCATTATAAAGGCCATATACAAAAGACCCACAGGAAATATCATCCTCAAATGGAAAAATTGAGAGCTGTTTTCCTAAGGTCAGGAACAGGACAAGGATGCCCATTCTCACCACTGTTGTTTAACACAGTAATGGAAGTCCTAGCCTCAGCAATCAGACAACAACAACAACAAAAAAAATAAAAGGCATCTAAACCAGCAAAAAAGAAGCCAACCTTCACTCTTCATGGATGACACAACACTCTATGTAGAAAACTGGAAAAATTCCACCAAAAAATTGCTATAACTGATACAGGAATTCATCAAAGTTGCAGGATATAAAATTAATGCTCAGAAGTCTGTTGCATTTCTATACACTAATAATAAAGCAGCGGAAAGAGAACTCAAGAAATTGATCCTATTTACAATTGCACCAAAAACCATAGGCTACCTAGGACTAAATCTAACCAAGAAGGTAAAAGACCTGTACTCGGAAAACTATAGAATACTTATGAAAGAAATTGAGGAAGACAAAAAAAAAAAAAAAAAAAAAAGGAAAAATGTTCCATGATCATAGATTGGAAGAGCAAATATTGTTAAAATGTCTATGCTACCCAAAGCAACCTATACACTCAATGCAATCCCTATCAAAATACCACCAGCATTTTTCACAGAACTGGAGCAAACAATTCTAAAATTTGTAAAAATACCGCAAATAGCCAAAGTAATGTTGAAAAAGAAAACCAAAGCTGGAGGCACAAATCCAGACTTTAGTGTGTATTACAAAGCTGTGATCATCAAGACACTATGGCACTAGTGCAAAAACAGACACATAGAACAATGGAGCAGAATAGAGAACCTAGAAAGAGACCTTCAACTCTATGGTCAATTAATCTTTGACAAAGCAGGAAAGAATATCCAATGGAAAAAAGCCAGTCTCTCCAACAAGTGTTGGGAAAATTGGGCAGCTATATGCAGAAGAATGAAACTAGACCACTTTTTTTTATGCCATATACAAAAATAAATTCAAAATGAATGAATGACCTAAATGTGAGAAAAGAATCCATCAGAATCCTAGAAAATATAAGCAGCAACCTTTTTGACCTTGGCCACAGCAAGTAATTGCTAGACACATCTTCAAAGGTGAGGCAAACAAAACCAAAAATGAAGTATTGGGACTTCATCAACAATAATAATAAACAATCAACAATAATTAAAAGGCAACCTACAGAATGGGTGAAGATATTCACAAATGACATCAGATTGGCTCTTATCCAAAATCTATTAAAGAACGTATCAAACTTAGCACCCAAAGAAACAAAAGGTCCAGTCAAATAAAGGGCAGAAAACATAAACAGATGTTTCTTCAAAGAAGACATCTAAATGGCTAACAGACACATGAAAAAATACTCAGCATTATTCAGCATCAGGGAAGTACAAATCAAACCTACAATGAGATACTACCTCATACTGGCCAGAATGGCTAAAATAAACAACTCAAGAAACAGCAGATGTTGGTGAGGATTCGGAGAAAGGGGAACCCTCATACACTGCTGGTGGGAATGCAAACTGGTACAGACACTCTGGAAAACAGTTTGGAGGTTCCTCAAAAAAAGTTAAAAATATAAAAATAGAACTACCCCACGAGCCAGCAATTGACTAGGTATTTATCCAAAAGATACAAGGATACAAACATAGTGATTAGAGTTCCATTGACAGATGAATGGATAAAAAAGAGATTATTTTATACATGTATATTTGTATGTATATATACATATATACATATTTTATGTATATATACTCACATATATATTTTATATCTATATATAAAATAGAATACTACTCAGCTATCAAAAAGAATGCAATCTTGCCATTTGAAATGACATGGATGGAACTAAGGGATATTATGTAAGTGAAATAAGTCAGTCAGAGAAAGATAAATACCATATGACTTTACTCATATGTAGAATTTAAGAAATGAAACAGATAAACATAGAGGAAGGGAAAGAAAAGTAAAATAAGATGAAAAGAGAGAGGGAGGCCAACCATAAGAGACTCTTAACTATAGGAAACAAACAGGGTTGCTAGAGTTGAAGTGGGTGGGGAGATAGGGTAATTGGGAATGGGCATTAAGGAGGGCACGTGATGTAATTAGCACTGGGTGTTATATGCAACTGATGAATCACTAAATTTTACCCTGAAACTAATAATACACTATATGTTAACTCGATTGAATTTAAATTTTAAAAATTTAAGAAAAAATATTGTAACTTCCACCTTGTTGATATTCTCTATCACTCTCTCAGTTTGCATGCTTTGTTAAAGCAAGCAATGGAGGAAGTCTCCAGGCAAAAGCCAGCAAGGAGCTGAAACCCAACAGACAACAAGAAATTGAATTTGATCAAGACTACATGAACTTAGAAGCCAACCTTAGCTCAAACCTTTAGAGACTCCAGCCCTACAGAACACCTTGACTTTAGGCTTGTGAGAGATCCTGGAAGTGAGGACCCAGCTAAGCTGTGCTGGATTCCTAATACACAGAAATAGAAAATGTGTTGTTGTTGTTGTTGTTTTAAGTTAAGTCTGTGATAGTTTGTTGCTAAGCGATTGATAATATAATGTCCTTAGAATGTATGGTACAGATGTTGAATAACTGCATTAGTGAAAGTTTTCTCACACATGTAATTATATAAAGTGTATTGTGTAGTGTGGATTACCAATTTTTTTCTAATTGACTAAGGAAGTTATCTCTTGAGATTTTTTTTCTCACTTCAAACACAGTTTTGAAATGTAAGGTTTTGCTAAGATCATTTGTAAATACAAATTTGAGAAATAATGTTTCAGAGTTGAGGTAGTTAGAAAAATTTAAAAAGTACCGAATGAAGCACATCTCATTTTTTTAAGTCAGTGTTTTTTAACACAGTCACAGATTTATTGAAATAAGAACATTTCCTCAAAACTTGTTTTTTTCAAAAACTTCAATGTGAAATGTCTTTTATTAAACACAAATTCATGAAGTAACTAAAGAATCATTAGAAGACTGTGATTTGAGAAGAAGTAAAAACCTACCAGTAAATTTAGCATATCTGTCCAGTTTTTGATCAAGCAAAAACAGTCCACATATTGCTTAAAGGTATACATGTATGCCCCAGGCGTACACAGTACATGCTATTTCACAGTTTGAAAGAAAAAATAAAAACTGTCACTAGGAAGACTGCCACTAGCAAAGGAAAAAATAAAAGAAAAATATGCCTTTATAAAATATAAATTAGATGCTGTTTTCAAGCTTCTTGTTTGGACTACATTACATAAAATATGAAATGACTAAAGAAAAGAAAATGTAGCAATTTGAAATTCTTGACAAAGGACTGTGTGGATAAATATATATTTATAAATATGTTATGCATTTCTTATTATAGATTACACATTATAGATTATATAGGAAGAGGTCATTTTTATTGTATAAATGTACTATTGAGCATAAGGAAAATCAAGCATGAAAAGCAGATAAAATACAGAGGATATTGAGATGTTTTTATATCTAAAGTCTTATTACTTTTTATTCTGTTGACATAAAAATAAATGTATTTTATATGAACATGAAGCAGTACAAAAGAAAAAGTAAATAATATATAAACTGTATCTTTTTAAGATGGCTGTTTGCCTTATGCAATTATATGCTGGAAGCATTTAATAGAGAAAAAAATAGAGTTCTAGAATCCAATCCAAAATGGTGGTTAGAATCTTGCAGGCTACTGTAAATATTATCAAGATAATACATTTAAAATGTTTAGAAAAGGGCTCCTGGCTGGCTCAGTCGGTGGAGCAGGAGACTCTTGTTCTCAGTGTTGGGAGTTCAAGCCCCACATTGGGTGCAGAGATTACTTCAAAATACTAAAAAATGAATTAAAAATGAATAAAACGCTTAGAAAAATACCTGACAGTTTGAAAACAAAATGTAAAATGTAATGTCTAATAGAAATAGTCTGAGATTATCTACTATATATATATAGTATGTTTATATATATTGTTATATATATAGTAGATAGTATAGATTATATATATATATATATATATATATGGTTATGTACATTTTCAGTATAGTATTATTATTTAGTTATATCCAAGTTTTTATTTCACGTACATTAGGAGCATTTAGGAATATTTTTACATAAATTTTGTTAATGAAAATTGAAAGTGGTAAGGCACACTCAATTCTAGGAATATAAGTAATGTGAAATCATTCTTGGCTGGCATTTATTCATCCTTTATTTTCTAGAATTAGTCACCATTACAACTATACAATAGTTCATATATGCCTACTTACAAAATAAGGCTGCTCAGTGAGATCATTCACTTATCCTCATCTTCTTAGAATAGATTTCCTTTTCCCTAGTTCATCACTTGAGTGTTTTGTCTACTGTCTCTGAAATATTACAGTAATTCATGTTTCCTTTCAGCTCTAATCTCTACCTCAAATTATTTAATGCCTTATATCATCTTCCAACTACTTAAGTTAGTGGATTACATTTATTTTTAAGAGACTTTGTTGAGGGCAGCCTGGGTGGCTCAGCAGTTTAACGCTGCCTTCAGCCTGCAGGACCTGATCCTGGAGACCTGGGATCAAGTCCCACATTGGGCTCCCTGCATGGGGCCTGCTTCTCCCTCAGCCTGTGTCTCTGCCTCTCTTTCTCTCTCTCTGTCTCATGAATAAATAAATAAAATCTTTAAAAAAATCCTTAAAAAAAAAGAGACTTTGCTGAAAGTTTATTTTTAATTCAATAATTATGGCCAAGTTCATATTTACTACTGAATTATGATGCCAACTAATAAAGTAGCTTTAATTGATTGTAAATATTACATTCCTCATATTTTTATAATTATTCTCCAAATTTTAGGGATTCCCTTCCTATATAACCACGAAAACATTCATGATATCTTAGAACCCTCTATTACTGAAAAAATTAAACAAAAAGGAAAAATTTGTATAAAGTACATTACATAAAAGTATTTTAATTATATATACATATGGTTACATATATTTGTATAAAGTACATTACATAAAAGTATTTTTAATTATATATACATATGGTTACATATGTATATTATATATTTATATAATATGAAGAATGTGTATTTCTTCCTTATATATGTGTATATACGTATTAATGGTGATTAGAAAAAAATTTAAGAACTGTATACTTATTTATAGAAGAAAATAATAATATACATTTTGAGATCACAATAAAATATGCCTCTGTGTTTTTAAAAGAAATCACATCTATTGTTTCCATTTTTAAATTTGTTTCAAGGCAGAAACTGAATGTAACTCTGCTGATCTTTAAACAACCAAAGAGCTTGATAGCATTTGTTAGACTTTTCCATTTTACTCAGCTCTCACCACTAGAATGTTTCATATACCCTTGTAATATTTCCATATAAGAAAACCAAGATTAAAGTATTCTGTGCTTTTGTGTGGCTATTTAAGCAAAGAAGTGACATCTAGCTAATTTTCACTATTAAAGGTAACACATAGATGTGGAGAATGGATTGAACAGGGATAGCAAAAAGTAGCAGGTAATGTGTTAGGAGTTCACTGGTGAGGTTTAGAAGAAAGAAAAAAAATGTGTTGAGATTAGGAGAGATCAAGCAAAAGTATAGAAGGAAAGGATTCAAGATAGATAATATGGGTGTCAATACCAGTTGGATTTACTGAGGTGAGGAATTAAAGCAAAGGAAAAATTAAGGCTGACTCCTAGTCTTTTGATTTGAACAAACAGAAAAATGATAATGACACTTACTGAGATTATAAGGAACTGGATTTTGGTTTTTCAGTGGGTATGGTAGATTGTATTTTCTAAAACTGGCATAGTAACATTTCTAATCCCATATGTGCTTCCAGTAATTTGCAACTGCCAGCTAGAGGTATAGACTATTTCCCCTCTTTTGTACCTGGTTGGATCATTGTGACTGCACTGATAAATAGAACGCAATGGAAAGAATGCTGCTTGACTTCTGAGGCTAGGTTATAAAAGCAAATCTCACTCCCAGGAGGCTTGCCCTTGGAAACCAGTCATCAGGTTACAAGGACCATAAGGTGCACTGAAAGGCCTGGGTAGGCACTCAAGTCAATGGCCTTAGGGTCTTAGTCAAAAGCCACCATCAACCACCTGACATTGAGTGAATGGGCCTTCAGATAATTCCAGATTCCAGACTTTAGGGTGCTCCCAGCTGACACCAAGTGCCACACAGATGAGATATCTCTACCAAGACCGCCCAAATGGTAGACTTGTGAGTAAAATAAATGTCATTCATCGTTCTTTAAGCCACCAAGCTTTGAGGTTGTTTGTTATACATCCATAGTGACTCGAACCGTTGGTTGGTTGGTGTTTTTGTTATTACTGAGTGTACTGTGTGTATGTGTGTGTGTATATGCACATATGCATGTGCATGTGCTTTGGGAAGGAATTCAGTTGATGCATCTGATCAATTTTGATCATGTACCTGAGAGATGTGCAAGTTGATATGCCAGATATGCTGTAGGATATGAGTTTGGAAATTAAAGGAAAACATTGACTCAGATACAAACATAAGAGCACTAGTATAGATTATAAATAAAATCACCTAGACATAGTGTAGATTAGTTGATTTTTTAAAAGTAGTTTTAAAAAGTTACATAGATGGGGCATCCCAGGTGGTTCAGCAGTTTAGCGCCACCTTTTCAGTCCAAGGCCTGATCCTGGAGACCCGTGATCAAGTCCCATGTTGGACTCCCTGCATGGAGCCTGCTTCTCCCTCTGCCTGTGTCTCTGCCTCTCTCTCTCTCTCTCTCTCTCTCTCTCTCATGAATAAATAAATTTTTTTTTAAAAAAGTTACATAGAAAAATTGTTCAGTAAAATCATCATTGCTTTGGTCTCCAAATTATTAAAATTCAAGTATTAGGTACAAGCACTCAATATATTTCTGCAATGAGAATAAAATTCAATAATAATAACAGACATCGTTTATTTAGTTTACTACATATCAAATACTATGCTATATTGTTAAGTTACACATATATATGATCCAATTTCACCATCAGATCATCAAAAAACTAAGTTTTTTGGTTTTAGTTTCCTTCATTTAAATTACATGGAAATTAAGGCAAAGAGAGGACTGTAAGGACTCATGTAAGCAGTAACTAGTAAACCTGTTTTGGCTGAATTCTGTGTGACTCCAGGTAAATTATGCTGGCCTCTACTCATAAAATTTTCATATGTTCATATCTAGAATGGTTTTCCTATTGCCTATATAAGTACACATTTTTTTTTTATTCTGTAAATTTCACATATCGGATGTTAATACTACAAAAGTTGAGAAGAAAAGATATTTTAGAATATTCTATATCCTATACATTGCCCAATGACTGCTGAATTTTCTTTTCCTCACAATTGATTTATCATTTGCAGTTTGAGTCTCCTTATTGACTTTTTAAAAAAATTTTAAACTATTTTTTGTGAAGTTTGAAAAGAATATATAGGTATTTTTCAGAAATAAGTAATAAAAACTATTACTTTTTCTTTGACATTATATTGCATTTCTCTTTAATTGCTTAAAGGATAAAATATAACATTGTATCTGGTAAACCTGAGAATTTAACAATGGTAGAAAGTATAAAATATGGAGAGAAATATAGTGCTCTGAAATAGGACAAGCAATTTATGGTCTGCCACAAGAGTGACAAATTTGATACTCAACTACTATACCAGCTGCATTAGTTTCTATTGTATTTCTTTATATAAATTAGGAAAATTTAAACAAACAGAAACCATGAAAAATAAAACATCTTCATTTTTGACATTTTTTTTATTTTTTAATTTTTTAGAAAATTTTATTTATTTATTTGAGAGAGAGCTTAAGCAGGGGGAGCGTCAGAGGGAGACAGCCAAGCCGACTCCCTGCTGAGCATGGAGCCTAAATTGGGGCTCAACTTGGGGTAGGATCCCAAGACCCAGAGATCATAACCTAAACCAAAGTAGATGCTTTGACTGAACTACCCAGGCACCCCTCACATTCTTTTAAAGAATTCAGTCTCTGACCACCTTAAAAGTATAGCAACTTTGCAGAATCTGAAAATACGTGTCTTGCTCTTTCTGTTGGTGACCACCAGAGTTGCCAAGGAATAAAAAATATAGGACTGTTTTTAAAATGTAGCAGTCTATTTAGTATTTCTTTCCTCCTAAACACCAATTTCATATTTTGATCCATGGTAAGTTTTAAGAATTTTTTTTAAAGATTTTATTTACTTATTCATGAGAGACAGAGAGAGAGAGAAAGAGGCAGAGACACAAGCAGAGGGAGAAGCAGGCTCCATGCAGGGAGCCTGATGTGGGACTCAATCCTGCGTCTCCAGGATCACGCCTTGGGCTGAAGGTGGCGCTAAACCACTGGGCCACCAGGGCTTCCCAAGTTTTAAGAATTTATAGGCCCTATTTGTGTTGTATAAACATAATGTTTATTGACAATGATGACAATTTCTGCCCTTCTGCTTCAAATATTTTGCATTTCAACACTCCTTATAGGAGAATATCAAAGGTTAAGCTATAAACTCAGCTTCAGTGGGAAGGGTTCAAACCTCCTGAGTTTGACTTTAGAACTTAAGTCTGTTTCTTAGCAACTTTCAATGCTCTTCAACAGCTCTGAAGAGTTAAAAGTACTACTTTATAAATTAAGATCTCTATGCCTGGAAAATATTTAGATTTCCAGTTATAATTTCATTGTGTTTCATTCTTCCAAATCTTAATAGCAATAATTCAAATAGTGGCAAATATATTTAGTTATATTGTCCAAGCTAAGTATTTTTTATGACTACTCTTTTATTCTAATATGCTCTTTTTCCCTTTTTGATGGTTTATTTATGCTTATCACATACACATCTTCCCTTATGTGAGACAGAAAAGGTAAATAAAAAGAGGTCATAGATATGAAATTCTGGGAAAACACTATGATGTTCCCCCTTGTTTATTTTATTATATCTTAATAAGTGGAAAATAGAGCAATGGATGCTTGTTGGCCTGAAAGAAAAAAAATACAAAGAAAGTTTCTGCTATGTTGCTAGGCTATAGCAATACAACACCAAAATAAGTATTGACAAACACATTGAACAAACCTATTGATTTCTCCACATGATGTCAGATGATGATATTGATGGATTTTTTTCCACTAAATTATCTGGTTTCTGGTTCATGGGCATGGTAACTTCTATGTTACAATTAACTATTATAAATTTACTTAACTATTAATAATTATGTCTAAATACAATGAAAGTTCAATCAAATCAATTTCATTTTTCTTCAAAAATTTATCAAACACTGTAAAATCTAAAGATACAGCCAACATTTAATTCAGTTTCCAGAGATTTTTCATACATACATATATATCATGATCATATTCCTTTTCTTTTTAAGATTTTAATTATTTATTTATTTTAGATAGAGAGAGAGCAAGCAGGGGAAGGGGCAGAGGGAGAGGAAGACTCCTTGCTGAGGATGGAGACCAATGTGGGGCTCAATCTCAAAATACTGAACTCATAACCTGAGCTGAAATCAAGAGTCATACACTTAACTAGCTGAGCCACCCAGATGCCCCACATCACGGTCATATTCTAAGATCAATTTAAATGTTTGCATTAATCCTCTCCATGAATGTTCAAACCACATATGGTCTGCTTTCTTATACACATAACGAAATTAGCTAGGAGTCATGAAAAAATTGATACATCTAGAAATCACAATTTAAAAGAAATATAAACAAAAAGAATAATCCATACCACTGATAAATGAGTTAAATTGCCTAATTCTAAATGAATCCCATAGAAATGGGCCAAAACAGAGCAAGCTAAAATTTTCTTAGGGGAGCTCTCATAACTTCCATTTATTTTGCAATATCTCTAACTCTAGTCACTTCTGAAGGCAATGTGCGAATTTGGCACAAAAAATTTTAGATGGACATGTTTAGATCCCAATAGCTATTTTGAGGGACTGAACCAATAGATCCAGTTAAAAGCTAGTTGATCATTTCCCCTCACGTCTAACATATATTGTGCATTATTTCTGGTAATAATATGACTGTTAGCAATGCAGCATAGTGGTTGGGATAACAAATTTTGGAGTTGGCCATATGTGATTTTCAGAGTCATCACAACTTTCAAATTCCTTGCCTTTAAGATAGATTACTTATTCTGTGTCATCTACTCAGTCCCTCACACTTAAAACTTTGTACTGATTTTGAACCTTTCCCAAAGATTCCTGACATCAGAGGAAATCCTCTTCCCTTTTTGTTAGGCATCTCTCATTAATTCTTTCCTTTCTATAGTTATAAATTTCTTCTGTCACTATCCTAATCAAAGCCCTTATCAAAATAAATCTAGGTTACTATACTGGGTCCCCAACCAGTGTCTGGGTAGTAGATTCAGTTCATGGAGGTTCTTCAATTCCCTGACTCACATTTATCCTGTCACACCCTCTGCCATGGGACACTGTGGTAACTACTAGGATTGGCAATCTATTCTTTCCTACTCCATTGATGTCGAGCATGCTTTGAACGATGAATGGAGAAGGAAGTGAAAATAACTAGTTTGGAGCTGAGGCTTTAAGAATCAGAAGGTGTGTGTGTTTGTGCCTTGTGTTATTGTGAAGAGAAAAGAAATGTCCCTGGTGCCTCTGATCCCAGGGTGAGATATTTGTGGGGGCACACTTGAACCCAACCTGCAGTCTGTAGCAAACCTAGACAATTTGTAGCCTGAAAAGAAATGCTTCAGCTGACCTGCAAAACTATGAAAAAGAAGCTACAAACATTTATTGTTGTGAGCCACTAATATTTTGAGGCCCTTTGCTGTATAACAAAAACTAATACTCTGCCTTTAGGCGCTCTTTGCTCTGTTTGATAGAATGCATCTCTGCCAGTTTTAACCTCCTATAATACAACTGGAACTCTCCTGCCTACTGCTTACATGTTTTATCGTTCCCAACCACCTAATGATAAATCCAAATGTTTTAACTTGATCATTCACAACCTGGCTACCACTTACCTTTCCTGACATATCTCAAATATATCTGAAAATGAACCTATTCATCCCAACACACTGATGGATTCATTTCTCCAAAAGCATTTATTATCTATTTCCTTGTTTACTCCATGGCTCATTACTCACCTTCTTTCTTAAAGTATTCTTCTCCTTTCTCAAGGAATAAATACCTGAAAGTATTAAAATATTTGTAAATAATAGTTGCTTCTTACATAGAATATCAAAGGTATTTTGTAAACCTTGTAGGATTAGACTGTTTATATCAAAATAAGTGCTAAGTGAAGGGCACCCTCTGCCCTTCACTCCTGAAATCCTGTAAGTCACAAATATTGAGCGTAATTTTAATATAGTTTAAGTGGCTCCTACACATATGGCCCTTTAAGGGTGCTCCAAATAGACACGACTGTCTTAAGTATGTTGACCATGTCACCTATGTGTTTAAAAAGCAATCAATCACATGACTATGCATCTCAAGTGAAAATAGAAATGAGAGAAGATAAAAACTATTCATTTTTCCTCAGATCTAAAGAAGTTATTAAGATATTTACTTCTGCTTTGATCTATAATAATATGATAAATATTTTTCTTCAGTTGTTTCTTAGTGTTTGGACCACACTTGAGACTTTCAGGTCTCCAGCCTGATACTACATATCTTAATTGCTTTCTGCCAAATCACAAAGGTGTACCCAACTGCCCCACACATGAATATTCTATCCTATGAAATTTTTCCTTGTTGAAATGACTCCTTTCACATGGTATCTTTTATCCAAATCTGCTATTTAAATTGATATATCTGAATCCCCTAGCTAGACACTAAACTTTGAAAAGTCAGACTAGTACTTTGTAACTCCAACCTAAATGATATCTTACATATTATAGGCAGAATATAAGAGGAGAAAGAGTGCAGGATTTGTACCCATAAAGAACTAAGTGCAAAATGTGAGTCTCTCTGTTAATTTTAGTAATTTAAGTTGTCAAAATCTCCAAGTCCCAGATTAATCCTATTTGAAAGTTGGGAAATGTGTGTGTGTGGGGAGATGTACAGGTACTAATACCCAATACATCTGGGACAAGGTATTTGCTTAACAGCTCTTAGTTATCAATCCCACTTCACTTGCCTCAAACTCTAAAAGGGTTGAACTTTTTCACATGAGTTATGATTCATTGTGGGAGCCCCCATGTCTATCAAGTTGCTCTAGTTTATGATTAAGAGTCTAAATTGTTTATCATTTTTGAGGACTTCTTTTCACCAGGATTTCAGTACCCCATTGCTATCTCCAGCAAATTCCAACCAGAAATCAAAGAACACAGACTCGACTGGGCTGTCCATAGAAATGCAGAACAGATAACCTATGCATCACGGCAAAGACTTACACTATGTATCTTCCAGACTTAGAGGGTAAAGTATCTGTTAAATTGGGAGAAAAACTGAAAAGGAAATGAGCATACCATTTTTGTCTGATTTTAATTTAGATGTTCTTTCTTCACATAGATTAAAATTGACAAAAGTTATATTTTATCTAACTAGGTAACAGCCTGAAAGAAATTTAAATAGGGCTGCTTTAACAATACTCTGTCAACTTTCAAAGCTCTGATATTCATAGAGTAATGCCATTGGGGAGCTTTGATAGCTCAGACCGCCTGCCAGGCACTCAATACATATATGACAACAATTGATTAAGCCACAGATGCAGTTCAACGATTAGGCCCCACACACCTCTCATGCCATATCAGTAACAAACAGCTGTTTGTTTACTCTATCAAAAATCATGAACTTTAGCATTAATGCGGTGACCATAGAATACATGTCATTGTCTGAAAACTTCATGTTAGGTTTTAGTTTAAAAATGGCCTGACTAGTAGACTCTGATTCAACCTTTTCAACTTTCCCCTGGATGCCCATAAATGGAGAAGAGAATATACTTTTATATAATAATATTGAAACAAAGTCCCTAAACTTATTGCTGAAAATAAAGAAGAACTTTAAATAACAAAAGCCAAGGAGTTATACTGGGAAACCCAATTAATAAAACCATGTTTGCAGCAGTGAAACAAAGCAAACTTGCTGTTCTTGGAAGTGGATATGAATTAGCTCCATTTCACAATCAATTTCTTGATCAGGAGGCAATCATCAGAGTGGATGATTTTTGGTGCTGGGTAGAATACTTCATACCCATTTCCTGACTATTATAGGAACCTTGCTAGAAATTATGCTAGAATCTGTATAATGCAATTTGCCTTCTAGCATCTCAAGGAGATCGCAAATCTACCACAATTGCAAAGAACACTTAGCAAGACAAACGTATATGTGCTTCTTGGGTGCAAATGTCAGTCCTAAACAACAAATACTTTGAAACTAAACAAAATTTGAGGACACTGGGGAAAAAAATTCTTACAGCACAGAATAAGAACATCATCCTGATACTCAAATCAAAAATATTTAAATCAGGAAAAGACTCTGTGGTATAACCTTGAGCAATGCCAGAAAACCTTCTTCATTGTCCTCAACAGGCTACAAGATCTGACTTTTATGAAAGAAAATAAAGAAGCAGGCAAAGTAATACCAAAAAGAAAAGAAAAAAGCATGTGAGATGAGATTCTCTGGACTAAGAACCTAGCTATTTGTCTTGAAAAAGAATTGTAATTAAATCTTAAAATACCTATTGAGACGAGAACAAAATTTGATGGAAATCATCATCAGGGATCTAGAATAGATAACACAGAGTAAACAAGGAGGATTTATAAAGGGAAATATAAGAACTATGAAAGATAAAGAATGGAAATTTGATATAAAAAGTATAAATGCTTCTGAAGAATGTATCAGAGATATTGAATGGAAGGAAAATTCAAGATACCATAAAAAAGAGTTCTAATAACACTTAGGATGTTAATCTGCAGCAGAATGTCATTCCAAGCTGAACAATGAAAAAAATCTGGATAATATATAACATTTTTTAACTCTTCACGGAGTTGAGGTTACCAGGTAATAAGGTAAACCTAATTCTAAAGGGTGATATACCATCTATGGGCTACAGTAATGAGATTGAAAACATGGGAGCCTTAAATACAAGGTAAATTTGCCCACATTCTGCCTCCCTTTTTCTGCACAATGGACTGGGAAGCCAATCCCAGGGAGCAGAACCAGAAGCCAACTGATAAGGGTATCATTGAAGCAAAACAGCCATGCATTCATTACATGGTGTGGTAATTCATTTTGGCAATAAGTAGCAAGAGCTTTAAAAATGGTTACATCATTTCATCCAATAACTTCATTTTTTGATATATATCAGAAGGTAACAATCAGAAAAAGTTAATTATAGGCAAGATTTTGAAACAACCCAAGAGTCCTACAATATGAAAATGTTTAAACTACAGATCCCCCATATGATGAAATATCATTGATTTAAAATATTTTGTATATTTTTTATTGAAGTTCAATTTGCCAACATGTAACACCCAGTGCTCATCCTGTCAAGTGTCCCCCTCAAGGTCCGTCACCCAGTCACCCCATCTCCCTGCCCACCTCCCCTTCCACTACCCCTTGTTCGTTTCTCAGAGTTAGGAGTATCTCATGTTTTGTCACTAAACCTAATTTTTCCCATTCATTTTCTTTCCTTTCCCCTATAATCCCTTTCACTATTTCACATATTCCCTGTATGAGTGAAACCATATAATGATTGTCCTTCTTCGACTGACTCACTTCACTCAGCATAATACCCTCCAGTTTCATCCACATCGAAGTAAATGGTGGGTATTTGTCCTTTCTGATGGCTGAGTAATATTCCATTGTATATATTTTGAATGACAAAATGCTCATGGCACAATATTAAATGATAAAAGCAAAACAAAAGCAAATTAGCATAGGTGGTATGAGCCTAATTCTTTTTTAAGAATATCATAGTACATTTGGCTCAGGTCATGATCTCATGATCTTGTGTGATTGAGCCCAGTGTTGGGCTCCACCCCGGGCATGGAGCCTGCTTAAGATTGTCTCTCTCCCTCTCCTTCTGCCCACCCCTTCACTCTCTCTTCCACTCTAAAAAAAAAAAAAAAAAAATGAGAGAGAGAGAAAAGAAAAGAAAAGAAAAGAAAAGAAAGAAAAGAAAAAAGAAAAGAAGAACTTATTACAGAAGTTTAAACCACCAAAAGGAATATTATTTATGTAGTAGCATTGAGTTGGCTATCTTTAAATGTCTATTTGTATGAATATGTATGAGAATGATCACTACGCCTATGATGTGCCGTGTCAGTTTGCTTTAAATCCAGTGCTTTAATATGTCAGAAACAATGAATTTTAAAACACAAATCTCTATTTTAACTACTACATGCTGTGAGTACCTAGAAATAAATCATTTCAGTATATGAAATATTTAATCTGCCAAGAAAGAATTTTTAGGTAGGAATTAACCCATTCTTCTTAATGTTATAATTTTTTTGTTTTTGTTTTTGTTGCTGCTATTGATGTTATTATTGTTGTTTGTAAGAGTCATCATTAAATAGATAAGGAGATCTGCTGGAAAAAATAGGAGTGGTTTGCATCAGTGTCAAACAATAGGAAAAAAACAAAGTCTCCTATACATGGGAAAGAACTCTATCATATTTAGTAATGATAATTAAAAATCCAAACATTTTACATTAAAAATTGAAATATAGAAGTGGATTTTTAGAAAAAGTAATTCAAAGAGGGACTAATTTTGCTTTAAATAAAGATGAAAAAAATAAAAATGGTGATATAGTGAACGAAAAAGAATAGAGAAAAAATTGGAAGAAAATTAAAATTCTCACAAGAGTAAACACAAGATAGAAGTAAGAAAAAAATCTAGGAAAAAATAAAGATAAGAGCACAAGGTAACTTTATAAAAGGAAAAGAGTTGAAGGTTTGAGATACATAAATTAAATGAGAATTTATAAATATAAAATGCAATCAAGGCACAAATGTAATCATGCAATCAAGGTATCATAACATGAATTAAAAACTAAAAGAAAAAGGATACGTTTTTAAAATAGAAAAATAAAAAGAATTGCAGAAATTATTTTCAGAAGAAAATAAATGTAACATCTTGACTTGGTTGGAGTTTGGACAAGAAACAAACTTTTAAAATGAAAAAAAAAAATGTCATGAGTTGTGGTTAAATCCTGTATTATCCTTGGTCAGAAGTCTCTCCTTGAAGCAAGGACCAGACCTCTCTGTGAGCAAGGTCTTAGGAATATTAAACTATTTTGCCTTTCCTCACTTCTGTACATCTATCTTGCAATTTGCATCAGCATTGAAACATGATTTGTTTTCTTCTATCATTAAAAATATAAGTCCCCAAACTACACACCAAATTCCAATTAACTCCACCATCTCTTTACCCCTCTTCTCAGTCATACTTTGGAACAGAGTTGTCAACAGTTGGGGATTTTACTTTCTCAATCCACTAAAATCTGACAACATTTGTCCTGATTAACTCCACAGAAGTTACAATTCTTAAGTTTGCCAAGAAAATTGATGTTAAAAAATCCAGTGGACATCTTTTGTCTTTATTCATTAAACTGAGCAACTTTCACTGCAGCTGAAAATATCATTTTTTAAGATTTTATGTATTTATTCATGAGAGACACAGAGAGTCCCTGAATGTGGGACTTGATCCCAGAACCCCGGAATCACGACCTGAGCCAAAGGCAGACATTCAACCACTGAGCCATCTAGGGATCCCTGAAAACATCATTTTCAAAATACAGTAATCTCATGGTTCCCATGACACGTCAGCCCTCCAGGCCTCTTTCTACTTTTTCCTAAAACAATATTTTACCACCTTCATACTACCTTCTCTTACTGCATTAAATATCAGAATTGTTCAGTTCTTTGCCCAGTCTATGTTGAGCAATATCCTCCACTCTATTGGTTTGAATTATGATGTGTTGATGTCTAGGAGTCACAAATATTTCATCCTCAGTCTAGTCCTCCTACCTGTGCTCTTAAATTGTGAAAACAATGATCTTCACCTGAAGGGATCTGTGATACCAAAACACCATATTTCTCAGTTAAATACAAGATTTCACCACTCCCAATTTGGCCCCTATCTAGCTAGTTCTACCTCTTAGTTTATGGTTTACATGGTCTTCAGGTATGCCAGGGTTTTAGAGAAATCATGATACCCAAGCTTGCTTGATCATCTATCATTCCAATCATTCATCAGTCCTTTACATTTTTTCCTCCAAAAATTTTCTTAAATCTATCCATTCATTTTCATCTTTATTCCACCATATTGGTTCCACCATTTCTCCCAACCTCTGCACTGACCTCTTATGGACTCACATGGAGGCCAATATTAACTTTATGCTTTAATAAAAAAATCAGTGTATTTCTCAGAAGTGTTCTAGGTGTAGGGTAGATTACAATGGCTTCATTCTGAGTAAAATTTGAAACCTTCAACATAGTTTAAGATGCCCTTCATTGCTACCTATATTTTAGGACTCTATTGTACCACTCTTTCCTCTTACACTTGTTCTCTAGATATTACTATGATTTCCATTTCTTAAACTCACTGTGGTAGGCAGAATAATCCCCTCACCCCCCCCCCCACACACACACACTCCTAAAGTACCCACAACCTAATCTCTGAAACTCTCTCTTACATGGTAATAAAAAGGACTTTACAAATGTGACTTAGTTAAGGATTTTGAAGTGGAAGTTAATCTTGCATTATCCCAGCAGACCCAGTGTAAGCACAAGGGTCCTTATAAGTAAAACAGGGAGGCAGGGGAGTCAGAGAAGAGTTTGGGTGATATTGTTGCCAGCTGGGGGCCGGGCGCAACAAGACAAGAAATTATACAGACAACATCTAGAAGCTGAAAAGGCAAAGAAATAGATTATCCTCTAAATTCCCTAGAAGGAACACAGCCCTGTCAACACCTTGATTTTAGTCTATTGAGACTGATTTTAGACTTTTGACCTCCAGAACTGTTGTGTAATAAATTTGTGTTAAGTCTCTAAGTATGTGGAATCTGCTACAGATGCAAGAGGTAACCTTCATGTTCTTTCTTGCCTCAAATACTTTGGATGTACTACATGTCCTTTACCTGGCTAATTTGTACTTTTTCTTATGCCTCAGATTAAATATCATTTCATATAGAAAATTTTCTCTGCCTCTCTCCTATAAATGTTAGGTCTCTGTATCAGTTTCCTATTTATCAACATTCACTTAGTGGCTTAAAACAACATATACTCATTATCTTACAGTTCTGGAAATCAGAAGTCCAAAATTATTTTGAATGGGCTAAAGTCAATGCACTGGCAGGGCTGGTTCCTGCTGGAGGCTCTAGAGAATGATCTGATTTCTTTTTTTTTTTTTTTTTTTTCTGGCTTTTAGAGGTCTCCTAAATTTCTTGGCTAATGGTTTCTTCTTCCCTTCATTTCAATTTCTTGCTTCCATAGTCACATCTCCTATCAATAACTATGATCTCTTATAAGGGTTTTGTGATTACACTGGACCTACCAAGATAATCTAGCATAATGAATGGAGAGTCATCTCAAGATTCTTAACTTAGTTATATCTACAAAGTCCATTTTATCAAAAACAGTAACATTCATAGGATCTGGGGATTAGGACGTGGATGTCTTTGGGAGGACCATTCTTCATCCTATCATACCCCCTATTTCATACTCCACAAGATATCCTGTAATTATTTTTATAATAAAAAATCTTATAATTCTATTTTATAATATTTGTTATAATTTGTTTAATATTTACTGTCCTCCTTGGTCATATTCTTTGTGAGTGCATTGAAGAAAACATATATGCCTGGCATATAACAGAGAGTAGATATTTTTTGACTGCTATGACTTCTAGATTTTCAAGTCTTGAACATATTTCCAAAAGGAAATATTTAATATTTCCTTTATTTTCATAAATATTTTCAGGTATATTTTATGAAACTCATATTCCTTGTCCATTTCAAACTGTAGACTTCTGCTTACCTTTTGAAGCTTGTCTCTGAGAGAAAACAAGTAGCTAAGTATGTCATATCTAAACATTATGAAGGGAATGGGCAAGTTATCAAGGTGAATTTAATTTGAGTAGTTTTTAGTTCACTTAAGGAGGCAAAAGTAACCTGGGTTGCAACATTAGATGTTAGCTTTTAATTCATAGAAGTTGATGGGAGTGGAGGTTAAAGGGCAGCAGAGTCCAGAATTAGAATAAAATATCAGTGGGCCCCTGGGTGGCTCAGTGGTTGAGCATCTGCCTTCAGCTCAGGTCGTGATCCCAGGAGCCTGGGATCGAGTCCCACATCACACTCCCTGCAGGAAGGCTACTTCTCCCTCTGCCTCTCTCTCTCTATCTCATTAATAATAAATAAAATGCTTTTTAAAAAAGAATAAAATATCAGAGATTGCTTTAGAATAGTGCTTTTTAAGCTATATTTAATGAAAGACTTCTTATTTTGTAATCAATAATAAGTCATAGTTAGAGAGCTTTGTAAAATATAACAATAAAATGCTAGAAAAAATAACATGAAAATATAACTCTGAAGGACCACATTCTACACAGAGAAGAGACTTAAAAGCCACACATGTGGTCCATTGACTGTTCAAAAGTGGCAATGTATAAAATGACAAATTCCTACCTGTCATTTCAAAACGTATATTAATGAAAAGTTACGAGCAAAATGGCTGTTTTCCATATTAAACCTCTTTCTAAAAACTGATGAATTACATGCATATCAGTACATATAATAAGATGAATGAGTTTGCTTCTTGCTTGTTAGTTTATCTAATCTAGACCAGATTGATGGCAGTGGTACTTGCATGGGATAATGTACATTTACACAGTGTTTTAATATATTTTATTTTAATAACATGGGTAGAGAAGCCACTCTCTAAGGGGTTTGTTGAGTTGAATACAAAATGAAATTTAAAATCATTTCAGTCAATCTCTGAATGTTTTTAACTTTTGTCCAAATGAAGGCAGTTATGCTGCTTTGCAAGATTTATCTTCAATTATTGATCAGTCACAATTTCAACAATTTATTCTGTAAAATTGTGATTACACTTAAATTAATTTATGATTAAAGAAAGGAATTCTATATTCATAGATATCCTATTTGTGCACTTTATTCTGTTGGAAAATGCAAATCAAAATTTTCTGTAAAATTCTTAAGTTTTGCAGTGATAACTTTTTTATAGATATGTGGTATCAGCATCCTCTGATAATCATTCTTAAATTAAGAAACACATTAAAGAATCTGAGGAAATGGTTCTTCTGGACTTCTAAATTTTGGTTTTGTTCTTTGGTTTTCTCTGCCTTTGAAGGCTATGTTGTATTCATCCTCTGTGTGCAAAAAAATGTAAGGATTACAAAAACTGAATATATGCAATATGAAAGTAGAAGACCAATTTATAATCTTAAAATTTTGAGACCAAAGTGACTTTTATTTTGTAGAAATACTAAATGTTCATTCAGTAATTCAAACATCTTGAAAACAATGCTTGATTTCTAGCATGCATTAATTGTTGTTTATGATTAGTTTCCATGTTATCACTTAAAAATTTCAACTTTAATAAATTAGCCTTTTGTAATTAATAAATATTACTAAGTCACTAGGCACTTTCTTTTCTCCCACAGCAAATCTTTCTCCATGAAGGAAGCAAGGAATCAATTTTGGCACAGGCTCACTCTTTAATCTACGTAACTGCTTCAGAAGGTTCGTCAGATATCACCTCTGTTTCTTCAGAACACACTCCTATAGAAACTTAATTTTTTTTAAAATGTAATGTTTTACATTTTTATAAAATATTCTAAAAGTTAGTTGTGCTTCCAGCAGTTAAGCTGCAAAAACTTATTCTTCCTTCCCATCACTACTGTGTTCAATATTTTAAATTGTCATGTTAGCTGTATCTGGACATTTGCCAAGTTGCAATGAAAGATACTTTGATAGCCTGTTCTCTAAGATGGTCCTTCTTATCATTAGCCTGTTCTGGAATATGTCATTAAGGTATCAGTGGAAAACAGCACTTTCACTACTTTCTATACTACAAATTCACCCAGTATTTATTTCTAAGCATATATGTCAATATCACAATTGTATATTTTAGTGTTGACTTTTACTTTATTAGAATGCATGCAGTCATGTTCAAAGGTAAACTATGAAACATCAATACACTTTCCTTCAAGTAATTTTTGTGGCTTTGAAGTTATTTATTTATAATTTGTTCATAATCTCTACTAAGATTTTGATGGTTTTATTGCTTCATCAGTCACATCATGATCCTGTAAGTATGGCACTAGTTTTAGCATTCCTCTTTAAGGGACACCTGGGTGGCTCAGTGGTTGAGCATCTGCCTTCTGCTCAGGACATGATCCTGGCATCCCGGGACTGAGTCCCACATCAGGCTGCCCACTGGGAACCTGCTTCTCCCTCTCCCTCTGCCTACGTCTCTGTGTCTCTCATGAATAAATAAATATAAAAAACCCTTTTTAAAAATTCGTCTTCAATTATTGTTATAAAATCAAACTTGGTACACAAGATATTATGTTTCTAAGTAAAATTAGTAGTAAGTCTTTGGGATTTTTTTCAGAGTTACTTCCATTGCCATCATTTGGATTATAACTGACAAAGTGGATCATTACACAGGCAGCGTGCTCCTGGAAACAGCAACAGCTAAGAACTGATTCCCCAACGTATATACTCACACTCTACCCAATTGTGTTCTGGGAAATGGCTTACTGCAAAGAACCACCTTTTCTCATCATAGGACTTAGATAAGACTCAAGAATGCCTCATGTTTACCTATCACAAGGCAAGACACAGATCTTCCAAATTTTCGTTCTTTGTCTTAGAAGTGACTAGCTGAATTACTTGTATCCTTTGGCCAATCTGACAGAACACCTGCCAACATGACCATGTGTTAGGTAGGTTTCTCTCCCACTTCCGAGACTCTAAATTTTACCCACTTTTAGACTGGACCATCATCAAAATGTGAAAGAACCTCCACAGAAGACCCTCCCAGGAATCAGCTGACCATAGGAAAATAAGTTCCTTGATGAAATGTCTGATCACACCACCTGCTCAACCCACCCATATTCCCTCCAAAAAAATTCCTTTTTGCCTGACGTTTGAGACACTTGTAGATCTTGTGGTTAGACAGCACTCTCTTATGTAGAAGTCTATCTACTTCTCCCTATTGCAGTAGTCTTTTCAAATAAAATATCTCCTGATCTAGGTCTTGATTTGTTTTTATTTGAGAGTTTTGGTGTTCTGAGACCCAGATGGAGTGCTGCCCACCCTGAGACTCTGCTGTCTTCACCTCAATTCGTTCCAACTTCTCTGGTCTTTTGTGTCCTTTTGTCAGCTGGGCAACTCACCACAGTGGGGAGTCTCAACTCCCCATACATTGTTCTAGATATTTGTCTATTGTAACATGATAAGGAGTTACTTTGATTCTTTCATGCATAAAAATTTTTTTTCGCCTTCTGTGAGGCCTTTTCTGTCTTTCTGTGGCTCCTCAAGCCAAAGATTATATGAGGGAATTTCCTTAGCTCCTCACCTGGGTAATGCATGGAAGAATTTCCTTGGTACTTTGAGGATTATCTGAAGGAATTCATCAGGTGGACCTCTTTCCCAGATCACTTAAGGTTTTATTTCTGATTTAATATTATCTATTCCTATGGGTAACTTTCACTCATTAGTCTCCCTGCTTCCTCTTCTCCCATTGATTATGTTTTCCCATATGTCATTGTCTTAATTTGTTCTGGATGCCATAACAAAGTACCATAGATTGGGGAACTTAAACAACAGAAATTTACTTTCTCACAGTTCTGGAAGCTGCAAGTCTGAAATCATGGTATCAGCATGGCTGGGTCTTAGTGACCTTGCTTTGCAGATGGTGGCTTTCTTGTTATGTATTCACATGGCTTTTCTCAGAGAGAAAAGCTTTCTGGTATCTCTTCTTAGAAAGGCACTAATCTCACAGGAGAGCCCTACCCTTGAGACCTCTTCTAACCTTTATTCCCTTCTAAAGCCCCATCTTAGAATACCATTGCACTGGGGGATTAGAGCTTCAATGCCTGAATTTTGGAAATGCACAAACATTTAATCCATAACAGACACTAATTCAGTACCTTGAGAAAAGTTAAATATCACCACAGAACAATTTAAAACTTCAATGTTCTAGATGTTTGGGAAATTTGGAGCTGCCCCAAACTGGACCATTGATAACTTCCCACCCATCACCCATCCCTTCTCTCTCTCTCTTTTTTTTCTTTTTGCTGCCTTCAGCTCCTATGAATCTTTATCTGCCCCCACTCCCCAATATCTCCAGTTTCTCAACCCCTCTATCCATCTCTGCCAGACTCTGGCCCCTCATCTCCCTGCAGTCACTCCACACTCCAGCTTTAGGTGCCCCACTGGGCTTAGGGGCCTCAGAAGCAATCGCTTGATAGTAAAAAAGCTAATTAGAAGCAAGCCGGTTTTGCATCACTCATTCACCTAGATAGTCACTTGCTCTCTATTCAGTCCCTTGTCCAAAATTTAACCCACAGACTAAATAAGATTGCTCCCCAGATTAAAAAAAACAATTAAAAGGGAGTGCCTGGCTGGTTCAGTCAGTAGAACATACAGTTGTGGATCTCTGGGTTGTGAGTTAGAGCCTCATGCTGGGTGCAAAGATTACTCAAAAAATTGAAAGTCTCCCCCACAATCATTTGTGAGTATTCTTCAAATTTCATATTGAGCAGGTAACCTCAAATTGTCCTATCAGCCCAAAGCACAGTTATGATAATGATATACAAATGAAGCAAAGATGAGAGCCAGGCCTTTCCTATAAACCAGTGAGTTTTGTATTTCTGTGTTTATGTCTGACTCTAGCTAAATTTTGGAATTGAACCTAAAAATCTCTGTATTTGGGTCTGTCTGTAAATGCATGCATATATATGTATGTATGTGCTGCAAACAGAATCATGCCCCCCACCCATCCCGATTCATATATTAAAGCTCTGATCTCAATGTGACTATATTTGGTGATAGGGTCTTTAGAGAGGTAATTATGGTTAAGTGAAATCATAAGAGTGGAGTTTTCATAGGGCTTTTAAGAAAGATGACCTCCCTCTCTCATTCTTTCTCCCTCTCCCCACCACAACTTCCTGTACACACAGAAGAAAAGCCATATGAGAGACAACAATTTGTAAGCCAGAAAGAGAGCTTTTACCAGAACCTGATCATGCTGGCACCTAGATTTTAAACTTCTAGCATCCAGAACTATGAGAAAATAAATTTCTGTTATTTAAGCCAATCAGTCTGTGGTGTTTTGTTATGCCAGCCCCAACAGACTAATACACAAATGTTGATACTGTGAAGGAGGACACCACTGTAATGAATGCCTAAACGTGTGGAAGTAGTTTCAAACTGAGTGATGCACAAAGGTCAGAAGAGTTTTGAGATGCATCCTTGAAATAGCCCAGATCATCCTGAAGGGACTGCTGATAGAAACATGGGCATTAATGATAATTTTTGTGAGGTTTCCTGTGGAAATGAGGAACAAGTTATTGGAAACTGGAGGAAAGGTGATCCTTGTTATGAAGTGGCAAAGAACTTGGCTGTGTTCTAGTGTTTTGTGGAAGGTAGAACTTGGATATTTGGCTGAGGAAATTTCTAACCAAAGTATTGAAGGAGAAGTTTGGTTCCCCCCCACCCACCCACTCACATAAATTACGAGAGGAGACATAATTTGGAGTAACTGTTAAGCAAAAAGGAACCAGAACTAGAAGATTTGGAAAATCCTCATCCTATCCATATTACAATAAACAAGGAAACGTGTTCTGAAGTGAACACTGAGATTGTGGCTGTAAAACCATTTGATAAAGAAACTATGGATGCAATTCACAGATTTAATTGGCTTCAGCCATCTCAACAGAAACCAGGGATAGAAAGGGGATCACATAAGCAGAAACCATGCCAGCTGGAACTAAAGGGGACAGAGAAAACAGAACAGAATGAATGAAGGCTGTCAGATATCTGGGATTCTACAAGACAGGACCATAAATTTATCCAGTTGTGAATATACATGTAACAATCTTCAAAAAAAGGGGAAAATGAGGTCATCAAGGCTGCCACTCCCAGCAGAGACCCAGAGGGCAAGGCTGATTCTCTTTGATTTCAGACAGTGATTCACTACATTAGATTCAGCAGGCCAGGATGCCTCTGTCAAGAGTCACAGGAGCGAGGCCACTATGGAGACCCATGTGGATCGAGTCCCGCCAGGTTCCCTCTCTGTGTGTCTCTCAGAAATAAATAAATAAAATCTTAAAAAAAAAAAAAAAGCCACAAAGAGCATTTTGTTTGCCTGCATGTGTTTACATTATGTATGTGTAATATTTCCCTACCTCTAGATGATTAACAAGTTGTTATAAAATGCCTTAAAAGAGCTCATTCTAATAACTCATTCTATTTATTAGAGATAAATAAGTGCTTATATAAATGGAATCTTAAAATACCCAGAGATTGAGACTTATTCAATATATTTTTTTCTATTTGGATATATTCTTCCTAAACTTATATGTTACTAACTAAATAAACTTGCATTATATCTATCTGCCAGATGTTTAAGATTATGAAAATTTAAATTTATGATTAATCAAATTGAATCATTCTAACAAACTTCATTTCAATAAAACAATAATGCTTTTTGGTATGTCAGTGTGAAGGCATAATCTCAAAGATCTTTTGGTAACTTAAAATCTTAGGTGTATGGGGATCCCTCGGTGGCTCAGCGGTTTAGCGCCTGCCTTTGGTCCAGGGCATGATCCTGGAGTCCCAGGATTGAGTCCCGCATCAGGCTCCCTGCATGGAGCCTGCTTCTCTCTCTGCCTATGTCTCTGCCTCTCTCCCTCTTTGTGTCTCTCATGAATAAATAAATAAAATCCTTAAAAAAAAATCTTGGGTGTATGCTAAATTTGGTTAACTAATGACTATTATTTAAATACCTAAATTACTTCTAAGATAAAATACTGAAATATAAGTTACTAAGCCTCATCTTAAAACTGTATGCATTTGGGTCTGTTAATAAATATAGTTATCTTTGGCCACATTGACAAATTATATCACAAGGACATATATGGTTATAAAACTGAAAAGATAAATATTCCTAAGCTTTACAGCAAAACCCTGGCCTAAGATATTCACAATTACATTTACAATTACATTTTACTGTGAAATAGAAGTTAATGTATTTAAAACTTAAAATCACTATATGTTAATGAGGTTCTACTAGGAGAAATAGTGGCAGAAAAAGATAGTTTTCCATATAAGGTGTTCAGGACGTGTTTTCACTAAAGGAAGAGGGAGTTGTTTTGTTCCAATGTAAAATAATTAGTTGTTCCATATAATAAAGGGGAAAGTGGAGGACAAAACTTGAATGAGTATACAAAATTGTACAGTTCCACAGAAAAACAAGTTATTCATCCTGCTCAAAGCCATCAAAGCTCTGATGGGTTTATTTTTAAGAGATTTCTGTAAGGGGCTTTTGTATAAAGTGTTATAGCTGACCCTTGAACAACATGAGTTTGAACTGCAGGGATCCACTTATATGTAAATTTTTTTCAATAATACAGTAGAGTGCCATAAATGTATTTTCTCTTCCATATGATTTTCTTATAATAACATTTTCTTTTCTCTAGCTCATTTTATTGTAAGAATACAGCACATAGTACATAAAACATAAAAAATATGTTATCTGGTCAAGAGTTGGCTATCAGTAGTTAAATTTGGAGGGAGTCAAAAGTTATACAGGGATTTTCAACTGCATTGGGGGTCAGCGCCCCCTAACCTCCACATTTTTCAAGGTCAACTGTCTATTGATACAAAACTAGAATCTGGTTTTCTCTGTTAAAATGACAAAATTTCTTGAATTATTGGTGTGCTCTTAATAAGAGGTTATAAGAGGTGTATCTTTACCTTCTGAATAACCTGCCGAGAAGCCAAAAGTTCTGTCATATTAGAATTGTTTCTTGTGTTTTCTTCTGACTTTTCCATGGCCTTTATTACTTAAAAGAATAAAGTTTTCTTACTTTTGTGCTAAGATTCAATCATGTTACATTTTATGTATATTTTGAAAATATTTTCCCACTTTGATTTTCAATCAACTTTGTTTTGCATGCCACAAAACAAATTTCCTTGTCAGTTGCATTATTTTTAAATGAGCTTTCATCAGATCTTTCACTTTTGAAAATTATCAAGAGTAAATAAGTTATAGTTAAATTGTGTGCATACTCTAGACACAGTTTTTGTCTTACTCTTGTGCCTCCTGAAAGCACTTGCAAATCAACTACAAATCAGAATGATTTTCCTTAAAAAAAAAAAGAAGATTATTTCACAGACCTTACAAAATGACAATGCCAGGTACTCTTGACATAGGTTTCAGATGGCATTGCCCAAATAACTTTGAGACTATACTATTAGACTGGGCCAGGACTTCCAAAACCCTAGTGTAGAAGCAGATGGGTTCATGAGACTATTAACCCCAAGTCAATCAGAAAAAAAATTAATTACTTAGAATTGAATGAACTGATTAAGGGTAATTATAGGTTTTGCTTGGAATACTGCTGATAATTTAATACCCTAAGTTCTAGATACAAAGAAACCCTTTCTGTTTGCTCTTATGCTCCCTATAATTCCTAAAAATTTATACTTGTATAAGTAGATATGAAACACTTTTTAAAGATTTTATTTATTTATTCATGAGAGACACACAGAGAGAGGCAGAGACATAGGCAGAGAGAGAAGCAGGCTCTTCACAGGGAGCTCGATGCAAGACTCAATCTCCAGACGGGGATCACACCCTGAGCCAAAGGCAGACATTCAACCTCTGAGCCACCCAGGCATCCCAGATATGAAACATTTATCCTACTCTCTCTACTTCCATCTTTCTATATTTTGGAAACTTTTATTCATTAAGTATTCTTATTTCGTGGCAACATAATTTTTGCTTAGGTTTGGTAAGAATCTGTTTTCCTTTGTTAACAGGACATAATTGGAAACATTGGTAATAAACTAAGGCTTTGACTGAAATGTCATATTGGAGGATGATGCTTTTTAATCAGATATGACCAAACACTTTGAGTTAAGGAGTTAAAGTTACCTTTATGGAACCAATGCTCATAACATCTATTAGGAAAACTGATAAGGTAACCAGGATGCAGAATTCCCAGACTTATTAAGTAAGTCTTACTGAGTAAGAAAGAGACTTTCTTTGCAGGCAAGGAAAACTTAGAATATTTAAGAGGCTTCAGAAGAGGGAAATTCACCCAAACCTATAGGTACTGCAGGTGAAACATGATGGAGAGTCTTTGGTTTGGCTTCCTGGCCTTAACAGAATTTTTAAAAACTATATCCAAGATTCCTTACAAAAAATTTCAGCAAAGCAAGCAACATGTTGGACTGTAATCCTACAAAATATAAGCATCTCACTCTACATCAACTCACATCACAAGATGACCATCATCAAAACTGGTCTTAACCTGCTCTGTGAAGTGAGTCCACTGTTACGAGGCTTACATGCAGTATTGTTGTCAAACTACCATAAAATTACTCTAAAGAATTCTAAGCTCTTCTTCTGAATTTAGTACTTCTCTGTCCGTATTCCATGAACAAATACATTGCAAGCAAGTCTTATAGGCCTTTCAATCTGTGCACACAGAAAACCTTCCTTTTTATTTCTGTCTTCTTCACTTTCCTCATTAATGTCTTATAGTTTTCAGTGTCCATGCCTTTTATTTCTTTGGTGATGTATCACTGGGTATTTTGTTCTTTTTGATGCAATTGTAAATGGATAGTATTTTTTTTTTAATTTCTCTTTCTGATAGTTCATTATTAGTGTAGAGAAATGCAACAGATTTTTGCATCTTGATTACCTATCCTGAAATTTGATTAAATTTATTTACTAGTTATAATAGTTTTTCAATGGAGTCCTTCAGATTTTCTAAGTGTATTACATGCCATCTGCAAATAGTGACAGTTTTACCTCTTTGTTTCCAATTTGAATGGTGATGAACCCCTTTAAGGGGACAAACCCCTTGTTTGTCCTGAAAACTCTTCATCTCTCCTTCAATTCTGAATGATAACTTGGACAGAGAGAATATTCTTGGTTGGAGGGTTTTTTCCCTTTCAGCACTTTAGTATATCATGACACTCCTTTCTGGCCCTCAAAACTTCTGCTAAAAAATCTATGATAGTCCTATTCTTATTCTTATTCCTTTGTTCCAGTTATTCCCTTGTTGCTTATAAGATTCTTTCCTTGTCTTAACTTTTGACTTTTTAATATTAATGACTTTTGGTGTCCTTTAATTATAATGTCATTTTAGTTGGAACTCTCTGGACTTCCTGGATCTACATATCTATTTCCTTCCCTAGGTTAAGGAAGTTTTCATTGATTATTTCTTCAATGAAGTCATTTACCCCTTTCTCATGACATGAACCTTATAATGCCAATGTTAGTCCTTTTGATGTCTTATAAGTCCCTTAACCATCTTCACTTTTTAAATTCTTCTTTTCTTTCTGCTCTTCTGACTGAGTTCCACTGCCTCGTTTTCAAGTCGACTGAATTTTTCTTCTGCTTCATCTGGTCAGGTGTTAAATCCCTTCAGTCTATTTTTGAGTTCAATAATTGTAGTTCAATTCTGCGACTTTTATTTGGTACTTTCTTATATTTCCATCTCTTTGTTGAAGTTCTCACTCTGTTTATACCTTTTCTTCTCCAGTTTGGTGAGCATCTTTTTGACCATTACTTTGAACTTTCTATCAGGTAACTTACTTTTCTCTATTTCATTATTATTTTCCAGAGGTTTTTATCTTGTTTCATTCTTATTATTTTTGCTACTTTTAGATACACAAAGCATGCCAGGATTCATAAAATATTCACTTTGATTGAAATCATATGTACATTATTACTAATGTACACCTAGAATGGTTCACAAAATCCTCCCCTTCTTCCTCCCAACCCTCTTGCAAGGTCACAGCCACAAATACCAAGGTCACAAAATAAGTGATCACCAAATGAAAAATCTCATCCTATAGCATGAATTCCTTACTGATAAATATAATAAAAAGCCATCAAGTATAATTCCCTCATATCTGTACAGTGCATAAGCCAAGAATTTATTCATAGTCTGCCCAGTAGTTTTCATTCCATTGTTTAGCAAAATATATGCAGTCACCTACCACGTAATAATTATTCTTCTTCCATTAATACATGGTTAATATTAGGCATGATCCTAAAGTGTAATTTGATAAAGATTTTCAATCCCAGCTGCTTCTGCTCTCTCTTTGAGTATAAAACTTGTCATTAATATTGCCATCAACTACAGTTTTCTAAGTCTTTTTTTTTTTAAGATTTTATTTATTCATGCATGAGAGACACAGAGAAAGAGAGAGAGGCAGAGACACAGGCAGAAGGAGAAGCAGGCAGAGGAAGAAGCAGTCTCCATGCAGGGAGCCCAACGTGGGACTCAATCCCAGGTCTCCAGGATCACACCCTGGGCTGAAGGTGGCGCTAAACTGCTGAGCCACCCAGGCTGCCCCTAAGTTGCTTTTGCTACAAAGAGTGCAACTATAAATGTTTCCCCAACTTTTGGTCTCTTGTATAGTTCTAGCAACAAAATTAATCAATTTTATTGAATGAAAATAGATCCTACAGGTCAAGCGGCAATTTCCAATGTATTCTTTCCAGGCCCCTCAACCCTCACCTCTGCAATAGTAGGAACACTATCACAACTGCCACACTACCAGAGAGCTGGTGTCTAATTTCCCCTCTTGGAGGAGTGTAGAATGTGCTCCAGGCAATAGTATGGGGGATCAGTCACAGATAAGGAGACATGTTGGAGTGGGCAAAATGAAGGCAGAGTCTTTAGATTATAGGACAGCTTCATTGCAACTGGATGTTCAAATCAAAGGGCTGCAGGTTATCTGTTGTTGGCCCTCTCCATTGTAAAGAAAAATTATAGCAACACAGCCATACTCCATGCAATTCGGGTACCTAAAAATAAAGGTATTTTCTGCATATGATTCAGATAAGATTGGGGGCTTTTAAGTCCTTCCTCTGTTCTCTGCCCTCTCCTTTCTTTCTCTTACCTCCCCTCTTTATTTCCTTTCCTCCTTCCTTTCTCTTTTCTTCCCTTCCTATATGATCTTAGCCTTTTTTTTATTTTATTTTATTTTATTTTTAAATGGGTGATTTCCCTAAGTCATATGGTCCAAAAGAGTGGAATATTTCTCAGGGTACAAGCTGGAAACTTCACAAGGAAGCAGAGGGAACACATCAATTAATCCTTCAAGAAATGTCTTGCCAGACATTTATGCCCCTGTTTGACAAGTCTTCATAATGGAAAATGAACTGGGGAATCGTGCTAAATTAATCTCCAGTCAAATATAATTCAATTTTTAAGATATTCATAAATGTACTTCCTATTTGCACTTTTCTTTTCCTGTCACATATATGAAATAGTGACACTTGAAGATTTATGTGTCCCAGCATATAGAGATTTGTATTCCATATTCACCACTAGAGACCACTTCACTCTTTGTTTATGATGTTATTTTGGGTTGTACTATTTATGTTACTCTTTTCATCACTTTTTTATGCTTCAGTAAACCACATTTTAGTCATGGGTCCATTTTTGAGAACTGAAGATATAATGCAGCACAAGCATAAAAAACAAAATTACAAATTTAATAATGTTAACGTAGCATGAAAATGGCATAAAAATATATTAGGTGAGACAAACTGTATCTTATTAGCTAGATATTTGTAGACAAGCCAATATGGTCCTTAAAAGGACATGTATAACTACAGAGAACATACTTACCATTAATTGTATGAATAATGGGATTTCTATGCAAATAAAAATTAATCCTACATTTCAGATTTGCTTAAAGTCATGAACAAAATAGTTTTATGGATTTTAGATTTTTCCTCTTCAAACTGACAAACTCCCTCCAACATGGCCACATACCATACTTTAATAAATGTTGTTTTGACTGTCAAAGTATCGTGTCTCCTTTAACATTTCTTGTCTTTAAATTTCATTATATATTACTTTTTCCCCTTTTCCATCTGAGACAGTGTATGTGTATACACATACACAAATAGACACAGATATACATACATAATAATTAGGAAATAAATTAGAAGGAACCCCTGTGTTTTGAACTCTTATCATATAATTTAAAGCAATTAATAAAGAGCACAGGAGCATAAAAACTTATCTTGACCTTAGAGTGCTTATCTCTAAGAAGCCAGATAAAATACAGCAGCAGTTTTCATTTGTCTACAGCTTACATCTTCTCCATAGAATATGCAATGACTGCAGCCTTACTCAAGAAGGATGCTGTGTTATCTTGCCAGCACAAATAATCTGAAGGAAGAAGACTGATACTACAAGAAAAGAAAATTATTGCTGAATATAACAATAATGATATTGCACCCCCATTTAGAGAAGAGCCATCTGGAAAGAACCAAAATTCACCCCTCTGACAGATACCCAACATTATGGTGAATAAGCATCTGTGTTTACATATAAAAATATTTTGATGAATTTTCTAAACATAAGTATCTGGCAAATTAACTTTGTCATAAAAATAACTATTCACTATTTTAGCATCTATAAACTGATTTGTTCAAATTCACTTCTATCTTCTTCTCCTTTTCTAAAATAAGAATATTAATATCTAGAGATGCCTGGGTGGCTGGCTCACTCAGTTGAGCAACCGACTTTGATTTTGGCTCATGTCATGGCTTCACCCTCCATAGGTTTCCATGCCTATGAGGAGTCATCTTGGGATTCTCTCCCTCTGTCCCTCTCCCTGTATGCATATACACTCTTTCTTTCTTTATCTAAAATCGATAAATAAATCTTTTAAAAAAAGAATACTGATATCTACTTTTCTATTCTGTAGATATAAGGATCAAGTGGGAAAAAATATTTGTGAAATTTGAAACCTGAAAGCAGTCACATAAATGTAAAATTTTGACATAGACCTTTGTTCAAATAAATGAATAAAATATCATAATTGAAGATAAAAGTGATTATCATATTAATTCATAATTTATTATTTCTTAGAATAAGCTTACATGTGTGTTGAAGGGAGTATATATAAGTACTTTCAGTACCATTAACATATAAACATATCTGAATCTTTATATAACCATGTATGTATAAATAAAGTGGTATAACTATATGTGAATTAATTCAGTTGGCATGTATTGAACTCATACTTTGAGGAATAGCCAAGCTAGAAAAACAATCACAGTCCTGACTTCCTGCCTTCACTCTGTGCTGGAGCAGGGAATTGATACACATTACCACAAAATTCATTTCACTAAAATTTATAGAAAGCAGAGAAAAGAATAGCATTTATTGAGTTCTCAGCATTTTAACTTATATCATTAAATTCAAAAGTTATATTAAGTGAGATATCTTACTTTAACTAGTGTCATTTGTAGGAAAGGTCAATCAGATACCTTAAGACTGATTAGGAGAAAGGAGTAAGAATGCAGTAAGAGGTGTCTTTACAGCAGGGATAGCACAGAGAGTCTTGGGTTACTACATATAAAGAATTAATGTTGGTAGCTTCCAACCTAAATGGCAGACCATTCCTAAGTAAACTTGTTTTTTCTATTCATGGCTAGATATATTTCTACAAGGTACTATCATAAAGAGGTTGCTAAAAATGTCATTTCAAGACATCCTAAAACCTTTTGTAAGCTTATTATTGTGTTCGGTTTTATTCATTTGGCACCTCTTAAAAAATAATGAAATTTTTGGCATCTCTATTATGATGTTAAAATGATGTCATCTGTGTTAAAAGTCAGCCATTATGACAGCTATATTTCACAAATCTGAGAAAAGGGGCATATTAAAACTACTTGGTTATTATTTTGAAGAACTAGAGGATTCCTAAGGCAGTCAGCCCAAACAGTAGATGATCTACAAAGGTGGATACTTTGGGAAAATTTTTAAAAGGGGGGGAAGGGGTGTACTTTTCAGGGGAAAATACAAACATATACACTCTGAGAAATATGGGCTCTCTGATAAAAAGGATGAATTATATATATATATATTTTTTTTTAAATAATCCTATTTCTTTGTATATATACTTCAAGTAGTCTTAAGTGGTTCTGTTAAGGGTCTTATTAGATATATGCAGTTATGACCACTTTTGCCATTTAATACTTAGCAGAGTGTTTTAAAATCATCCACTAGCATTCTTTACCACAGAAGCAAGCAGAATAAAGAGACAGACACTGATTTAATTGTTAACAAATACCACACTGGAGGCCAGATGAGGGCTAAAATTCAGTGTTTTCTTCTTAATATAAAATCTGAAGACATATAGTCTCAATAAGGAAAGATTCAGGGACAAAGAAAAACTGTTGAACTATGTAAATATAGTTATAAAAATGCAATAGGTCGGGCAGCCCGGGTGGCTCAGCCGTTTAGCGCCGCCTTTGGCCCAGGGCCTGGTCGTGGAGACCCGGGATTGAGTCCGGTGTCGGGCTCCCTGCATGGAGCCTGCTTCTCCTTCTGCCTCTGTCTCTGCCTCTCTCTCTCTCTCTTTCTGTGTGTGTGTGTCTCTCATGAATAAATAAATAACATTTTTTTTTTAAAGCAATAGGTCAAAGAAAGGTTTTTTTAAAAAAAATCTTATGAACACCTAGAAGATAAAGTTTGAGAAGACAAGCTTTGGCTTGTCTTGAACAAGTTGATTACAAAGAGCAAATTCATCTGAAAAGAGAAAGTTAGCATAAATTATCCCTAAGATTCTTCTCAATATGGAAGGCAGCATGATAAGATAGAAAAAGTACAGATTTTAGGATCACTATTGCCTGGTTTTTAATCTAAAATTCACCACAAACTGGCTGGATGAGCAATGGCAAATGAATCAACCTTTGTGAGTCTAAACTTACTCTTAGAATAAGTACCTTCAAGATTGCTAGAAAATAATTAAGGACTTGGCACATAACCTGGCATATAGTGGGCACCAAAATGTATTAGTTTTTTTTCTCCATCTATTCCTTTTTATTACCCTAAAATTCTATGAATTGTAGGAACCGGATTACTCAGGTTATAAAGATTATTGTCTCAAGGTCTTCCTAGCTTAGTGAACCTCAAGGTGGTAACTACATTTCTTCATGAGTAACATTAGGGTTAAAATATATGCTTTGTTTCCTCTCTGCTTGTTAAAACAAATAAATAGTATAAAAACACAGTCAACAAAAAGGGCTATACTCATGGACCGGGAGGAAATTAACATTTCTGAGCGCTTACAGTTTTGGATGATTTGTTTGCAGGCAGGATCATTCAAACTTCATCACATTACTATGAGTTATTTAATTCACAAGTGAGAAAACCACAGGAAGGGTAAGTGACTTGGCTAAGGCCCCTCAACTGTTAAGTCACAGAGCAGCAAAGTCAGTCCAAGCATGCTCACCTACCCACTGTACACATGACTTCTGAAGCACTAAGGTTGTTAGTAAGAGGAAGGGGGACTATTGATCTTTAAGCAAGAATTCTGAAGGGAAAGGTGAAGGGTAGGCTAAGAGTATGGGCAGCGATTTAAGTGTCTGCTCATTTAGCAGAACAAAATGAAACTGGCTAACCTAATGAGGGGTTATATATAACAAGTAAATCAGGGGGTAGGGATAATTATTAAATACAACATTAATGTATATGTCTTTGAGTGTAATTTTTTTTCTTTTATAAACCTGACAGTGAGAAAAGGAAGAAAAGTCCATGCTAATTCATCATATATTCTAATACACTTCAGCCACAGAATAAAGAAACCATGCCAGTTGCTGCTACTGCAGACAGAGAGCGAAGAAATCCTCTACGAGCCCCATGGGTTTACAGAAGTCTATCCATCACTCTGTCAGTCTTCCGGATCATTATTCAAGTTGCTATCCCCAATTTTGCTGGATATATCAGATCAACTCCAGCTCCATAGGTAATTTTTCTCCCTAATGGGTTTGGAATTTGTTCTTTTTTTATTATCTTTGGGCTAATGTGCTGCTCAAAATCTTTGAGAGTGATAGTAAGAATGTCAGTCATTAGCTCTGGGTAGGGGCGGGGGAGGGGAAGGCGGAAGGTGTATTTAATTCACAAACCATCACCTTATTACTACTACCCAGGGAATTTAAAGGTATAGACAGAACAGTTACATTCACTGTGAACGTTACGTGTTCTTAGGTTTCTATTACTAGAATTGTTTTCTATTTTGTTATTTACTTTAAGAATCTTTAAGGATAGGGAAAAACAGGTCTACATGGTTCCAAGTTGATGTCGAAATTTAGCAGATACCTAATCATTTGATCAATGAAGAGCACCACCCTGGAAAATTTAGCTAAACATTTACCAAAATGCAATCAGCAAAACAGCAAAAAAGCAAGGTTAGCTTTTGGATATATTTGCAAAGGAAGGTTATTCTTTCACTGAACAAACCTATTTCGTGCAGATGTGTAAGACATTGGGTTTCAAAAAGAAGACCAGACCCTGCCTTTTAGTTAAAAAAAAAAAAAAAAAAAACTGATAACAGTGAGTGTGTGTGTATATATATAAGTGTAACATATATAAGTATATAGTTATATATGTATACTTCTATACATATATACATATGTATACTTACATACATATAACTATATAAGTATAGCATATATATAAGCGTAACATATATATAAAGTGTAATATATATATATATATACACACATATATATATATGTGTGTGTGTGTGTGTGTGTGTGTGTAAGTCCCCAACGTGGGACTCGTGGGACTATGTAATAGTAAGGGCACATCAAATATGGGGATATTGTCCAGATTGTAAAATTCAGAAAAGCTTCTTGAAAGATGTGAAAACTAAGCAGCATATTAAAGATTGGGGAAGGGAAGGCAAGAACATTTCAGATAGAGAGGTTGCAGGTGGAATAAAAAAAGGATGATGACAGATTATTAAGCATTTTAATATTTCTTTTTTTTAATTTTTTTTAATTTTTATTTATTTATGATAGTCACAGAGAGAGAGAGAGAGGCAGAGACACAGGCAGAGGAAGAAGCAGGCTCCATGCACCGGGAGCCCGATGTGGGATTCGATCCTGGGTCTCCAGGATCGCGCCCTGGGCCAAAGGCAGGCGCCAAACCGCTGCGCCACCCAGGGATCCCCATTTTAATATTTCTAACTACAATTTAATCTTCATGGGAGCAGGACTTTGTATCTATTTTGTTCACACTCTCATTTCCAGGATCTAGGACAGTACCTGATATAGTGTAACTGTTGAATAAAGGATTAAATTGTAAAATGCAAGTCAAGGAACAGAGGAACATGAATTTGGAGTAGAACCAGATCACGAAGTATCCTTAAGTGTTTCTTAGTGACCCTGTTAGTACTACTTCTCATTTAGGCCCTTCCTGTCTCCCGGATATCTGGTGATAACACAGTGCTTCTCAGTAGTGGACTCTCCTATTTACACTTGCCCTATAGACCTTGTTCTTTATAATGTGGAATTTTCTTAATAAATTTCCTATCATAATCTTCCTGTGCCCATTTACCTGGGGATTTATCTTTGCCAATAAGAGCTAATTTAATTTACCTTAAATTCTTCATGGGAGGAAACATTTCCAGATACCATTTTCACTCAGCCATGACATTGTGAAGAGACCACTGTCAGCTCTCGGTGGAGTCAAAAGCATTGAGCTCATCTCTTGGGCCTGATGTGGGTCAGACCTACAACTGAAATGATTTTCTTTTCTTTTCTTTTTTTTTTTTTTTTTAATTTTAAGTAGGCTCCACATCCAACATGACACTTGAACTCACAACCCTGAGATAAAGAGTCACACACTCTACCAACTGAACCAGTCAGGCACCAGTGAAATAATTATCCTTATAATATTTATAAATTATTTATTTATAAATTATTTATAATAGTTATAATTATTTATAATATCTAAATCACAAGTCAGATAGTTAATATGTGGAAATATCTTGCAGATTTTAAGACATGACACAAATGTACAGAATTATCAATTTATTAGGGCCTAGAATGCTTTGAAACCAATAAATTAAAGATATGTATGAAAATTTCACATATTGTCACAGCAATTGTGCAATAACATTGTGTAAAGCACGTATAAACATTTGGCACATTTCAAATCACATTATATAGGCAACTCTCTTTTCTGTCTATATTTAAAAAATGGCATTAAATAAATTCAGAGCAATATCAGAAATAATTATTTATTCTCAAATAACTCAATCTCTTTGTTCTTTAATCTCATAGCATTCTCTGATCATTTTATAAACACTTTTCCAGTCGATTCTCATAACAAATAATGCTACAAGGTAGCAACCATCATCATTCACACATGATATATGAAGCAATTATGAAACTTTCACAAGGTCAAATGTACTATTCCTGGCTCCATGATCTTGGACTTTTTAACATATACAGATACCTCTCTCCTTGAACTTCATTAGTCAATGAACTGAGATAAAATTATTAAAAGGAGATACTCTTCATTAGAATATAAATGAGCATGTAATAACCACCATTTTCTTTTTTTGCCTTTACTGAAATAGGACAAGATTTGTTCTCTTTGTAAGATGGATAATTACTGTGTATTATTACTCATTAGTCTCATGCTATTAATATATATGCTTCTTATTTTGTATGTATATATGTATGTGTATGGTGCAAATGTATGTATATACAAACATATATACATGCTTGAACACCCATATACATATTTACACACACTTAACAAATGTTCATTCCCTTCCTTTACTACCCTCGTAAACACTTGCATTTTTTTCTCTTTGTGAAATATACTGCCAAAAAAATCTCTTACATAAACTAAATCCACTTGTTTTTTATTTTATATGTTACTAAATAAGAAGTAGTCTTGCAAATCAGACACGCAGCAAATTAGGTTCAACAAACATATTAAACATTAGTTGATGTAATTTTTGCTGGAAGCGCCCCAAAGAGAACAGCTGTATTGGTTTGATAAATTTAGTGAGGCAGGATATCATAAGAGGATACTTAATATCTACAGGTAACATGAGATTTGTGAGATTCTAAAAGAAGTTCAATATCTAAGTTAGCACATTTCTTATAAAAATGAGTCAGAAAACCTCAAAACCATCCTGTTGAGTGGTTGATACATGTGAGAGGTCATGAATTTTCCCATGAGTTTTCAGACTAACATTATTATACCATAGAATAGATCTTTTCCTATTTTTAGGCATGGTGACTGCCAGTAAAAATAATTACACATATTATTTTAAATCATATTTAATGCTGTATTTATTATTTTCTTTTCTTTCCAGATGGACAGTGTGTTTTCTTCCTATTTTTAAAGACCGCAAAGAGGAAAACTGATGAATATTATAAGGACACACTGGAAAATGCATTGTTACTATGGCAATAAAAAAGAGAACAAATGTCAAAATATTTTTTTGGTAAAATTCCATTTCTCTGGGTAAAATTTTACAGTCCTTTGCATCAAGTGTAAGCAAATACTCTTCATGTGACATTTTTAATTAAATATTTCCATTTAATTTAAATGTATTGAATATCTATCATTTTCCTGACAACTAAAACACCTCTTCTTATCTCCTTGCAGCCTATTTGGGAAAAATTGGGAAACTAATAAGGTCAAGACAAAGCAACTAGTGATATACCAGAGGCTTGTGTAGGAAGCTAAGCATTTAACACCATCCTCCCCCCGCTGCTTCCTTCCCCTTTCTCTCTCCTTCTCTTACTTCTTCTTCTCTTAATTCTTTTTCTCCTTCTTCTTCTCCTTCTGCTTCCCTTATTATTGGCAGGTGGTGAGGGAGTTATAAGAGAGAAAGAGGGTAGCAAAGGCATTAAGGATTTAAGGCTTCCAAGAATGTAAGCTGAGAACATAGAGAAATACAGATAACTAGAATTATGTAAAACAAAGTAATATGTCATAACTCCAAACTTACCTAATCTTTCTTATAAATGTTGATATAAACAAGTTATTTTATTAGTTACTTATTGTTGTATAACTGTATTATCATTAACCTACAGCTTAAAGCAATACATTTATTATCTCACAGTTTTTCTTGTCTAGGCATGATTTAGATTTATCATGCTGTAAATTGTCAGCCAGAACTGATGTTATCTGGAGCATTAACTACATAAAAATCTGTTTTCCCCTCCACGTGGCTTTTAGAAGCATTCAGTTGTTTACAATTGTAGGACAGAGAGCTTTCAGTTCATTTGCAGGCTGTTGACTGGGACAGCTCTCATCTGCTAGAAACCACCCACAGTTCTTAGTCATGTGGGATTCCCCAACATGGGCATTTCCTTCTTCATAGTCAGCAAGGAAGAGAAAGAGAACAGGAGGCAGGCACTACAATCTAGGTAACATAACTGCATGCACATTACACATACACCCTAACACCTTTTCTCTACTTAATTGGTTAGAACTTAAGTCATAGGCCCCACCCATATTCAAAGAAAGTATATTACACAAGAGAATGAAGAGTAGAGGTGGGAATCATAGGGCCACCTTAAGAGCATACTATGTCACAGTTATCATCAATAGAAAAATATGAGATAAAACCTATCAAAATAGTTCAAGGCCACTGTCCAAACTAATAAAAATTAAGATGTACTGTATTTCATTGTGCTGAATTTCATACCATCAGCGCATCACTTTTATTAGAAAAATGAGAAAATATGTGGAAATATTAGACATCTATAGTAGGGTTCTGCGGAGATAGAGAACTACAATGGACCCTTGAACAATGTGGGGATTAGAGAAACTGAGTCCCACACAGTAAAAATTCTATGTTTAACTTTTGGCTCCCCCAAAACTTAACTACTAATAGCTTACTTTTGACCAGAAGCCTTTTCAATAATATAAATAGGTGATTAACACGTTTTATAACAAATAAAACAAAATAAAATAATAAATAATATAAAATAAATATTAAAATAAAATAGCTATATACTATATTCTTATAATAAACTAGAAAAAATGTTAAGAAAATCACAAGAAAAAGGAAATATGGGGCACCTGAGTGGCTCAGTCAATTAAGTATCTGCCTTTGGCTCAGGTCATGATCCCAGAGTCCTAGGATGGAACCCCATATCAGGCTCTCTGCTCAGCAGGGACTCTGTTTCTCCCTCTCTCTCTAGCTCTCCCCCCAAACTTGAGCTCTATCTCACTCACTCTTTCTTCAAATAAATAACTAAAATCTTTTTTTACAGAAAGGAAATACATTTACCGTACTGTACTGCATTTATCCAAAAAAAATCTGTATATAAGTAGACCTGTACATTTCAAATCTGTATTATTCAAGGACCAACTATAATAGAACATGTCTCTGTTTATCTGTGTGTGTATGCATATATATACATACAGAGAGAGAGAGAGAGAGAGAGACTTTTTAAAGAATTGGATCACATAAAAAAAAAAAAAAAAAGAATTGGATCACATGATTATTGCAGCCTGTAAATTCAATCTATAGGCTAGTCCTGCAGATTAAAGATCCAGGGAAGAGCTGAGGTTGCAGTAGAAGTTTTAAAGTTGCATCACATCAGAATTTCTTTTTGCTTGGGGGAGGTCAGCTTTTGTTCTATTTGTTCTATTCAGATCTTCAACTGATTGGATAAGGCCCATCTGCATTATGGAGAACAATCTGTTTAACTCAAAGTACACTGATTTGGAGGGAAATCTTATTTTAACTTTTTTTTTTTTTAGTAAATATTATCCAAAAACACCCTCACAGAAACACTCAAGATAACATTTGAAAAATTAATGTAATGAATTATATTTGACCAAATATCTGAGCAACATGATTCAACTTAGTTAACACAAAAAATACTCACAATAACTTGAAAATTTTTAAGATTTTCTTTGACACATTATATTTTTTCTTTTTTTAATTTTTTTTTAAGATTTATTTATTTATTTATGATAGACATAGAAAGAGAGAGAGACAGAGACACAGGAGGAGGGAAAAGCAGGATCCATGCCGGGAGCCCAACACAGGACTCGATCTGGGGGCTCCAGGATCATGCCCTGGGCGGAAGGCAGGTGCTAAACCGCTGAGCCACCCAGGGATCCCGGGGCATTATTCTTTTTTTTTTTTAATAATAAATTTATTTTTTATTGGTGTTCAATTTGCCAACATACAGAATAACACCCAGTGCTCATCCCGTCAAGTGCCCCCCTCAGTGCCCATCACCCAGTCACCTCCACAGCCCCTAGTTCGTTTCCCAGAGTCAGGAGTCTCTCAGGTTCTGTCTTCCTCACTGATATTTCCCACTTATCCTTCCTCCTTTCCCCTTTATTTCCTTTCACTATTATTTATATTCCCCAAATGAATGAGAACATATAATGTTTGTCCTTCTCTGATTGACTTACTTCACTCAGCATAATACCTTCCAGTTCCATCCACATTGAAGCAAATGGTGGGTATTTGTCATTTCTAATGGCTGAGGAATATTCCATTGTATACATAAACCACATCTTCTTTATCCACTCATCTTTCGTTGGACACCGAGGCTCCTTCCACAGCTTGGCTATTGTGGCCATTGCTGCTAGAAACATCGGAGTGCAGGTGTCTTGGCTTTTCACCGCATCTGTATCTTTGGGGTAAATCCCCAACAGTGCAATTGTTGGGTCGTAGGGCAGGTCTATTTTTACCTCTTTGTGGAACCTCCACGCAGTTTTCCAGAGTGGCTGCACCAGTTCACATTCCCACCAACAGTGCAAGAGGGTTCCCTTTTCTCCGCATCCTCTCCAACATTTGTGGTTTCCTGCCTTGTTAATTTTCCCCATTCTCACTGGTGTGACGTGGTATCTCATTGTGGTTTTGATTTGTATTTCCCTGATGGCAAGTGATGCGGAGCATTTTCTCATGTGCATGTTGGCCATGTCTATGTCTTCCTCTGTGAGATTTCTGTTCATGTGTTTTGCCCATTTCATGATTGGATTGTTTGTTTCTTTGGTGTTGAGTTTAATAAGTTCTTTGTAGATCTTGGAAACTAGCCCTTTATCTGATACGTCATTGGCAAATATCTTCTCCCATTCTGTAGGTTGTCTTTGAGTTTTGTTGACTGTATCCTTTGCTGTGCAAAAGCTTCTTATCTTGATGAAGTCCCAATAGTTCATTTTTGCTTTTGTTTCTTTTGCCTTCGTGGATGTATCTTGCAAGAAGTTACTGTGGCCGAGTTCAAAAAGGGTGTTGCCTGTGTTCTTCTCTAGGATTTTGATGGAATCTTGTCTCACATTTAGATCTTTCATCCATTTTGAGTTTATCTTTGTGTATGGTGCAAGAGAGTGGTCTAGTTTCATTCTTCTGCATGTGGATGTCCAATTTTCCCAGCACCATTTATTGAAGAGACTTTCTTCCAATGGATAGTCTTTCCTCCTTTATCGAATATTAGTTGACCATAAAGTTCAGGGTCCACTTCTGGGTTCTCTATTCTGTTCCACTGATCTATGTGTCTGTTTTTGTGCCAGTACCACACTGTCTTGATGACCACAGCTTTGTAGTACAACCTGAAATCTGGCATTGTGATGCCCCCAGATATGGTTTTCTTTTTTAAAATTCCCCTGGCTATTTGGGGTCTTTTCTGATTCCACACAAATCTTAAAATAATTTGTTCTAACTCTCTGAAGAAAGTCCATGGTATTTTGATAGGGATTGCATTAAACATGTAAATTGCCCTGGGTAACATTGACATTTTCACAGTATTAATTCTTCCAATCCACGAGCATGGAATATTTTTCCATCTCTGTGTCTTCCTCAATTTCTTTCAGAAGTGTTCTGTAGTTTTTAGGGTATAGATCCTTTACCTCTTTAGTTAGGTTTATTCCTAGGTATCTTATGCTTTTGGGTGCAATTGTAAATGGAATTGACTCCTTAATTTCTCTTTCTTCAGTCTCATTGTTAGTGTATAGAAATGCCACTGATTTCTGGGCATTGATTTTGTATCCTGCCATGCTGCCAAATTGCTGTATGAGTTCTAGTAATCTTGGGGTGGAGGCTTTTGGGTTTTTTATGTAGAGTATCATGTCATCGGCAAAGAGGGAGAGTATGACTTCTTCTTTGCCAATTTGAATGCCTTTAATGTCTTTTTGTTGTCTGATTGCTGAGGCTAGGACTTCCAGTACTATGTTGAATAGCAGTGGTGAGAGTGGACATCCCTGTCTTGTTCCTGATCTTAGGGGAAAGGCTCCCAGTGCTTCCCCATTGAGAATTATATTTGCTGTGGGCTTTTTGTAGATGGCTTTTAAGATGTTGAGGAATGTTCCCTCTATCCCTATACTCTGAAGAGTTGTGATCAGGAATGGATGCTGTATTTTGTCTTTGACACATTATAAATGGCTCATCTCTTGTACTAAGCACTAAATTCTCTATAAGTGTTAATTTATAATGTCCTATAAAGTTTATTTACTTATTATCATCCCTATTTTATATATTAGGACACTGAAGCACCCAAAATTTAAGTAATTTGCCCAATGTCACACCACCTATGAATGGTAGAAACAGGATTTGAACACAAGCTTCTTGATTCCATAGTCCTATAAAATACAGATCAAAATATGGAAAGAAATTCTGTGTTCATAGATTGGAATAATCAATAATACTAAAATGTCTATAGTACTTAAAATTACCTATAGATTTGATGCAGTCGCTATTAAAATTCCAGTGGCATTTCTTATAAAAATAGAACAAACAATCCTAAAATTCATATGGAACTATAAAAAGCTCTAAGCAGTCAAAACAATCTTGGGAAAGAAGCACAAAGCTGGATACATCACACTTCCTAATTTCAAACTATACTATAAAACTGTAGTAATCAAAACAGTATGGCATTAGCATAAAAATAGACACAAATGAATAGAACAAAATAGAGAGCCCAGACTAAATCTATGCATATGTATGGCTAATTAATTTTTGACAAAGAACTCAAGAATATACAACAGGGAAAGGATAGTTTCTTCAGTAATTGATGTTGAGAAAACTGGATATCCATATGCAAAGTGAAACTGGACCTCTATTTTATACCATGCCAACCACAAAATCAACTCAAAATGGATTAGGGATTAAATATAGGACTTGCAACCATAAAACCTCTTGAACATTAGTCTTGGCACTTACCTTTTTTTTTTTTTTTTTTTTTTGATTTGACATTAAAGCAAAGGCACCACAAGCAATGTAAACAAGTGGGACTATATCCACTAACAATCTGCTGCACAAAGGAAACTACTAAAAGAATGAAAAGATTAGAGAATGGGAAAAATCTTTGAAAACTACTATCTGTTAGAAGGGATTAATGTCCAAAATTATTAATATATAATTACATAACTCATACAACTCAATAGCAAAAATAAATAGATGACAGAGATAACGAGCAAAAGAACTGAACAGATATTTCTCCAAAAAGACATACAAATGGCCAACAAATACATGAAAAGATACTCAACCTCACCAATCATCCCAGAAAAACAAATCAAAGTCACAACTATCACTTCATATCTGTTAGCAGAGCAAATATCAAAAAGACAAAAGAGTGGCACTTGAGTGCCTCAGTCAGTTAAGTATCCAACTCTTGATCTCAGCTCAAGTCTTGATCTCAGGGTGATGAGCTCAGGGCCCACTTTGGGCTAAAACAAACAAACAAACAAACAAACAAACAAACAAACAGATAAAAGATAACAGATGCTTGTGAGGATGTGCAGAGAAGGGAAGCCTTGCATACCATTGGTGTATGGGAATGTAAGCTGGTACAACCACTGTGGACAAATAGTATGAAGTTTACTCAAATATAAAATAAAACCATAAATTATCCAGCACTTCCACTTCTGAATATTTCCAAATTGACAATTAAAAAAATAAAACAAATAACTACTTGTTAGCAGGGCAAGAATGGAAAGATAAAGGAACAAAGATAGAAAATATTAAGATAGTAGATTGAAATTCAACACACCATTAATTATATTAAATGGAATACATGTTCAATTAAAAGACATGATTGTTTTGCTATATGAAACAGATGTGTGCTATTTATAAAATATACTTTGAAAAAGTAATGATATAGAAAAGTTGAAAATAAAAGATGCAGGAAGATATACCATGTAACTACTAAAGGCAATCATATAAATAAATTAAAATAATAAAGAAAATACACTTCAAGACCAGAAGAATTTCAAGACTTTTCATGGATCTCTACCATAGAGTTAAAATGTTTAAAATACCAGAAACATTAAATAAATTTTCACTTAATCATGTCTTCAAAATACAAAGTGCAAGAATTGGCAGAGCTATGATGAGAAATAGACAAATGTATAGAGTGAGAGATCATTAACATGATATCCACAGAAAAAGTAATAATTTAGGAGAGTTGGTAAAACATTGAACAAACTTGACCAAATGCACATATATAGGATATTGCCAGTGTTGCAGAATTTACATTGTATTCTATCATATAAGGATTATTGGCAAATTAAATACTACACTTGTACTAATGTCAAAAAAAGTTTTATTAAATTGAAATAATACAGCCAATACAGTTTACTGGACAATGAAGCTAGAAGTTAACAAACTTTACATATTTTGAAATTATGAAAAATACTCCTAAATAATCCATTTGTTGAAGAAGAAATTACAGTAGAAATTAAATGGTGCTTATATGAAAATTTAGAGACTAAATACAACATATAAAAATATCAAAATGGCAGAAAAATAATAAGTTAAGGATTAATATAAAAATACTATTAAAAACTATAAAACAAAAAAAAAACAAAAAAAAAACAAAAACAAAAAAAAAAACAAACAAACAAAAAAAACTATAAAACAGAAAAATGGAAGAAATAAAGATAAAAAATGAAAATTAGAAAGGCCAACTGCTTTGGAAAAATGAAATTGATAAATTTCTAGCACAATGATTATTGAAATAAAGAGGACAATTAAAAATAAAATCAGCATTATGAATAAATCAAAGTTAATATGGCGATATATATTCTACAGAAATTTAAATGATAAGAACATATAAGAAACTTTTGCAATAAAATTGAAACAGTTTGCCAAAACTAATAGAAAACACATTAACAATGAAAACTATTATATAAATGTTATAGAAATTATAGAAATAGCAAATGCAATAACATGGATAAATCACAAAATATGCTTTGAGACAAAATAGCCAGACACAGCATGACATGCTAAAATATTCTACTTATACAGGTAAAAATATAAGTAAAAGTAATGAAATGATTACCATATGTTGCTTAAATGTAAGAATATTGATTATCTTTAGGTAGCAGGGAGCAGTTGTCAATAAGAAGCCTCATGCAGGGGGATCCCTGGGTGGCTCAGCCGTTTAGCGCCGCCTTCAGCCCAGGGTGCGATCCTGGAGTCTCGGGATCGAATCCCGCATTGGGGCTCCCTGCGTGGAGCCTGCTTCTCCCACTGCCTGTGTCTCTGCCTCTCTCTCTCTCTCTCTCTCTCTCTCTCTATCATAAATAAACAACAAAATCTTAAAAAAAAAAAAAAAAGAAGCATCATGCAAGGGGTTGCTGGTGGGCTGATTATGTTGTAATTTTTGTTCTCATAAGGTGGTTATATTGGTGTTCTTTTAATAATAATTTGTTAATACAGATGTTTTATGTACTTCTCTTTATGATATACTTTGCAATAAAATTAGCATAAATATGTATATGAGGTATAAGATGATTAAAATGATAGCTCATATTAATGCTAGAAAAATAAAATGGGTAGGAAAATAATTCCAGTGGTAAGAGTAGCTCATATAATAATATTCCTTAGTGGATCAATATAGTTGAATTGGGGTTTTAGATAAGCTTCCTAAGGACAAAATCAAAAAAGAAAGCACAATCTATAATGATATATAGAATGTCTCTGAGATAAAGACAACTAGTAATTTAGCAGAAGACCATGAGACAAATGTTATATACTCTCAATATAAAGAGAGTATATAATATGCATGGGATGAAGTATTTATTCAATAGTGAATTTAGTGAGGTTATTTAACTTTTAATGTAGGTTGATGGCATAATGTGGTTGAAAACTCATGAATACTTATTCTGGGGTTTATGATGTATGAAAAAAATGGCAAATAGTGCAGTGAAGTGGGTAGTGGTAAAGAAAAGTCTACAGAAATGAAATCCAAATAAGTTTAGATTTAAGTATATAGCTTGGTGACTCTCACTTGTGTGTAAGTATGTGCGTGTGAGAGATAAGTTGAGGCTCTGTGTACTGTATGTAGAAGGTAGAGATAGGGAACAACAGAAGGAGAGGTTATAGTCATATTCCTGATTTAGGAGATTTTCAAAGTATGAAAAATCATATTTAATATACATATGCTACTTTCCCTAAATTAAAAACTGTAAGGAGAAAATCTTGACAAAACCTTCTTAACCAGTAGGGATGCATAGAGGGTAATATGAAGGATTATTTTAAGATATAATTAGGCTATAAGGAAATATCAAAATTTTTTTTAAATAAATGCAATTATCACAGTGATCCCTTTAGAACTTAGATATAATCATGGTGATTCACTGCTTAAAACCCACAGTTGCTAGTGAGAACTGTAACATGGCTTTTTTTTTTTTTAAGATTTTATTTAATTTATTCATGAGAGACGAGAGAGAGAGAGAGAGAGAGAGAGAGAGACAGATGGAGAGAGAGACAGAGACAGAGGCAGAGGCAGAGGGAGAAGCAGGCTCCATGCAGGGAGCCTGATGTGGGACTCAATTCTGGGACTCCAGGATCACGCCCTGAGCCAAAAGCAGATGCTTAACTGCTGAGCCACCCAGGCAACCTGGTAACATGGCTTTAAAGGCCCTTTGAGATCTAGTCTTTGCCTACATTTAAAGTCCATTCCATGCCATTCTTTTTTCTTTCTCCACAGCTGGTCACTCCAACTTTCTTTCAATTCCTTGAGTATTTCTCCTGCCCCAAAGCCTCTACATAGGCTGTTCTCTTTGCCTGGAGTACCTCCCAAGCTTCAAGTATCACTTTAATATCCTTGCAAAAGTCTAAGCTCTCCTTAACCTCTACCATTATCATCACTACCACTACTCCTGCTTCCACCAGACAAGTTCAGTACACTATATAATTTCATATAATTTTATTTCCATTAAACCTATCTCATTACAATTAAATATTTTTGTGACTTGGCCTTATTAAGAAAGGTGTTTCTTTCACTTCCATTATTATTTCTCTTGTCCATCACAGGACTTGACATTTAATAAGAGCTCAATAGATATTTGTTGAATAAGTATTTCCAAAGTCTTATTATAAAGATAAAGAAGAAATCTGATGAAGAGGAGGTGATACTAAAGATAACAAAAAGAGTTAAGAGACTTTTTAGTGAGCCTAAGCAAATAGTAAGTCCAGGGTGAAAAAGTATACACTGTGTATAAGAAAGAAAAGGAAAAAGGAAATAAATCTTATTGAATAGTTGAGGAAAAATATCGCCATGGAAGTGATATTTCAGTCAAATTTAAAGGAATGTGAAGAATTTAAGTAACAAAGATAAAAGTAAGGGGTGTTATTATGGGAGACAGAATAATGACCTCCAAAGATGTTTCTAATCTCCCAAAGCAGTAAATATGTTTACCTTACATGGCAAAAGGTACTTTGTAGGTGTAAGTTAACAATCTTGAGATGTGTAGATAGAGATGGTAAATGAGAATCTGAAAAGATGTGTGACCTCCTATATCATTAGGGAATTGCAAATTAAAAGAAGATAGAACTACACACACCTGTTAGATCGGCTAAAACCCAAAACACTGATGCCACCAAATGATGGCAAGGATATGGACAGCAACGCTCATTGCTGATGGTAATGCAAAATGGTTCAAAGGCATTTTGGTGGTTTTTTGTTTGTTTTTACAAAGCTAAACATAGTTTTACCATATATTGCAGTAATAAAACTCCTAGGTATTTGCTCAAATAAGTTGAAAACTTACATCTACATCAAATCCTGTACATAACTGATTATAACCAGAATTGTACGCAAATTTTATGCAAAATGTCTTTTAGTAGATGAATTGGATAAACTGTGGTACATCCATACAATAGAACATTATTCTGTGATAAAAGTAGATGACCTATCAAGCCACAAAAAGACATGGAGAAAACTAATGCATATTGCTCAGTGAAAGAAATGTCTGAAAAAGCTACATATTGTATGATTCTAACCTTATGACATATTGAAAAAGACAAAATTACAGAGACAGTGAAAAAAATAGTAGCTGCCAGGAGCTGGAAAAGAAAGAGAAGAAGGAATGTATAGGCAGAGCGCATACCATATTTAGGACAGTAAGCTATTTTGTATGATATTTTACTGGCGAATATGTGACATTACATATTTGTCAAAAACCTATTAAAATTTAGAACACCAAGAGTGAACCCTAAGGGAAACTACAACTATCGTTAAAAATAATGTATCATATCAGCTCATCAATTGTAACAAATATATCACATAGGTGTAAGATGTTAATAATAAAAAACACTGTTGAGGACAAACAATAGGCAGGAGGAAGGAGGGGATATATAAGAACCTCTGTACTTTGTGTTCACTTGTCTTATAAACCCAAAACTGCCCTCAAGAAATAAACTTTATGAAAAAAAAAAAGAATTTGGAGAAGGTTGTTTAAAACAAACTTGCTGCCTAGTGCTATATTGTCACTAGGCAAAAAGTAGAAAAATTTAAAAAATGGCTAATGTTCCACTTTTTGCTTTGTTTATATTTCTATTCTGGTCTATTTCTCCAATTCAAAAATGTTTTTCAAAGATGTATTCGGAACAGTTGTCAACTTATTAATAGAGGTGGCACTTCTGACATCAAGTGAGAATCAGTTCTATAATTCAACAGCAACACAAAAAGGCTTGCATTCCTTAAGGATTCCACAAACTGCTTATTAAATTTTCACAGGGCTACTTCAAAAAGCAGAGCAGGAGTCAGGTTTTTTTAAAAAACCTTGAAAAAATAAACCACAAAGAGGGCCAAATCCTACCTTATTCTACACATAAGCACAAAGTCTACTGAAGATCAGGTTTGGTTCTTTGATCCAATGTCAGATCCCAAACGTTCTATACAGAAACCAATTCTATTCCCAAGGCCTATATAACACATATTGCTAAACAGAAGTTTAGATGTAAAGGTGAAGTTGACCTCTTTATCATGAGAACTCTGGACAACCAGAAAGTCCTTTCATCTGGACACTTACAGAATGGCAGTGCAGGACTTGGCAGGATTGTGACTACAGATGATTTGGCCCAAAGGGTAAATATTATTATTTACTTTTTGGAGAGACTTGCCTATTAAAAAACTGAGAGCAGTTGAAAACTTGAATCTTTCTATGTAGTTATGAGAATAAACAATCTTTATTCTCCCCCCAGAAAAAGATGTTTCCAGTAATAAAATTTCCCTAAGAGCTCAATATATTCTGTGAAATTTATTCTTTATAATTATAATATGTAGAGTAAAAAAACAAAGTTCTATGAAAATTTACATCACTAAATCAAAAATATAGAAAGGGGCATAATATATAATAGATTTAAATGTCAATGTATACTTTTTCATCTACATGAAATACTGCTGGTAATTTCATACAGGTACCAAAATAGAGCTGATATTTTTCATCATTATGATTTGCTTATAACAGGAGGGTATTTCAGAGCTGCAATCTTTTATAAAAAATTATATGCTTAAAATGAGTGGAAGCTCCAAATATAGCCTAGGACAAAGAACTACTGCAACTATGATTAAATTTATCCATGAAAACTTTTGCTCAAAAATCATGCAGGAACTGATCCATGGTAATAAATAATCACTTTTGAAAATTAAATTTATCAAAAATGTTGAGAAAATGTATATAAGGATGGTATGCTTAAGAGTTGGTGGGATTTTGTATTCTTAGTGGGCAGATAACAAGAAAATATCTTTATATTACTGATCTCCAACAGTACTTATTCCTCCTCTCCTGCTAAAAGCAGCTGAAAACTCATCTCTTTCAAAACTTCTTGGCTGAGTAACCCTCTTGAATTAATTTTTTCCCGCAGTTTTACTCATTATTTGTTAATCTGTAATATAAATGAAATTAAATATGTTTGCAAAAATTAAATCTTTATTTCACATGCAGTTTTCTAGAGAACTGGGTTCTTGAATTTTATTATTTTTATACCCCATAACACTTTACATGTACAAAATATGCAGTGAACACTTAGTTTTGAAGCACTTGAAGGTATCATCATTTTCTGCATATTCATGACTTAGATTATGAGAAAATGTTTAAAATCATTGTTGTATAAATACATCAGCAAAATGTATTAAGATTTAAATCCTCCTAAACTTTGATTAGTGATTTATAATTCTTAGAATCTAAACAAACAAAACCAAACCAAACAGGATGAATTTTCAATACCCAAGCATAAAAGCATAATAAAATAAAGTATGCAGGCCAATATTTTTTTTTTTTAAGAGAGAGAGAACCATGCATATATGCGAGCACAAGCTGGGTGGTGGAGGGGAGAGGGAGACAGAAAACTTCAGGGGGCTCCAGCCTGAGCATGGAGCTAGATCTCATGACCTTGAGATTATGACTGGAGCCAAATTCAAGAGTCAAACACCAGGACGCCTGGATGGCTCAGTGGTTGAGTATCTGCTTTCGGCTCAGTCATGATTCCAGGGTCTTGGGATCTAGTCCCACATCAGGCTCCCCACAGGGAGCCTGCTTCTCCCTCTGCCTGTGTCTCTGCCTCTCTCTCTGTGTCTCTTATGAGTAAATAAAAGAGTCAGACTCCTAACCGACTGAACCACCCAGGTGCCCCAGTACAAAGCCCAATATTATAGAAAAGTATACCTTGGTTAAAAAGAATTTATTTGATCTAGATAATTTACCAATTGCATCATTTCCTAGGTGTGAGTCAACTGGCATCCAAAAGCCTAGATTTCTTATCTGCAGAATAGAGACATTATTTGTCTTAAGAAAAGCAAAATTGAATTAATAAGTGAATATACTGGTACACATTAAATAAATGAATGTGTAACTGTATAATATTTATATTTTATAATGTATATATACTTTTAAATATGTAGTTAATATGTTCTTTAAAGTACCCATTTAATAATTTGAAGTGAAAATTAAAAACAGTGAAATATATGTTATTACTTGATTTCCTTTGCTTGACAAAATGCTTCTGGTGTATTGGTACTGGATGAACCTGCCGGAACAGATCTTATCTGCCTCATTTGTCCCAGTACTTAATAAAGGTGTAGAAGTCTTATATAGGAGTTACTTCAATCCCAGGCATTTGTTAGAATACTTCTATTTCTACCTCCTGAGGACCTCTAATGTATTATTACAATTATACACACACATACACATATATGTACATATATATGCATATACATCTATATGTATACACAGAGATTTATATACAGGTGTGAATATAGATATAGATATAGATATAGATAAATTAATATAGATATAAATATGGGTATGGTGAATAGGTGTGTGTATGCAGGTGAACATACCAAAATAGCAGCAATTTATTAATAAATTAAGGTTATTTTAATTTATAAAATATAAAGAGAATAGCACCTGACAGATTCTTAGAAGAGGTAGGCTATTTATAGGGTTTTGTGACCTGGACTCAGTTGCTTTTTTATTTTTTATAATAGATTTTACTTATTTATTTCAGAGAGAGAGAGAGAGAGAGCATGAATGAAAAGAGGAAGATGCAGACTCCCCAGTGAGCAGGGATCCTGATGCGGAATTCAATCCCAGGACCCTGAGCCAGAGGCAGATGTTTAACCAACTGAGCCATCCAGGTGCCCCTGGACTCCAGTGCTTTAAAGAATGCTTTTCAAGGCAGGGTTGGGTTGAAATGGGAAAAATTTAGGATTTTAGTTTGAAATAGTTTTAATAGGATTTAATAATTTAGTTTAACTCATTTAGGATAGGAGGACATAACAAGGGTTTAAAGAAAGTTTTATGAGCTAAACTGTTGATTCCTTAATTTGACCTTTGCCAAGGTATATTCTCAGATGAATTTTTAGAAATTTCCTCAAACAAACAATGGAATTTTCCAAAACAAAGTTATTTAATGATTTACAGAATTATCTCTCCTAGAAAAAAAATCTCTTTTAACAAGTAAATCATGTTAATGCAATAATCTCAGTCCTCAATATGTTGTATGTATACACACACATATATTTCTAAGTTACTTCACTTGGACAACTGAAATGGCCAGCAAGCAGTGGCACCCCAATATCAATGAGCAAACTTCCAGACTTTTATTTCTAAATGGTCTTCTCCTCAAAAATGATACAGAGATTCTTGGATAAAAGACTGATTTCAGAGCTAGATTAGAAAAAAACAAGATGATCATGGAACATCGTAGGCCACAAAGTAACTAATTGCACAAGGAATAATAAAGACACATTGAAAGGGTAAAGAAGTTCAAATTGAAGGAGCTTCTTTCTGCAAGCCAAATATGGAGCAATTAGGTATTTAATTAAATAGTGATAGTAATAAATTATAATCCATTGAATGAAATAGGTATCATAATACTTCCCAACAGAATGCTTCTTAATTACAAAGGAGAAAAGACTAACTTACAACAGGAGCTTGGCAGACACTACCTCAATCAAGTTACCAAAGTTAACATCACAACTAATGGAATAAATCAAAATGTTTGTCACCCAATAGAGGGCACTGAGAACACAATATCATATGTGTGATTTTTTTTGCCAAAGATGCACAATTAAATATAAACATGAGAAAACATTAAACAAACTCAAATTGTAGGATATTCCATAAAATAACTGGCCTATATTCCTGGTCATGATACCTCAAAGGGTCAAGTTCATTAAAGTCAAAAAGAGATTGAAGAATCCTTCAGAGAAAAGGAGTACAAAGAAATGCTAGCTAAGAGCAACAAGAAATTCTGTACTAGATGCTTTTGCTACAAAGAAAATTACTGAAACAATCTCTGAAACCTGTCTGAGGAAAATTGAGATCTAAAGATTAAATGATAGTAATTTCTTGATTTTGATCATTGCATCTGGCTATGTATGAGAATGAACTGGCTTGTAATTATTTAGGAGTAGTATAGCAATGATAGGTTATACTGAAAGTCTTCAGGTAACTTACCTGTAGATAGAGAGAGGAAGAGAGGGAGGTAGAAAGGCAGGAAAGGCAGGCAGGAAGGAAGGAAGGTAGGAAGGAAAAGGGAAGGAGAAAATGGAGAATAAAAGAAGGATGAAGAGAGAAAGAGAGAAGAAAAATGTTATTTATACTTTCTTCTTATTTGAAGTACAAAGTTATTTGTACTGTGCATGCTTATAAACACACACACACAGTCCTAAACACACCTGGAAGTAAAGATTATTAGAAAAAAAAGACAATTACAAATCTCAGGAGAAAACAAAAACTGCATGTGGGAGAAACCCTGTCTCCCAATATCCATTCTTGCCTTCATCCATATTAATGCTATAGAAAAAAGGGAGTCAGGGAAGACAATAATGATAATTTCCATACAAGAAGTAATTAGATAATGTCTAAAATCAACACATCAAGAAATAACAATATAGAGATATCACTTCTTCACGGAATGTTAAAGTGGGCCGTAACATGGTGACTATAGTTAATAATGCTGTATTGTATCTTTAAAGTTCCTAACAGAATAAGCCTTAAAAGTTCTCATCACAAGAAAATAAATTTTTCTATGTCTGGTGATGGATATGATGATGAATATTAACTAGACTTATTGTGGTGATCATTTTGCAATATATTTTGCAATATATTTAAGTATTAAATCATTAAATTCTACATCAGAAACTAATATAATGCTATATGCCGATTATACCTCAATAAAACAAAAATAAACAGCAGCATGAACTTAGAGATATGGATGCAATAAACAAAAGCAAAAATAGTTCAAAGTGATTGCCTCTGTAAGTGGAACACGGAAATGAGAATGAGAAGAGCATAGGAGGAATGATTTTCACAATAAAATCTAATTTTTAATTTTTTTTTTCAGGTGAATATAGTACTTGCATTTTTAGTGAGTGGCTTTAATCTGAGTTCATTCCTAATTTTACGATAGGTGGTATTTAGACATTATGAGAGAAGATGTTTATGGGATAGGAATCCACTTGAAGTCACTACCTTAGTTTTTGAATCTCTAAGCCATGGTTTATAATTCATTAGTAGATCATGAATGATAAGTAGATCATTATTAGATCATTTTAGTGAGTCTAGTTTTACATTATTTTTGCTTAAAAAACAGTATAATAAAACAGTATAGCAAAGAATGGCATAGCATAACATAGAATAGCTTGGTGCAGAAAAGATGATGAAACACTGGTGTGTGTGTGTGTGTGTGTGTGTGTGTGTGTGTGTACGCATGCACATTTGAACATGGGTTCATGCTATAAAAGGCATTTCTTGTTGTGGGTCCAGTGAAAATTTTTGAAATCCACCTAACCTAGATAATTATCTTTTTTCATAATTTTTCCTAATTTAATTACATTAAAAGAGAGAGAGATACTAATATATGCCCCAGTGCCAACTGATAAAGCAGGTAATTTTCTTTATACAATCACTATGTGTACTATTTTAAGTGTTTAATTACACATAAATACAAATGATTATATAATATATAAGTGATTATATAACATAATATATAGGTGTATGCTGAGTAATAGTAAATAGTCAATGATTATCAATAATTTATATCAAGGGTATCCAACCAGGACCCGCAAGCCAAATGCGGCCACAGTCACAGCCTGTTTTTCAAAGTAAAGTTTCTTTGGAACCCAGGCACACTGTCTATATATTGTCCATAGCGACTTTTGTGCTACACTGGCAAAGCTGAGTAGTTGCAACTGACCACATAGCCAATAAAGTCTAAAATATCTACCTCTGGACCTTACAGAAAACGTTTTCTGACCTCTCAGTTAGACAAATACCGAAATTCACTGGCTAATAGATTCGAGCATTTGGACAGTCAAGGAAGAAAGAGATGATGAGTTTGGAAAAATGCAATGCACTTTATTTTGCTATAGGAAAAGAGAAGTATAAAAGAGAAACAAATGTGTCTTGGACTTTGACTAAATCCACTTTTTTTAAAAAGATTTTATTTACAAAAAAAAAAAAGAAAAAGATTTTATTTACTTATTTGAGAAAGAACAAGAGTGAGAGAGATCGCAGAAGGAGAGGGAGAAGGCACCCCAAATCCACACTTCTGAAAATTGTAAAAATAATACTAATGGTATAATTTGATAAATGCTTACCTTTTTCTTTAAATACAGTGCATCTTTTAATAATAACCAAGGTATTATTACCCTTCCTCTTTTACATGTAAGAATAGTATGGGTTATACTGATTAGGAAACTTAGCAAAATTTACCCAGTAATTTACTTAGGAGGTGACATGACTAGTCCTTGATTTCACTTTTTTTCAATTCCAGAGCCATCATTATGATCACTTATTGTATTTTTGGTCCTGAACAGTGAAGTGTCTTACCAGTATTAGGAAATAAATCTCAAACTGAATGTTCCACTGAAAATGAGTCCATAGAAAAACTTCTTTATTAAAAAAAGAGTATACACACATATTGATTTATTTGCACTGCAAGCATTTCCCTTTATAAGAAGGCAAATGGCTGGGAATATAGTATATATAAGAAGACTCATTAGATAGTTCTATACAGGGATCCCTGGGTGGCGCAGCGGTTTGGCGCCTGCCTTTGGCCCAGGGCGCGATCCTGGAGACCCGGGATCGAATCCCACATCGGGCTCCCGGTGCATGGAGCCTGCTTCTCCCTCTGCCTGTGTCTCTGCCTCTCTCTCTCTATCTGTGTGTGACTATCATAAATAAATAAAAATTTATAAAAAAAAAAAAAGATAGTTCTATACAACCAGTTACCTACTGTCGCTGAAAATAGAACAACATAAAATCATGGTAACTCATTAGCAGTGTAATTAAATACCTACCAGTTGTGCAACCCGAGCCAAAACTGTTAAACTGAGGTCTGACCCTCAAAGTCTTCATCACTAAAAGAAGAGTGAGAAGTTTGCTCTTACATTGGTATTATATCTAATGAAATCCTGATATAAGACAGCACAGAACATAGTAGATAATAAATCAATCATAAGTGATAGTTATAAGTACACTGATTATATAGGAAGACTTTTTCTTACAATAGTTTTTTTTTTCATGAACTCATTTTCTAAAGGTGTAGCAAAACAATAGGTTTTCATTTCTTTACGATAACATAGGTCTGGTTTTCATATCTGAGTAAGGTAGATTCTATGAAAGCAGGAATCAAAAATCTCTTGAAATCTTTCTACTTCCTATACCTAGAAAATCATATTATCAGTTTACTGGATACAAACCAGGGCCTAGAGCTGACTGATCCTAGACACAGAGGATGTCATGCACATTTATTCTTGGCTCCCCAAATACCTGTTAGCCTGATCCAAATCCTGTACGCCTAATATTCTCAAAGGCCCTTGTCAGCAACCACTCATCTCTAGTAACTTGGGTATGTGGACTCTTTCCAATCATCTGTCACACTATCAGATAAACAATAGCATGCGAAAAATATTTTTTTTAAATAGAGTTTTACGGCAAAGATGTTATCTTAGTTAAAACAAGATTTTGAAACTAGTAAAAATAGAATTCTCTATTGCCAATAAACATATATGGATATTATCCACATACAGAGTAAAAAAATTGCAGTCTTTGCACTTTCTCTTTCAAACTTATTTTAAATCCAAGAAAAAAATTTGCAAATGACACTGATATAATACTATTAATAATACTATTTATTAAAAGGCAAGCAACTCGCTGCTTTATCATTGGCAGACTTCTTCACTAACATTTACTGAGCATTTACTAGGTGTTACATATGCATCTAATCATTTGATATGCAGTGCATGAAGTGGCTAGTAAATATGTATGGAAACTGAGGCTAAGAAGGTATAAGTTACCCAAAGTCTCACAACTAGCAAGACAAGGAAACAGAAGTCAGAGACAGCCCTAGCATGAAAGGGTCTGCTACTATACTGTAGGGAATTATATTTGCATTTTAGAGTGTGGTCTTTGAAATAGTATGTTCTTCATTCACAAATAGCTATTATTAACAGTCAGTGTGTGAAGAACTAGGGGTGGTAGAAGGGGAGGAGGGCGGGGGGTGGGAGTGAATGGGTGACGGGCACTGGGTGTTATTCTGTATGTTAGTAAATTGAACACCAATAAAAAAAAAATTGAAAATATGAAAAGGCCTATTATGCTGACAGAGGGACAAAAGTTCCAATGTATTTACCATTTACTTTATTAGGTATGCAAAATGAAATATGGTTGTAGGGTGAAATTTTTACAACAAATCCTTTTGCACACTGACAAATCACTGGTATCAAAATGTCGTGATGTGAAGTGAGATTAGTTAAAAACAAGTAAAAAATAGTTACATCTAATAAAGATTTATTTGTTTTTGCTCCTACGAGGGAAAAATATTTTCAAATTTGGCTTTCTCTTGCATTTGTACAGGAAGCCAGGTGCAACTGAGTGTGAATGGTGTCTTCTAAGTCTCAACCCTTCCTTAATGCAATTACCCTCCCCCCAATATGCATAAGTCTGCCCCTCACCCCCATTTACTTTAAGCTTTGAAAGAATACAAAGCTAATACCAATCAGCACTTGTGGTTACTGTCTCTAATAAAACTGTCATATTGAAAGGGCTGTTTCTCCTGGGCATATTTGCATTTTAAGTCTGTTAACTCTCATTTACAACAAAAATCTTTTTTTCTGCTAAAGGAATTTTTGACATCATAAGGAAAGAGGACATACTTCAGAGAGAATAGGCCACATAACTTGTGCAGTTAGTCATTTTAGACTAAAACTAGTATCTATAGCCATACAAAAGACCAGCCCTGAGGAATGTTGCAGGTTCATTATCTAGAGTCCAAATCTCAGTAGCCATCAAGAGTGGTCAAATTCTTTCCCTCCCTCATACAGGGACTACACTGCACAGCCCTGGCTCCTATGCCTTCCCTCCAGCCTCCCTCTCTTTTCCCCTTAACCCACACTCACCCATGTATCTTTAGGTATCAAGAAGCCAAATTTGCCGATGAAACTCTTTGGTTCATATGGTAATATTTTTTAAATGTTACCATTTATAACATATGATTGATATCTGTGTTTTCTATTTCTATTTAGTTATGAGGGTTAGAGTGAATAAATTTGGAAGTAGCAAACCTAGATACATATTTATTAATAGCATCATTATTGCTGTGTAATCTACTAAGCAATGCTGCCTCCAATAATAATTATTTAAAAAATCAAATTACAACTTATTTGTTGGATGTATATTTTAATACGGAGCAAAAAGTAAAATTTCTATTTTGTGCTGAAGTGTCACTTTGCACTTCCTACTTAGAGACAAGTTATTAAAACAGATCAAATTATTATTCTTCATAAATCACTACTGAAAAGTTATAACCTCAAGAAGATCAGCCTGACAATACATAAAATACAGGCCAAATGTGGCAATCATGTTGTGCTTTATGAGGTCAGAGTAGAATTCTTTAGAGTAATTATTTTCCAGTCCTATTCTGAGACAGGAAAATTGATTTAATATATCCAACAAATACTTGGTTTCTGCTCTTTCTGATTATGGTGAGTTTTTTATTTCTAGAGGATTCATATTGCTGTTTAGTTCTGCAGTGCATATCTTAGCATATCACACAAAACCCAAAATATTTAGATAAATTGAAAGCTACAAAACTTTAATTTTACCACTTAACGTCTTAGAAACAATCCCTAAGTATATTTTCATTAATAATCTTTCTACTTCCTATTTAAAAGATGAATCACCTTTCGCTTCTTCACTTGATTCTAATTTCTCCATTGTTCAATCCATGGCACTCCCTTAGGGACTTGCTCAGACGAGTGTCACTTCTCAATTTATCATCTTCCTTTCCACCACCCTGCCACTCTCAACACTTGCCAAGCAGAATGCTAGTCTCTTTAGACATTAAGAAAATAAACAATCTCAGTGTTGCCCTAATGCCTTTCTTTCATGATCAAGTATAATAAATATTAGCCCCAAGTTCTATCACCTCACTTTCTTGCCTTACGTTTCCATCTCTGTCCTCAGAAATCTGTATAAATACATTATGCTGGAATTGTTCCCCCTAACATAATCAATTATTTCCTAGTGGCCAAGTTCATTGAACCTTTTTCTTCATTGACTTCTCTTTGAAACTTAGCGCTATTCACCGCTTTCTCCGTCAATAATAACTCCTTTCTTCACTCCCATGAAAAAGCTTTTCTTACTTTTGTTATCTCTTTACCATTTCCTGTTTCTCTACCAGTTCTTTTTCCTCTATCCCCCTGGATTCAAGTCACCTATATACAGGTTGTTCTCTTTCTTTTGAGTCCCAGACATATTTGCATCCTAGGCATATTTGCACTTTAATATATCCATATTTATAGTTAACTAACCATTTGGATAAAACCTAGACCACTGTCTTTGCACAGATAATCTTACTGCAGATACAAAATCAGCTCCATCTCTTCAATATTCTTTGTAAAATAAGAAGTGAGAACTGTTCTACAGTCCTCCTTCCCTTACGCTGCCAAAAAGCTCTCTCAGCTCTACATTCTCTTTTTTATTTCATTGTTATTTTTATTTCAAGTTTTATTTAAACTCTGCTTAGTTAATATATATGGCAAAAGTGGTTTTAGGTGTAGAATTTAGTGATTCATCACTTACATATAACACCCAGGGCTCATCACAAGTGCCCTCCTTAATGTCCACATCCATTTAGCCCATCCTCCCACCCACTTCCTCCATCAACTTTTGGTTTGCTGTCTATGTTTGAGTCTCTTATGGTTTGCTTTCCTCTTTTTCTCTCCCTTTTTCCCCCCTCACAATCTTTCTCCCCACTGCCCTACTGTCACCACTTACATTCAATCCATCAACATTTCTAGATTTTTGCCTTTTCCTTCAGACTCCAATATCACCACTCCTACCTTTCTTTGGTACCTGCAAATCCTTTACTTATTCCTCAAATGGATCCCTTTTTAAAACATAGCATTGTCTCCTCTCTTATCAAGACAAAACCCAAATTGCTTAACATACCCATGTCAACTAAACTCCTCCTCTCACTTGCCTGTAGTTAGGTTATAGTCCAGCCATGAAAGGTCATTTGCCTTATCCCAGATGTATGTCAATTTTTAGGGGCTCTGCTTTTACACATTCTCTGTTGGAGCACTGTTCCCCCTCCGGCTAATAATTCTCTATTATTTGAGCTTAGGAGAAAAAAATACTATATGTAAAAATATCTCTTATCTACAGCGCTAGATTGATAGTCTTCCCTGCTGCTTGAGCACAACAGATACAACCATTATTACACAACCAGCACTTGTGCAATGTTATAACTTTTGATATTCTTATCAATGTCCTCAGTGGAATTTTGGAGGGACATGGGATGTATCTGATTTTTTGTGTTCACTGTGCCTAGTATTTATGTAGACAAAATATTTTCATCTGTAATAAAAACAGAAATATCAAATTAATCAGACTGATGCATGAGTAATAAAAACCTAGAATGTTAATACCCAGTAAGGTAAAACTAAATTATTGACAAATATTCAATCTTCAAAGAGGAATTTCAAGACCCCAAACATTCATGGGCAGGGTATTATTCAGACTTTAAAGAGAGCATATTCCTCAGTAAATTCCTTAGATAAGGGCATGAGGGATATATTGTGGAAAAGGAAGGAATTCCCAGAAAGAGAAGTAAGAACAGTGAAAAACAATAGATTGAAGAGCTAAAGGAGAAGCAGGACTGTGTCCTAAACAAGGAATATTTCCTATCTCTAGGGCAGAGGTACAAGACGATATTTATCCAGCAGGATTTGGAAATTCCTAATATAGGTCTCTCATTCTTCCACTTTCTAAATAGTAGTGTCCTTTTTGAAGTCTACTAGATACTGTGATACCTAGTGACTAAAGATTTTGCAATATATACTAAATTATAACTATATTTATATATGTAATCAACAGATATGCCAGGTGTACAAGGCCAAAGTTCTCTTACTTTTTTTTGGCAAAATGAAGGAAAATTTATGGAAAAAATAAATTACACCACTGCCTTTGTACTTACAGTGGAAAGTCCTTCTTATAAATATCCACCTGTTTTACTACTTTATTGCCTTCTAGTTTGTGTTCAAATAACATAATCAGCAATGTCTTCCCCAAACGCTTGCATAGGTTAGCAAAACACACTAGTACCACTTCACTTTCTATCCTATTACCCTGCTTTATGGTTGGAATCAAGCACTTATTGCCATATGATACTTGTGTCATTTATTTTTGTATTTCTTCACTTAATTTTCTGTATTCACTACTATTTCCTCAGTGCCTAGAAGAGTATTTAACTCATGATAGGAACTTGATATTAAATAAATGATTGAACAATCCATAGAGCATTAATCTCTTAATAGAAAGATTTCCCCTCCCATTTTTTATGTGGCAGTAATAGTAATCCTCAAAAATGGTAAAATATATCCTATCACTTACTATCACACTTAATGTAAGCTACCTAACATGTACCACATTAATTAGACATACATGATCTGACCTCTACCTATAGTTCCCCCATGCAGACAGCATGAGATAGCTTCTGAATGTCAAAATGGGGGATTTAAGTTCCCTGTAATTTTTGTCTGCCTTCCCCAAACTGTCCCAAATAAATTTTCAGTCAAACCGAAAATAGTGTGTTTACAAGTCTCAAGATAATCCCCCAACTCTACTGTCACATTTATTCCGCAGGCCCCTTCTAGGTAGAAATGTTTAAGCTTCCTCTGTGCTATATTTGCCTTAATTCTACTTACTCAACCTTTCCAAACCTTTATAGACCCTTAGGGCCTATGCATCTTCTGAAACACCCTGATGCCCAATTTTTCACATAGCCCGCTTGTTATTATAATTTGAGTCTCAAATATCACCTTTTCAAAGAAGTCTCAGTTCACATGTCATTTCCTCCAAGTGGGTTTTCCCTAAAGTTTTACACACACACACACACACACACACACACACACTTCAATCTCCAGGCATTTTTTTCATTATGGCATTTATGAAAATCTGAAGTGTATTTTCATTTATTTGTGCTCTGGCTTATGAATTGTTTTCTGTTTAACTAAGGAATAAGCTCTAGAAGAGCAGGAACCTTATCTACTTTTCAGGCCTGCTTGGTTTCCAGGGCCTGAAAGAACATCTGAGACATGGAGGCATTTAATGAATCTTGAAAGAACAAATGAACCTTGCATTCAGCCTAAGTTTTAATGCATTAAGACATTTATTTCAATCTTCTGGGTAGATACCATTTATGTGTCTAAGACCTATACTGTAGTTCTTTTAGTTCTTTGAAAATCCTCTGTGTATCAATATTGAGTTTGAACTACTTTATGATGACCCTCTGACTTCTAAAGTTCTATAATTCAGTAGCAAATGAACTATCAAATGTCATTCCTATTATATATAAAGTCTTAGCTATGCTGTAGCGTTTGTACAGTTCAATTTTCTACATTCACTCCTTAAAGGCGAATGCAGTAATAGCAATGTATCTTATAGCCATGGCTGGAAAAATTTGTTGTTGCTGAGCAAAGCGTTTAAGCTTTACTGTTGTCCGTAATATCCTAAGAAAAGAAAAATTAAGTAAAATGAATATTCTTATAGCAAAGGTAGTACAGAACAGATTAAACAGTATTTAGTTATTCCTAAACTTTCCAAAAGCAGGTAAACTAGCCCGAGGCTTAGAAGTCTATCCATATCAATCAATTAGTTGAGCCAACCTTGATGAAAGATGATGATAGCATTTCTAGAAAAATTAGGAAAGCAGAAGTCGAACAAACTTGTATTCAGCTCACAATTTGGTCCTTTGGACATTATGCAATTTGTCCTCACTTCTCACTTCTATCATATCAAAAATGAGGGTAATATTTGTGTTGTAAGTGTTGGAAATAATGTGTTTATTATACAAGAGCACATTTGCAACGTAGTGGGTACTAAATAGACTCTATTTGTTGTTATTCAGATAATGATTAATCACGATAATGGGAAAATCTCCTATTTATCTTTCTTCAATAATCAGGATTGTCCATTTTAGAATGTAAAATAATGAGGATGGAAATATCTTTTGATAGAAATAAAGTTATGTGGAGTTTTCCTGAAAATATAATAAAACCTGTCCTCAGTTGCTATCAATATATATGCACACATTTGACTTGCACATGAATGCCAAAGCTCACATAATTAGTAATTGTTGATAAAATATTTTTGCAGAGTGATTTTTTTAGGCAAGAAATGCTGTAAATTTAAGATTAATGCACTAACAGCATAATTGTACCATTTACTGAGTCCTTACAATTCCACCAAGAGCTCTACAAGAAAGGATGTGTCAGCTTGATTTAACAGATAAAGAACCTGAAGGTCTCATTCTGCAATATAATACATACTGTCCAAACATAACTGTAAAACTAATATAAAAGATAATCAAACCAAAATAGCTTATGTGTATTTTCCCTGATAAATATAAAGAGCAAATAGATGCACACCTCTAATTATATGTGAGATTTCATAACTCGTTCTAATCTACGCACAGATTTAATATGGTACTAGAAATGGAACTATTTGGTAAATTTTAAGTGATTTATGAAAGAGTGTTTGTATTGGGAAGTAATTGACAACATTTAATATGTATGTTTTGGCTGTGCTCTGTACTCTTTTGGGTTAATTTCAAGAGAGTAATCTGTGGGGCTCGTTGTCTTCTTCCTTGATTTCTCTTTAAGTGACTCTATTCTAAATCTCTGATTATAGCCTAGAAGTCAAGGACAAGAAGATTAGATGCTTGCTTGATTTAGAAATACAAGGACCCCAAGGAACTAACCTAAACTCTAAGCACCTATACTAAGGAGATTTGAAATCTTATCACATCCATGAAAAATATATCAAGAAAATATATGTGTCGGGAGCCAGGCAAAGAAAAAAACATATTCTCATTCCTTCTGTGTGTGATTACAGAGTCCTTATAGCAAGAGATATATATCACTGAAAAGATGAATATCACTAAATGACCAAGTTAAATGAAATAAACTTGCAAATGAAATGTTCAGTGTGAAAAATGTACACATATACCTAAAGAAACGTTTTAGGTCCTAGAATATAAAATCACACACATCTTACTTATAATCATATAGATATCCACTGTGATCAAAGTATTTTTTAGCAAGAATGTTTTCACTAAATACATCCTAAAACTTCTCATATTGCAGATTTTTAAAAGTAAAATAATACGAACTGTAGCATAAACTCTTTTTATTTTTTGATTAAAATATATAGCAAACAGGTTCTTTGTCAGGGCATTAATTGATATCATTTTATTTAAATTCCATAAGTAATGAAGCAGATGCAATATTCTTCAAGGCAGAAACAAGCTTTTATAGATTTTATCATTTCTATGACATCATATGTGGTCTGAACTATAAATAGAGGTGAACCAAATGTTTCCCATTTAAAACTGGCCACAGCAAAGATTTCGGCTTGATCCATGTCATATAAACATGCTATGGGCAAGAGCTCAACAAAAGCTTATAAAAGAGGCACCTGTGGTTTTTAAATTAAGCCCATTTGCTGTAATTAGCCAGCTTTATTTTTCATAAGTCAACTTTTTTCATTGTTTTTTAAACCATCCCTGTGGTGGTCATAAACACCATGCAGTTTTAATGGGGCAGGATTTTGTTTCTTAAAACCCCAGGCAACTTGAAATCAAATCAGTCAGGCCACTACTAAAGGGAGAAAGAAAGGGAAAAAAAAGGAAGAAAAAAGAAAGAAAGAAATTGAGGGCTCTGGTTAACTGAGCTCTAGTTGTAGGTAATTCAATCCAAATAAAATGGACTGGCATTAGTTCAGTTCCCTCCTGTACAGTCTCAGTAGATTTATCTTTCCCTTAGAGGTTAATTCCCAGAATGGTTATGCTTGATTCACAACTTACTTTTCTGCATGGTTAACCCTTTAAAAATAACTGTGCATCCAAAGGAAATATATTTTGAAATAAAAGCTGAGGGAATTTCATAGCAAATATATGGCTATAAAACATTTAAAATATGTTTAAGAATAATCAATGCATTGATATATATTGAAGGACCTTTTACGGAATTATTTAAACTCTCATTTTTTGTTCCAGGTACACCTCAGTATTGGCAGCCCTAAAATTTACCTAGAAATGTTGTGATTATTTATATAAACATGTTTTACCTTTATTGCTTTGCTTAACTCTAGTCATCAAAACAGAAACACTTGACCCTTCGGTGCATTAGAACAGGATTCTTGGAAGGCTTTTTTTTTTTTTTTTTTTTAAGATTTTATTTATTTATTTATGAGAGACACAGAGAGAGAGAGGCAGAGACACAGGCAGAGGGAGAAGCAGGTTCCATGCAGGGAGCCCGACGTGGGACTTGATCCCGAGACCCCAGGCTGAAGGTGGCGCTAAACCGCTGAGCCATCCAGGGATCCCCAGATTCTTGGAAGTTTTAATATGATCCTTTTTTTTCTTGAATAAAAGATAATTATATACACTTAAAAAGCGTCTTCAGACTAACATAATTTCAGTGTCTTATGGGTAGAAAAAGCATTTCTACTATTCTGGCAAACTAAGAAACACTTCTATTTATAAGAAATGGCTAATATACAAAAGAAAAAAAAACTACATGATGTATTTGATTCTGCCAAATCTATTTCTTTTTTGACATTATTGTACAATTGACTTTCAATGACAGCACTAGGCTTCATAAGATGGATAAGGAATATAGATACACGCATACTGTTGCAAAAATAGAGTGGATATAAGCATAAAAATTATATTAAGAATCACAAAACTGATCAAACTCTTGATCAAAATAATTTTAAAGTCTAAGAATTGATTAGATGGAAAAATAGAAACTTTGACCAGTGTATAAGTTGCAAAGAATTTCGTTGTGAATATGTATCATAAATAAAGGAAAACAACCCATGTTCCCAGCTAAAGAAATAGAAACACAAAGCACAAAGTATCTATTCAAGTAAAAATGCTTCAGGACTACTAACCATGATGCGGTTGGTCAAAACCATTTGAAAAATAGTTTGTCATTCCTAATAAAGTAGAGAATATGCATACCCTGTGTTACAGCAATTTTGCCCATATTATATACCCTAGAGAAATCCACACTGTTTTGCATAGGATATAGATGAATAAGAATGATCAGAGATATTTAGTTTATGATAGCAAAATACTGAAAATTCATATTATCCATAATAGGATGAATAAAACTTTGTCACATAGTCATAGGATAATATACTATGTACCTGAAGTTTCATTCGTAATTACACACAATATAATTTCATTAAATGAAGAACAAAGAGGGCAAAATATATGATAATGTTTGGAGAAACACATATAGGTGATAAAGTATACATAAAAATGAGAGAATAATTTTTATAAAGGGATGCTTGTGAATACTTCATGGAGTAGGGAAATAATTATGACTAAGAAAGGAATCCATAGTAGGCTTCTGAAGTATGAACTTATTCCATAAAGATATTTTTAATGATTATTTATAAATTATATTTCACAATAGAAACAATGCTTTTAAACACATGATTTCAAACTTAATTTTTGAAAGAAGAAAATACCTATGGTATTACATAGACTAGCAGGATTTCCTTGATATGTGTGTGCATGTGTGTCTGTGTGGGTATTCATATATATAGATGACTCTTAAACAATGAGAGGTTAGGGGCAGCAACACCCTCTCTTACCTCCACCGCTAAAAATCCATGTATGATATGACTTTCTAAAAATTTAACTAATTTTCCGCTATTGTCCAGAAACCTTTCTGATAACATGAATAGCAAATTAAACATATTTATATAAGTGTTATATACTATATTCTTAGAATAAAGTAAGCTAGAGAAAAGAAAATGTTATTAAGAATATTTTATATTCACAGTACTGTACTATATTTATTGAAAAAAAGTCCACATGTAAGTGGACCCATGCAGTTCAAACCTGTGTTGTTTGAACCTGCTTCTTCCTCTGCCTGTGTCTCTGCCTCTCTCTCTCTCTCTCTTTCTGTGTCTCTTATGAATCAATAAAATAAAATCTTAAAAAAAAAGATGATATCCAGATGAATGTGGGCAAAAAAGCTCACGTGACATGGTTGAGGGGAAGCAGCAGGTCACTATATTAACAAAGTGCCTAGTAGCTGCTGTGGGCTCAATAGCAACACCCCTTGTCTGCCCAACTCTTATGTTAGTATTTGAGGTTGAGGTCACCAGATGACACAACTCATGCCCTGTGTACCTATTCAGCCTTTCTCAGTAGCCCTTCCTGTTGACATGACTTCTGCATAACCCTCACTGGTTAAAATCATGTTTAAAGCTTTACTGTATTTTCCATTTTCTTCCTGACCCATCTGTAGCCTTTGCAATGGCCTGGCCCTGTTGGCATGCTGGCACTCATTTCAACACAGCCCCACATAGCAACCAAGTGAATCTTGCATATCAACTACATATACACTCCCCTTCTCCCTACCCAAGCTCACAGCTCTGTCTCCTAGAATGACCACTTCACTTTAGTTCAATTCCTTTCTGCCCTCAGTGCTTTCCTGAACCTGATTTTTAAATCAATGCTCTCACTCCCCTCCCTACTGTCACCCATTTTGAGTTTAAACTGGGTTAGATCTTTGGGTTAGATTGGAGACAGGGAAATAGGGGGACACAATTAGCTTTAGATCTTGATTGCCTCAATCTCTTTTTTTTTTCTTCCTGTTTCCACATTTCCTTGGTCACATTTCTAACTTCTTCCCAATTGGGAAGCATCTTAAGTCTCAAAGGAAGACAAGATATCTCCTTTAAATTATTAAAAACTCTGGGAGTACCTGGGTGGCTCAGTCAGTTAACGGTCTATCTTCAGCTCATGCCATGATCCCAGGGTCCTGGGATAGGCCTGCGTTGGGCTCTCTGCTCCGTGGCAAGTCTGCTTCTCCTTCTCCATCTGCTTCTCACTCCCTTGTGTTCTCTCTCTCTTTCAAATAAATAAATCTTAAAAAAAAAAAAACCCTCTGTTCTGCCCTATGATAGGTTAAATGTAAGCTAAAATAAATTTAGAAAAAAATCATTCTATTTTATGAAGACTGGCTTTGAAAACTCTGGACAATCTTATTTTGAATGTCAAAAGTTTATTATCATTCTTTCTTTTTTATATATCTTATGCAACAATGTCCTCTGGGTAAAAAAAAAAATACCTTGGGTCAAGTAAAGGGAATATCTGGTGATAAGAAAGGCATAAAAAGCATATTAATTTTCTTTCAAAGTGTTATCCCATTGCATATACATAAAACAAGTCCTAAATTAATATTAACACTATTTTGATGGTGTAGTCACAGATGATTTTTACTTTCTTCATAAAATTTTCACAAACTTCTTAGAATGATGATGTATTATACTTATATTCAGCTTAAAATATTAAAATATGCCTTATAAAATCTAAAAATCTAAATGATAACTATTATATCTCTGTGGGGCAAAGTGCTTGGTTTCTGTTTGCCTGAACCATTGAGTCACAGCGAGTAAGTGCTAGCTCCAGCTAACGTGGAGAGATATTAAATCATTTTCCTTGACAATAGAACAATTAAAATAATAAACTTATTTAAACTATTTTTTTTTCTTTAAACACTGAGATAATCAATGGTCTAGATTCTGGAATCAACATTAAATAAAGCACACTTATTAAAACATGAGTGCCATTCTCAAAAGACATTAAATAAACATAACCCAGGTCATTAGAATTCAGCTCAATCTAACAATCTCTATTATTCTTTTTTTAAAGGCTTTATTTATTTATTTATTTATTTATTTATTTATTTATTTGCAAGAGAGAAAGAATATGAGCAGGGGGGTGAGGCAGAGCAAGAGGGAGAAGCAGGGAGCTCAATCCAGAGCTGGATCGCAGGATCCCGAGATCATGATCTGACCCAAAGGCACACGCTTAACTGACTGATCCACCCAGGCGCCCCTAACAATCTCTGTATTCTATTTTGACTTAAGGTTAAGCATGTAGCCCTTTAGATTTTACATTCTTCTTAGTGTGAAGTCATTTTAGAAGTTTGGTCACACACCAAAAAAAGATTTTCTATTCAATACAGCTTTAGTTATTTGAAGGACAACACCAAAATAGCTAATCAACACAAAGTATCCAATTTAAGTTCAATCAATGAAAGAAAATAAAGCCTTTGCCCTAAACTCAGGAGGTTTGGCGGTTATTTTTCTAAATTGTTAATGAAAATGTATCTGGGATAGAATAATTCTCTCAGATATACTTTGCATTTTTGATGTTGAAAAATAATTATTCAAAAATTTTCATTATGTTCATAAATACCATACTAAACAAATCAATGGTTCAAAGAAAAAAAGTGAAGTTATTAGTATTATCATTAATTAAGCAGTTGTTTTTAATCCTCACACACAGATCCACATGAGGGCAATAGACCATGGTAAAGCCTGGAATACGAAAAGTAATGCAAAGATACACCAAGAGGAAAATCATATTCAATTCTGGAATCCTTTCCTTTGGCAAAAGGTTTTGGAAACTACAACCAACCGAAGTTACCAGTGTCTTTCTCGTGACTAATCTTTTCTTTTTATATTCTAAATACTAGCAGGCAAAACTGTTTCCTCTCCCTTCCCTCCATGTAAAAATCCATAAAGACCTTACCTCATAGAACTGTCAATAAACAAAATCCTTATTCTACTGTTTTCCTTCAAGTATTGAACAGATAAAAATATCCCAGTTAGGTGAAAGCTCCTGCTGTGCAGAGAGGAAAAGTTGAGAAGAGTATCTATTCAATTTACCATTTTTAAAGCGCTTTGAGGAATGATGACCCCTTTAGTGAAAAGTCTGGACAGAAAAAACGAAAAGTAGAAATGGACAATTTTTAATACCAGGCTGTTGAGTAATCTGAACTAAAAGTTTGGAGAGTGTATATGTGTGTAAACACACACACACACACGCACGCACACATGTGCATATCCTCATTGCTTTAAGATTTGAAGGAGTAAAGCAAAATAATAGAAATTTTACATTACTTGTCCTTGCCTCCCCCTAGTCCAAACATAATCCTCTGTACATCATCTGTATTAGTTCTCCAACAGATTACAACAACTCTTGGTGCCTCATAACAACACACAATTATTATCTCACATTGTCTAAGTCAGAAACCTGAGGGAAGTCTCAGTGGAGGAAAAGCAAGGTGTGAGCAGGGCCGAGTGCTCTACTGCGGGCTCTGAGGAACAATCCAGCCTAAACTCTTTCACACTGTTGGTGGATCCAGTTTCATAAAGTCATAGGATTAGTTTCCCTTCTTTCCTTGCTGTCAGCCAGGGACATCTTAACTTCTAGAAGCCCCTCTCCAGTCCTCACATGGGACTCTTCCATCTCTGAACCAGCAACAGCATACGAGTCCCCCTCAGGCTTGGGGTCACTCTGATTTCCCTTCTGCAGCATTTCAACTGCCTTCTGCTGCAGCTGCATCTTCCTAATCCCAGCCAGAGAACATTTTCTGCCCCTAAAGACTCATAGGAGAAGACAGGGCCCACCTAGATAATCCAGGATAATTGACCTATTTTGAAATTTATATTCTAAACTACATCTGCAAAGTCCCTTTTACCATGTAGCACAAGCTACTCAAAGGTTCTGGGAATTAGGGTGTGGACATTTCTGGGGAGTCATTATTAAGCTTGTCACATCAGTCAATTTATGAGGCGGCTCTGAAGGGAATGGAAAAGTATGGAGACAGCAAAGAAGGAAAAGACAGCAAGGGGATACAAAAATATTTTTTTCCTGAGACTATTTCCTCCATGGCCTTAGTGTCTCCTGTATTACAAGCTCACTCCTATTCTAGTGTCTTTGCTCATGCTTTTTGTTCTGCCCAAATGCACGCCCTCATTTAAGCACTGCCTATCCAAAATATGACTTGTACTCAGGTTCCGAGGAAGATCTTTCTTCCTATAAGCAAACAACCAATGTTTATTCAAAATCTTATTGATTGTTTAATTTCTCAGAATCTTCAAGCGTTTAAGAACTGACCATTAGCCCTCACCAATGATCATTACTCCTGTAAATTTCACCTCCGCCAAGTAATATATGAGCTAAGAAGATGGGATCTATAGTTGAGTGCCTCAATCATATCCCAGATCATATCTCGGATCTGCCACTCAGTAACCCATAAACAAGTTAATAAACTTCTCTGTGTCCCAATTTCCTTTTCTATAAAATGGGAATAGCAGTAACATAATGAGCTTAAGTGAGTTAATACACATAAAGGGCTTAGAACATTGCCAAGCGTGTAGTATGTGCTCAATAGATGCGAACTTTGATTACTATTCTTAATAACTGTTTAAGTGATTTGAGAATATGTATTATTTTTAGGCTATATTCAAAAAGTTCCCAAATTCTTCAGTTGTTTATAATTTTTTGCTATTTGATTTTCATGTATATGCCAGTAAAATATAGGTGAAAATTAAGAAAGAAAAAAAAAAAAGAAAGAAAATTAGGAAAGGAGCTTTCTGCCTCTGAAAGTTCTCTGCTTAGGAAAGAATATGCTGATGCTCCTTTATAGTCAGTATTATATGCATTTAATTTTATGTCAGTGAAACCGGCAGACTCCTTTTAAAAAAACTATAGATGAGATAAAACTATCAGAAAGGAAAGCAAGAGAGGGATGATTTCTGGACCGTGGTTATCTTGATAGAGGAAGGCAGACAGTTCCATATGTTCATGTGGTGATAGTTGGTGGATAGTAGCTCTCCCCTATGACAAAGCAGTCTCCCCACTTCCCTATAAGCCCTACAACTCTGTTGCTCTACCCAGGCTGCCTCATGCAAGTACACACAGACACAAATTTCCTGTGTACATTAACTATGGTTTGTATGAGAAACCATCCTTACCTAACTCTTTCAAAATAAGGAAATTTTGATTATTATACACAGTTCTCTCCAAACAAAAGAAGTGAATATACATAAATTTCATTTTGGCCTAGATTGTTAAATCAAAAGATAGGTAACTAAGGTCACAATATCATGCTGAGGAGAAAATACACAAGACAATAAACAGAGCATAGATGCATCTTCTGAAGGGCCTAGGTGCATACCATTTCAACTTTATTTAAATTTCTTTTTTTTTTAAGATTTTGTTTATTTATTCATGAGAGATACAGAGAGAGAGAGAGAGAGAGAGAGGCAGAGACACAGGCAGAAGGAGAAGCAGGCTTCATGCAGGGAGCCCAACGTGGGACTCGGATCCGGGGTGTCCAGGACCAAGTCCTGGGCCGCAGGCGGCGCTAAACCACTGAGCCACCCGGGCAGCCCCAACTTTATTTAAAGTTCTATTGACTGGTATTTTAAGTGATGTTTTCTGCAACAAATTTCGTTCCACTCTTTTAAGAGAATGAAACTTTAGGCAAAATATATCATTATTAGTACCAATGAGAAAATATATCATTTTCTCATTCATTTAACTATGATTTACTGCAGTTAGGGATAGTGCTTAGTGATAAATAATATTAATCACCAATCTTTGAAGCAATGCTAGAGGTAGGGATCACTATAACCTCACTTTTCAGAGACTATGAGAAAGTACTAAGTATTGTCCTGAAGACCACAAAGCTTACTATTTGCAATTCCAAGATTAAAATCCCATTCTGGTGGGACACCTGGGTGACTCAGTGGTTGAGCATCTGCCTTTGGCTCAGGGCGTGATCCCAGGATCAAGTCCTGCATCCGGCTCCCTGCATGGAGCCTGCTTCTCCCTCTGCCTGTGTCTCTGCCTCTCTCTGTGTGTTTCTCATAAATAAATAATAAATAAATAAATAAATAAATAAATAAATAAATAAATAAAATCTTTAAAAAAATAAATAAAATCCCTTCTGGTGTACTTCTAAGCCCTTGGGATTTCAGTACAACGTGCTGCTGCTCATTAACTATCCTACATCATGTAATAACCCCCACCCAGTATTTAGAATTTTTTTGTTTCACTTTTGGAGCTTAAGAAACATGTATTGAATAAATGTATACATGAAATATATCAATTCTTAAATTTAAGCATTTGAGAATATTATTGCTTTCTCTCTTCATTTGAGATCTCCCAAAGAAAGAATTTAATAGAATCATACATTTGAACTCTAGCAGCAAACCTAAAATGCTTTTGGTTTAAATAACAGCATACCTACCGTCAGTGGCTTAAACATCTGGTTATATTAATAAATCTTGAATGACAAGAAATTCAGAGGTTAATTCAGCAGCTCACCCACATCAGGCTTTTCTGTTATTTATGATTCTCCCAACTACTCCGTCATGACCCCATGAGACTGCTGCAAAGCCTTACCATGGCATACGACCATGTTCAAAGGCAAAGGTGGGAAGGGAGGGGTGAACCCCTTAGGCACCTCACCCTTTCAGTCACAGAGAAAACTTTCCCCAAAGTCTCTCAGCAGAATTACTGTTTGTTTTTTGTTTTGTTTTGTTTTTGTTTTTGTAGTGAGAAGAGGATCACACAATTAATCATAAATCGGGTAAAAAGGGATAGTATTAGTATAATTGACTAGATCAATCACTAGTCATGCCCTGTAAGGGGTACCTTTTTTCCTCCAAATGTGAATAAAATCAGAATTCTGTTTGCAAAAATGGAAGGAAGAATGACTACTTGGTAGGCAACTGGCAGCAGCAGGTGTTACGTCCTTAGCACTCTCTCTGTGCCACGTGGTGGCAGAGATTCTTCAAACATCCTAGAGATAGGACACAGTTTCAATACTGAAATTGTTTGTTCAACATCAGGACACAAATACATAGAAGAAGAAGAGTTCACACAAACCAATGCAATAGGTATTTTATTTTTGCCATTAATCAATAACAAATACAAGAGTAAGAGAACATAATTACCTTGCCCAGTATCAGCAAATCTCAGCCATTTCAAAGAAGCTGAGAATAGCTGGGACTCATGCTCATGTATCTCTGACTCCAGAGCCGTAATTCTTAATGACTAAGATACACTACCCAAATGTCACTTGAGGACTGCCATTTAGAGTAATTGAGATAAATTTTTGTCCTGTGTATTTCCCTTCTTTACTTTGTAACTGTTTTCATAATCGATTGCTGTTCCTTTGGAATCAGAATTAATATCAGTGAGAACATAATGCTGTGCAAAGTATCACATATATTGTAAACACCAAAATCTAGTTTCTCCCTTCTTGGAAATAACAGGCTACCTGAAAAGCTGGTAGGGTGGGGCAGGAGAGGGCTATATTTTCAAATCTAAAGGGATCTTAGCAAAATTCCCTCTCTCTCTCTCTCTCTCTGTCTCTCTCTGTCTCTCTCTCTCTCTCTCTCTCTCTCTCACACACACACACACACACACACGACCCTGACCAACAGACACAACCTTCATAAAAACTAAATATAATGTCTCAACTATTATCTTGAAGATGAATAAAGACCTGTCTCTCCAGGCTACACCTATGAATATGCAAGGTTGTTAATGACTGCAAATGCCTAGAAAATGTCTAATAAAACCAACTATCTTTCAATCAATGATAGATTAATTGAATTTAATATGGTGGGATTGGAAAAGTCACAGTAACTAATTACCTTATAGGCTTGTGAATGCCTCTAAGTGTGATATATAGTATCACACCTGGGTATTTTAGTTAAGGGTCTTGTTATTAAATTACCCTGAAACATCAATGTTGGAGGTTATAGAGCTCATTTACCATTTATCTGTGTTCTAAGATGGAAAGTCACCTTTTAACATTTAGTTCTTATATTTTTAAATGTGCCTGTGGCTAATGACATCAACCTTAAAATAATGCAATGATGTTACCTAATTAAATAATAGCAATCAACCCCAATAAATATCTGGAGATATTAAATATATGCTACAAAATTGATTGGTTGCCTAAACTATATTTTATCACCCAGTAGCTAGTAAACATAACTTAATTACATGATGCGTGCTACCTATCATCTCTTCTCTGATTTCAAATTTAGCAGCCTCTGAAGCATTGTCCATTTGTTTGCAAAATGTCACTGACATGTACAGTAGCTCTTTGGTGGCACAAAAAAAAAAAAAAATCTACCTGTCTTCTCAAGACTGTGCGACTTTCACAAAGAGTTAGTGTTTACTATCATTCCCTTAAAAGCCCTTCTAATTGAGAACCAGAAGTCTGTTGCACATGCATTTACATGTGTAATTCTCTTTATAGAGTTCATTGCGGAGTATCAAGCCAATTGATAAATAAATCAGGGTTCCACAAACAATTTTTTCCAGGGGTGAACAAGAAGGACAAAAACCAGAGTGGTAGAAAGCATACCTAATACATATCACAGACAATCTTAGATCCTGTCTAACATAATCTACCTTACAAGCAAGACCATCTCATAGCAGTAGTGGAAATGGCAGCAATTTCTTCATGATGTTGGAAGTAAATAACAATAATTACATTTAAAAATACTACTATATGGATGCCTGGGTGGCACAGTGGGTTAAGTGTCTAACTCTTGATTTCAGCTCAGATCATGATCTCAGGTCATGAGATTAAGCCTCGCATTGGGTTTTGCACTGAGCCTGGAGCCTGCTTGGGATTCTCTCTCCCTTTCCCTCTACTTCTGCACCACCCCGCACCCAAGTAAATAAATAGTATCTTTTAAAAATTACTATTAAAATTATTAAGTGTCTATTATGTGCAAAGCACATTATACTCTACAAATATGCTGTCATCTCAAAGTTTACAAAAATTATGTAAATGTTGATATGTAAGTTTGCCTACATTGGGCCCACCTATGTACTAAAAGTTAGCTAGGTTACATAGCACATTTTAAAACCAAATTTTGCTTTGGCTTTGTTACTTCAATCTCAATTGCTTTCTCAATTGTGGGGAATTAAACTCAAAGAAGAAATTGACTTCCTCTTGAGTTTCTAATCATAATTACATCTGGAATATTTTCCAACATAGTTTAGAGTTTTCTTTGCAAGCCTTCCTTCCTTTTAGCCATTTTTAATGAAGATGTTTTAATGCTGTGTTAAATATAACTTGTGTTTTTTTTAATATATTAGAATTATATCTGTATTAAAAAAAATTCAGATATGGCATGGCCATTACCTGAACTCAGTTGTGCTATACAGCAATGCTGTGTGTACTCAGAACCCAATCAATATCATTATAGTGCTTGATACATATTAATGACCCTTTTGGTCTCCTAACCCTGCAACCTGTAACTTCTACTTAACTGACACTGACATTTGTAACTTTTAATTAATATGGGTGTGGAAACCAGATAATCAGTATGCTAAAATCCCTACCCTTACCCATCCCCCCAAAAGAGGTACATGTTTGAATAATAGTTTAAGACAAGAGTTGGCAAACTTTTTTTGTAAAGAGCCAGATAGTAAATATTTTAGAATTTGTGACTATTCCCTATGGGCTTTGTCTAAATTACTCTATACTGCCCTCCTGGAAGGAAAACAGCCAGTAAATATGTAAACAAATGGAAGTGGCTATGTTCCCAAATTAGTCAATGGGCCTGCATTCACTTTTTTTTTTTTTTTAAAGGCACCTTAGATTTTTTTTTATGACCAAGAGTGCTCCAATTAGACAGAAATTCCTAAAGATGACAATTATAAATTCCTGTCAAAATATAAGATGAGAGTGTCTCGGTGGCACAGTCAGTTAACTGTGGGACTCTCAGTTGCAGCTCAGGTCATGATCTTAGGGTCCTGGGATGGAGCCCGCTGCCAGGCTCTGCCACAGTGCAGTCTGCTTGAGACTCTCTCTCCCTCTCCTTCTGTCCCTTCTCCTCATGCTCTCTCTCCTTCTCTCTATCCAAAACAGATAAATAAATCTTTAAAGAAATATATAGAACCAAACAACAAAGAAAAAAACAAGGAGTAGCAATCACTTAAAGATACTAGTCAGTGAATAAATTAGAGTTTTGGATGTTAGTCAACACGATAAAGAAAAGGTGGCACAAGATAAGTTTTCATTTTTAGGGCATTATTGTGATGGAAAGTTTTGATCAATATCATGCAGGATAATAATATTTCTAATAGACAACCTAGAGGCAAATCTAAGAGACCCTCAACTATAGAGGATTGCTGGAGGGGAGAAGGTAGGGGGGATGTGCCAAATGGGTGATGGGCACAACGGAGGGCACTTGTTGGAATGAGTACTGAGTGTTATATGTAAGTGATGAATCACTGAATTCTATTCTTGAAACCAATACTACACTATATGTTAACTGACTTTAGTTCTTCTGGGCTAAAACTTTTTTTTTTTTTAATGCAAGATTTTTGGACAAATACACAATTGGAACCAGAGAAGGGGGAGCTCCTAAAAAAAGAAAAAGCTAGACTCAAGGCATAATTCTACATTCAGACTTTATCTAAATCTCTGCACAATCCCTTAACCATCCATGTGTGAGCTGGATGAACTCAAAGCAGCTCAACTGAAGATAAAAGTTAGAAACTAAGTTTTGAGTGACATCCAAGTAGACAGTTTATAGTTGGAGTCTAATTAATCTCTTGCTAAAATAAAGAACATCAGCAACCTAAAAAATACTCAGTGTCTCCACAACAAAATTTCAAGGTACAGATTACAGTACGAAAGTATTCATCATTTGAAGCATCAGAAAAATACAATCCAGTCAAAGAAATAAGACAAAAGGAGCTAATCATGAGATGAGTCAAATATTTGAATCAGTAGACAGGATTTTAAGAAAGTTATTAGGAATATAATCAATAAGGTAAAGGAAAATAAGCTGGAAATGAACCAAAAAGGTAACAAATTTTAGCAGTGATGTTGGAACCAAAAAAAAAGGGAAATTCTAAAAATGAAAATACAATATGTTGGTAATTAGGTTCATTAGATAGATGTCAATCAGAATGGAAATGACAAAGAGAATGCAAACTTAAGTATAGATCAACACCAATATCTTAAGAAGAGAGAAAGACTTTTAAAAATGAACAGAGCCTCAGCAAACTGTGGAACATCAAAAAGTGTAAACATATGTGTGAATTTAAGATAAAATAGAAGAACATTTGCCAATTTTGTTGAAAGATATCATGTTACAGATTCAAGCTCAGCAAAGCCAAACAGGAAAAGCTGTTCCAACCTTTTCATTTTCCCTTTTTTTTTTTATGAATCCCTCTAAGCAAGCGATGACAACAGAAGTTTGTGTTTGAATAATCACATGACACTTGAATGCTTTCTTACATCTACATTGTTCCTGCACCAGGAATACTTGGTTCCCTGATCTGCCTAGAACTTTTTTTATCAGGTAACTCATGCTTTCCAATAAATCCCTACCTGCAAAACTGGCTACAATGGATTCAGTGTTCTTCAAGGTAACACACTGACCAAGACGACAATTAGGAACCAAGTGGTTGAGGAAATTTGGATTATTTTTCTAATTCTTCTGAGTTTGAAGGTAATTAAGATCCAGCTGACTTTAGAAAATGGGACTATTAGTCAATGGTATGCAAGAAAGAGTTAATTTTACTAAGCCTGCAGGCACATAAAAAGAAATGTGAAGGAAATTTTGGCAGATCAGAGACCTGTTATGACAGATGACCAGAGACACGTGAAGAGTTCAAAAACTTTTTTTAAAATTTATTCATTACAGAGAGAGAGAGAGAGAGAGAGAGGCAGAGACACAGGCAGAGGGAGAAGCAGGCTCCATGCAGGGAACCCAATGTGGGACTCTATCCCGGGTCTCCAGGATCACACCCTGGGCCAAAGGCTGGGCCACCGGCGCTGCCCCAAAAACTTTGAAGAGGTAGCTGCTTTTAACTAGACTAACTTCAGTATACAAGGTAAAAAAAAAAAAAAAAAAGTAGGATTCTACCTTTTGTTTGAATGATTGGCTGATATTTTCGAAATCTATTATAAATGAAATTGAGGTGCCCAAAATTCATGGAAGTTCCAAAGATTTAGTAAAACAGAATTGATGGAGTAGATTTATTATGAGCAACACACCCAAACAGCCCATAATCCTGTCCCTAGAAAGGCTGTATTACGGGTTGAATGTTTGTATGTCCCAAAATTCATAAGTTGAAGGCCTATGGCTTCAAGAACTTGCTGCTATTAACCAAGGTGATTATGCATTAAGGAAGGAGAAACGTTGAGATTTTTTAAGATTTGTTTAACACAGTCTCAGAATTAGTTTTCAATTGCTGCTATAACAAATTACACAAATTTACAGTACACGCCCACACACACAAAATTATGGTTGTGCAAGTCCTAAGTCTGAAATGGGCGTTTCTGGGATAAAATGAAAATATCACCAAAACTTCCTTCCTTTCTGGAAGCTCTAGGGGAGAATCTGATTTTTTTTTTTTTCTTTTCTAGCTTCTAAAATCTGCCCATATTTCTTGGTTCCTGGCCCACTTCTATCTTCAAAGCCAACATTTACTGGTCAAGGACTTTCATACCCTATATCACTTTGACACAACCAAGTGCATCTACTCCATCATAAGGACCCTTGTGAGTATATTAGGCCGACCTGAATAACCTGGTATAATCTTCCCATCCCAAGGTCAGTTAGTTAGTTATCTTTATTCAATATACAACTCTAATTCCATAACATATCCAAAGGATGCAGACAGTAGGATGTAGGGGTCTCCCTTTGGGGGACCATTATTCTGTCTACTACCAGGCTCTAAGCTAACAACTAATTTCTGGCCACATAGAATTTTATGGCGATCTAGCAAGTAAAGTGGGAATTTATGAAGGTCAAATAATAAATGGAGTTTGACCTGATGTTCTCATAGAGATCTTAGAAGACTGGTAATGTCATGACATTGGTTCCCAAACCCAGGAAATAAAGGTTATTTTTTAAAGTACAAGTGAAAGCTTCTAAAACCATATTTCTATGTCAAAAATAATAAAGCAAAAGCAATACCTCATTTCTGGGAGAATTGGAAAGATTAGGGCCCACATTGTACCTGAAAGGTGCATAGGTGGAAATACCTATTATGTCCTGCATTTAATTTGCCTCTTGGGCCGAAGGGAAGTACAGAAGGCTTTTGCAGTTGCTTTTTCCAAATTCAGTCTCTTTACTGAAACAAAATAACACATCCTTTAGTTCACTTAAAACACAAACATTCACACATATTTTACATGTATTTTGATTACATTTATATGCATATAATCAGCACAAATCACAGTAATATACAGAATATACACATACTTTCTCTTTCTCTTTCTTCTTTTCTGTTGACGGTAATGTTAGAGTTACGTCCAGAGGTTACTGGATGTTAAAACAAGATTATGAGGATGAGACTTCCACATTTTTTTTCCTGTAGTTACCATCCACTTAAATTAGAAGTCTATGCAGAGCAAAGTCATTCTTCAGAGCTCTGAATACACTGCATATACTCGGAGATTTAGCTCTTTATGTCAGCGAAGATGAAGACAACTTTACTCAGCTGTCTTTTTCAAGCACTGGTTCTGATGACTCTTGGAGATGGGGAAAGGAGGAGAATTCTATCCATAGTGGGAATATAAATACAAATTCTCAGTGATAGATTTTTATATTCCTGCGATGCAATATTTATGAAACCAAACCGTCTTATAGCTAATAGAAATGAATCAATTGGTTTCACAGCTTGGGCTGAGATGGTATGAGCATTTTCCTTGGAATATTTGAAAACAATACCAGCAATGAAATTAGAAACATCTGCCCATGGTTTTCTTGAGACTATTCTTCCTTGTATGCATAAAAATGGAAATAATAGTAAAACTGTAGGGCACCCCACAATTTGATACAAACAGCTTAATATAATCACATTTTAGCAGCTATTAATATAACTGTTGAGGTATCATATAAGCAAAGACTTAATGCCAAAGATAGGCAGACTGTTGTAAAAATATTTAATATCTTCCTGGAGCTAAAATAAAGCAATATGTAAGATTTAGGTTTATTTTTCCCCAAAAACACCAACTGCTAGAGGATGTTTACCAAAGAAGTTGTCCTTCCCTGAATTGTGAAGTTGCAGAACAAATAAACCTGCAGGATGACAGAGTAAGATTGTTTCAGGGATACAGTTACAAGGATGTAGTCTTCAGAGATTTCTCTGTAAAACTTATGAATTTCTAAGATAAATACTGCACTGTCTCACCTTACACTGTTTTCTTTTCACATAAACGTTGTTATAGATGATACTGTGATTGAGATGTAATATTTAAAATAAATGTTTAATTTCATAGGGCCAAATCATGAAAATCATGCCTACTGACAATAATTTGTAATAGTAGCTTACACAATAATTACATACAGCTGAGAGTGGACTCCAGTATATTATTACAACACCCTCCAACCTTGAGACAACCATTGCAATTGCATCTAGAACTCTTTAAAAAAAAAAAAAAAGATCTAAGTTTACACAGGCAAGCCTAAACTTTGCAAACTTATTTAGGTAGCACCAAGAATTATAATTACATTTCTTTAAATAAAATATATGAAACTAATAACACTTTACTTTTGTTGACTATATTTACCTCCTGGCATGAAATCAAGTTTCAGTAATATATGTACTATAAAGCCTAGAGAAACACATATTATGCTGTCAAAGAGAATTAAGATAGATGAGAACTCATCCTAACTCCTAAGGTCCACCATCGTTTATAGTAGCCAGAGGGGGAAAAGATGGGAAGTTATTATCCAGGACTACCCTGATTTTTTTCTATTGTTTCTTCCTACCATCTCCTCATATCCACTACCACTGTTTAGCCCCAAGCATTAAACTGAGTAAGGACAGTTCTAAACAGCATAAACAAACCAGAAACGACTGCTTGTCTCTAGTTGGATACAAGGCCAAGAAAACTTCAGTTTGGGATATATGCAGGTAAAAACAGTATTGAAGGTAAGTTTAGAAGAGTGAGAAAATGTACAAAGATGGAACATACGGTCACAGATGAGATGGAAGATTTGGCTTGGCAATAAAGAATACATTTACAGACCAATCCTAAGTATATGCACTTCTAGTCATTTGTTTTATTAGCATCTTGGTCTAAGCCTCTCCATTTCCTGTCATCTCCTCTCACTGCCAGATAACACTAAAATAGTTCCCTCCTCACCCAAACACTGAATTTTTAGCTTGGGATAATATGAAGTTTACCCAAGGACTGGTTTGGCCAGGTTGAGAAGTGAAAAACTCCATTCTTAATTTGGACCTGGACAAGTCACTTCAACTTCTGAACCTCAGGATCCCCATTTGAACAGATAACACTGGCATCTAAGGTTTAAAAGTGTGTACCATCTGTCTACCAGAGTCCCTGGTATATGAATATTCCATACGGCAACTATTTGTATCATCCTCATATATATTTTATGAAAATGATGGCAATAATGGTATTAAGTCATATCTTTAGTGACCATTCACCTTAATCACACTGATTATGACTTCCTTCCTAGACCTGCTGCTTTCTAGCATTCCATTGCAGGGCACAGATACTAAACAATGAAGTTAAACTACAAAAGAAAAGACTTAAAAGAAAGATCACTCTTCTAATTAAATGCTATCACCCATACTCCATTCCAAAAATTCATCTTTCATGATAAAAGACTCTAACAATTTGCCATCTTTCTCCTGAAAGTGTTGTACTGCTCGAGTGTCTAGATATTTTGGTCTGTGAAGAATGGAGTATGCCCTGGAGTATGAATTATGTTAAAGGAGAAAAGAGGGGGAAGAAGAGAGAAAGGAGAGAAGGAAGAAGAAAGGAAGGGGGAGAAGGAGGGAGTGAGAAAGGAAAAGCAGGAGGGACTCCCCACATGAATAAATAGAAAAGGAATTTAAAACAAAGATAAAATTTTTAAGAGGTACCATTATAGTCTTAGGTGCTACCATCTCTAACCTTGATTTGATAGTTTTCCTGAGATAGAGTTCATTGGTATACGGAAGCAGAAGTTAAGGCTCTGCATCCTCATAGGGATACAAACCGTATCTAAGATCCCCGGATATCATTGGGCCCGTAATGCCTGATCACTTCACAAAAAAGAAAATTAAAATCTCCAAAGTAATTCCGCTTTGATAATGATCATCTAGGTTATTTGGGCCAACCTTCCTTCCTGCTGAAAGCAATTTTACAAGTAAGACAAATTAAAAACAAAAATTCTTAGTTTTACTATATTAGATTAAGTTCATAAGAACTCATCAGGCTGAGTCATACTGGATGCTTTGGAATCCAGAGAAGTGAAGTGAGCCCTACACTCAGGCTGCTTTTGCTCTAAGGTCATCTTCCTTTCCAGAAGATAAGATCAGGAGGCTGAGTTGAAAATTTTACAGCTTCACAGGATTAAGAGATCAAAAATCTTGATCTACTTGGTCTCCAGCTGGGGAATTACTAAATTATCCCGTTATTGTAAGCAGATACTGAAATGGTTATACCTTAGAAGTAAGATTAACTGGAATTCAACCATCCTACTGTACCTAGCATTCAATCATCTGGATACACTAGAAAAGCTTAAATATGAAATCAGATTAAGAAGAAACTGACTTACTAGTGACCTCCTGTGTTTAGAATAACTCTTAAGAAAAAAAAATCTTATTTTTTAATAATAAGATATTATTATCAAATTACTTTAAATATTTCTTTTCAAATAAGTTGTGGGGGTGGAGGAAGACACAGAGACAGAACTATACATCCTGGGTTTGCCTGTAACTATATGGTAAAACAGATATGCATGCTATGTTGAAAAAAGAGGAGGGGAGCCTGGATGGCTCAATATGTTAAGTGGCTGCCTTCAGCTCAGGTCATGATCTCAGGGTCCTGGGATCAAGCCCCACATCACGCTCTGTGCTCAGCAGGGAATCTGCTTGAGGATTGTCTCCCTTTCCCTCTGCCCCTCTGTCTACTCATGCACTCACTCTCTCTCTCAAATAAATAAATAAATAAATAAATAAATAAATAAATCTTTAAAAAATAAAGAGGAAAGTCATGTTTGAGTATTTAAGCAAGAAATTAGCAATTACATAAAATGAATGGATCTGAAGAAATCTAGTTGAATTTCTAAAATAGTATGATAATCAATGCTACAGTCAATAGACTAAGAACTGAGAAGACAAATAATTTAAGGGGAAAAATAAGAAATTAACTAAAATGAAACACAGAGCATCAAAAAGAGTAGGAAATACAAAAGAGAGAGAAATACACAGGATAAAGAGAAAAACTATAAAAAGGATTGAATTAGAATCTCAGAGAATAAGATGCGGCATGCAATTTTTGATGAAATTATGGATGAGAAAACTATTATATCTCAAGCAGATAAATGAAAAGAAATCTACACATATCACATCATACAAATAACTACAGGGGAAAAATAAGACAAAACAAAATGACAGAAGCAATTACAGAAAAAAAGATTACCTCCAGAAAAGGAGCAATTAGATGTTTAGCTGACTGTCAAGAGCAAGAATAGAAATTGGACATAATAAAATGATATCTTCAAGGATGAGAGAAAATAACTTATCAACCTAAAGTTCAGTGTCTGGGGAAAATACTTCTCAACAATGATGCTAGACAAAGACATTTTAAGATTGAAAAACAAAAACAAAAACGAAAACAACTCAGTGAATTTACCACCAGCAGATCCAAACATCACAACACATCAAAGAAAGTTTTTCAGACAGAAAAACAATCTGTGAGAAATATAGTAAATGTAGTACAATCATGGCTGGAGGGGTTTACTGGAAGTTAAGCTCTTCTATATTATCTGGGAGGAGTAAAACAATTCATCAGCCTAAGGCTTTGATAAGTCATGGGAGCATATGGTAATATCTGTAATAACAACTAAAGAGAAAATGATTGTATAACTTTAAACTAATAGAGCAGTGGAAAAAATACAATGATTAAAAAAAGAGAAGAAGAAGAGAAATAAGAGAACAAATTGAAAACACATTGTGATAAAAAAACTATAAAATCTAGTATCAAAATTCTATTTTAAAATAAAAACTATTATTCTTTTTTAAGAATTTATCACGTATATTTTTAAATCCCTATTGTTTATAGAAAAATATTTAAAGACTAATAATTTAAACATAAGGGATATAGATTTATAAGTTAAATGCTAGAAAAAAGTTATTGTACAAAGAGCAACAGATTGCTGGCATAGATACATTAATATCAGTAGACATGATAATTAAGGCTAAGTCATTATTAGAAATCAAGAGGATCACTTCATAATGATAAGAGTTTAATTCACCAGGACCACAGAAACATTTTAATTTCTTAAATCTAATAAGTGGCCTTGAATAATAAAAAGCAAATATTGACATAAGTACAAGGATAAATGGGAAATCTATGATGACAGTGGAAGCTTTTAATATTTCTCTCTAGGTACATAACAGAAAGAACTGGGGAAAAGCAGAATATTTCAACAACCATAATAATGAAACAACTACAGAGTATATCTGCTGGGTAAGCACACATGAAACCTTTTAAAAAAATTGACTGTGAAAAAAAAAAATTGACTGTGGCGGTGCCTGGGTGGCTCAGTCAATTACAAGTGGGTCTTGGCTTCTGCTGCGGTCATGATCTCAGGATTGTGGGATGGCAGGGCATTGGGCTCCCAGGCTCTGCCCCAAGTCTGCTTGAGAGTCTCCCTCTCCCTGTGCCCCTCCTCCTGTTAATGCATTCTCTCTAAAATAAGTAAATACAATTTTTAAAAACAAAAGAAAAATTGACTTGGTACTGGCCTATAAATCAAGTCTCAAAATATTTCAAAGAATTGAAGAGTTTATTTTCTGCCCATAATAAACTTTTACGAGAAATCAATTACAAAAAGTAACTAAAAATATCTAAATGTTTGCAAATCATAATGGAAAGTTTTAAACATGTTTTGATATTAATGAAAATGAAAATACTAGATATCAAAATTAGAAGATGAGTCCCAGAGTCCCAGCTGGTTACTATCACAGTCTTCCAGTTACCCACCTCCTCTTTCCTTTCAACTTGACAGATGCCGCTGTGTCCTTTGCTAAGGACTTCCTAGCAGGTAGAGTGGCCCTGGCCATCTCCAAGACCATGGTGGTAGCACCTATCCAATGTGTCAAGCTGCAGCTACAGGGGCAGCATGCCCACAAGCAAATCACTACAGACAAGCAACACAAGGACATTATAGATTGTATGGCTCACATCCCCAAGGAGCAGGGAGTCGTGCCCTTCTAGGGTGATAACTCTGGCCAATGTCATCAGACATTTTTTCACCCAAACTCTCAACTTCACCTTTCCAGATAAATCACACAGATCTTCCTGGGTGGTGTGGATAAAAGAATCCAGTTTTGGCACTGCTTCACAGGGGATCTAGCATCAGTTGGTGCCACTGGGGCCACATCCTTGTGTTTTATGTTTCCTTTTAATTTTGCCCATACCAGTCTAGCGGCTGATGTGGGTAAAACCAGGGCTTAACCAAACTACCTGGTTAAGATCTACAAATCTTATGGGATTAAAGGCCTGGACCAAGGCCTTAATGTATCTGTGCAAGGCATTATCATCTGCCGAGCTGCTTACATTGGTATCTATGACACTGAAAAGTGAATGTTTCCAGGTTGCAAGAATATTCACATCTTTAACAGCTGAATGATTGCACATGGCACAGTTGTTATGGGTTGACTTTCTATCTGTTTGATGTTATTCATTATGAAATGATGATCCAGTCAGGACACAAAGGAACTGACACCATGTACATAGGCACTCTTGACTGCTGGAGGAAAATTGCTCATGATGAAGGAGCTAAAGCTTTTTTCAAAGGTGCATGGTCCAATATGCTCAGAGACATGGGTGGTACTTTGTGCTTATCTGGTATGATGAAATAAAAAGTTCACATAAGTTAGTTCCTAGTGTTTCCCCCTGTTAACAATCATGTTGTATGATATAACATATCCTGAGCATTCTTGATAGACTGTTAGCTGTCTATTTATCAATGGCAACTATTTACTGATTGAAATTAGGAAGCGATGTTATTCATCTGACCAGTTGCCTCTTAAAGCCATTTCCATGATGATGATAATTCAATTATATTTTTTATTTCAGTTACTAATACATTTGAAGAAATAGAAAGTATCTGAAATATTAAAAAATGGAAGATGAACTAAAATGTGTTCTTCTGAACATGTCTTTCTTCTGAAAACATAGCATACATAGTATATATATTAAGGAAGAGGAAAAAGTGAGTCAAGCATCCATCTCAAAATTGGAAAATGAATAACAAAATAGACTGAAACAAAGTAAAAAAAATAACAGAGTAGAAATAAAATGGAATATATATATATATTATATGTAATATTATATATTATAGGATCTACAAAATCAAAAGTAGCTTATTTGGAAAAAAAGTAAATAAAACCAACCACTTATTGTAAAATCCACAAACCTCTAGTGAAGTTGAAGGACAAGAAAAAGAGAAAAGGTACAAATATTAAATATTAGGCTTAGAAAAGTCCTGGCTACAGATCCTATGGTCATTAGGAAGATAATGAGGAAATTATAAGCAATTTTATACCTAAATTGATTTCAAGTGAATACATATTAAGTTCATAGTAATTTCATAACTTATCAAAAATGACACAAAAGATATAGAAAATCTGAATTATTATTTAACTATGGAAGACACAGGATCTATAACTTAAAACCAAATGAGAAAATCTATGCCAAGAGAGATTCTTTGATAAATGTTACCGAACACTTAAGAAAGATATAATACCAATACATGTTCTTTTTCAAAGATTAGAATAAAACTCATTTAACGAGGTTGGCCAGCTGCAAGTTTTCAAAAAAGGTAAGAACAGTAAAAGTTAAAGGCCAATCACAACCCCAAGCAAAACTCCTAAACAAAATATGAGCAAACTGAAAACAGCAATGTACAAAATAGTAAAACATTCCAATCAAGTTCATTTAATTCCAAGAATATGAGATTGATGCAAAGATGAATTTTTCTTCATTAATAAAGAGAAAATCATATAATACCAATACATGTAAAAGTACTTAATAAAATCCAAATTTTAGCAAACTGGAATAGGAGGAAAATTTCTTAATCTGATAGAATGTATCTAAAAATTTAATGCTACAGAGAATATCATAGAAAATCATTTTAAAATTAGTAGTCAAGTACCTAGGAGTAAATGTAACCTAAGAGGTGCAAGACTTCTATTCAAAAAAGTGTAAACTTTTATTGACAGAAATAAAAGACCATAAAATAATAAAATATACCATGTTCATGTATTTATAAATTTAATTTTTTAAAGGTGCCTATTCCCAACTAGGTTACACTGATTCAATATATTCCCAATAATCTCAATAGTGTGTGTGTGTGTGAGAGAGAGAGAGAGAGAGAGAGAATGAGAAAGAGATAGGACAAGCTGAATCTGACATTGAAATAAAAAGTTTAAGGGCCAAGAACAGCCAAAAACCCCCTGAAGAAGACAAACAACTAGTAAAACTTTCCTCCTCAGACTTTAAGACTTACAAAGCTGTAAAACTATATGTGGTATTGGCATAAAGATGGAAAAATAGATTAACAGAACTGAAAGCACAGAAAAAAAGACCTGTGCATATTTAAAAGAACACTTGGGGGATCCCTGGGTGGCGCAGCGGTTTGGCGCCTGCCTTTGGCCCAGGGCACGATCCTGGAGATCTGGAATCGAATCCCACGTCGGGCTCCCGGTGCATGGAGCCTGCTTCTCCCTCTGCCTGTCTCTCTTTCTCTCCCTCTCTCTGTGACTATCATAAATAAATAAAAAAAATTAAAAAAAAAAAGAACACTTGGTTTTTTTAAAACCTACACTGTACAGCACTGAAGATAATATACTTTTTTCAATGTATGATGCTGGGAAATTAGAAATTCTTGAGCACTAAAGAGAAAAACTGGACTTATACTCAACAGCCTACAAAAAAAATGTTTCATGGAGATCATGGACATAAACATAAAAGGAAAAGGAAAATCTTCTGGGAAATAATACAAAAGAATATCTTCCTATTCTCATGCAACAAACAGTTTTTAAAATAATTACAGATAATACTATAAGGGAAAATGATAAATTGGTCTAATTTAAAATTAAGAATATCAGTTCATCAAATTAATTAATTTATTAATAAAGATAGTAAAATACCAAGCCAAAGAATGCAAAGGTATATAGACACCACATAATTTTATTTGTTTTAAAAAATTTATTTATTTACTAATGAGAGAGAGAGGCAGAGACACAGGCAGAGGGAGAAGCAGGCTCCATGCAGGGAGCCCAACACGGGACTCCATCCCGGGTCCCCAGGATCAGGCCCTGGGCTGAAGGTGATGCTAAACTGCTGAGCCACCTGGGCTGCCCAGACACCGCATAATTTTAAAAGGATTTACACCCAGAATACCTAAAAAGTTCCTATAAATAGATTTAAAAACACAAACTATAAACAATTACAATTACATGAGTGAATGATCCAAGCAAGAAAGAGTTAAGACAGAAAGGAGAAAGCTGTGTGCTCTCCAAGGATTTAGTCCCTCCCTCAGAGATCCCTGGTTTCCCAAATCCCCTTGTTTCAGGTTTTCTAGAGTCTGGATTTTTTTAACTATCCTCCAGCTCTATGAACCCCACAGTGTGGCCAAAGCAGTTAGTGCTCAGTAAGTATTTATTGTTTTTCTCTGCTTTATCCAGTCTTTCTGTAAGTAAGTTGGAGTTATTTCTTCCTCCTTAGCGCAGTATCCCTGGGCGCCTGTGTTCCACCTGCAGCCTAAAGATGAAGAAAGCCTGCTTGCTGTGCATCTAACTTTACATAATAAATAAATAAATAAATAAATAAATAAATAAGCCAGCCACTGGGTTTTTGCAGCTCAATTTTTACTTTAGGTAGCCACAGTGGGTTTCTGTCCTAATTTATACACCAAGAAAAGAAATATAAGAAATTTGTTGGATATGAATATTAGTCTATAATCTTATATAGTCTATTAATGCTTCTGACAAGGAACAAAAGAGTTAATTTACATATACTGAAGGAAATAAAAATATAGTCTATTCTAAAGAGCAAAACAAAATATTAATTTTCAGTGAAAATATTTGTCAGAATCTCATTAGTTTCACATATCAGTTCTAGTATTTGTTGCCGCACCAACTAACCTGAAAACACAAGTATCTATATCTCCCTATTATACACTTATAAGAAATGAAAAATTCATGCCTAATTCTCAGATAATAGAAATAATAAGTCCTTTGATTTAAGCTATGATAGGCAGTACAGTCTATTGTCAATGACAATGCACATTTCAAAAGATAAACTGGAAATGTAAGATCAAAGTATGAATTATAATTTAAAAGTGAATCAGAAGACTTTCCTTTTTTTTTTTTTTTTTTTTTTTAATGTGGAAGCAGATCTCATCTTCAAGCATAATGTATTTTAGGAGCCAAAACTTTCATTGGAAAACTTAAGTTCCCATATATTTTCCAGTATCATTATTACTCAGATTCTCAAAGAGCAGCACAACAAAAATGACTCTTGGGTGGTTATTATTATCTTTAAATAGATTTTACGGAAGAATGGTGATTTTAAAATTCATACATTTTATAAAATTTTGGCAAAAATGCTAAGAGTAGGAGCATCTGGGTGGCTCAGTTGGTTAAGTGTCTGACTATTGGTTTCAGCTCTGGTCATGATCTCAGGGTCGTGAGATCAAGCCGCAAGTCAGGCTCCGTGTGCTAGTGTGGAGCCTGCTTAAACAGTCTCCCTCTCTATCTGCCACTTCCTGTCTTTCTCTCTTTCTCTCTCTTTAAAATAAATACATAAATCTTTAAACCAAATACTAAGAGCCAAGAGCAAAAATACCAATCCTTTTTTTGTATTATTATAAACAGAAAGAGGGAAAATATGAAAATCTTGGTGGTCATAAATTCTGATTAAATCATTCAACCCCTTATATTTAAAAATTCATCGGACTGACTAAATCTCTGAAATCTGGTACCTGCCAGCCTTGCTAACCTGTTCTACTATTTAAAAAAAAAAATGTGACTTTAAACTGTGACTATTGAAGAAACCGCACCAATGGAAATATGAAATTAATTCTGCTATATCAGAATTCTGGTTCTATTTGCCAAAGGTCTACAGTTTCTGAAAATAGAGCACCTGTGGGAGACCAGGATACCAAACTCAACTACCAGAGGGACCACTAGAAGCACCCTTTTCAAAACATGAGTTCAGGTAATTTCAATATGCTTCCTGCTCTGATCCAACTATCATAGATACAAACGGATTAAGTTGTTGCAACTCAATATCTCCCATATCTAACTGACCCCTCCCTCCCATGCCATTCTGTGGCAGCCCCACCCCATAGCAAACAAATTCTACATGTTCCAATTCTTCTGGCATTTCTAACATTGACTCTTCATTCCAAATCTCTGGGCTTTCCCTATGTCAGAAAGTCTTTTCCATTAGTTTTTCTCCTGGAAAACCTACACTGAACCTTCATCTCTTTTCTTTTTATATACTGAGACATCTCCCTCATTCTTAAAATTCTAGTTAATATCTAAATTTTAGTGAATCTCATGAAATGTAACCCCAGCCCAGGAAACTCCAATGAACATCAGGTTCTAAATGCATCTAACTTCTATCATAAAGATTTGCCTTATATTTAATTTTTATCTTCTCAAATAATCTTCTGCTTGGATAATTTCTACCACATTGAAGGGCATCTCTATATTATAGTCCCACTTACCTACAAAAATACTCAATTTGGATGTTACTACTCATCCCTTTTGCTCCCTCATCGTTGACCTCATCCTGTTAATCACCCAGGTCTATCAGTACTGTCCCTGAAATCCTTCAAATCTGCCCAATACTCTTACCTGTCCCTCCCCTTGTCTAGACTCACCTGGACCACTGAAATCTCTCCCTCTCTCCAATTGTGTCTTCATCGAATCTATGTTCCCTAAAGAAATCTCATGCCTGGTCCTCAATATCTACTCACAGTTTCTATAATAAAATTCAGATATCTACCATTGCATGATTTATCGGCTATGTTCCTAACTACTTTGAATCTCTGCTCCTCAAAGGATTCTATCGAAGCAAATTTCTTTTAGTTATCTAAACACATTATCCTTATTGCAGATCTTTGTGCATGCAGTTAAATTTACCAGGAATTTCAATGCTGCCGTCACCACTCTTTTAGCTTAACTCAAAACCTTTCTTCCAGTTCAATTAGGTGTCTCTCACTGGAAAGCATTTCCTGACCCTTAAGCCTGGGTTAAATAACTTTCTTACATGCTCCCATAGCATCCTGTATGCTTACCATGGGCTACTATAATTGGCAATGGCTTCAACTGTCTTAACACATCTGTATTTTCAGTGCTCAACACACCCGGGTACTTGTAATATTTAATTAGTAGATTAATAGGGTCAAAACTTTTATCAGTCCACAATTGAGAACTCTCTACATAATAATTTTTTAAAAATGCGAAACCAACTCTTTTTTCTTCTAAAACACTTTCTTTTAGAGTGATTCTCATTAAAATCTCCTTTACCTTCAATAAAGAAGCTCTGATTCAATTTTTCCCCACCTTTTCATTCTGAGTGTTTAATAAAGGATAGGCATACTGATGTTAACAATATTCTAAGCATGGCCAGCAGCAATATTGTGAAATTCTATATGCTATTAGCATTAATTGGCAACATTGCCCCTGATGGACAAGCTATTATCTACCCCTACCCCTGGTTGTCTCATTTTGAATGCTTATCTTTATCCAATTGCTAGAGCCAAAATCTCTTCTATTGTTGTCTCCCTTAGAGGGTGATTTATTTGATAGCTCAGTTGCAAACACAATTTCTTCCCAAATTATCCTATCCATTCCATTATTCCCTTTCTATTATCTTGAGACTCCAAAAGACTAAGTAAAAAGATGAGGTGCCAACTTCACTGTAACTTTTAGAAACAGAGAGTGACATTGTTAAATCTTTTGATGAAATTTGGGAATGTGTCCCTGTCTTTCCAATTAACTTTGATTGATGCCTGATTGATGAAGGATGGTGGTGAGACTCTGTCAATGAAGTCTTATGTAAATACACATGTAAATATTTAAAATATGTCACTTGAAATTTTCTGGCAGTGTTCAAAGTTTATCTTCGAAATCGTTTTCTATCATTAGTACCATTGTATGAAATGAATCCACAATTTGCTTTAGGGCTCAGGACAATTGTATAAACAGTCATATAATTATAGTACACCAGATGAGTTGGTTTTGGTTAAAGAAAGACCAAACAGTCAATGATTAAGGAAGTTGAATATATAATACTATAAAAATTTCAATAAGTTTAGTAAACTCTTTGAAATAAGATACCTTTCAGTGCATACCAGGAATCTACAATTTACCTAGGTTTATAGTTTTATATTCTACTTTAATTATTTCTACTCTAAAAGCCCCCTGTTGGCTCTTTGCATACCATCCTTTCTTTATTTACTCTGATAAAAGCATAAAATCTACACTTAGTCTCTGAATCAGTTAATGGCTTCCAAGATGTTTTGGACCTTTCCTGAAACCCAATTATGTATCAGCATTGTCTCTTAATCATGTAAGTATTCCTTATACTTAATGTTTAATATGTTAGAATTGTGCTAATTGTGTGTCTTGTGGTAACTACTACACAATTTAATTGGCTCACTGTCATTTAGGGATTGAAATAATAGGTATAAATTCCATAGGCTTCTCACCCTTGGAAACAAATGAGGAACTAATATGCTAATATTATAAAGGGAAAATATATCAGGCTATATTTTAAAATATCACTGAAAAAAATCATCTGTTTAGGTTGTCAAATTTCATCCTGAGATGTTTAGTTAGTGCTCAAATTCAGTACTGAATCTCTAGCCCATCGAACCAGATATTTTTTTAACTAATTTATTTATTTGAGAGAGAGAGAGAGAATGCACATGTGCACATGAGTGGAGGGAGGGTCAGAGAGAGAATCCTGACTGAGCACAGAGCCCCAAAGGGCCCTATCTCAGGACCTGTGAGATCACAACCTGAACAGAAATCAAGAGTTGGATGCTCAACCAACTGAGCCACATGGATGCCCCTAGATATTTTAAATCTAAATAACATTGTAAATTAGTGTGGGATATGGCAGTAATCAAATTTTCTAAGGCTGTTGGAATAGCAGAATCATTTTAGAGACAATATATATATTTCTGGTCTAAACCCCAAAACATTGAGTTAATATACTAGAGAGATGTTCAGAAATCCACATTTTTAAAAATGTTCCCATAATAGTATATATTGTGGGTTTTATTTGTTTTAGTAACCTGTACATAAACAGCACTAAACTATATGGAAATTAATCTAACTCTTTAATAGTTAACATTTGTGAAATTTTGGTGTGGGTATATGGGTTACTGCTATTGTGTTTTACATTATTTTTTTTTACATATTTAAAATATGCTATATTAAAAAATACTGTCCCCACAGAATTCAGATCATCATCCACATTTGGGAACTATTGAAATAATGACAAAGCAATGTAATTTATCATCCAAACTGGACGTTGTTGAGAAGAGAGCACTATTAATAATTTCACTAGCATAAGAGGCAAACTAGAATGTATGGTCACCATAGGAATAAACTATTTTAAGACCCACTTAATGCCAAACTTCTTAATAAGAAAATTTATTTTCTATCATTTCCCCTACCCTTCTTCTTTATAAGTTATCACAGATAGAGGTTATAGATCTAATTTGCCCAATTTATTATCCATTTTTCACTGAAGCACTTTATGGTAATATACAATTTTCAAAAGAGTCATATAATAAATAATGGAAATACAGAAAAATTTTTGAAATTAAAATACCTCTAAGATGCTATAAGGCATAGAATCAGTCAACAGCATTTATTGAACACTCAGTGATGTCAAGTTAAAGGCTAAACAATAAAATACAGATTTTGACTTCAAGAAATTTCTATTTTAACTAACTGTTCAGACAAAAAAACATAAAATAAACCAAGAAATACAGATTCTATAACTGTATAAGAATAAAATAAAAAGTAACTACTCTTAAAAGGCCAAGTACTAATGGAGAGCAAAGCTAAGCATAGTAAGTAATGTGATCATTACCAGTTGTCAAGTCTGAAATCTCAGTTTTTTTCACACATCTATCTTTGCCATCACCACAGACTTGTCTGTAGTCTTCCTTCTCCAGTTTGTGGATTATCTCACCCGCCCATAGGAATGACCTCTGTTCTGTACTATTTTGACCAAAACACAAGGCTCAGTCTGTTTCAGTTAAAAGTTTTATATAACTAATGCAAAAGAGCACTCCCAAATGTACTTAATGAAAAAAAAAAAGCAATTTATTGGCTCAAGGAGGTGAATAGTCCAGATGTAGCCTAATCTAGGGCTCAAATGATATGATCAAGGCCCACTTTACTTTCTGTGCTCTTAGATTCTTTTGCACTCTTGGCTTCATTCTCAAGGCATCTTCCCTCTTAGCCACTAAATTAATTCCAGCAACCACTAGGCTATTACGGTAGAGATTTATATTCAGAGGGAGAGACTGACAGAAATCCTAGAATTTCAAACAGAAGTTTCAGCTGTGACTAGCCTAACTCGAGTCAAGTACATTTCCTTGATTTATCTGTGGCTGAGGATAGAATGTGTGTCTTGGTTTACCCTAAATTCTATTCTCCACTGTATCGTGTCACCCAAAGTAGACAGGCCATTAGGACAAGTAGGTAATTCCCAGAAGCAAAATACGCATATTATAGCCATGGGAAAGGAGAGTGAATACTGGATAGACAAAAAGGAAAGGACAGAGAGAGGGAAAGAAGGAAGGGAAGGAAGGAAGGAAGGAAGGAGGAGAGAGGGGAGGAAAGATTAAATGGGAAAGAGGCAAAGGGGTGGGGAGGGAAGAAAGAATATAATCCACTGAGACAGTGGTGTGTTGGTCAATGTTTAAAACCAACTCTCGAACAGCAAAACAAAGCAAAAAACCTGTCTTCTCCATAGTGTTTGACAATTTCCATGCTGCAAATTTTCCTACCATGATTTTAAGATATCAGATCACTGAATGCAGAGTTGCAAAAAGACATGCATTTGACAGATACATACAATTGACATCAATAATCTGGAAAGGAATGATAACAGTACAACATAGTGGAGTAGTTGAAAAGTGATTACATGTTCATTACTTATTAACTTTGTTTTTAGTGTTATTCATTTGCTTATAAGTTTATATGTTAATTTTTTATTTTTATTTTACTTTTTAAAAGATTTTATTTATTTATTCATGAGAGACACTCAGAGAGAGGCAGAGACAAAGGCAGAGGGATGAAGCAGGCTCCCCACTGAGGAGGAGCCCAATGTGGGACTTGATCCCAGAACCCCAGGATCACTCCCTCAGCCAAAGGCAGACGTTCAACCACTGATCCACCCAGGTGTCCCAAGTTAATTTTTAAATAATGGTTATATTTAAGAGTCATCTCACAAAATCTTTAAATTTTAGAAATTGGGTAGTCCATGTCAGCACAGGCTAGCTTTAACACATCATCTACAAAGCATCTTTCTCAATTTCCTAAAAATAATAAAAAATAAAAAAAAAAAACACTCACACAAAACAAACTATGTATGTGCAGTGGTCTCCACTAATGCTTTGGTAGAGCAAGGGAGGTTTTGTATTAAAATCACAAAAAACCTTCCAGTCAACCATTATAAACTTCTGTTCTTAGAAATTCCTCATGCCTTGCCCTACTGTGACTTTCACAATTCTCACACTTCATTTCACCTCAGGAGGCACTCTCATATCCCATAGTCTCAGGGATTCCATTCTTCTCCCAGTTATACAACCACAAATGTGTTCCCGTAGCCCCTACCCACTGGACTCCTCTCCTTCTCTTGTGAAGAGTGATTTAACTATCCTGTGCCCCCACACCCAATCACAAAGGCAGGCCTCCCAAAGTATTCACAACCCCAAATGTGGTAGAGGTTAAAAAAAAAAAAAAGTGGCAGAGTTTGTAAATAGTCCCTGTCCACCTGCTTCAGAAAAGGACTGCTTCGTCAGTCCTGATACAGATCTAATTAGACTTTTTGCGAGAGAGGATCTAGATAAATCCTTGTTTATGAACTACTTTTGGTGTTTTTAATGGACACGAAAGTACCATAACAGGTTCAAGAGAACTGCAGCTCTCTGTGTAAAAGCTGGTCCCCGTTAGTGCACATAGCACTTCAATCTGTATGGGTGCTGCAGTGTCCTTCTCCCCAGTATCTCCACAACCACCTGAGTGCCTACAGGTTCTTGAAGACTCAACTGAAAGACAGCTCTTAGCAGCCCTTTTTGACCTTCATCTAGACTCCTGACTTTCATTTTACTGTCTCTACTTAAATTTAGCTCTTTCCACCCTTAGGCAATACAGCACTCAGCTCATCCCTTGGTACCCTCAGGATTATTTTTCCATCTACTTTCCCTAACAGATTGCAATCTCTTTGAAATTCGAGACTGCTTCCTTTGCATCTGTGAATCACCTGTACTTAGCATAATGCCTAACAAATAATATGTATTCCATAATTCCTGCTTACAGATGGAAGAAGTAAATGAAGAAAGAGAAAGGAGGAATAAGAGAAAGGGAGGGGAAGAGAGAGGAGAGAGATAAAAAAAGGAAGTAGAACAGAAACTGAGGAAAGAAAAGAATAAAATGGAGGTATTTGTTTTAAATTCTCATTTAGGCTTGAACTCCTGTTTCATTGAATAACATATCATTTTGCTCTCAGGAAATTCAGATCTCTAAAAAGACCCTGAACTTAGACTAAAAATCTCTAATATTTCAGGTGTCCCCCAGAATTTCAGGTTTTAGCATTGTTTATAAATTTAACAATGCCAACTCAATACACCCATTCTTTGCTTCTTTATATGTAGTTCAGAAAATAGTTTACATCAAATAAACACAAAATTCGCAAACTAAGTACAAGAAAGTGCCAGGATTGGAAATGAAGAATCAAATTCCAGGCTCGCTGAGATCACGTGTAGCCTCCTCCAAGGATCAAAAACTAGAGCTGCTCCATGTCTTCTATAGAGACTCTTACCCATCTCTTCTTTAAGAAAACGAAATGAAGTTACTTCTCTGGTTTTAAAAGCTACCCCCTAAGCACCACTTATCAGTTTGTTCACAGGTCCCTGTGTGTCCCCAAGTTCTGCCAAGTTCCAAACTGAAAGGATATTCATCACGTTTATGAATTTTGTTAGACAATTTTAGTGCCCATGTTTGCATTTATGTTTATAATTAAGCTGCCTGTAGGCAATTCTACTTGAGATGCCACAGGCAAATAAATATAGGACAGCCCAACTTTACCTGTAAATACTATATTTGCACAAAGCCAAGGGAAGGGCATAATGATACTGGAAAGTGCTACCTGACTGAATGTTTCCCACTCATTAAAATAGGAAAAAATGGTAGGAAATGTGAAGCCACAGAGGGCAACCAGCAGTTGAGTCATGCCAAAAATCAAAGGAATGGCAATAAACCAATCAAAATCATAGTCACGATGGGGACCGTAATTTAGTTTCAGCAAAAACAATCTTACTTGTCATATTAAATTAATGGGCATTTGAATTTTATGGGGTTTTCAGAAATGCTTCTTTTCTCATGTGTAAATTTTATTTTAGTTTAAAAGTTCAATAAGACTTAAAAGCATAAAGAGTTTATTCCTTTATGGGTGAGACATATAAAGAAAAATTATTTTCCCTTTATAAAGAAACACTTCATTATAACAAAGTAAGTGTTTGTTTTCAAGATTATTTATTTATTTGAGAGAGAGAGAGAGCGCGCAAGAGCTGTAGAGAACACAAGCAGAAGGAGCAGGAGAGGGAGAGGGAGAGGGAGAAGCAGGCTCCCCACTGAGCAGGGAGCCACACATGGGGCTGCAACCCAGGACCCTGGGATCACGACCTGAGCTGAAGGCAGATGCTTAATGGACATAGCCGCATCCCACTACCCCCCAGGCACACCAACAAAGTGCAGTGTTAAGACATCGTCTGTGCACCTGAAACAAATGCCAACCTTTATGTTACGTGAGATTGTGGTAGGAGTTTGATAAGGACTCGCTAACTATAAAGTGCCCCCTCCTTTTGCTTTCCCACCTATATGTACCTGCTTAGCTTTACTTAACACATTGCATTACAAATGTTTCTTCATAACAAACCATTAGTGGTAAAGAGGGTGGACCCAGTAGTCCATCTAGGTTGACAACTTGACTGTGCTACTCATTAACTGTGACAGAGACCTGTCTGATGTTCATTAATCCATTTGCTCCTGTGAGTGCACAGGCAACTACATTTCCCAGATCCCTTTATACTAAATTGAAATTATGGGACTGATATGTCCAATGGGTATGAGGGAAATGATGCTCACCAATCCCAGGGCTGGTTATGATTCCCTTGAGCAATTTCCTTAATCGGCTTAATGGAGGATTGACTCCATGATGACATTGAGAAATAGGCATTGCTCATGCTACGGCTGCATTATTGCAGCTGGGATATGAGAGCAAACCTGGTCTCTGAACCATCACCTGGAAGAGGACTTCCTGAACCGTATGAGAGCAGGACGTGCACAGGAAATAGACCTGATAGATCTTTATTCTTTATGCCCTTATGATTCTGTTATTTCTTAGATAAAACCACAAGGCCTCAGCTCTCCTGGCTAATAGAATGACCACACAAACTTTGAACAAGTTAACCTCAGCGATCAGTGTCACATTTCCTCATCTGTAAAATTGGTGTAAAGTACCTCTCTCACAGAATAAAGCTGAGAATCAAATGAATTAATTCACATAAACCTCTAAGAATAATAGTACCTGATTCCCAGAAAGGGGCTTCTCTCCCCTAGTCTGCTGTAGCTCCTTGAATGCAATGCCTTTGTCTCATTCACCTTTTGTCTCCAACATCTTTTTATAGTGTGTGACACATAGTGGGTGCTAGATAAATGTTTGCTTCAACGATAAATCTAATATCTCCACAAAATTGAAAGTCCTATCAAATTCATCTCTGGATTTCTGTTCAATTTATATTGATGCTCAGGCTTTTAACAATTACTAAGAATTCACTGCAGCAAACATACAATATCATTTTCTGTAGTCCCTTATCCATTCTCCTGCATCTTCTTATTCTCCATTGTTCTCTACTCTCAAGCATGTAAAATACTGATCTACAGTTGAATAATCATTAAACAGAACTAATTGATTTAAATTGAATACCTTAATTTAAATCAAGTAGCTTTCTGTAGATTATGTCTTCCTGTGTCATCTATAGGATTATTCTCAAATTATAGGAGAAATGAAAAAGTGAATCTCTATATACTCGTAAGTTAAATAATTCTAGTGCATTTCACTATTAATCAGTTAGTGTAGAGAAAGATGAGCTTATAAGAATTAACCTTTCCTTTGCCTCATCCTTAACAGACCTATAATGTGCTTTTCTGTCCTACAGCTAAAATGAGATGCATCCAACTCTTCATTATGCTGGGCTACATCTTCCTGTGAGCTGTCACAGTTGCTTTCCTTTGGGACCTGCTCTTTTGCTTACTTACGTATTAGTACCTGCATCAGGTGCTTAGGGCAAAATTCAAAGTTACTCTATTAGTATGCCTAGCAAAAACTGAATTGTTGAATAAATATATTAATTCATTTATCTGTGGATTTCAAATATGCATACCATCATCCCAGTTTCTATAGTAGGTTGAATTGAGAATATCAGATAACTGATATGAGATGTGAAGTGAGGGGCTATTCAAATTAATAGGATAGCAGGATTTGCTCAAGTGCTCAGAAAAGACTCACACATACTGCAGTATGTTGTGTGGGAAGAATTGCCAAGCATTTAGAAAAATCAAAATGCTGAGTTGTTAAATTGCTGAATTTACCAATAAACCCACCTTACTCAGCTTCACTCAACATCCACAAAGAGGGAATTTCTTTTAATAAACAACTCTATGTTTCTTGATTATAATAGAGGCAAGTAGATTGATGAATAGGCAGATTAAATAATTTCTATTTGTAATTACCATTAAACAATGATAAAAGTATACAGCAAATATAACTTCCTATATTCTGCAGCAACTCTTTTTTTAAAAAGTAAACTAATATTAAAAGTTATACAAGTAGGGACACCTAGGTGGCTCAGTGGTTGAGCATCTGCCTTCGGTTCAGGGCATGATCACAGAGCCCCAGGATTGAGTCCCACATCAGACTTCCCGCATGGAGCTGCTTCTCCCTCTGCCTATGTCTCTGCCTCTCTCTCTGCATCTCTCATGAATAAAAAGTGAAATCTTTAAAAAATAATAAAATTAAACTTATACAAGTTAATAAGAGAAATAATGAAAAGTTTTGTAAGTGGTCAGAGTATGTTTAATTTCAAGTGGTCTCTTTAAAAGCCATTTCTTCTTTTTTTTAAGATTTAAAAAAAAATGTATTCATGAGAGACACAGAGAGGCAGAGACATAGGAAGAGGGAGAAGAAGCAGGCTCCATGCAGAGAGCCTGATGCAGGACTCGATCCCAGGTCTCCAGGATCATGCCCTGGGCCGAAGGCAGATGCTCAACCGCTGAGCCACCCAGGTATCCCAAAAGCCATTTCTTCTGAAATGCTCTTTCCCTTCAAACTAATTCTAACTTTAAAGTGTATCTGATGAAATCGCTAAAAATAGAAACAGAACTATTTCTTTTTATGTTTTGTCAGACTGCACTAATACGAATCTGTTTACTGAAATGCAATAATGCACTTATCAGGGAAGCATTTAGATGATCACAGATAATCTTTCTTCAAATATTTTTTCTTATTAATAGCAATCTGCCATACTAGACACTGGAAAGGGGTTGTATGGGAAAAAATAGGTATGCCAATCTAATAAATGTAGTATCAAATAACTCAGTCTTTTTTTTTCCCTTGATAAATGTTTAATCTTTGAGGTTCTTTTTATTCTAACCAGATGACATCTGCAATAGATACAGAAAGTAGGACCATAAGTAACTTCCTATTTTGGGAGCACATGCATCAAATCTGCAGGAATGAGACTCTGTGCCATCTTCCAGCTTCTCTGATTTCCATAATGATGCCTTTTGACACCTGGACACTGAGTGTGATGCTGGCATCTGATGCTGAAATCTGAGACTGGTTAACAAGTGAGATGAATCTCAGATGTATCTCAGAACAAGTGGTAGTTGCCACACACACACACACACGCACACACACACACAGCCCCTTGATTCAGTACTTGGCACAGACAACTTAAATAATAGCTGTGAAAGGGAAACAAAAGCAAAAGTGAACTGCTAGGACTTCATTAAGGTGAAAATCTTCTCAGTGAACTAAACCAAAAGGCAACCTACAGAATGGGAGAAGATATTTGCAAATGACCCATTTGGTAAATGGTTAGTATTCAAAATCTATAAAGAACTTATCAAACTCAACACCCAAAAAACAAATAACCCAGTTAAGAAATAGGCAGAAAACATGAATAGACATTTTTCCAAAGACATACAGATGGCTAAAAGACGTGTGAAAAGATGCTCGACATCACTCATCATCAGGAAAATACAAATCAAAACCGCATTGAGGTATCACCTCATATCTGTCAGAATGGCTAAAAATAAGTAAGGATGTGGACAAAGGGGAACCCTCTTGCACTTGTTTGTATAAATGAACATTCAATGACATTTAAAATGGTTTTGTGAGACTAATGAAAAGGAGACCTCTGATTCCTTTGTGATTTTAATGAAGACGTGTGGGTCAATAACAAACATCAAAAAAAATTTTAAATAAAAATATAAAAAGCTAAACACGAATGGCTACTCTTTTCATTTTCTCCAAAGCAAAACCGGTCTACACTAAAGACATCAATAGCAGAATTCTCCCCCTCTCGGTGGCTTCTTTTGGCATTCTACCCATTCTGACTCAGCAGTTGCCTCATCCCTCCTTGGGTAGTAGAAGAATCTTTGAGTCCCTTCATGCTATGTAGAATACTAGGGAGGCTTGGGAGCACTCTATCTGTGGCTAGGTGACTGATGTCAGATGCCCCAGGCTGTGTCAGGGAAAACTGAGAACTGGTCTCTTCACAGAGCCCATATGGCAAGCAAAATTAGGCCCAGAGCAGAAGGATCATGACAAAAATGTTTCACTGAGTACTTCCTCTGTCTGTACCCGATTCTTCCCACAATCATAGGAAAGTCAAATGGTACTGGTGATCTGCTCCATTTCCCCCTCCAGGCAAAATTTCTTCCAAGTCTTGTTCTCCTTTTTGGTAATGGCACATACCTACACTTCTGCTAGGGGGCATTTATCCTGATATAAGTAGAACTGATTTCCACTGTCCAATTCTCTAAGAAAAGTAAATAAAACACTACTTTTAAATAATATTCTCAAAATATTGAATTACTCATTTTATCGCCCATAAATTAGATTTTTTTTTTCTCTAAAACTACTTTGGATCTGTTATTATTCCCCTTTCAGCTCTTTCCTCTCAAATATCAAGCCAAGACCATTGTTAAATATTGAGGTAGATACACAAAATATAATAAAACCTTTTATTAATTAATAAAACCTTTTGCCTCATCTAATAACCTAGCACTCAACCACCATGTGAAACTGAAATAAAAGCATTAATTGAAATGTAATGTAATATAAGTCGTGTTAAATGAAAACATAACATCTTACAGGAACTAAACACTGTTCTGTACATTATCTCATTTGATCCTCAGAAAAATCACCTTGGACATCACTGCTTTCTTTTTTTACAGATGATGAAATAAGATCAAGTTTTACTTAAATAATAAAACCATAAAGTGGTAGATAAAAAGCTACTGTACCATTTTATTATGTTTTCTGCCACATAATTTGAGTGATATTAAGAAGACATTTATAAACATACGGCAATTTATGAGCTTAGCATTTAACTAATGACAAGAGCAAGTTAGAATTCTGGTAGCATTTCCGCATAGATGCTCGCTAGGCATCCTCATATTTTATCCTTCCAGTAATGCAGTAGACTAATCCAGCTCTAGATGTTTACAGAAATGGGGTGAGTGGGGAGGACTAAAATTAAATAGTTTCTATCAAGAGACCAAAAGAAGGAGGTAAGATTTGTCTATGAAGGACCTTTCCATTCCTAGAATGTTAAGATTATGTGGCACTTTCGATATGAAGCTCTGAAACATGGAATTCAGTGCTATACCCTCACCTCCACTCGCAAGGAAACCTTTTACTTATTCTAAGTTGAGAAGCAGGAACAAGTGTTCCTTCAGAAATGCAGAGGATCGATCGCAAAAGCCTACCCAGCACCAATTCCTATGATTCCATGGTATTCCCAATGATGTTCACCAAAATTTATAGAGTTCATTTGAAGTCATTAAAACAACAGGAAGACCTCCCTTCCATTTTAAATTGATTTATTTAATCTGATTTCAGAGGTTATTCATCAATGCCTCTGAATATGTAGTTATCAAAGTTTATATGATATGATAATATGTAGTTCATCAAAGTTTTCTATGAGTTGGACTATCCAATTGGCCAGCTGCTTTGGATAACCATAAGTCTACTCTGTTTAAAAATTCTTAAGTGCTTGACACTGTGTAAAAAATAGTGATATTTGATTTTTTATCTTATTAATATATTTTACATAGCTTATACATGACTAATTAAACTACCAAAAAATAAAGACACAAATTTAAAGTTACTATGCCATCCAAAACAGAGTAAGTCACATATAAAAATTCATTTTATTTATAAGATCACATATTATTTTAAAAGAAAAATAAATTCAACTATATGATGATTTCACTTTAATTAAAGAAGTGTTTCGGTTTCAATTCTTCATCCAATCAAATGTATTGAACACATACTATGTCCCAGGAGATTTAGTGGTAAATAAAACCAATTTATTTACTACTCTTAAATAGTTTATAATCTGATGCAAGCCATAGACCACAACAAGCAAACAAATAATTTTACATAGTGATAAAGCATGTGAAGAAATTAAACTAGCTGATGAAGTAGAGAATCAGAGTGGATCCACAGTGGGACAAAGATAAAGTCTGATATAAGTTATGAGGTCAGAGGAATTCTAATTGCAGAAGGAAGACTTTTGCAAAAGACCTGGGTGCCTGGGTGGTTCAGTTGGTTAAGTGTAACTGGTGATTTTGCCTCAGGTCATAATCTCAGTGTCCTGGGATCAGTCCCATGACTGGCTCCACACTCAGCGGGGAGTCTGCTTGAGATTTTCTCTACCTTTGCCTCTGTCTCTCTCTTTCCCTCTGCCTCTGTCTCTCTCGTGCATTCTCTCCCTCTCTCTTTAAAATAAATAACTAAATCTTAAAAAAAAAAAAAAAAAAAAGACCTGAATGCCTAAGGAAACAGCTGTGACATCCGATGCTAGAACATATAAGGTTGGAGAAATAGCTGTACTTTCAGGCCAGAATGAGCGTGGAGTGTTCTAACAATGAAAAGTAAGTCAATGTGTTTGAAGAACAGGGATTGGAGAGGTGAGTAGAAGAAGAAGTGTCAGTAAATTGGCCATGAGCCAAAACACAGAGATTCTATGTGCTATGGTTGGGAGATTAAATTTTTTTCTAAAGGCATTAAAGGGCGATTGGAAGTTTTTAAGCAGGAGATGGTCATAATCTAATTTGAGATTTTGAAATATGGATGCTATATAATGGATTGAAAGAGAGACAAATTTCAGCCATAAATTTTAAAAGAATAATTAGGATCACAAAATTCCCCATAACCGGTATGTTAGAATATCTAATTCATATGATAAACAAAGATTTATTTCTCATTCTGACCCTTTACTTAGTGGAGATCATCTTTTCCTCCCATAGTTGCAAATGTAGTCAGATCCCATGAATTCTCTGCTTTATCTTGGTCAACAGACATTCTCCAGTGCAATACGAAGCAGCTATTATTCAAATGCTTTAATCTCTGCTTAAAATCAGAACTTTTCAACACCGTCCAAGCTAAGATCTATAATAGATACGGCTTGCCTTTGGGGAAAGGAGTAAGGTCAGCATCTACATATTCTCTCCCTGCTCTATGAACCTTGGCTAAGGCTAAAGAAAGCATGGAAGGCTCGGTGGTGGGGAGGCTGTTTGGGGGCAGTGGATGCTAAGAAAAGGTAAAGAATGCTAAAGGCAATTCATTATCTTCATCATTTTCCTTGGGTGAGTGAGTGGCTTATGCTCTGCGGGCCTGGTGGATGTTCAAATCTGATACCTTCTGTCGCAGGATTTCTTAAGTCCTTCAGAGAATTTACTGGCTCTTCTGTCAATTCTTTGACCTGGATGCAGGTGTCTCTATTCTAATGCTGGATGAATGTGATTCTTTTCTAAGCCCATATCCAGCACCAAATATTTTAGGGGCTGTAAATCATTCTCAAAACTGCCATTTTTATCCTGCTGCCCAGGAGACTGGATAGCTTGGCTGAGTCAGCTCCACTTGTAGGTTTCCTCCAAGTCTCAGAACGATCTTACTTGTATCCACTCTATAGGTTTTAGGTGAATGAGGTGGGAGGTCAGGGGACTAGGAAAGCAACCTCTTTCCCCAAAGAAATAAGTTCACCAAGTCTTCTTGGCTTCCCTACAACCTAGCCCTTTTATTCTATCCTTGATATGGCCTTATCCTATGTCCTTGAGACAGGTCCAAAGATGTGGACCATTTCATTCTGTAAATTCTGTGCTTGGCCATTTGTCTCACATTACTTTGGAGTCTAATGTTTATTATTATTGACATCCCATTTAAGGTAAAGCAGACAGTATACCTGTATCCCATACCTGACTTTTTCTAAGAAACTTACTCTTAATAACATTTGATTGTCATGAGCACACTTTTGTTTCCACTAGCGCCTCAAGAAACATGAATTTGTTCATATTTTGTGTTAAGAATACAGCTTTGAAAAAAAAAAACAGGCAAGTTATTTGTTCTAATCAAGTGTACTTCCTCCTGGGGAAAACAGACTTTATTTCAGTAAATAAACAAACAATTAAAATAATGTAAGATGATGGTATAGGCCCTGATGGAAGTCAAGAATGTGCTTGTGATAGAGAGCAGTGGACCACAGATGAGAAAGGGGTGGTGGGGAAGCCTGCTAGCGATGGGAGGGCCAAAGACAGCTTCTCTTAGCAGGTAAAGTAGGAGACTTTAAAGATGAGGAGATACAAATCCTGAGAGAAGGAAAATAGTTTTCTAGGCCCAATGGACTCAGAAGTACAGAGGCAGAGGCCTAAATATGGGAAAAGTATTGAAGAAATCAAGGAACTAGGAAACCAGTGTTAAACCACACACAGCAAGGAGGGAACCAGCTCAGGACGAGATCGGATTCTAGAAACTTTTGCCAGTACAAATTATTTGAAAAGGATAAAACATTCCTTTATGAAATCTAGATTGACAGTGTGTCTCCTCTGATATTCACAATAATACACATAAAATACGTTAATTTCAATAGGAGAGCTAATTAGTGTCTAGCTTGATTTGTCAATGATCATTTAAACTAAGCCTTGAAAGAAATAGATCCCCTTTCGGGGATATGATTCAATTCTTTACGGAACAAAGAAACTCCCAAACCCTCAGGGTGTAGAACTATTTCCCTTAATGCAGTATGCTGAAGAAAGACAGCCCACAGTGCTCAGAGTGAATTTAGCTGCCAAATATGTGCAACGAAAAACTTTGCGATTTGCTGAAGCAAATATTCTACCGTGAAAATCTCAGATGGAAGAACCGCGTGGCTCACAGTCTAAAGCAGTTAAAAACAGGCTTCTACAAACTCTGCACACTTAATCAAACAGATAGTCGTATATAATGCCTGTAAAATAACATCTATCTGGGGGAAGGAGATTTTTAAAGACAACGCCTCCAACTAACAAAGATCCCAATGCATATTAGGTTTCACTATAAAATTGAATCCCAGCTTAAGTTTGCAAATATTTTGGAACTGAGCCCAGAACAAGTTCCACATGAGCCCCAAGGTGGAGCTTCGCACATCTCTTTAAGTTTCCCTCTGACTAGAGGAATTGCTCTTCGGGGCCAAATTTCTGGACAAGAGGTAAGCATCTTGAGCATCAGTGCACCTCTTTTTTATTCAGGGGAAATTATTCACTTCCTACTCCACTCCCTTGACATTTTATAAGTATCTGTTACTTTCCTTCTCCTATTGCGATCTAGTCAGTTGACCTTGTGTCTGTCCCTCATCTCCCCTTCCGTGACTTTTGGATCTCCACCGATGAGGTTCTACACGCAACATATTTTTAAGGTATTTTGTATTTGAAACTCAGTGTGATGGTTAAATTTGTGTGTCACCTTGGCTGGGCCACGGTGCCCAGATGTTTGGTCAAATGCCAGTTTCAAAGTTGCTGTGAAGGTAATTTGTTTTGATGTGATTAATATTTAAATCGGTAGAGTTTGAGTAAAGCAGATTACCTACCATGATGTGGGGTGAGCATCATCCAAACAGTTGAAGGCCTTAAAAGAAAAACTGAGATCCTTTAAACAGGAAGTTTGCCTCCAGATTATCTTCACACCTGAACTGATATTTCAGGTCCCCAGCCTGCCAGGATGCTGTAAAGATTTCATATTTGCTAGCCCCCCCAATTGCATGAGATAATTTCTTAAAACCTCTCCCCTACTTCCCTACCCTGTATGTGTGTGTGTATATCCTATTGGCTCTGTTTCCCTGGAGAACGCTAATACACTCAGTAAATTTTGAATTAATAAATGAATAAGTCAGTAAGTCAGTCATCTAATAAGATGGGGAATGTGAATTGGGGAACGGTTAATAAAGAGGGATACTTCATGTAAAACATTTACAATTTCAGATTTCTCCAATCCCAAAATTAAATAAAGCTATTATGTGCTGTGCCTAAAAATTAAACTGATTTTTGTGCTTAGTTTTTAACTGAGCTCCATGGAGCCTCGGGTTCCTTTGTGGCATTTGGGTTGGGGAGAAGTGAGTGGATTTAGGATAGTCAGGTCTCACCAATACAGGAACTAAGCCAAGCAACCGGTCTCAGAAGGGCCTGTGCAATGAATTGGTTGAGAAGAAGCAGAGAACAAACAGCACAATTCTCTGACAGCCTCCAGGTCTTACTTTTACACAGTTTCTCTACCTTTATAGTTTTAATAACTTTCCTGTCAACATATTTTCTTTTAAAAGTGTTGATATGTGCCATTTCTGGGAAAAGTGCTCAGGAGAACAGCAAACCAGATCTACTTTTATCTGTCATTCAGACTGGATGTGACTGGGATAAACTTTTCTTATATGAATCTGTGTTTTTTATACTTCCCCTGCCCATTTAGCATGTTAGTGTATGTACAGGAGCAGGCAGGCAGTGGTAGTGGTGGAAGCTGCAAAATCTCTAGGTGGGATTCTGAATTGAACCCAATTCAGACCAATCTGAAGTAAGACTATGATTAATAATAACTGGAAAGAAAGGATTCCATTTGCTTTAAAAATACTTTAATATTGTTTGATTACAAAATCAGTAATGTTGACATAATTATTTTTATTTTAGAAAATTATAAGATTCATTTATTTTTTTAAAAGGTTTTTATTTATTTATTCATGAGAGACACAAGGAGAGAGAGGCAGAAACACAGGCAGAGGGAAAAGCAGGCTCTACGCAGGGAGCCAGATGTGGGACTCGATCCCAGGATGCTGGGATCATGCCCTGGGCCAATGGCAGACTCGAGAACTGCTGAGCCACCCAGGCGGTCCCTATAAAATTCATTTAAAGTCATCCTAATTGGAAGAAAACATAGCTCAAAATGATAATCTATTCAAATATGCAGTTATTCTCTAATTTATCTGAATTAAATTTAGCAACCAGCACATTGTTAACCCTTTAATTATACACACATTTTAAGTTCAGTTTGAAAACTAATATAAGGTTGAATGCATTCCAGCACAGACTATAAGAAAAATTCCATGTAGGTTAAATGTACTTTTGTCATGTATTTATAATAGAAGCATACACATTTAAATCTTTATATTCAAATTTTTCTGTGGAAAGGTCCGATTCATGATGGGATTATTTATTCACTTCTTATTTTCTGGGTGTTTTTTAAAAAATAAAAGTACAATTGTTTTAAACAAAGGTTAAAGACCCCAAACTATTGTTTATGATAATGATAATTTTAAAGATCTTTCAGGTTTAATTTTCTTAAATATTTACTTTTACTCTTTGTCTTTTATTTCCACATTTCTTATTTTATTTTTTTTAAGATTTTATTTATTTATTCATGAGACATACAGAGAGGCAGAGACACAGGCAGAGGGAGAAGCAGGCCCCATGCAGGGAGTCCCGACGTGGGACTCGATTCTGAGTCTCCAGGATCATGCCCTGGGCTGAAGGCGGCGCTAAACCGGGGAGCCACCCGGACTCCCCTCCACATTTTTTATATTAAATTTCTCTTCACTATTTATAATGGTAGAAATCTATGCTCTGTAAACATTTAAACAATGCATAAATAGGTGTTATAATATTCCTAACCCTAAATTCCGTCTCCACTTGTCTTCTAACAAATATTGACAGACTGATAGGTTTCCTCCCATAATACTAATGCATGGACTCACACACACACACACACACACACACACACACTTAAGGCATTTTGTTGCTGTTTTACCAAGATGAAATCATACGTATGTGTATATATATATATATATATATATATATATATATATTTTTTTTTTTTTTTTTTTTTTTTTTTTACTTACAGTGTATCAGGCCAATAGATACAGAGCTACCTGGTTTTTTGTAATAGCTTCAAAATATTATGCAATATCTTTACATGGCACTAATGACATTTGTCTCAGTAAATACCGATAGACATTTTTTCACCAATATCTTTTTACTAGCCAATGCTGTAGTATTTCTATACACCTATTTATCTTTTGATAGATATATATGTATATATATATGCATATGTATTTTTTGTTTTTTAAAATGATGTGCAAAATACAAGTCACTGATACAGACATTGATCAAAAATGGTTTAGATTCCTGACATAAATTATGTTTTCCTTTAATATATATTGATTACTGATACATTTTTACAATTTGGGAAGGAACTGTTCTTTTTCTTATCACTTTGGGATATTCTCTATAGTAGAGATATTAACATTCTAATTTTTATATACATTTTAAATATGTATTTTATTACTTGCTATAAAACCTCTAATGGGAGTTGTTTCCCATACCAAAAGAGGATGAAATAAAATAATAAAATTAGTCCTAAATAGTTCATTGTGTCTACTTTCCCTAAATTGCTGGGTTTTCCACATTACTTCATGTTGCTCACCAAAGATTTTATATAAATTTTTCCCTGATACTTTTTGTGCTTAATATTTTACATTTAAATCTTTATCCAAAAAAAAATCTTTATGCAATGAATGCAAAATACTTGATTTTAAAATTATAAAATTTTAATACTATTGTATTTATTATCGACATTAAACAGAAAAAAAGTATCAAAATGATTTAAATTTTTTAAAAACTATTTTGACTCTAAAGCTAAATCCATCTTAAAGTTATAATGGTAGATTACAAATTAGACATCAATACTCCATATTTGAAAATAACACATATTGTATAACTTACTAGCAGGTAGTAAGTACCTTTAAGATGTTAAGTTACTCCTTATGCTTGCGAAAGTCTTAATTATTGGTAAGTAAGCTACAAATAAAGTAGAGTATTCTGTTTAAAGCTGTTTTGGAAATCAGAGCAAATTGAAATGAAAATAGATACAATCTTCCCATCATTCAGGGGTAAGGAAAATATCACCTATTATCAACCTTTTCTTTCTATAGCTGCATTACATAGCAGGAAACACGCATTCTTTTGAATTATCCTTTTTGGAGGGAACTTATCAACTCTATCACAGACACTTCTGAACCCATGTTTTCCACAATTCCTTATTTATGTATTCTTTTTTTTTCTGCACTTGTTTTTGTCTCTTTTAGGAATTCAAGATGGTTCAACTTACTTCACTCTCTGATATCTCTGATCCAACCTCAGACATTATTCAACTTTTATGGGAAGAAAAATTTGAAAATAACTAAGTTCATTACACCATCCTCTCTTTCTTGTTTAATGAAGAGAAAACTGTGGAAGTTAAGAAAATGATAGCTATTGTATAATTTTAAAGTGGAAAAAAAAAAACTTTCCAAGCCTGATATCCTGAAACCATAAATAAAAAACAGTAAGAAATTTAAATGCATAAAAATTAAGAACATGTGCTAAAGATATAGAGTATAAGTCAAAAGTAAATGACAACTCAAATACTATTTGCAATACATATAAAAATAAACTTATTTATATAAAAAGTCTTTAAAAATAAATTTCTACAGGAAAAATTTAAAAATACATTGTAGGATGTAAATATGAAATATACAGATAAGGACAGTAAATGTATGACACTTTGTTCAGCCCCATGACAATAAAATGAATAGATGTCATAGCAATAAAAACCTTTTTTTACATTATTGTTGTGAGTCTAGATTAGTGAAAATTCTAGACAGCACCTTGGAAATATCTATAAGTTTTTAAGTGTGCAAAAATATTTGGCTGAGCAATTTAATTTTAGAAATTTAGCCTACAAATAGAAACACAGATGTGAAAAAATAGCTACAAATAACATCTATTACAAATTTATTGTAAATGACTAAATCTAGAAATAACATAATTGTTCTCTGTCAGGCTAAATAATGATTTATTGAGGTCTTTAAAGGAATCTAATAGTTAGGTTTCCCACCCTCTTCCTCACTGTATTCCTGAACAGACTGATATTTGAGTGCAATAATGTTATCATTAACATCAGTATAGGGTAAGTTAGGGCGCATAGCTTAATTTGAGAGTGAAATATTGCAATCCAACAGTGTTTGCCTGCAGTAAACAGACACAATTAGTCAACCATTGGATAACTGGTCTCAGGCAAACTTCCTCATGAGGGCTTAGCAGATGACCTGGGAAGATTTAGAGCTTGAAGAAAGTAAAAGCTAACTCATGGTACCTGGGAGTCTGGTGAGTTTTTTTCTCTGTTGCTCTTCTCTTGAGGAGAACTGAGCAGTGGTAGGAGGAAAGCAGAAGGAAAAGACTGGAAAGTAAAACAGATGATTTTAGAGAAATATCTCTAATATCTCTAATCATAATTAAAATTGTGGAACGGATATCACCCTGAATATTAAGCTTTTTCTTTTTTTTTTAAACACGTATTTAGTGATAGTAAATATAATTTGTTAAAACATAAAAAAATACAATTTACTTAATAAAATGGCACATTTCTGTGCCATCAAAAATAGTAAAGAAAATGCAAAAGTTTATGCACTTGTTGGGTTTATTTCTCCATGAACATATCCAGAAAGATATATGCAAAAATGTAACTGAGGTTGCTTGTAGGGAGAGAAGTATGCAGGAGATCAATATGGTTAAGAGAAAATGGTCTACCGTTAAAGTGGGAGAAACATCTAAAAGGAAATAAAATAATAAAAGTAAAAGTAAAGATCAAAACTTAAAGCAAATGGAGGATATAATAGTATTGAAATAGATAAGTGAAAACTAGTATTTTGAGTTTTTCCTTTTCTATTCCTTTACCCTGTGTCCTGGACAAAATGGGGGGCGGGGGGAGAGCGGATCAATGACCTTTTTAATAGTCCAAAATTGTAATTGAGTCATATTTAGGATTAATAGACAAAGGTTCTTTAAATCACATTAATTATTGGATTCTTAAATATAGGGTGAATTTTTAAAAATATTTGTGGCCAAGGCCAGGATCTTATTATTTTCCCATATGCTTAAATGATAGCTAGTTTTAGTGGTTATGGCTTTATATTTTTCATCCAACCATGGAATTTGTTTTAATCCTTAGTCTGTCATGCAGTCAACTTAAAATATTATATGTTTTTGTACTATGTATATGTACTATGTACATATGTGATATATGTATATGTACCATGATAACACAAAGGTTAGATTGTTAAGTCTCAATCACAGACTCAGGGTTCTGACCCAATAATATAGCTTTACAAATAGATTTAATGCTATAATAATCTCAATGCACAGGCCACTAACAGAGATCCAGACAATGTCTGCAACCTCATACTCAACACAGACTAGATCATAAAACATTAGCATCTTCTATTCAGTTAGTTACATAGCTTATGGGACATCTTGTAGACATTTACCCCACAAATATACAGTTCTATATTTTTTTAGCCTGACCTATTACAGACAACATGGTCCAAACTGCTAAGAGCATCCCATAGATATGGACTCTTCCACTAATAAGTATTATTCATTTGCTTGCTATTCTTAAGGTGCTCAAAAGATTAGACTGTCAAATTAAAAAGAAAATGAACAAAAACCAACCAAAAAAAAAACTGGGTTAACTTATTTTCCCAGGGGAAGTTCCCCTTAAAAGAGAGTAGATTGAGAGAAAGAGACAGAGAGATGGAGAGACCTACTGCATAACCATTTACATGCCAGACCCTTAGATGGATCCCATAAAAGATTCCTTTACAGAAAGACAAATATGCAAATATCAACCACTCAGGAATAGGTATACACAACGATTAATTTGAAATATAGAGAAAAGGTGTTAAACGTTGTTATCCAAATTGACTGGAGACTTCCTTTTTAATTATCAGTATCTTAAATACATACATTTGCTAATTTATAGGTTTGCATAACCTTTTACCATATTATGACCATAACTGCAAGCGAAGAGCTAGAGTGTGTTAAGTCATAATAGTCCTATGAAGCACAGTGCAAATTCAGGATTTGTACACATTTATAATTGACTAATTGACTAAAGATATATTTCTTTTGACTCATGTTCCTGTTTGGCCCAGGACCAATGTACTATGATAAACTATATAGATTCTCATGCCTAACTAAAATAATCATTCAAAGTGGTATAGTCAGACCAAAGTATATTAATATTAGTTACTATAGCTAATGTGGTAAGTGCAGTAATGTGTTAATGTATTTAAGCATTTGATAGTCATTTTATAGGATATTGTCTTCATTATCAAAGTATGTTTTGTCGTGCTAAGATTTTATGGCCTTTTGATATATCTCTAATAAGATAGTAAGAAAACATCTGGCAACAGAATTGTTTACGAAATATTTGCAAATATTACAAAAAGTCAATAAAAGAAATAGATCCTTTGAACAATTTTTAAAGTCCAGATGTCAAAACCCAAGAGAACTTTTAAAATTATAATTTCATTTATATGCCTCTGGCATAGCCAATGAATCCTCAACTACTATCATAGCAAAAGATATGTCAATCAGTAATTGCAGGGTGAAAGATCCACATTCTTAAAAGGTGTTCTTCAAGTATGTTCAGTATATTTTAAACTCTGCTTGTTCTTACTAGAAGACTTAGTTTATCTGTCTTCAAAAGCATGCTTATATGCCTCTAAAAGTATTATTCATTTCAAAGTTGGATGAAATTAGATAATTTTTAATTAAATTAACTCTTGTTTAATATTTTTTCCTACATTTCACAGACTTGAATTGTCACATGACTCTTACATTTAAATTAAATATAAGCCAATGATTACTATGCTAATTAATAAAATATATGTAGACTTTAAAAATGGCCTGAATTGTTTTAATTCACATGTAATCCATTAAGTAAAAACTGCTATTCTAATTAATGATAATGTAACAAATAAAGATATATAAAATTTGATTGGTACTTTGAAATTTAATCTAATTTGTAATTGCTAATCTAATTAGCAAATACAATAAACTTAGTGAAGTGTTTCATCTGGGAAAAGAGAAAAATGCAATAATGCCAAAAAAGGAAAGAATAATAAAGAATTTAAATCATACTCACCTTACCACCTAAGATTTGAACTTATAGAAAGGAAGCTCCTTCTAAGACATAATTTAAAATATACTGACTCCAAATCTGTCTTGTATCTCATGATCATGGAAGTCAATATTTTGTTATTCAAAGTACATTCCAGATGTATATATCTGTGTCTGATGGTAACAATAATTTTCTAAGTTTGTTAATAAATAAAAAATGATAAAACATATTGGATTGCAGCCATTCTCTGATAGGGAATAGTTGCTGGAAAATGCTATAGAAAATTATTTATACAGGCCTTAAAAATCCTGGCACCACCAGTCTCACGAAACATATGGCATTAATAGTCTGTATCTATTTTGTTAAACAAAATACAACAACTTATATGTGCTTTTTTCCAAGAGATACCTTCATATCTGCAATGAGGAGGGGAAAAAATGCAATGTCTACAAATTCTTTGTAATTTTTTTTTAATTTAAGAATTAGGCTTGATTTTTTTAAAGAAATACGGTATTGATTACTTGCTCTTTGATATGCAAACTAATTTCAATTTATCAGAGAGTAAATTATCTGAATTTCAGTGGTCACAGAATTGAGAAAATAAGGTTTCCATAGTAACAAAACATTTAGTTATTCCTGCATTTATTTATTGACTGCCTAATATCAATCAAGACGGAGTTATATTTGCTAGGGATGTAACACCAAGCAAGACAGACAAGGTGCCTGGCTTTAATGACCTTACATGGTAGTGAGGAAGGAATACAATCAACAATAACCAATTGAGGTATAATATGATGCCAAAAGGTTACAAATATTAGGAGAAAAATAAAGCAGAGTGAAACAACTGCTCCTTTAGATAGGATGGTCTTGGTAAGCTTATTTGTGGAGCAGAAACCTTAGTGATATGAGAGAGAGAACCATATGAATTTATGGGAAGAACTTTCCAAAGAAAGTGAATGCCAACATGAAGGCCTTATGATGGAAGTAGGTTTAATTTGTTAATTAAGCAGTTAGGACATCAATGTGGATAAGGGAACAAGACAGAGGGAAGATGGTAGATGATAGCCAGAAGAGTAGATAAAAAATAATCACATGGATTATTGAAAATCTTTCTAAGGATTTGTGGGAGGGTTTCCTAGGCATGGTAGGGAAATATATGAGGGAATTGTGAGTGGGGGAATTATGATTTCTATTTTAAGGAACCAACTAAGTGTTGTGAAGAGAGACTGCTGGGGCTAGAGACTGGAATATAAATAGTAGACTTGCTTAGAGTTTATTGCTGTGATCAAGGTAAGAGATTTTGTTGATTTCTCTCCAGAGTGGTACCACTGGAGGGAATCAGAAGCGATAAAATTTGGAATATATTTTGAAGTAGAGCCATCAAATCTCATAGCTTGATGGAATTCAGGATTGAAAGCAAAGGTAATAAGATTTGTTTATCCATATGATGTGGTTGTGTGAGAAAGAAGTCAAGGATTTCTCCATGATTTTAGCCTGAGCAATGGAACAGATTGTCATTTACTAAAATAGACTGACTTAGGGGAAATAATCTTCCATTTCCCACCCAGAAAAAGAACTTATCAATTGATTTGCAGGTGTTAATTTTGATTTGCCTCTTAGTCGAGAATAATATATTGAGATATATTGGCCCAAAAGTTGGGAAGAAGGGGGGGGGAATCAAGGCTGAAGAAACATATTTGAACATGATATTTATTTGAACATATATGAACCATAAGACTATATGGATTACCTTGGCACTGCATGCAAATAATGAAGAGAGGAGTATTTATGTTCTATCTGGCAGTCTATAGGTACAAAAATACCTCTTGTTGTTGAAACCCACTAAGATTATATATGAAAATAAACTTCTAAGCAATTCAACTTCCTTACTAAAATTACATTACCAAAGGAATGTCATATCTTCTATAAGCATGCTTGTGTGTGTGTGTGTGTGTGTGTGCGCGCATTTGTGTGTTTAATCCAGTTTGGATGATGTATTTGATAACATGCAGCAAGGATGCACTTGTGCTAACTATCCCGGGTATGCTTTTTCTCAGATATTTGCATGGCTCATCTCATTAAAAAAATATTTCCCATTGTTCTTCAGTTATAATGAAAGAAAGTTATATTAGACCTGCCCTCTCGGGGTAAAGAACTAAAAAGCTGAACAAAGTTCATGAGTCAACTGTTTTCAAGCACTGGGTAAAAGACAATATATTACTATGACCTTTAAGTGAAGAAAAACATATGAGGTCAGCCCTACATTCACATCAGATTTCTGCCTGGGGGCACTTCCCACACCACAATGCAGAGAGATGGAGTCCAAGCAGAGAATGGGATTCTCACTGAGTTAAGAAGTTGCGACAGCACAACAAGCTGGGATTTGCAGGGTAGGGTATTGGAGGAAAGTAGATACACAAAATGTGTAGTGGATAGAAGTCTAAAATGGCCCCAAGACCCCTGTCTCCTGATATATATGCCTTTATAAATACCAGGACTGTGAATATGATGGATTTTTCTCCCATGAATAGTTTATATTATATGATACATTTGACTTTGTATCAAATTTATTTGTATAATCCCAGAGATTATCTGGAATGAACCTGACCTGATTAGGTGAGTTTTTTAGTTTTCTCTGCCAGTCACTGAGGAAACAGTGAGATAATCCTTCAAGTAAGAAATTAAAGCAACAGCCACATTGTGAATTGCCTATTGTGGCCACATGGTAAGGAATGCAGGCAACTTCTAGGATCTAGGTGGCCCCTGACTAACAGTGAGCAAAAGAACAGGGACAGCAGTTACTGAATTTTTCAAATAACTTGAGTGAGCTTGGAAGTGGCTTCTTTCCCAGAACTTCTAGAAAGGAACATAGCCCTGTCAAAACCTTGATTTCAGCCTATGAAATTCTGAGGCGAGAATCCCACCACTCTGTGCCTGGTCTTCTGACCTGCAGAACTGTGAAGTAATGAATGAGTGTTGTTTTAAGCTAGTTGGTAATTGGTTACACAGCAATTAAAATGTAATACGCAGGAAAACATAAAAAATCTGTGTAGGGCTTCCTGCAATTCTTTGGACAAGAATTTAGCTGTTTATCAGCAGGGTAAATTCTGTGAGGACTAAGTCAGAGCAGCTGGACTTATTGAGAGCTGATCTGCGATACTGAAAGCCACACTGTACTGTGAGGTATGGAAGCTGTGGCCCAGTCAGAGTGGAGAACTCCTTGAGTGTCCACCCTGTTGGTTAAAACTCCAGGACACTCACACAGCAGGAAGGAGAAATGTTTCCTACACTAATTGGCACACATTAGGACACAAATAAAATTATGATTCACAAAGAATGAAATCAAGTCTGATGATACCCAAAGATCATCCTTAATTCCATTGCCTACCAGAACACAGTTCAGTGCCCTAGAGAGAAAATAATCAAAGTTCCTTACAACATGACATTGACAATACTAGCATGGAGTAAAAATTCACCCAAGAGCAAAGAAGCATGAAAATATGGTAGATAATTGGGGATCCCTGGATGGCTCAGTGGTTTGGACCTGCCTTCAGCCCAGGGCATGATCCTGGTGTCCCGGGATCAAGTCCCACATCGGGCTCCCTGCATGGGGCCTGCTTCTCCCTCTGCCTTTGTCTCTGCCTCTCTCTCTCCCTCTCTCTCTCTCATAAATAAATAGGATCTTAAAAAAAAAAAAGAAAAGACAATATGGTAGATAATCAAGAGGGAAGTGGCATGAAGCAGCCAAAAGATATAACAGAAGAACACACAGATATTAGAACTGGTAGACAAGGACTTTGTAGAGCTATTATAACCGTATGTAAGAATTTGAAGGAAAATAAGAACATACAGATAAATAGGGAATATCAGCAAAAACATCGAAAATATGAAAATGAACCTAGTGGAAATCTCAAAGACAAAAAGTACATTATCTAAAACAAACAAAAAAATTAGATGGGTTTAACTACATATTGAAAACAATAAAATGAATAGTCAGTTAACATGAAGCTAGAACCATAGAAATGATTCTACGTAAAGCAGAGAAAATTAAAAAAAAAAAAAAAAAACAGGTCCTAAGTTACTTATAAGTTACTTATAAGACAATCTCAAGTGATCTAACATACATATAATTTGCACCTCTGAAAGAGAAGAGTAAAAACATTGGGCAGAGCAACAATTGGAAGAGGTGGTTGTCAAAATTTTTCCAAATTTATTTAAAAATTTTAAACTCCAGATCCTAAAATCTAAACAGAAAACCAAACCTCTGTGTATCACAGGCAAGTTACTAAAAACCTATAACAAAGCAGCCAGAGAATAAAAGCAGCCAAGGGAGAAAGACACATTACATAAACATATAACTGACTCCTCAGAAATAATGGAAATACTTTTTTTTAAGTGTGTAAACATAGGATTCTATATTCAATACAAATGATAATAAAATTAAAACATTTTGAGATAAACAAAGACTGAAGAAATATATCGCTGAAAGACCTGAACTAATGAATATAAATGCTAAATGAAGGTTTATCAAATGAAACAAAAAACACAGGGAATATAAATATGTGGGTAAGTACATAAATAGTTTTCTTATAATTTATTTAAGAAACTATTTAAAACAAAAACGATAATGCTATCCTGTAGGGTTATACTGCACATAGAAATAAAACTTTTGATAAAATAACAAAAAGGGGATGCGTGGGTGGCTCAGCAGTTGAGCGTCTGCCTTTGGCTCAGGGTGTGATCCTGGAGTTCCAGGATTGAGTCCCAAATTCGGCTCCCTGCATGGAGCCTGCTTCTCCCTCTGTCTCTGTCTGTCTCTCTCTCTGTCTCATAAATAATTAAATAAATAATCTAAAAAAATAAATAACAAAAAGGTTAAAAGGCATGAGTGGAATTATACTTTTTACAGGGCTTCTACACTTCACATGAAATGGTACAATATTAACTCTAATAGATTGTAGTATATTAACAATGCATAGTGTAATATCTAGAGTAACTACTAGTAAAAAGAAATTGAAGAGTTGGAGTTATATAGGCTTTAGAAGAGTTGAAATGTAATCCAAAGAATTTCTGTTGTTAACTCAAAATAATAAACACAGAAAGGAAGGGAGGAAAAATAACAACAAAATAAAAATTTGGAAAGATAGAACAGGGGAGCTTGGGTGGCTCAGTCAGTGAAGTGTCTGCCTGTGGCTCAGGCCATGATCCTGGGATCCTGGGACTGAGCCCTGCATTGAGCTCCCTGCTCGGGGAGCCTGTTTCTCCCTCTCCCTCTGCCTGCTGCTTCCTGTGCTTGTGCACTTTCTCTGTCTCTCTCTCTCTCTCAAATAAATGACTAAAATCTTTAAGTAAATAAATTAATTAAGAACAAATAGAAAATAAACACCAAAATGACTTATCACAATCATATCAAGAACTGCATTTAGAAAAAGAGAAAAAAAAAAAAAAAAAACTAGGACCCAACTGTATTGTGTTATCAATAAGTACATTCAAATAAACAATAAAGAAGTGTGGAAAGAAAATGTATGGGAAAAGAACACCATCTAAATGGTTTGTTTAGCTAAGTTAATACTTTACAACAAAGGAATATTTCCAGAGATATTTGTTTCTTTAGCTAAGTTAATACTTTACAACAAAGGAATATTTCCAGAGATAAATAAGTATTTTTCAAACTATAAAAGGAAACTTATGAGAAAACCATAACAATCTTTTAGTGCATGGGCCTAAACAGTAGAACTTCAAAATACTTAAAGGGTAAGCTGACAGAACCAGAGGGAAGTAAATCTAAAATCCTATTTGGAGGCATTAACATGATTTCCTAATTATTGGTACAGCCACAGACCAAACAAAATTCGGTAAGAAAATAGAAGATTTGAATTATCAACCAACATGATATTTATAGACTATCATACCCTGTAATTATGAAATACATATTCACTCACTTTTGGTCTTTACCAAGACAAATATACTAAGCTATAAAATAGGTCTCAATAATTTAAAAAGACTAAAAATGTACATAATATGTTTTGCGACCAAAACTAAAATCTATTCAAAATCAATACAACCAAATAAATTATTTAAATCTCCATATTTTGGAGATTTAAAGAACCCATTGCTAAAGGAACCATGGGTCAAGGAATTCATGAGGAAAATTTTTCAAAGTGAATAATGAAAACACAACATTTCAAAGATGCAGTTAAAGAAGTACAAAGGTAAATTTACCTTGAAATTTGCTTTAAAATGCATCTACTGGGAAAATAGGGCATAAAGTCAATATCCTAAGCTTCCAACTTAAAAATCCATAATAATAGAAGAAAATTAAATAGAAACTAAGTAGGATCATGGAATAATAAAGATAAGAGTAGAAGTCAAGGACATAGAGAAACAAGGAGAAAACTAAAAAATAAAAAGGAAATCCCCCAAAATGAGGAAAATTATTGATAGCACATATATCTGATATATACATAAATCAATGTATATGGCTGAAAATACATATATCTGGCAAAGAATTTATACCAAGAGTGTAAAAGAACACTTAGAAGTAACGTTATAATAACAATAAAGCAACCCTAAAAGGCTAAAAATATTGGCAGAGCACCTGATCAGGTACTTCACAAGAGAAAATAGTGTGTGTGTTAATAAGCATATGAAAGGGCCCCAAAACATTAGTCTTCAGGGAAATACAAATTGAAGTCATGATGAGGTTTCACTCTGTACCCCTTAGAATGGTTAAAATTTAAAAGAATAGTAAGGAATATTGGGGAGGATTTGGAGACACCAGAACTCTCACATATCGTTACTGTTACTGGGAGTGTAAAATGCTATGACTACTTTTGGAAACAGTTTGATAGTTTCTTTTTTTTATAAACTTAAACATACACTTAAGACAACCAGTAATTCCAATTCAAAGTATTTACCCAAAAGAAGGGAAAATATATTTCTGCAAAAAGGATTAATAAAAATGCCAGAACAGTTTAATTCATGAGAGCCCAAACTGGAAACAACCCAAATTCCCATCAAAATAGGAATGGATAAACATGGTTTGAAATATTCACCAATGGATGACTATTCAACGATAAAAAAAGAATGAAATATAAATACCTATAATTTGCATAAATCTCAATAACATTATATGGATCAAGAGAAGCAGACATAAAAGAGTAGGACTTCAATTATATGAAATCCAAGCAGAGGCAAAAGTGAACCTATAGTGATGAAAATCAGACCATCTTTGCCTTGGCAGATAAAGAATGACTGCAAAGGCACAGGTGGGAATGTTTTGAGGTGATTAGAATACTTACTATCTTTGTTGGGATATTAGGTATGAGGGGTAAACATTTGCAAAACTCAAAACATAAATTTTACTCTCTGTAACTTAACCTCAAGTAAAATATACTACATATATATGTATGCTCATATCAAATGTATTTTAAATAGGTTGTAAAATAAGTAAAAAGTGGGGTTTCTTTTTACATATTTTAAAGCCTATTTTACCTATGTAAAATTGTCATTACCCTCAATATACTATACACTCTTACTTTTTTTTTTCTTCATAACCACTATTGTTAACTCACATGTTATACATCCATTTGTTTATTTGGTAACAGTCTGGCTCTCTCCTCATAATATAAATTTTATGAGAGAAGCAACTTTGTCTTGTTCAACATTCAATCCATAATACCTAGAACGTTGCCTAGAACAAGGTAGCTTAATAAATGTGTTAAATTGCTTCATAGCACTCAATGTGCAGCTCCTATGACATTTTCTTTTGCCAAAACAAACAAGATCTACGCACTAGCCATCTCCACTTACTAAAGTCATTGTAAGTTTTTCCCTTCCCATTGATCCAGAACTGTGCTTTTCATGGCCCAGAAAATAAATGTCAGTTGTAGCTTTTCACTAATCCCTCCTTGTTGCAGTTGATACTATTTGTTGTCCACGTGGTAAATTTAGAGGAAACTAGCTCTACTAAGAGAAAGTACTCCCTCCCAGCCCCTGCCTTCCAAGCTGGTCACAACCAGGTTTTCCACAAGCATAGTGGTTAGTGCACCATCCAACTTAGCATTCCACGGCCTTCTCCATTTTGAGAAATTTCTTTTCCTTAATGAGTGATTATACATTCAGGTATGGCTGACTCCTTCTCCAAGACTCAAAAATGATGTAGCCACTTTTTTTCTTTTATTCATTCTTCAGCTCTTTAAGAGTGGTCCAGTAAAGACATCAAACAGAAATTGCCACATACCCCATCAAGTCACCAGGGAAGAGAGGCAGCCCTGCAAAAAAAGAGGCACTTCAATCCTAACTCAGAAAGAGTGGAAGGAGCCATGAAGAAAGGAACAGGAAATATTGGAATTCCAAGATATATGAATATGACCATAAACCACTTAACTCCTATTCAACATCATTCCTGAAACTGTGATACCATCCCAGGGAGAGCTAAGCAAACTTTGTGAAGAACAGAGTTAAACCTTTTTTTTTTTTTTTTAATCAACTTGTTAGCAATGGAGCTCAAAATTATAATTTAAATTATATGTGGGCATATATGTATATATCAGGAATAATTTAACATATATGTACACATAGATACATACATACACACATATGTAGATATCATAGTTGCTACAAAAGAATGCAATACAGTCTCCCAACCCCTAAGAATATATCATTTGTTTCTTCTAAAGCAGAAAAATTAATACAATATATTCCTAAGATCCTCCTACATTAAATTTTCTATAACCTATGGGTACACTAAAATTTATGAATTTTATTTTTGCCATATCTATATGTTACTGAATATATATTTTGCCACATTGATATATTACAACACCAAAGCATACCATAGAACCTAATTTAGTAGAGAAACACTTTTATTTAAAAAGAAAATACAGAACCTTCTTATTCATTACTGGACCATTTGGATGTTCAGTTATCTTCTTTTTGTTAAATCTAGACGTTGGAAAACACTGGCAATATGATATTAGAAGTCCTGAGATCATTTGGGGAAAATATGGATCAAAAATAAAAAGAGGGTTATTTAAGATTTAAGACCATCTAAGAATTCAAAGACTATTCCAAATATTGAATTAAAAAAAATTCTGGGATGGGCATACTAGCATATACTGAGTCACAGCTTTTAAAAGGAATTACTTGACTCTTGTTTTACTATTCTAGGAAAATTCAGTTAGAGATATAATGACCAGAGGTTCTGGCTTTTAGAAATAGGGGCTTAGATTATTTGGACAACCTCTCTTGATGAAAATACCCAATACTCTTGCCTCCAATTCAGATAACTCAAAAGGGTCCATCATTAATTCATATTTCCCAGTTTCTGACTACACATTCATTGCTTGAACCTGCTTGGTTTGTTCTCATATAACTAACTCAGGACTTACTTCATTGGTCTGTGCCTTCTATAATATTATCCGTCTTCTTTTCTTCACTTACTTACCATTGTCATTTTTCCCACCTTACCTTCAAAATACCAAACCTATTTCATCTAATTATCTACCTCTCCAGGCCTTGCGGTATCATTGGAGGGAAAGTATACCTGGAAAAATTGGCACTTGTTTCCCAAATTTAGCTGGACACTCAATAACCCTGACAAAGCAATCTTTTTCTAGTCTTTTCATTCTCCAATTCTCTGCAAGAATGATTTCAAAATTTCTCTACTCTCTCAGCCCTCTGACAAACCTTCTTTATTTCTTTATCCTAGGTAAATGACCCCTCCTACTATTTCACAGAGAAACTAGAAGTTACCAGATTAGAACAATCCTTACCTCTTAACTGTATTTGCAGCTATTCTTTGTTACCTTTGCCTTTTTTATAATAAAGTACACAATCCCTCCCGCTGAGCCCAAATGCCATTCCCTTAGGGAAAATAATATATTCAGTTATCTTCTCTTTTCTGTTCTTAACCTCTCCCTGTCTACTGTCTCCTTTATATTTTAATTTAAATTTCCTTGATTCTTTTTCCATTTTAAAACATTCTTTGACCACTTTTCCTCATCCAGCTACTTCTTTCTTTATGCTCTACGCTTTGATAAAAGGTTTCATTGGAATTACACAGTATTTATAATGGGAACACAGGGTTGCCCAAATCCTAATCTGTCCATTAACCCTTTACAGCAAACTCTCACCAGAGAAAGCCGAGAATAAGGAACTAAGGCACAAAGAATCGACATATCACTTTATTAAGAATAGGCAAGAATTTGATCATCTGGTTCACTTAACACTCTCCAAATTGGCTTGGGGAATTAGCATTGTTTCTACAGTCCTGCGGGAAGTCACGTTTTTTTCTGGATTAGAAAAAACAAAAACAAAAAACAGGTCAGAGAACAGGCACTGTTCTTATATCCATTTTCAAATGTTCAGAATATAACGAACAAATAGAGACTGAGTGTGATTTGCCTTCGTAGGTTGATCCTACCTAAGAGTAGTAAATGTCACTCAATTAATGCTCTGGATTTTAACCCATCATAATAATGACCCATCATATTCTCAGAGAAAATAATAAAGAGGAAACAAGGAAAGAGAGGTTCAATTGCCCAAGCTTACTTCTTTCTTGTCTACATTTCTTATCCTTTTACTACTCCTTAATTCTTGCTAATTTGGAAAGAAAATCTGGATTTTTCTCCCCAACAGAAATTTTTCCATGTCTCCTGGGACCCTCATGTCCATCTGTCTAATGATCACCTTTCAGGCCACATCTTATTTGACTTTGCCCACCTCACACCAATGTTGTTTTATATGATAATTAATATTCTTCAACTGAATGTCTGATCATCTCCCTGAAACTTGCTCCTATTCCAGTTTTTCCTATATCACTATATGTCTGTGCTACATCTACTATGTTCTACTATGTCTACCAAGTTCTTCAGCTTAGAACCTGAACATCATCCGTGACTCCTCCCTCTCTCATATTACTTACCACTCATATTACCTCTAATTAAAATCTTATTAATGCAATTCTTACATAATAATAAATTCCTCCATTTCTTTCTTCTCCCATAAAATACTTCTTTGGGAGAGAAGGCCTTAATTCTTGACTAAAATGAATTCCTTTTTTGGTTTCTATGAATCCACATTGATCCAGTCTGATCCATCCTTAGTACCATCAGACTGAACTTCCCAAAAAGTATGTCTGATTTTGTCTCCTGCTTCAGTAAGTTTCTAATACCTTTTGGATCAAGTTCATGAGCCAACAAAGTGCTACATACTCTATGTGTTACTTACTCTACAGTTCCACCTTATAATTTTTCTTTCATTCTTTTATGGTTCAGTCACATTGGTGCTCAGTAAATTGTGATGAACTATCTAGACACGGGAAATATTTAGTAATTAATTACTTTATTATTCTATCAGGATCTCATATGTTTTTAAGCTTGTATTAGTTTGTGAGAGCTGCCATGACAAAATACCACAGGGTATTTGGGTATCTTAAGGAGAAATTTACTATCTCACAATTCTGAAAGGTAGAAGTCTAGAATCAAGATGACAGCAGGTTTAGTTATTCTGAGGCCTCTTTCCTTGACTTGTAGAAGGCCATCTTCTTCTGGTGTCTTCACATGGTATTCTGGTATCTAACTGTGTCCAAATTTCTTCCTCTTATAAGGCCACCAGTCATATTGGATTATGGTCCACCCTAATGAACTCATTTTAATTTAGCCACTTCTTTAAAGACCTTATTTCCAAGAGCAGTTACATTTTAAGGCAGTGGGGGTTAGGACTTGAAAATATCAATTTCAGGGGCCACAATTCAACTCATAATAAACCTGGTCATAACACTTTCCAGAATTCAAATTTTCACACTCTTGATTATGAAGATTTAGTTTTCTCCCCATCAAGAAAAGTAACCCTAATCTAGGATTTCACCGATATCCATGTGGCATAATTTTCTTCTCAGCTTACACTTTCACAGAAACACAGACATTGACTGAAAAATTGCCTGCAAGAAAATGAAGTACTAAAAAAAGCATGCCGAGGAAAAATGCTATCTTCTTTGTCTGAATCATTGAGCTCTGGAAGATTTTTGTCAAAACTGTTTCATATAATTCAGGTTTTATTAGTAGATAAAATATACCTTTTACTATTGATATTTTACTTGCTCCCTCTGGAACTGTTTTAATATTGTTTTAAATAAAATAAAATGTAGACGATATGTTCTTTTCACCTAGCATTTGTAGCAGTCCTGTAGAGCATATGTCAAAGATATTTTTTAATGACTACATAGACTTATTTAATAGGCAATGGCATTTCAAAATGTTACCTGTGTCAATACAAAGGAGAATGTTTGGACTATTTAAAGATAGATAACTACTAGAATAGTTTTAATTGTTATATCACATTCAAACATTTCCTTCTTAATGCTGGAAATCTTTTTTGCTTAGGACAATAGCCAAATTTTTAAGAAATATGTATTATATGTGTTGTATGACAATAACTTTATACATTTTTGTTTTTCTCAAAATCTTAATGTCCACAAGATGATACTATGCCAAGTTATCCTCTTTTCAAATACTTGCTAGACTAATCATTCCCTACGATGCCGACTTTTTATATTGAAGTCATTTTTCAACCCATTTCATTCCTGGATCCTGCCACATACTAAGGTTAAGGAGACTACAGTGAACATCTGCTGTTTTTGCTGCCCAGCACATTCCGATAACCACATCCCAATTTTCTTTCAGTTCATTTGCTTCTGTTAGAGTTGAACCTATCTCCCAACACTGCGTGACTGCCACGTGGAAATCTGGAGTATTACATTTGCCTGGCAATAGTAATGGTTAAAGAATGGACACATAACCCAAATTGAGCTTGTGAGATGGAAGGAGATGTCATCCTAATTTCTAGAAAATGTAACCCTGCCCCTTCCTGTGAGGCCTGAGATTATGTAAGAACTGGAGATCCTGCAATCATCTTGTTACCACTTGGAACCAAAAATGGGAAAGCAAGCCAAGAAATGACGAAAGGTAAAATGAGTTCTAGTGACATTGTTTGAATCCTGAAGCCAGACCTGCCATTGGACTTTTCCAGTTATGGATCCCAATAAATTTAATTTTGCTTAAGCCAATTTTGATTGAGATTCTGTCATTTACAACATTAAGAGTCTTGGCTAACACAGAGAAAGATACTCTTTTAACCTAAAAATGTACTGGACATGTGCCAGCAAATACATCTGCTTTGGGTTATATATGTAACAGAAAAAAATTTCTATGACATGCAGATGCAAGACCCGAGACTGCAAAAAGAACACTGAGTCTCACAACAGAAATTCAGCAAACAACTGGAAGAAGATCCACATTTAATATTTGACCAATTAGAGATCTTGCTAGCATATAAAGTATGTAAAGTCTGAAGCCATACCCAGAAACGCTGAGGCTGTGTACAGACATATCTGTTTGGCAATAACTGTATCAATTACAATGGGCAGGGAAGGGTGGTTATTGAGAAGGAAGAGGCTGAGGGGTCTGGAAACACATAGGAGGGATTGGCTACTCTCAAACATGTATTGAGATGGAACATCTTGCATCCCAACCTGTGCCAGGGCCAAGCCCTCTTTGGTAGAAAATATCCAAGGAGTTGGGAGGCTTTGAATGAAATCAATATATATCTCAGAGAAGAAAAAAGAAAAACTCTAGCTCCACTGAAGAAGGATAAGTACATTCAAAGGAAGATTTGTAAAGTAGCTGGTTTATAAATCAAAGCAAGAAAGGACAGCTTCCCACATACAGCTGACCTAAATCCAGCTAGCTAAGTGTTCAGGAGAACTATGAACTGCCTGCTGTGTGGCAAGCAGTGGCTGGAGTGAGTTCTTTTTTATCTACTATGAAGAGAAGGTGTGGAAAAGACTGAAAGGTTTCTACCAGGACAGGAGGTGGTAGAGAAGCTTTTGGCCCACCTCTCTGCTTTCTTCTTGGGCATAGGACAACGGAGAAGGACATCATTTTCACAAAATAGAGGCAACATGAGAGCAGGGATTTCTGGGCAATGAAAAGGCTTGGATCATCTTTTATCCACTCTAAGTCTAACCTATGGTCAGAGAACCATTTCCAATCTCACCCCCACTTGCCATTTCCCAAATAGCAATGGAAGTAGAGGGACACAAGTGGTCATCATAGATGCAGAATACAGAGTGCCAGAAGTAAGACTCTTAATAGGACAGGACATAATTTAAGTAGGCTGAGGGTTAATAGGAAAAGAGAAGATTAAGTGATCTAGAAAGAAGGGCTTTTGTCTACAGGGAATGTATGGCCAAGTAGGTCCTGAAGATAGTGTTCATATCCTAAGTTCTCTGGAGGAAACAGGCCAGGGGAGGGGTGTGTGTGTAGTGTTTTATGATATAAAAATTATATACTCTCATATCTCTGAAACTCTGTGGACTCTATGGATAATATTTTCTCTGCTGAACCCACAATAAAGGAATACCTTCTTCCTTCCCACCCCAGAGCCTCTGTAAAATTCATTTTCAATTATAGACTATGCACACTTAAATAATCTAATTGTGTACAAGGTAAGAAATCTTTTTATTTTCAGGAAAACAGTGATGCTCATTCTTAAAAAGAAGGATAACATGAATAAGCCTGATAAAGGTATCACAAAATATAATTTCCTTTTAATTTTACCTTACTGAAAATTTATTATCAGATAAATTCCAGTGAAAATCATGTCTACTTAGGATTTGGGTGACTCAGTGAGGCAAGCTGTCATAAACAGATTGTGTTTCAGAAATTGTTATTTTTGGTATCTTATAAAATGAAACTCAATAAAGCATAGTGTTTTATATCATCACACTCTGGGTAAGGAGCGACCTGTTTCTTTAGAACTCACTGAATCATACTAAATAATTTAGACTCTTTTTGCATGAAAAATAGCAGCATTTATATTTGTATAGAGTAGTACAGTTAGCAAAATCTTTATATTTAAGTAACAAGGTTACCATGAATGAGTTCTAACCTCAAGATTATTAAAAGTATTGGTGAAATGAGACAAAACGAAAAAACAAAAAACAAAACCACCTCAACTATGTCATCAGCTTACAGGAGAATGTTCATGTTCTATATACACTGTTCAAAACCAAATAACTTAGACTCTGAGAAATGTCTTACTAGTAAGTATGTTATATTCTTTTGTTGACACCATAGGGACAGATCTTAAAACTGAATGGAGAGGAGGTTTTTCTAAAGGTAAACAGTCCTGTGCTCTATCATACAGGCGCCAGAAAGAAATCAGGACTCGGGTGCAAGCCTTAATTGGAAGTGAAGGAAAAACTTCTTTTCTGGAATTAAAGGGAGATGTAGTCTGAATCCAAAGTGTATGGATACTAGAAAATTTCCAGGTGGGAATTCAGATACTCCTGATCACTGAGGGAAAGGAAGGAAGTCTAGAATGAGGGAAGGAAAGGAAATCTAGAATGAGATGCAATCTAATATTACTGTAAATCAACTTCTGTGTTGTATCTTTGGAACCTGGTTTCCTGAATCTTCTTAAAAATATTCTTAAAGTCTAGTCTTCGCTGCGCTTTGTAAAATTCACATTCCCAAATCAGATGCTGCCTTGTGCATCTGTTACAGCAGCAGGGGGTCTGAATGATTGAGCACAGGGCCCTCTTTATAGCCAGGAAGATGAGAGCAACAAGTAAATCCAGCAGAGGGCCCGTGTGACCAAAGACAGGGTGTAGAATGACCTGCGAAACAGGCAACCATAGGGTTGCAAGATACAGGGACAGAGTGTAAGGACTTCCAGGATTTGACATTGAGCACGCAAGAGGCAAGACCCTGAAAAGTCCTCTGGGCTGAAAGACATTTTGGGGAGGATGGATTGCTAACAAATACATCAGTGAGAGCTCAACCTCTGACAATCTGGCCTTTGAAAATAACTGTAACTATAGGCTGGCCAGGGCTGGGGAACTAGTGTTAATAGAATTCTCCAGTCATACCCTGTTGGTTTCCAAATGCCATTTAGGCTCTGTCCTTATCACCTCAAATCTCTACTTCTTTATCTTCTCCATTGCCATCATCTCAGTTTCTCTCTTACTAGATTATCACAACAACTGCCCCCCCCCACCAATAAAATCCCTGCCCATCTTATGTAAGGCAGCAAATGGACTTTACAAAGTGTGAATCTAATTGTGCCAATGTCTTTTTAAAACCCCCTCTCTGCTGGTTCTCATTCCACAGGTTATGGTGTATAAAGCCCTTTCTGAATTGGTTGCTGTTCAAATATCCTCATTCATCTCTCCGGACTCCGATTTTGCCTCAACTAGTGCATCGACTACATGAAATACCATTAATGCTCAATGCTCTTTTTTGCCTCCAAGTTTTTTTCATTTTCTTCCCTCTGCCTAAAATGCCCTACCCACCATCCACTTCCATTATAGAATTTTTCTTCCTACTTTAACTGCATCTTGCTCTCAACAGAATTTCTCTCCAGAAAATCATCTGATTTTTCCCCACCACTGTATACACAGAATAAGTTATGTCCTCAGCTTACTCCCCAGAAGTGCTTATACATTAATGAAAATTGCCTATTATTTCTGAAGGAAAAGGGCTATGGTCTTATTTGCTATTTTATCTATAGCTGCTAACACCACATAGTAGGTACTCACGAAATAGCAGTTAAGTACATTAATAATGTTTTCCTTAGTAACACAACCTTCTGAGTTAAAACAGATTTAAAACCACTTTAAACCAGGAAAACTAAGTGGGGGAAATATTAAACAACTTTTCCAATGTAGCAGAGATAGCCAATGACCCAGTCAGGAATCAAAATTGGATTTTGACCACAAACCTAGTATTTTCTTCACTACACCACCTTATAGGATTCATGTATAGTATTTCTCTAACAAAAATGTCATTTTGGGCAGCCCCAGTGGCTTAGCGGTTTAGCGCCACCTTCAGCCTGGGGTGTGATCCTGGGGACCTGAGATCGAGTCCCACATCAGGCTCCCTGCATGAAGACTGCTTCTCCCTCTGCCTGTGTCTCTGCCTTCCCCCCCTCCCCCGCCTCTCTCTCTCTCTCTCTCTCATGAATAAATAAATAAAATCTTTTAAAAATTTCACTTTGCTTAAGGGCTATAATCTAGATGTGAAAATTCAACATTGCAGAAATAACAGAAGAAAATATTTGAATAGGGTAGGTCTGTCCATGTGGTTCTTACTTTATTGTGTATCACAATTACCTGGAAGACTTATAAACACAAGAATTGCCCAAAGATGTTAGAAGAGGTTAAAGAGGAGCTTATTCAACTATGTAACACTACAACTTCACCATGAGAAATCTAGTAGATAGCTTCTTTACACTTTTTCTTTTTAGTCTTTTTAAAATTGTTTTAAATTTATTTCTGAATGTTCCTTATACAGGACACTAGTGATAGAGAGGAAATTCTGAATCAAACAGATACTCAGAAAACTGATCCAAAAAAGACTCAAATCTAGTCCTGGCAAGACCCCATCTTGCTACTGCCAAATTTATTCTGGCAGTCCAAAGACTCTGCAAGTATGGGAACCACAAACATGGCCACAGTGGCCACATTCCAGGCTTTGCTACATTTACTTGACATCTTGAATATTAAATGTCCAGAAACCTTGGATGGGTGGCAATACTCCTCCCACATCCAGGCATGAATGAGATCTAAATCTGGGAGAAACTCAGAGCTGGAAACCCAGTAGTCTTCACACTGATCACAGATGCCTAAAAATATTTGCCAAGGAAGTGAATGGACAACACTTCACCACACCAGCTAGTTCACTTTAAGACCATAGTTCCTTTTTATTTTTATTTTTTTAATTAAAAAACTCTTAATCCAAATGTTTGTTTGTTTTGCTGGTTTTGTTTTCTTCCATGCATCTGTTCATTTGTTTAAGTAAAATTGTCTAATTGTTGCTTGTGTTTCCTCTAGTTATAATGTCACATCTGCTTACCATATTTATTTTTAATTGATTTGTGATAAATGGCAATTTCATGCCTAACCCTCTAGCTTACAGTTTGGAGTTAGGATGCGTAATCGAAAACAATTTTATTCTTCTGCTTTTATACGAGATTCCAGGGCCACAAAAAGAACTTAGATATTCTTCATGTATGTGTCCTTATTCTTTTGGCTTAGAGATCCAACTAGAAAATTCATACTGTTTATCCACTGCATAGCTCTGGGTAGACCTTTGTGTTTGTCAAGCAGTATTAATAGTGTAGAGGGTGACATCCGTAGCCCAACTTGCAAAATGCTGGCCACAGTGAATTAGAAGAAAATTCTATTAAAAGTTAATAAAATAAAAGAAACAAATACTATATAAATACTATACAGGTAAGTCACAGCTACCATAGTGTCCCACATGCCAAATATTTTCCAGTCATTTCTAAAGAATCTTTTTCTAAAGAGCATTAGAATAAACTATTCCCAGAGGGTCAGCTACAATACCCTTCTGCTGAATGGTCTTCTTACTGAACCATCTCATTATCTCCCCACAGGCATGACCCACCTCTCCATTCTTCAAATATGTTCCTCTGCCAGGAGTCCTAATTCAGTGGATTTTCTCAATCTCTGTTCTGATTTCATAGATATCGGCAAGAAAAGGCTCCTAGTTTTCTTTTCTACTACACTGTGATGACAATGCCTTCAGAGAAGTGTCACCAGGACAATAAGTGTCAAGCTGGAACTATGTACCCTTAATATCAATTTCCTTCTCAGAATTTCAAGTGCTAAAATAATCTAATGGAGATAGAAAGATAATATAGTGCAAAGGGTCTCACTCTTCAGTGTGCATCAATATTACCTGGAGAACTTCTTAAGACACAGATAGCCAGGCCCCATTCCCAGAGATTCTGTTATGGTAGATGTGGGTTGGAGCCTGAAATTTTCCATTTGTTACAGGTGACATCCATGCTGCTGGGCCAGGAACCACACTTTGAGAACTACTGTTATAGAGGAAGAAACACCAATTTTAGAAACAGAGGCTTGAGTTAGAATTGCAACCACATTATTTGCTAGCTGTGTGAGATTGAGCAAAAGACCCAATGTCTCAAATTTTCAGTGTCCTTGCCTACATATTTGAAAAATGGCAATCCCCAAACTTAGGGTCATTGTGGGGATTCAGTTAAAACGTCATGTGCATTAACCCACCATCCAACTAAAAAAAGTATTCAAAAATGTGCCATCTTTTTTCCCTTTTTCTCTGGATCAAGAAGCATTCATCTTGAAGCCACCTCAACTAGTCTCCTCCCAAAGAAACAGCTCTCTTTCCATCCTGGACTATTGCAAAGCCAGTATCACTGACTCAATCACAAGGTAGGTGCTCTTTCTCTTAAATATAGTGTTAGTAATCCTTCCCCAATGAAATCCTACTTGCTTCTCTAAGAGCTGTCACTCCAGCTGCCTCCCAGTTACTCTCAAATTCTGTGAAAATAGCCAAATGATAAAAGTTTTTTTCTAAAGACAAACAGTGATCATCGGCTATAAAACCATCGGATTGTTGAAAAGTTCCTAAACCCAGTCCATCTTTGAAAGCCTTCTTAAATAATGTAAAATTAGCTTGAGCAGAGAAGGAGACCCTGATCATTTAATTCTCAGCAAAAACTAATGAAATCAAGCAAGACTGTTATTCTTTTTCTTTTGAGAGTAGTTTCAAATTAAGTAAAGATATGTTAACTGACAGAACTGTACCTTTGCCAAGCTTTTCTTGAGATTTCTAGATTTCCACATTCCATCTTAATTTGATTTCATATTGGCTGTGAGAATGTTAATACTTGCACAATAGTAACAGAAGGGCAGGAAGGCAAGGATGGGAACAGAGACAAGTACCTAATAACAATGCCACTCTTCTACTGAGTACTCACTTTATACAAGGTTTGGGCTGAAATATTTTGCATATGTTCTCTTATTTGATCTTTCAGTAACACTGCTAGGTGGAAAAGCATTTCATCCTCATTTTTATATGATGACATTAAAGTTACAAAGGTAAAGCAATTCGCATAGCTAGAAAGCAGCATGTCCAGGATTCAAGCCTAGCCAATGATCTTGCTCTTAATGATTACACCAAACTTTCTCTTCTTATTGACACTGAAGATCCATTACAGGATTCCTTATTCCTAATGACACATGTTGAAATATTCAAGGATGAATTTGAACACACATACACATGCACAAGTATATGCACAAGCAAATATGACAAACTTTAGCAATTGTTGAACCTAGATAAAGGTTATCAGGTGTTTATTATGTGATTTTCTGTTACGTATTTTAATATATTTTACAATAAAAAGCTGGAAGGAAAAGAAACACACTAGAAGGTGATAGCATTGAGATGAATTCAAGATTTGGATGTGAAAAGAACAGAAGACAGAATGCAAACAATTCAAAGAAGAGGTCACTGAATGAATTTAAATGCTTTGAATTAATGCATGTATGCAACTCTTCACTCAGTCCCTTAGACTTAGCCATTCCCTTCCATAACTCTATGGCTTTGAATATAAACACACACACACACACACACACACACACACACTTGTAACCAAACTCATAGCTACAGAGTACAGATTGGGAGTTGCCAGAGCTAGCGGGTGAACAAAATGGGTGAAGAGTGTCTGAAGGTACAAACTTCCAGTTATAAAATAAATAAATTAAGGATGATTTAAGTACAGCATGTTGGCAACAATTAACAATAATGTATTGCATATTTGAAAGATGGTAAAAAAGATTCTAAAAATTTTATCACAAGAAAAAAACATTGAAGCAATGTATGGTGACAGATTTTACATGACTTGTGATCATTTCACAATACATACAAATATCAAATCAAACTATGTGTACACCTGAAACTAACAGAATGTCAGATATCAATTATAAAATAAAAATAAATAAATAAATAAATAAATAAATAAATAAATAAATATTTCCCTAAACTCTCCTTGGGGCATCTGCAATCATCCTGAAAGCTCACTAATTCATTTGAATAATAAAAATATTCTTATAGTGAATAATAATAATGAATTTCCCAAGTATATCTATCTTTCTTTTAGGTATAACCTTGCAATTTACATATTATGCCAAACTGATGACTGTTTCACAAAAATAATGAATTTTTCTGCTCATTCCAAGCAGCAGCAGTTTGCAGAATGTTATTTTTAAAAAGTAAAGCAAAATCAAAATAAACCAAATTCAATGATATTTGCATAATGCTATGTGGGTCATAATTTTTCAGCAGCATTATTAAGCTAAAGTGGCCCTTACGTGTGGAACTTGTTATTACTGGAGATCTTGGATTTAAATGGTCAATATTATAATCTACTTAAATGAATGTGAGCTATATCACCCAGGAGGTTTGTACAATAGTGATTGAATTTAACGCTAAAAACAAGGCCTGTCTTTTCCCATATCTGTCAACAACATATCTTACATGTAACTGATTCACAAAATATAATAATTCACCAGAAAATTTTAAATGTCTGTAATTATGCTCTAGGCTGTAGGCCCAGTCATGTAATTAGAACCAGAATTGCCTGGTCACGAAAATGTTAGGGCAAAGAAAAGAATTCCAGAATTTCTGAAGACAATGTCCAATTATTTTATTTTGAAACTGTCCTGTAAGAATGATATGGGGTGAAGATACAAAATTTGAGCTTTGGAACCAGTTTAAATTATTATCCCCAAATCACTCTGTGCCTTTGGGCAAGTTCTTTAACCTTTTACTCAGATTATTCATTTAAAAATTGAAATAATGATAACAATTATTAGATACTATTGTTACAGGGATAAAACAAGATAATCCATGTAGAATGCATCAAACAGGGCCTGTTGATAAGCACTTACTGCATGCTACTTCTTATTATCATTACCATTATTCTCATGCAGATGTACCAGGTCATTTCAAACTCCATGTTCAAAACTCAACTTGTCCTCAAAAACTCAACTTATCCTCATTCCACCATATTTGCCCCTTCCTCTCTAGTCTTTATTCTAATTACCAGAACCATGATCCCTTCATTCTCTCAAAACTGAAATCCAGGAGAAATTGCATTATTTCATTGCAATATCTATTCAGCAATCATACTGTATCAATGACGGCCCTCAAATTTGCCTTCTCTTCTTCATATACTCTGACACTGACTTAATTCTGGCCCTCGTTTCTCATCTAAATATTGCAATGGCTCCTTTCTTCCTGTCTTGCTCCCTCCAGTATGTTCCCCACATGGTTTCCAAAAATCCATCTTTAAAATAATTATCATTTTACTTTCTTTTAAAACATTATATTGCAACTTCTATGAAGAGCCTTCAAGTTTCTGTTCAAACATAGCAAATCAGACACATGATAAGGTCTATTTCTTCCAAAAAAAATCTCTGTACTTATTATCTATGGCTATGAAATGCATAACTGCAGCTTAAAACAACAAACATTTATTATCTCACAGTTTCTGTGGGTCAGTGTCTTAATTCACTCAGGCTATTATAACAAAATACCATAAACTGGATAGCTTATAAACTACAGAAATTTATTTCTCACTGTTCTGGAGGCTAAGTCCAATATCAAGACACCAGCAGATTCAGTGGCTGGTAAGAGCCTGCTTCCTGGTTCACAAACACTGTTTTGCTATGTTCTCACATGGTGGAAGGAGTTAGGGGATCTCTCTGGGGTCTCCTGCATAAGGGCACTAAGTGCATCCAAGAGGGCTCCACCCTTATGATCTAATCATCTCCCAAAGGTCCCACCATCACCTAATAACATCACTTTGGGGATTAAGATGTCAACATATGAATTTGGGGGGACAGAAACCATCTATAGAAGTTATGAACTTGGGTTTATCTAAGTAACTATGCAGCAGGGTTTCTTACAAGGCTACATCTGAGTGGGGGGACTATAGTCTTATCTGAAGGGAGAAGATTGGCCTCTAAGCTCATCATGGTGGCAGAATTCAGTTCCTCCCAGCCTACTGGACAGAGGGCCTATGTTATTCGATGACTAGTGACCAGAGGCTTCCCTTTATTCTTTGTCATATAGGCTCTTAATAAGGCAGCTTACAATATGGAAACTTGCTTCCCACAGAACCAGTGAGAAAACAAGAAAGAAAGTGAGAACAAGACAGATTGAAAATAAAACCAAAGTCAAGGTGCTTTGTGACCTGATCTCAGAATGGAAATCCCATTACATTTGCCCTGTACTATTAATTAGAAGTGAGCCACTAGGTCTAGCCCAAATTCCAGGTGAGGAGGCTCCAAAACAATATCAATGCCCACGGAGAAGGATCATCAGAAGCCACTTCAGAAACTGCCTACCAAACACTGTAAACTGATGATAAAAGGATCAAACAGGAATTAAGCCACCAGGACAAAGGGAATAGAAAAAGCAACAGCAGACAAGAAAAGAAAGTAAATAGAGTAATGGTATATGATTTAATAGCACAGAAAAAACTAAAGCCTAAACCCTTAAGATGATTTAGTGACTTAGGGAAACTAAACTCCACACCCTTAAGAGATAAAGTGAAACTAGCTAACCAATTCATAACTCAGCAATTTTCTTCAGAAATCTAATGGTGAATGTACTTTACCAAAATGGCATAAACTGGTAAAGAAGAAAGAGGAATTAAAAACAATTCAATACTGACCAAAGAAAGGGATTTTCAGGATTACAGTGTGGAAAACAAGCAAAAGTGCACAGTTCAAACTAGATCAAGACAAAGTGGGGATCCCTGGGCGGCGCAGTGGTTTGGCGCCTGCCTTTGGCCCAGGGCGCGATCCTGGAGACCCGGGATCGAATCCCACATCAGGCTCCCGGTGCATGGAGCCTGCTTCTCCCTCTGCCTGTGTCTCTGCCTCTCTCTCTCTCTCTCTGTGACTATCATAAGTAAATAAAAAAAAAAAAATTAAAAAAAAAAAGATCAAGACAAAGTGTTCTGAGTGTACTATCTGTTGGGAAAAAATAAATATAGAATGTCTGATGTGCTTGAACATATCTAGGATATGTTCATATTTACATATACACATATATCCATTCTCACAATTTAGAGATAAATTACTAGGGTATACAGAAAGCTAAACAAACAATATTATTGGTTATATTTAAGAAGTGAAATGTAAAATAAAGAGAATATAATCATAGTAATGGTATGTCTCAGCTGTTTAAAAAAAAAATCCAGTTTTTAAAAATAACTATTTAACCAAAAATTGTGGTAAAGTATATTGGAACAATAGAAGGAAACACATTTGTATATATGAGGTAAGGGGGGTGAAAGAAAAATAAATCTTTATCTCCCATTTTAGGATGTTAATGTCTAAAACTTTTTAAAGATCTTAAATAAAATTGTAACAAATATTAAGAAATCACATGAGCACGCTCTTCAACTCTTCAAACCCTCTTGAAATCCACTGCAAAATCTAATCCCAAAGACTCAACACTGTGTTAATCCACAAAAGCAAAGTTAATTTCAAATAAATTTCATGCAAAACAATTATTTTTAGATACATTTTCCTTCATTCCAGAAATTCATTATTAGGTAATATACTGTACTTGCAAATTTATATAAGATTCATCATGAAATGCAAATGGCATTATTGTCCTTCAAGGGAAAAAAAATTGATGATATGGTTCTAGTTCTTATCATACAGTCTTCCACTTTCTTGCGTGGAAAAATTGCCTAGCTTTAATTAAAAGATTTTTTTTATGACTTTAGGCAAATGATTTAAACAATGTCTTTATTTTTATGAGACATGGCAGGGAAATATGCAACTCAAACTTGGAGGAATAGGGATCCCTGGGTGGCGCAGCAGTTTAGCGCCTGCCTTTGGCCCAGGGCGCGATCCTGGAGACACGGGATCGAATCCCACGTCGGGCTCCCGGTGCATGGAGCCTGCTTCTCCCTCTGCCTATGTCTCTGCCTCTCTCTCTCTCTCTCTGTGTGACTATCATAAATAAATTTAAAAAAAAAAAACTTGGAGAAATATTCTTGAAATATGATAAAAAGATTAAATGCAAAATTTTTGAAAGAAAGAAATGATGGTTTATGCATATATTTTGTTTTTTATGCATATATTTTGAATTATGAAAACAAATGCAAAAAATATCATCCGGTAGAAGCTTCCAGGAGGAAATTATTTTGGTTTGGCTTTAATTGACAGGAGTTCATCTCTCATTGATTGCTTTTAAAAGATGACTATTGAGTGCTATATTTGACTATCATGATCACAATTTGTTTTGGAATGTTTCTATACTGGATTCATCTCTGAGAACCACTAGGAATACATTTTTTTTTCCTTAAGATCCTACAAGTCTGCTAAGTTTTGTCTTCTAAAATTATACATGCAGAGAAATCAAGGTCTCTACACAAAATAAATTGTTTTAAAAAAAGACCAAGTCCTATATTTTTATGCATTTATAGATCAAATAAAAAGATAACTTCTGATAAGGAGTATGTTGGATAATTGTTAAGAAAAACCCAAAGACAAATTATTTTTGGCTACTCTTAGACAATGTCTATTTATTAAGGTTAAAGTACCCTTAATAATTATATGCAGTTAAAATTTTTCTTCCTTTTAAAGAAAAAGATAAAATATAAATTGTGACTATATATCAAAGTTTGAGTTATTTCCACTTGTATCCATGTACACGTTTAAGTTTCACACTATTGCAAAATAAGTTGCAAAGCTTACAAAGTTCCTAAGGAAATTTTGTCCAAATATTTTTCCATAAATTAATGAAAAGTATTCAATATCGCTCAGTGTATAATGTTGCTAATAGTGAATAGAGATAGGGCCCATCAAACCTGCCCTTAATGGAGTCACAGAGCTACGGTTGAATGCTATTACTATCATTTTCAAAGACGTGTCAGAACACTTTCCTCTATTTGAAGGATACAATTGTGCGCAAAAAACCATTTTATCTACCTTTCATAAAGATAACCTCTCTAAATCTGCTCAAATACACAAAAGAGGAAAAATGGAAAAGAAAAAGAATATGTTCACAGAGGACTGAAACAAATGTTTCAGTGCTTCCAACTTATCTGAAACTTACCACATTTTTCTTAAGAAAACTCCAAAATATAAAATTAAAAAAAAAAAAAAAGAATGCTGGGAGATTTTCTCGTAAAAGGTTGAAATGAGCTTAAATGTCTGATGTCCTCTGAGTTTCCTATGTAAATTGTCAATCAAGTGCAAAAAACAAAACCCCATAACCTACGGTAACACTGAAAAAAATCAATAGTACATCCATTCATGTCTAACACCTCACCTCAAAATATTCATATGTTGCCATTATGAGACAATGAACATTATTATGTAAAGTAATGTACTATGGGCAAAAACTTAAATAACTACCAAAAATAAATAGAAATTTTTAAGCAGGAATTGTTTTAGCAAAAAAACCTGTTGCTCGAAAATATTGTCCAAAATATGATTCAAGAGATGCCACAGGTTGTAAACCATGGAGTAGCCAAAAAATCTGAAGGTAAGTACTTCTAAGGCTAGTTCAATATCTCAGAGTCACCAAAGATCCAGAGACTTGCCACTCCATCATGTTGAACAAACTGGCTTCTGTTTTCAGGCTGAGGCAACGTGATTACACGATTAGTATTGCATCTCTAGATCACATCCTTAAGCAACATCCAAATAAGAAATGAAGGTAAGGTTCTATCCTCACAGCACTATCATTTTTATTGAGAGTATCAGATACTACATATATACAAGCACATGCACACACACGTTATGATTTTTTTTTTTTGTATTGATGTAAGTGAAGCTGGCAAGTGAGAAACTGACATTTTAAGCCTTTGTAATGAGAGGTGAACTTTGGCAGAAATATAAAATGAGAAAGAAAATGGTTAGATCATCAATGCACAGTGTCTGCTTCTACATTGCCACATCAAATTACAGCACTGAATCAGGTTTTTAAGGTAATCAGCCAAAGAATTTAATGTGTTACGTGTTAGATCATCAAAATATAGATTCTGTAGGGTTTTTGTTTTATTTGGAAGACAATGTTTAGTGTTGAGGAGTGAGAAATAAAATTCTCAATCATATATAAATACATCAAATGGGTTATTTTCAAAAACTCTATTTTTTTTTTAAGATTTATTTATTTTAGAGGAGGAGAGGGGTAGAGGGAGAAGAGAGAGAGAGAATCCCAAGCAGACTCCATGCTAAGCATAGAGCTGATACCGGGCTGGATCCCAGGAACCTAAGATCATGACCTGAGCTGAAACCAAGAGCTGGAGGCTTAACCAACTATACCACCCAGGGACCCCAATTTTTAGTAACTTGAACATGTTATTTATAGTTTAGATATAAAATTTATCAGCTTTCAAATCTCCTGAAAGATCATCAAAACCCTATTATTGAAACCAAGTTTACTAGTTAGTTATACTGTAAGAGTCCTTGTTGCATCTCAAAAGAGGGAGATCAAGGAAGGATACTTAGGAAGTTAGGAGACCAGGATTAAGGTTCAGACAAGAAACTGGTATCAAGCATGGTTTGTGACATAATAGTTTAGGATTGGTGAATGTAGCGAGGTGAGGGTTTTGATAAGTAAAACGTGTGAGTTCTTGGCATCATTCTGTTTCCCTGATAGGAAAGCTGTTTGCTCAGAGAAGCAAGCTATTTGCCCAGATAAATTGGTTTATAGCAATTTTCTAAGTAAAGTTCAGGTTTTTTTTGTTTTTGTTTTTTTTTTTTTGTTATTTGTTTACACTCTTATATTCCAGGAAAAGAACCTCCTGAGACTAAGAATTGTATCATATTATCATGGTAGCGACAAGTTCTCTATCCTCCCTTACAATTATTGTTATACCTGTGCTGAACAGTAAATCAGTATCATCTGGGGACCATCAGTCCACGTCTGGACCATTCTTTGTGGAGTATGATCACATAACAAGTTTCTGCTTGTGGTCATTTTAATCTCCATGAGGTTTAGGCTTTCCTACCCTTTTTGGCATATGATTGTTTGGGTACAGTGGCTGTATAAATAGCATTTAAGACTCTGGAGAGAAAAAAAAAAAGACTCTGGAGAGCATACATTTGAGGACTGCAACATAGAAAGTACTAAGAAAAGATCATGATCAGATGTTTAAGCTTCCTTCTAGTCCAGAAGAGTGCCCAAATTAAACCAAGAGAACAGACCCTTTCACTGAACTAAAAATCTCATAGAATGAGACATTGGTTCATTAACCAAGCCATGTTTATTATTCTGTGTGTGTGTGTGTGTACTGTGTGTACACAAATATGTATATATGAATGTTTGAGGCTAAATTGTGTCTCCCTAAAATGTATCTGTGAAAGTCCCAAACTCTTGTTATCACAAAATGAAGCTATCTTTGGAGATAGAGGCTTTAAAGTGATCATTAGGTTAAAGTTAGGTCATGAATTAGAGTGGGCACTAATCAGATATGATCAATGTCCTTATAGGCAGAGACTCAAATACAAACAGCTACACAGGGAAGATTTGTGAAGGCACAGGGAGGAGGTGGCCATCTATAAATCATAGAGAGAGGTCTCCAAAGAAACCAACCTTGTTGACACCTTGATCTTGGACTTCTAACCTCTAGAATTGTAAGAAACTAGGATTATGTTACTTAAACCAGCCAGTCTGTGGTATTTTATTATGGCAGCCCTGGCTAGCTAACAATAATATATGTCTATAGTTTTCTATATAACTCTTGAATCAAGTATTATCCAAGTAACCAAATTTTATTTTTCTAAACTCAAGAAAAAAGAAGGCAGAAAGTCAGTTTTTTTCATAAGCAGAAATCTATCAGATTAATGAAATTTGAAATGGATTTTAAAAGCATTCGATTGCATATACTTTTACTATACAGCATTCTATAATATATAAAAACAAAAAAGTCGATATAAACAATGATCGATGCTTTGCATGTTTTTCTTCTTAGAAATTGTCCAGGTATCCAAGGATTAAATACAGTATTAGTTTAAGACATTAAAGTTAAGTAACAACTTAGAAATTAAAATTAAGTGAATACATTAAGTCTATATAGTTGGGAACACTGTATTAATAGGCTTAAATGCTTTTAACATCTATTCATCATTATGAGTTCAGTAATATTGTAAATTTTTGTAATATTAAAACAATTTATGGGAACACTGATGATACAATCCATATTTTATATATAATATATACAATGCAATAAATGTAATATGTAAAATTTTTGAAATCTTAACTCATAAGAAATTAAACTTAAGGCATGTACTAACTAAAATATTGTGCTGAAACATGGTGAAAAAAATCAGAAAGACAATACTGAGTTTTTTTTTTATTTAAAAAATTTGTTTATTTTAGAGAGAGAAACAGCTCCTGGGGGGAGAAGCAGAGGGAGAAAGAGAATCTCAAGCAGACTCCCCACTGAACACAAAGCCTGACATGGGGCTCAATCTCATGACGCTAAGTCATAACCTGAGCCAAAACCATGAGTCATGTGCTCAACCAACTGAGCCACGCAGGCACCCCTCAAGTGTCATAAAATTAAAATATCACATCAACTCAGGATTTTATAGTCCCCCAACCTGTAGGAGAGACCTGGTTTCTCTGCATCCTTACTGCATTTGCTTATTTTCCCTGTTTTTTTGTTTATTTGTTTGCTTTAGGTCTTCCAATGGGTGCATAAGGTTAGGTCCTTTAGGTTCTATTTCTTATTTTCCTACAGTTACTGACATTGAATATTTGTTCAGGGACTTATTCACCATCCCCATTTCTTTTTCACTGAAATATTTCTTCATGTTTTTTGCCTTCATGTATTTTGCCATCCTAATTGGAATGGTTGTCTCAGATTTGTTTACAGTTGAGTTTTAAGAGGTCTTTGTATATTCTAGATATGGTTTGCAATTATTTTCTCAGTTTGTGGCTTGCCTTTTAATTCCCTTGGCAGAGTCTTTCTCAGAGTAAATGGTTTTAATTTTGAAGAAGTCTAATTATTGTTTTTTTCTTTCATACATCATGCTTTGTTGTCATCTAAAAACACTTGACCAAGCCCTAATTTTTCTCCTTTTATTTTCTAAATGTCTTGTAGTTTTCAGTTACTTATTTGAGTTAGGTTTTGGACAAGATTTGAGGTGTGGATCATGTTCATTACATTTGTCTATGGATATTTAATACCTCTGCACCATTTATGAAAAGACCACCCTTTCTCTATTGAATGGCTTTTACACCTTTGTCAAAAATGAAAATCTCTATTTGTGTGGGCCTATTTCTGGTTCTAAAGTACTTTTTGGACAAAAATTACTAGAAGAGGTCATATTGCTTTGCACACTAGTTGTGTCATTCTGTTATAGCTTTCAGTGTCTATAGTTTTCAGATCCTGTCAGTATTTTATTCAGATAATCCTTTAAGACTAGTAAAATTACAAAATATACAGTAATTTTCTGATGTAACCTCTTTCCCATTAATAAGGAGCAACATTTTAGCACTTGAATTTATTTTAAATGTTTATTCAAACCTGTCTTGATCACTCTCCCATCTTTTTCATCCAAATAATAAGATAGAAATTGTATCCTACAACTTTAGATTACATTCACAACATAAAAGTTCTGTTCTCCAATTAGATGAGATATTCAAAATAGTGATTGGGAAAGCTTTCGAATTCTACAGGAATGATATGATATCATTTGGACATCATGTAATTAAATACTAGAAATGGACTATTGTTGAAATAAGAACACTGTCTAAATGAATAATCTCTACTTACATAATTCTTTGCAATGTTCAAACATTGGCCAGAAAAGTTTGGTCTTGTAAAGATGATCAGAAATATAATTTATAATTTTTCCCATTAATTCTCTATGTAGAATGAACCTAAGATGACAGAGAAATTTTTTCATTGATGCTCAATATAGAGCAACTTTAACTGAATTGCTTTAGGGAAATAACAGCCAATACCATTAAGATCATTAAGTTTTAGCTCCTTTCTCCAGCAATTTATAAATTACACCATCTAACTCTCTACAGAGGAGAAGAGAGAGGCAAGAAGTCTAAGCAATTCCCTTCTCTTCTTCACCAAATACATTATCCAAATATATAGTTTAACTGATGCCCAGGTTTAGGACTGATCCTTTTCAGTTTCCTTCATCTCAATCTCCTCAAAAAGAGTTTGGATTAAATAAATACCTATGCAACTCAGCAAAAGGAGAACTGCTTACTCTCTTTGGGCTTGTCAATACAAAGCTACATTAATAGTATATAAAACATGAGTGACATTTACATGAGTCCTTCGCCTTATATGTCAGGTTTAGAAAAATACATCAGTGAGATTCCTCCAATTACTACCATATTTACCTGTGACAGTTAATTTTATGTGTTAACTTGTCTGGCCATGGGGTGCCCAGATTAAACATTATTTCTGGGTAGGTTGATGAGAGGGTTTCTGAATGACATTAGCATTGGAATCTGTGGACTCAAAATAGATTGCCCTCACCACTGTAGATGGGCATCATTCAATCCACTGGGGGCCTAAATAGAACAAAAGTTGGAGGAAGGAAGAATTTGTCCTTTCTCCTAGATCACTGCTTGAACATGAAAAGCTTAGCTCATCTTCTCCTGCCCTTGGATGAGGATTTACAAACATCAGCTACCCTGGTTTTCAATCCTTCAGACTCAAGACTGAATTACACTACTGGCTTTCCTGGGTCTTCAGTTTATAGATTGTGGGAAATCTCAACATTCAAAATCAGATGAGCCAATTCCTTAAAATCCCCATCTCCCCTCTCAGACAAGGTTGTGTTTCTCTGAAGAAGTCCAACAAATATATTGCCCTTCTCAAATCACCTGCAACTGTTGCAAGTTCCAATCAAAGTTCTATAAACTATTCTTTCATATTATAAATGTATATAAGAAATAATAAAAGTGATAGTTTCATTGGCAGCTTATATTCTTCAGTATCACACTGCTAAAGAAGCCCTCAGTATTGGCTCTTAAGCAGATATGATAACTATAGATTTATATAACTGGGAATCCCAATTATTTTATTATAATTATGGTCAGATTTACTGTGCCAGGCACTGTCCTACACCCCTTATCTGTACCTGACAGATAAGGAAATGAGTGTGCCCAAGATCACAACATTATTAATGGCAAATCCAGTTTAGCTCAGGCAGCTCATCTCAGGAGCTCATATCCTCAAACTATGACTCAAACCACACAATCTCTAGTGGAAACTTTTCCTTTTACAGATATGAACCAATCCCTACAGACATTTTGAATATTTAATATTTTGTAGTAGTTTATTAGTATCAATATCAAATCCTCTCTATATCTTACCTCAATATTATATGCTAGAAACTATTTAATATAATTTTGAGTTATTTGTTTTATAAGTAACTATGATAATATTAGACTTTGATATCTTTATTTTATTAGGCTCAAATATCACTTAGGTTCAGAATGATAACTTAGAGTCTATAAGTAACTATAAATCAGAAATCTGACATGATTTGAATCTTTCCAATGTTCTAAGGATGATTATGTATATATACCCATATACAGATACCAACAATTGCCATCATTGTATCCATTCCTCATTTCAGCCATGTATGATATACATGTGTATGTCAAATGTATGGGAGTCTATACATATGTATACACACATATATGTACACAAATGTGTATTTGTATACACATACATCTGTACATGTGTATGCATAATACATATATAATAGCACCAATGATGGAATATTTTCTAATGTGTTGATAAAAGTAAAATATACAAGTGTTTTTTTTCTCTTCATATTGTTGGTCTCACTATATATGCAAATGTGTTAGACAAATCTAGTAGATTTGAACAGTTCTCTCTCTCCCATTCTGGACAAAATTATTGGATTAGCTGGAACTGATTGGCATGTATGGCATACCAATTGGGGTATATTTTCTAAAGAGAATTGCTAGTTCTGTAAATATAGCATTTAATTTTAAATACTCTGTGATTAAATTTAAGCTCAGTGGACTATAAACTTGAGATCTAAAATTTCCTCCAAGCCCAAAAATTAGCAGTAGCTGGCTGCAAGATTTTCAGTAGGTAGAGAATACTTGGTTACATTGGAATTTTTTTCTAATTTCTTATATAGCTGCTTAAAATAAAACATATTTCTTATGTCAAGGCTATTCATTAATAATGATGTTTTAGAGTTATGAGGGACTTTAAAGATAAACCTCCACATCGTATAAATGAATAAACTAAGGCCTCCAGATAGTAAATCATTATTCTGATGCACAGCTAATTTATGACACACATATGGCACAGCCAGAAAAGTGCTTATTCCACTAAACACTGTCTTCATCCACCAAGAAAAACAGGAATATATAGGTCCCTGAACCCCAACAAGATGATCAGAAATGATTCTCTGCAACTGGCCTTAGGAATTGAATTGCCATGTTAGAAAAATGAAGAGTAGACACATTTATTACAGGGCAAATCAAAGATGGGTCCTGTTTTAAATAACTATAATCTTGACTAATATTAAGAATTCATTATGTGTGAGGTGCCGTTTTAAGCATTTTATAAATATTGTCAATTAACATTAACAATTTTCAGATAAAGTAACTAAATTACAGTGAGTTTAAATAACTTGCCCAAAAGTCACCCAGGGTCTTAAGGGTCTGGCTCAGGAATTCACACATTTAACCCCTGTGCTCTAATGCCTCTTTGAGTAGGTTTCAACCTCTTTCAGAACAGAGGCCTTGTGGTTTTAGGATATCTCCGAAGCTGGTTCCTAACCTTGCGTCTGATAGGCACATGGAAGACATTAATGTTGTTTCCATTGAAAAACAATGGTTGGATGAGCCAAAGCCTAAACCAGCAGTCATACATTTTTGAGGCTCAAAAGATCAATACCACACAGTCCTTTGGCCCCAGGGTGTCAAGTAATATCTTAGCATTTTGATTTTCAAAGATTCATTTTGATCCACTGATTTGTCCAAACTAAAGCAGATCAAACAACAGCCTCGGCGCCTTTCTCCTAGGCCAAACCCAGGCTCTGGGTTCTCTTAACTCTGATAGTAATAAAAGATAGTATTTCTTGTCATATCCTTGAACAAAATTTTTTTATGCTGCCAACCCTATACCTGATTTCCATTAGACCCTGCCTTGTCTCCTCTTGGCTTTAAAAGGGAAAGCTCAATTCAAACAATGTAATGTTAAAAAACAAAAAAGTCTTTCAGACATACAAAGAAATACCAAGCAGGCAATTTTTTTTTAAGAGAAAACTTTTAACCTCTCCACTTCTTTCTACCTCTGCCTTCTTAAATCTCAGGCTCATTGTGTATATTAAGTATTTCTTTTTGCCTACTTAGCCTTTTATCCTTGAGATGAGAGAAAAGGGGGAAATACTTTCCCCTTGCTTTCTCACATTCCATATTTTAAAGTGATTCACTATTGCTAGATAAATAACAAGTTTGATAAATTAAAGAGGCCACCAGCCATACTAAGATACAAGAATGGGAAAAAAGTCTTAGTTCTACCTTTTCCAAATTATGAAAATATTTGACAGACTATAAGAGAACTTTTATCAATTTTTTTCTATTTATGGCTATTGGATAAAAATCATTCTATAAATTATATTCACATATACTACAATTGGTTAAATTAAAATATTTACATTAAATTATTATTTCCATAATATTTTATTTATCAAAATCATTTAATAAACAGCAGCTAAGAAAATAACTTTCCATGGTGACCACTGCTTATTCATATCTATAAACTTTTTCTGAAATAAAAAATCATTGCTTAATGTCCAGGCAGCATAAAGTCATCTCATGTGTATGTTCAACTTAAAATAAGAAATGCTAAGAAAAACTATACTGAGATGGCATTTCTCAACTCCTAGGCAAAAATCCAAAAGCTTGACAATCTAGTCTGTTGGCAAAGCTATCAGGAAACAAGCATACTAAAACATTGCTGGTGGGAATGCAAAATGGAACAACATTAATGGCAGAGAATTTGGCAACATCTAGCAAAATTTCATATGCATATCCCTTTGACCCTACAATCTCATGTCTAGGTATCTATCCAAAATACATATTGGCAAAAATACAAACTGAGTAGCCATAAAACTATTCATTATAGCACTATCAAAACAGTAAAGAGCACAGATACTCAAAAGTCTACTGATAGCAGATAAGTTGAATAAAATATAGCAAATATAGTCAAAGTATAACTCATGCTCATTTTGAAATAAACAATATCCAGAGTACAGGTAATTTTATAGAACAAACATCTTGGCATAGCAAAAAGTGCTATGAAAAAAATTTAAAATAGAGATGGAAAATAAAATAGAAAATAAAATAAAATAGATGTGGAAACTTGCTCAAAGACTCAAGAAACATCAACCATTCATCTATGTTCATGGAGCTTATTTTGATCCCGATTTAAAGAAACTATGTGTTCTGAAACAATGAAGAATGTGAACACCAATATGCTTGGGTATTTGAGGACATTAAAAATTATCCTCAATGATTTAGCTGTGATACTTGATTTGTCATCAAGATTTTTAAAGAGGTATTCTAAAGATCAAACTAAAATATTCAAAGATAAGCTAATACAATGCCTGTGATTAGCTTTAAAATAATCACATGAGAGACACTGGATGGGACTATAGATAAAAGAAAACTGAATGTGTCCTCTAATTATTAAAACTGGATGATGAGTATTTCACATTCTTTTTACTATTATCTTTAATATTACATGTGCTTCAAAGTTTTGTGATAAAAATATTTACCTTATTTCTATGTACACAACTACAAAAAGTTTCTCTCATACATTTTTATTGTTCTATTTAAAGAATATCCATATATCTCAAAAAGTTGGTAATTAAGGGGTATTTATTATATTTTAGTTTAGCATCAAAAGTTCCATACCCATGAAATAACTCTATGAGGAATAAGCAGCACGGAGCATTCAGTCTTTATGGAACATTTATGATGAGAGAAATTGTGTGATAGAATAGAAGTCATAAAGAACCATTTGGAAATTGAGGATCTTTAGGAACCTAGGAAACATACAAAAAGCCCACAAGATTTTGTTTTATATTCTCTCATGTAAGGCATTTAAGAGTATTAGAATAACTAAACAGCAATAAGCAAGGCTTGTAGCATGCCACTGACTTCAATTCCTCATAAGCTCAAACAATAAGTAATCAAAATGTATAGAATTTAGTTGTATCTTTGCATTGTTATTAGAGAACAGGCTGGTATATATCACCTGTGACCCACATTGATAAGGAATCATTTTGCTATAGTGAATCATGAAGTACAACTAGATCACTGAAGAGGAATAGTATGTAAACAGCTCATTCTAAGAAAGTAATTAAATAGCTCTTATAAAAAGCTAAGTAAAGGTTACAAGCCTATTTGTACAGTACTCACTTAGCGATGGGCCAAAGAGAGGTAGGTATTTACCTTTAGAGAGACAAAGAAATGCCATGTACCTTAGATTCCGCACTATCACTTTTTAACAAAGAAATCTGAGTCAGCTGCTTATTCAGATAACAATGACAGTGTGGCCTGTAGTCACTAGCCCTGCATGGTTATTGACATAAAAATTTTAATTAAAGTTGAATAACATTTAAAATTAAATTTCCTAGTTGCACTAGCCACCTTTCAGGTGCTGTATAGATACATGTAGGTACAGGTGTGACAATCATACTGGATGGTTACAGATATAAAACATTCCCTTCATTTTAGAGAAGGTTCTATTACACATTGCTCCTATAGAAAGTTCTCACTAACACAGCACTACAAGACTTGTCTGCTTTCATTCAGCCTAACAGCTGAATATTTATTTACTCTATTTTATTGTTAATAACCTGATCTGCCTGATTATAACTCCGAGAATAAGAGCCATTTGGGTGAGGACCTTTTTCTTTTTAACATGTATACAGCATTTTATTAGTTACTGTAACATTTATACATTCTGCTTTCATATATATGTGTGAATGTGCATTTAACAGATACGCATATTTATTACGAGCAAAAGATGATGAAGTCCTTGAATCTCCTTTACTGCTCTAATCATCTCCATCTCAGCTCATGAATTTGCTCATTCCAAAAATCAATGGAATCCTCTTTAATGGCTCTCTTTCTCTTACAGACTTCCCTCAGCAAATATTGTTAACCCTATCTCCAAAACATATCCTGAATTGCACCATCTTTCAACAAAAATCACACCAAACCAAGACAAAAATAATGTTTTTAAATTTACTTTTTTAAATGAGTTAATAAATATTAAATGGTGAAGTACACAAATCTTAAGTTTACAGCGTGATTAATTTCTATATATGTATCAATGATATATAAATCTATATAAATTATACATAAAATATTAATCTATATAAATTCTGTATAAATCTATATAGATAGCATTCAAAACAAGATATGGAACATTTCTTGCACCTTAGCAGACTTCTTTATGGCCGACCCAGTTAGCAGTCTGCCTCCAAATGTAATGTCCATTCTATGCTCACAGTTAACGTTTTGCTTGTTCTTAATATTACAGAAATGATACAACATGGACACTTTTAACTAGCTCCTTTCATTCAACACTAAGTCTATGAGATTCATTCATGTTATGTGTAACTGTATTTCACTTTTTCCAAAATGAATTGAAAGTGGTAACCAGGGCCCAAAATGGGGGGAAAAAAGAAAAAGAAATAAATTAAAGTCTAAAATTCCATTTTGGAAACATACAGTTTATCTTTGCTGTTGATGGACTGTTAGGTTGTTTCCAATTTGGAAGTGCTTATGAATAAAGCTGCTATTAACATTCCTGAATTTATCCTTTGATGTTCAAATACATGCCTTTCTCTTGGGTAAATGATTAGGAGTGAAATGGCTGGGTTATACAACATGCATATATTTAGCTTGAGTAAATACTGCCAAGTTTTCTGAAGTGGTCATGCCAACTTGCACTCATCATCAGTGTATGTACATGTCCATATGAAACTGCCCCAATATCCTGCCCGAATTACCTATGGGTGTCCTAACTGGTCTCCCTTCCTCAACACTTGGCTTTCTATCATCCATTTGCTACACAACAATAAGAAAAGTGACAGCTTATTTGAGAAATTAATATTTGAGCAGAATACAAATCAAGAGAAAAGTAAACCACGTGGATAGCAGGTAGAAGGATGAGCAAACATGAGTTAATTGATGTCATCTCATGACTCATACATTTGAGGAGGCAAGGAAGCTTTTGTGGTTGGTGGGAAGTGTATAAGACAGGAAAGCTATGGGAGATGCAATCACAGTGGTAGCCAGGGTCCAGATCATGTAGGTCATATTGAGAAATTTAGGAATTTTTTAATGTGATGGAAAGCCATTGGAGAATTTTGAGCATGGGAGTTACTTCAGTTGCATTATTTTTAACCCCCAAAATCACACTTTTAAAAAAATTCACTTTACATATGCTATGATTTCCTCACCCATGCAAGTTAAAGAAACTAATATTTTTAACTTATCTTTGTGAATCACTAGCCCTTTAAAACTGGAAGAGATGGTAAACAGTTCCTGAGTATGAAAAAAATCACACTTAGTAGATTGAAAAAGGTTAACTTGTCTATTTTCCCACATATCAAGTTGGTCAATTACTACCCCCAAGGGATGCTCGATTTCAGTATAGATTGTTAATATTAAAGTTTTTCCAAAAGCAACTGTCCTATGGAGAATTGTAGAAACAATTATAATAATGTGGATTACAAATATTTACTTACCAATATTTTCAATTTGCAACTGCCACCAATCCAGTCTACTTTTCTCTAAATAGTCAGAATGTACCCACCCTTTAGATCCCCTCTGTGCTCTTAGCCAAAAGTTCTTAGACCTTGCTAGTATCCAGAGTCAACTGAGAAACTCTTATAGAGTAAAAAACAATCCCAAAGTTCACATGGAAGAAAAATATGTAAAGATAGTCAAGAAAACATACAAAAAAAGAACAGCTAGGGATCCCTGGGTGGCGCAGCGGTTTGGCGCCTGCCTTTGGCCCAGGGCGCGATCCTGGAGACCCAGGATCGAATCCCATGTCAGGCTCCCGGTGCATGGAGCCTGCTTCTCCCTCTGCCTATGTCTCTGCCTCTCTCTCTCTCTCTCTCTGTGACTATCATAAATAAATAAAAATTAAAAAAAAAAAGAAAAAAAGAACAGCTAAAAGAGATGACTAGTCCTACTAGAAATTAAAGCATACTATAAGACCTCTATAAGTAAAACCGTATGGTACTGGAGTGAAATGAAACATAGACTAGTGGAATTGAATAAAATGTTCAGAAGTAGATTCAAGTGCATATGAAAATCTGATTATGATACAGGTGACATCTTAAATTATGGGCAAAATAATAATAATAATAATAATAATTAATAATAATAAATGTCTAATTTCCCTTCCACATCTGAAAAATCTTACTTTCTGAGGGCAGACACCTACAATCTTTAAAGGTTCTCAACCACAGGCTTGATACAGCCATCCTGACACAGATTCTGTGTCAGTTTCCTGTTGCAATTACAATAAATTACTACAAACTTTGTGGCTTAAAACAACAAAATTTATTTAGAATAAATAGAAGTCTGAAATAGGTCTTAAGAAGCAAATCAAAGGTTGGTTTCATTCTGGAGGTCTTAGGGGAGAACACATTCCTTGTTGTTTCAAGCTTCTAGAAATGACCCTGCATTCCTTAGCTGTTGGCGAAATCTCCCAGACTCTAATTCCACCCTCACATCTTCTTTGATTCTGACCCTGTTGCCTCCCTCTTGTAGTACACTAATGACTACATTGGGGCCACCTGGGAAATCTCTCCATCCCAAGACCCTTAACTTAATCACACCTGCATGTGATTTTCCTACAACTTTTTCCACACATTTTTATCTTCACTATTTTGTACTAAGTATTGCACTTGTAACAAGTAAAACTTAGGAATTAAACTAAAAGTAAACTTTATTATAAAAGGAAAATAAATGGGCCTAGGAATCCTGGTGATTTACACTTAAAAATTATAATTCATTATAATCCAATTATTTATCTTCTGCTGGTTTGGCTGTGTTTTAATTTTATACTTAGGTGTGAAAAACATTTAGTTTGTTCCAATTAATTCCCTCTTGTTGGACATTTAATTTTACTCCCCAGTTAAACCCATATTATTGGATATTGAAGTTGTGCCAAATTATTTGCATTTAATTCACTGGGCAATTGCAATGTATAACTCTTTAATTGAAGCTAAAATTTGTAAATGAATTAAATATATTTAACTATAGCTTAAAATATATGCTTATATCTTACCTCTACTGAATATAATTTTTTCTCTTTGTTATTATAATTCAATTATAGGAATGTACATCTCAGGGTTACCAATAATATTGATTATAGTAATAATTATTATAGTATTTGTCACCAAATCCCGCTCTATGTTTAAGTAAGTTGTATGTATGTATGTATGTATTTATTTATTTATTATATTTTGCGCCAGCCTTCTGTCAATTGTGGAATCTTCAAAGTGTTCTCCCTGAGATGTCTACTGTCAACATTTTTCCATCCAGTGCACTAGGGTTAGATATTCTGGCTTTTCTAACTAATATCCTGTTGTTTGATATTTCCATTGGCTCAAGTTTATGTTACAAATAGTAGGGCAGCCCAGGTGGCTCAGCGGTTTAGCGCCAACTTCACCCCAGGGCATGATCCTGGAGACCCGGGATCGAGTCCCACATCAGGCTCCCTGCATGGAGCCTGCTTCTCCTTCTGCCTGTGTTTCCGCCTCTCTCTCTCTCTCTGTGTGTGTCTCTCATGAATAAATAAATACAATCTTTAAAAAAAAACAGTAATATACATATACTTAAAATTGATTAGAGTACAAAATTGGGGGAAATCTACAGCTAAACTAAGTAGAGATCCCTAAAAATTTACAAAAACCACAACACGATACACATCAATTTGCCAATATTCAAAACATTAGTAACTGAGACACAGTTCTCAACAATAATTATCATGTTGATCAATTTGTTTTTTCCTAAATTGCTTTAGGCAATTAGCAAGGGAAAGGGTTAGGAGACTGGAAGAGAAGCAAAAGTTAGCTTCAGAATACTGTTCTCTCCCAAGGGCTGGAATAGATGATTTCTCCAGGAAATAGATTTATAGGGAAATAAGTTGCACTCTATCACTCCCTAGATTGCATTCTCTTAACCTACAGGTCTTAACAATTAACCCTTTATAATTAAAAACAGGGATGTGGCTGTACCCCTGGGTGGAGAAGACCATCATTCTCTCAGGCTAGGCCTACTCCCACATCCTAATTGTCCTAGACCAGAGAAAGCTTTTTTGAATATCATCCTGGGACCACTGGATGTGCTTTAGCTTTTGCCTCAAGAAAATATTAGATTATTAAGTCAAAAGATTACACAAAATTAATTTCAAGGCCACACTGCTCTCATAGGCAAAGTAAAATAAAATAAAATTGCTTCCTAGAATAATTCCCATCCTAAATGTTATATCTTGTCTCAAATACTGATAATAGCTTATTAGAAATTTGATAATCAGCTCAATGATGGCAGAAATACCTTTAAAAAAAAAACATTAATTTTCATTCCTCTCCCCTTTCTCAAAGTCCAAGAAGAAATTAAAGTCCAAATTTTAATTCCACTTCAAAATTACTAAAAGCTCAAGAAATAAAGTCCACAATAACCATCCTCAATTTCTTACTCTGATCATTCTCAGCCAGAGAGGTCTCGTGAATCCTAGGTAATTATTCTTTAGACTGTTTTACCCAGGAATGAAAAAACAGTTTTTTTTAGGATTTAAAGTTGAATTCATTGAACCCAAGTCTATTTATGTCTTAAATTATAAAAACTTTAAAATAACAATGCCTGGTACATACAAAGGATAATCAATAAAATTAACATTATTATTATATTTATATATTGTTGAAAAGAGTCTTTAACGATTACCAGACATCTCATCATTGCAATTCCAGCCCTATACCTGAAAAATTTAAAGAACAAAAGAAATTCCCAAGTGTCCATAAGCAGGTTATATTTTTAGTATTATCTTTATTCTAATCTCGCTAAAAATTCCTATTATCTAAAGGAAGATTCACACCACAAAGATGTCATGAAAATATAGGAAAAATTCTCTTGGTTTTTTGTACAAGCTCAACAGGGTATAAATTAGTCTGCGGAGATTGATGAAGCTCTCAACCTCTAAATTTAATATCAACGGATAGAATAAGTGGTTAATTATATCACCATGTTTACACAATCTCAAGAAGTGGAGAAGGAAGGTGGGTATTCCATTCCCGGAAAGTGACACTTAGGATGACTCATTGTCACGTAAAACGTGGAAGTCTACAGTGGTGATGCTCACAACCCCAAGGTCATTTTTTTTTTAAGAGATTTTATTTATTTATTCATGAGAGACGCAGGGAGAAAGGCAGAGACACAGGCAGAGGAAGAAGCAGAGAAGCAGGCTCCATGGAGGGAGCCTGGTGTGGGACTGGATCCCAGGACCCCAGGACCACAACTTGAGTCAAAGGCAGACACTCAACCACTGAGCCACCCATGAGTCCCAACTTCAGGGTATTTAATGATAAATCCTCCACTTCCTCATCTGGCATTTTAACCCACTCAGCATTGCTTCTTGCTCCATAAATTGCCTACTCCCGACACAGCCTACTAAAGAAAAGCTTCTCCTCACTCTATTCTTTTTCCCAGCTGGAAAATTATCCTCAGCAGAATCTTGAATCAAAGTATATCCGATCCTTTCAAAGATCAAGATTCTTGTATCAAGATTCTGAAGAAGACCATAAATCTACCTCAAATATTTCCCTTTTGAAATCTTTTCCATTTTCCATACCTCAAATAATTTCTAGTACTTCAAAAGTAGCAGAAACATTTTGTTTTGCCAGTTCTTTTCTTCTACTCCAATGGGATATTCCCCAGTGTTCTGTTTTTCTCTGTTGTTTCTTCTTTTGGACAGACTCAATATTTTAATCTTCTCAAGTTGTCCCTCTTCTCTCCTAAGTATACTTTCTTTTTTTCCATCTTTGCTTTCCAAATGCTCAACTAACCAAGGACTAGATTCTGTTAATGTCCTGCCTTTTCCCTTTAATATCTTTCATATTCCCTATGCCTTGCTTAGCATCCTAACTGTATTCATTTCCCTGGTGTGCTAAGGATATGTGTCATACTAAAAGTAATCTAAAAATGATAAAATATGCCACAGTTATCTTCTCAGGCTCCTTTTTTTTTCTTACCATGTTCATATGTCTTATTTCTCAATGAATGATGAGCCTAGGCTGTAATTATTGACTCTATCCCTGAAGTTTAACAGATAAAACCTCTCAATACTCCTTTAGATCCAGACTTTCTTGGAACATCACTTTAGTTTACTCCATGAGGTCATGCCTTTTCTTTTCTATTAGGTTTCTCTGACCCAAGTCAGCTTAGTAATAACCACATATTGCTGTCTTTATCATATCATTTTAAAGGAGTAGGTTCTGAGTATATCTGTTAGAATATGAGCTCTATAAAGAGCGGGGATTTTTGTTCTCTTTTTTTTTCTATTTTTTTCTTTTACTGTGAAGTATTGCAAGTGCCTAAAAAAGTATTTTTCCAATGAATAAATAAGCCCATATTTTTAGCCTGTCATATAGATCTAGTTTGGCTCCAATGACCTTGCCTCCTTTTAAGTATGTCCCTTTTATACTCCTTGTTACTTCCCCAGTGTGCTTGGTGCTATTTCCAGAGTTAAAATAATTCCCTAAGCTTCATTCTGCTAACATCTTGAAATTTCTCTGGTGTCCCAAGTTCTTCTACTCTTTCAGTGCCAACCATTTCTCCACAATAAAGCACCCATGTACAAGTTTTCTTTTCTAACCTTGAATTTGGGATATATGGCACTCTCATCCAAAGTTTATTCTACTCCTTTCAAAAAGAAGCAATATTACCATTGAACTAGAGCCCCCTGTTTCATTTATCTCTTTATCAAGAAATATTCACCACTCCTCTATTAATGAACTTGCTGAGGAGCCTCTGAAGTCAACATCCGCAGTCAAGGCATACATCATTGATAAATGAGACGTGATTTGAAGCCATGTGTTAGAAGAGAGATGAGGGTGGTTCTATGACTAATGGACACATCACATAAATATAGTAAGTTACTATACCTACTCTACAGTGGGTTGTTTTTTTTTTTTTTTGGTCCTAAATACAACTAATAATAAGATGAAGTGGAACAATCATCTTGGCTATGGATTTAATATGTCAATTTAATGCTCAACTCTAAAATCATAAAGCAAAAATTTCAGGCTCTAAATATTGTTTTGTGGCCCATGTAGTTTTTCTTTGTAGTTTAAAGTCACAGCCTGTGAGCTTTGTTGAGAAAATAAAGGGAGGAAAATGTCACCCAGCATTCAGTGCATCCAACACCTGTATACTGCTCCCTTTCAGGTAAGCTTCAATGAGACCAAATTTTTTTTTTTTTTTTTTTTTTTTTTTTGGTTTTCTAATACCTGAATCAGTTGTAACTACTTAAGTTACCTCCGTTATCCACAGAGGTGTGGCTAATACTAATTGGCTAAAAACAGCCACCATTTTCTCCCCCTTTGAAAAAGAAAATGACCTTGCATCTTATCACTACTTAGAAATGTTGAACATGTTTATTTATCTACCTGATATTTATGGAACACATTTTAAATGCCTAAAAGTACATTAAAAATTAAATGGTCCACCAAGACCACATGGCTTTCACTCTAGCCAAGAGACAGACATTAAATAAATAATAACACAATTATATATAGTATCTTAACAGTTTTTAAACATACATTTTTTCATATTTTCTTGTGTCTCATAACCAATGATGTTTTACAATCTTTGAAAGCCAGATAGCAGGCAACAATCATGCAGTTGTCATTGCCAACATAGGACAGAGCTGTCCACTGTTGTCACTTAGGCTGAATAATGTGTGTTTTGGAAATACACTGGTGAATTTCAGTGACATTTTAAATGACTCAAAAATAAAATAAAAAAAAAATAACACTATGGTTTACCCTGAAATTAAAAATGCTATTTTTTCATTCAAAAGAGAGAGAAAAACAGGGCAAGATAGTATAAATGTAGTACGAGGGAAGAAATAATAAGGAATCAGATCATGGTAGTAGCCTATGGGCATATATTAGTGAATTTTAACTTTATCATAAGTGCAATGGTAAACCATTGAAATATTGTATTCTAAAAGATCAGTTTGTCAGTGCTGTATAAGCTGATAGAGAAATAATACAGAAAGGGAACCATTTAAGAGCCTATTGGTAATGTAGGATGATGAAGCAGAGGAGAGAAATTGGAAAAGTTTGCAATTGGAGATACATGTGGACATAGAATCCAGAAGATTCTCCCTGCATTTAGAGGGAGAGAGAAAGGGAAGTACCAGGATGACTCCCAGATTTCTAGACTAAACAGTTGGGCATATAATTTATACAGTGAGTAAGTTTTACTGAGATAGCTAAGATTGGATGAATAGTTAAGACCAGAATATTGAAAACTGAGGACAAGAATACTTATAGAATATTTTATTACTCACCCATTACTCTGCAACTAGGAGATGGAAACTAAACTGATTATTAAGAAAGACTTTTTTTTTTTAAGATTGTATTTATTTATCATAAGAGACAGAGAGAGAGGCAGAGATACAAGCAGAGGGAGAAGCAGGCTCCCTGCGGGGAGCCAGATAAGAGGCTCAATCCCAGGACCCCGGCATCAGGACCTGAGCTAAAGGCAGGCTCTCAACCACTGAGCCACCCAGGCGTCCCAGGAAAGATACATTTTAATATGAAAAGTATTTACCAGTACCAATTGATTAACTACTAAAAGTAACACAGTGGACTATGAGGGATCTAGAGGCCCATACAAAAAAGCAGCTACTTCCTCTGGATTGAGGAGGAGAAATAATTAAGAACTAGGAGACACCATTGCCCAGCCAGGGCTGAGATCCACACTTCTAAAGAGCACGGCTGCTACAAAACACACAGCCTGTGAGTGGTGGAGAAACTTGTCAGAAGGCTTGAGCTGACCATCTTCTGTAGAAGCAACCAGCTGTCAGGGTGTGGGCAGCCTGCAGCCTGCAGAAGGGCTGCTGGGGGGAGAGCGCTGCCCGAGAGCATGGCTGGAGCTGGACTGCACAGGCTCCTACAGCCCCAGCCTTAATAACACAACTAGAAACTTGAACCTAGAAGGAAAGCATCAGCTTCCAGTTCTCACCTGCTGGACCACGATACTAGTGCTCTCTATTGATGAAACTTAGCATTTGGCCAGCTGGCAAAGGGGTTTTCTAGAGCCCAACTCTGGCTTCACAAAGCAAGGTAAACAAGGATAGTTGAAAGACAAAACACTGATCATTGGCACAGTAATTTATGTGTTAATGCTTTTGATAATAACTTACTATAGATATACTAGTTACCTTAATTTCATTTACCACATTTAAGGCACCAGCCGAATATAACGCTATCCTTAACTGACAAAAACAGACAGATGTCAAACACAAACAACTCTGGACATTGGTGAGGAAAACAGTAGTAGGAAAAAAATATATTGTAAGAGAAGGCAATAGATACAGTGATATGGGAAGGAAAAAGTTCTGACCACTGATCAGCAAGTGTTTCTAATTTCAGGCAGGAAAGAGTTTTCTCTTATAAGGAGTACATCAGGTTAAAATGCATAGGAAAGTGGGGTGAAAGGATAGTAGGTAAAATATCAGAAAATGTTTTACCCTCAAGCCCCAAAAATAGCTTGAGAGAGGGAGTTAAGTAGGGTTTTAAGATGAGTCAGGCTAAGGACACATTGATGTTTAAGAGCTTAGGGTAAAGAAAGAAACTTCACCAAAGATCCGTCAACAAGCATCTTGATCAGCAGGACACACAGTTCAGCCAAGCATTTAGAAGACAAAAAAAAAAGGGGGGGGGGGGAGATTTGGAGGGTCTGTGTCTGGCCCTGTCATAGGTAAACCAGTCTTATCCAGGTCATGTGGGGAGGGATGGTTCGTTGCAGGGAGGCCTTTTCAGGAACACAAAAGTGTTGAAGGATTTCTTTAACCTTCATTCTTCCGTGGTCATAATGCTCAAAGTTCAACACTGTCACTATTGATCTGTTTGAAAAATGAATATTATCCTTTTTTTAGGACTGTTTAGAAACTACAATAACAACTAACCCAAGGAAATCATTTGTCTTAATTCTTCCTATAAGCATACACAAAATTCTTAAAATTAGAATAAGCCAAAGGGACCCTTTCAAATTACTTGAGCCATACAGTTCAAAAAACGTAAGAGAAAAAAAAAAAAAAAGCTAGAATAGAACAACAAAATTACATAAGACTTTAATATAAAAAGCATCCTTTCCTACCTTTAGTTTTAACTAAAAAAATAAAAATAAAAAAAATAAAAACTATATGCTAAGTATTACCTGGTGCTTGGGACTCAGGACAGATCCTAATGTCTTATGCAGTACACTGTAAGAATATTAAATCTGTAATTAGAGCTCAGAAAAAGAAAAAAGAAAATTAAGTGCAGAGTTCAACAAGGAGCTATATTACTTAGTGATTCCTTAGCTCAGATTCTGAAAGACATCTCAAAGGCCTTCCACACATCTTTTTACTATTTTCATGCATAGACCAGAACAGAGAAAGCCAAAATTGCAACTATTTAGAAGTAGCCTATCTATCATATCCTGGAGAGTGTTACTAAGAATATTTCAATATGGAATGCTAAGGTGACTAGTGTTGTAATAACAATGAAAATGCTGATGATACTGTTGTTAATGGTGATGATGATGGTGATGATACAAAGTACGTGCCCTAAGAAACCATAAACCTGAAGAGTGTTACCTTTCACAGGGAAGAAGAGATTTTAACATCAGTCTACAAGCCCAATGTAATAGTTAATCTTGATTTTTTCCCTATGCTAACTTATTTATTTTAACTATATCTCAATTTTAACTGCCATTTATAAGAAGATAATATTTTTTGACTCAGAAAGGCTATTGCAAGGGAGAATTAACTTAATTTGGGAAGCCCTCTGTAATTTCAAATTATCCGTAAATCATCCCTTTCAACCACTCTGGTAAGGAGATATCCAATGTCATGCTTTAAGAGCCAATTAATTTTTAAAGTCAGAAAGATATAAAATAGGCATGTACCTGCCCTGAGAGAATTTTATTACTCTGCCTTATAGAAGTTTCCAGGTTTAGAATTAAAATTATGCCTGCTTTACTATCAAAATATATTTGAAGTCCCAAACTGTAAATTAGCCAGAAAAAAATAATACTATTTACCTCTCTTTTTGTAATACTATACTAAAAATAATACTATTTACCTCTTTATGTAATACTCAGGAAGAGGCTTTTCTTTTGTCTGACTGAAACCCATAAAGAACTTTTCTTCTTTTTCTTTGACATTACAATTAGTCATAGAAACTCAAATGCACCAATCAATCTGAAGCAAAGGCTGTGCCCTATTCCTTTTTCTCTCTGACTCCAACATGGTCACTCTAGGTGACTGTGCCTCTATGTAACTGCACACTCTCATCCTGACAACGCTCGAATCAGAATATGCTGGAGTCAATTTTTGAGAATCTAATATGTTTCCATACTTCATTTACCAGTTATTCCAGAGCACACTTCAATAACTTTTCTTGTCTTAATATTCTTTTTAGAGAGTCAGCACTTAATGCATTCTTCAACTGTCCTAAATAAATCATGCTCTGATTAACACACATCGTTCAGATATTTTCAGTTTATTTACCCAATGCCACTTGCAATGAATCCATGTCCACGTAGCAACAACAGACCTTGAAATGATTTTAATTACAAGTCCATGCAAGAAACTATGTAAGATTCTATATTTGACACATGTAGAGAAATTCACCTTCACGCTATAGGAAATGAGTGAAGAGAATAGGATGCTACTAATTAGGGAGGATGGGGGATAAAAGACAGATCTTCGGAGAGCTGAATTTTACAAAATGTGAGAACAAGAGACACTCAGATAACTAGAAACAACTGCAGTTCGGTGAAGAAAAAATTACAATAATCATATGGAGTGGAACTTCTCATTCTTTTGATTGCCATACATTTTCAGCTCAATTGAAGGGAATTTTGCATGAGGCAAAGAAAAGGCAGTGGTGGTAGGTAAGTGTCAAGCAATGGTTACAACAGAGGAGACACAACAAGAGTGTAAAGGGTCATTTTTTTCTAACAGTCATTTTTATTCCCTAAATTAGTTATAGCCTTTGCAGATCCCGGTTTTGGAGATGTGCACATTGAACCACTGTGATGTAATTTAACTGTTTCAAATGGATCATTCATTTTTTTATATTTCTTGCTGAAATAATCCATACCAAACTTGATTAAGCAGATCCAACATTTCATCATGAAAACAACTTCACAGAAAGGAAAGAATATGCATTCATGAGTATAGTAGTCACAACTGTCAAGTGCCTAGTAATCTATTTGGCTGAAGGCTGCTATACAATGTAAGCCTATCATTTACATAAATAGATTACATCTACAATTGGTTTGCAAAACTTTAAGAGATTTCCACCTCTTAATTATTTTCTCTGAGTTCCTTCTTGCAATAACATTTATTATCGACAACACCGTAATGCAATTCTTTTTTCAAATAAAGGGTTGTATTGATTTAACTAGCAAAACACAGTAACGCAGAGACCCACAGAGAAACTTCCATAATGATAAAGAAAGATAAAGCAAGCAAAAAACAAAAACCCCGTAAGACAATGAAAGGCATCCAAACACTCATGTTTTCTCTCACGTATTTTGCATGGAAAGAGAGATCTTCCAAATGTAGACAAACCAAAAGGAAAAGAATGCTCACGTCACTTCTTCCTTTTTTTCCTTTATTTCATTCCACTTGGCACCTTATTGGAGACTACAGACACTACTATAGTGGGAGAGCTGATTGGAAATGAAATTTCGGGATAGTACATGCTGTACACAAGGACTGGAACTCTGAGATTTTGAAAGATGAGTTTGTTGAGGCAAAAAGCTCTCCAGGAATGTTATTGGGAAAATTATACTCTTCATGAGCAGATCTTATTAATGGAGGAAATCAGGCCTAGCAGTTACTTCCAGTAGGAGTGACAGACTCAGAAAAAAAAAAAAAAAGAGTAGGCTATATTGATGACTAGATTTTTTGTTTTGTTTTTTTGGTTTTTGAGGGTTGTTTTTTCTTTTTGGTTTTTCTTTTTTTGGGTTTTGGCATTTGTTTGTTTGATTGGTTGGTTTTTTTGGTTTTAGGATTGGCTAGACAAAACAAAGAAAATTTGATGTTGCTATTTCAAAGATTTCTACCAGTTTTCTTGGTTTACTAAGAGGAGAAAAAATGTGTTTTTTTGTTGTTGTTGTTTGTTTGTTTGCTTGTTTGCCATACATTTTCAGTGCAAATCAAGTAAAGAAGTAAGGGGAAAAATTTTCTCTGCAAGATTAAGATTAATGAAGCATATTTTTCATTAAAATGAGATATTACCTGAAGGTTATTTATTGGTATTCTATTTTTATTAGGAATAACTTTAAGTTTTAAAGGGGGGCAAAATTTGAATCCACTAGTGTGTTTCTTTAATAATCTGTCTCACTTTAAGATCTTATATTTAAATACCCACTATTGCATAATTTCACTTCAGAACTTTTACCCCTTATTGATAACTTCTGATAATTTGCATTTTTTTCTGTATTTGATGTTAGCAAACTATCTGGGCATACTTATGTTTAACATTATCTGGGTACCAGGATTTCAGAAAAAAAGATGCAAAAACATGAGACATCTTCTATAATAGCTATTTATTTTGAGGTTAACAAAGTATAAGAAAATATTTTCTGCAGTTCTTACTCTTTGGAGTAAGATCTAAAAATCCAAAATCTAAAATCACTCCAATGTAAAAATTCAATGGTTCATCTGGAGATTAAATTGATATGTCCTGCAACATAAGAATAACCTACAACAAGACAAGAAACAACAAATGTTGGTGAGGTTGTGGAGAAAGGGGAGCCCTCTTGCACTGTTGGTGGGAATGCAAACTGGTGCATCCACTGTGGAAAACAGTATGGAGGTTCCTCAAAAAGTTAAAATAGAACTATCCTAAAATCCAGTAATTGTACTACTGGGTATTTAACCAAAGAATACAAAAATACTAATTCAAAGAGATACAGGCATCCTAACATTTATAGCAGCATTACCTACAATACCCAAGATATGGAGGTAGCTCAAGTGTCCATCAATTGATAAATGAATATAGAAGATGTGGTATATATAAATGATGGAATATTACTCAGGCATAAAAAAGAATGAAATCTTGCCATTCATAATACCTGGATGGAACTAGAGAGTGTAATCCTAAGTGAAATAAGTCAATCAAGGAAAGACAAATACCATATGATCTCCTTGTGTGGAATTTAAGAAAAAAAAATGAGCAAAGGGAAAAAAGAGAAAGCGACAAATTAAGAAATTAAGAAGCAGACACTTAACTGTAGAGAACAAACTGATGATTACCAGATGGGATGTGGGTGGGTGGGGGGAAATGTATTAAATAGGTAATGGGAATTAAAGAGTACACATGTGATGAGCAGTGGGTGACGTATAGAATTGTTGAATCATTATATTGTCCACTTGAAACTAATGTAACTGCATGTTAACTAACTGGCATTAAAATAAGAACTTAAAAGAAAATAGTATTCAGAAAATACATACCACTACCTGTTATGTTTTGATTATTAAGGATTCCTAATAAAGGATAATAAGATGTCCTAGAAGTTAAAGGGTGCCAGGGTGCCAACATGATTCTATTATTTGCAGCCATGATTTTTCTGACAGCAGAGATTCTAGAAAATAACTTATTTTTTGCATTTAATATGGCCTTAGCATAGTACTTTGCACATGGAAAATTCTCTACAAATATTAGTTGAAAGGATACTTCTGGTATTGCATCAGTTTTCTATTGCTTCACAATAAATTACTATGAATTTAGCAACTTAAAAAAAAAAACGCACATTATTATCTCACAATTTCTGTAGATGAAGAATCTGGGTACAGCTTGGATGGGTCCTCTCCTCAGCATCTCAGATAGCTATAATCAATGTGCCTGCCAAGCTCTGGTCTCATCTGGAGACTCGCCTTGGGAAGAATCTACTTGCAAGCTAATTTAAGTTGTTAACAGAATTCATTTCCTTGCAGCTGTATGACTCAAGGTCTCATTTTTTCTCTGTTGGTTAAAGGATGTTTTCAAGTCCTCGAAGCCTTCCACAGTTTCTTCGCCATCTAGGCCTCTCTCACATTGCTGTTTACTTCATCAAGCCCACAAGGAGAATCATTCACTTCAGAGAAAGCCCAGTCTCTGTTGTAGGGCTTTTGTAGGATTAGATCAGGTCTGACTAAAATAATCTCTCTTTTGATTAATACAAAATCAACTGATTGAGGACTTTAATTATATCTGCAAAATCCCTTAACTTTGCCATATTCTATTGTGTAGTACCAAGTCACAGATCCCACGTATACTCAAGGGACATGAACATTAAGGGATAAGACTCATCAGAGTTACCCTAGGATCCATCTGCCACAGAGGTGATATGATTGACAAAAATATCATGAGACTTTCAATTAGACAAACTTACCCTTCCTGTCCCTATCTGTATGATTTAGGATATTTAACCTCTTTAAACCCTCAATCTCTTCACCTTTAAAAAGAAAGTGATAACACCTGTTTTGTATTATTATCAATATGAACAAAAAATTATGACTATGCAGGAATTCATAAAGTGGTTGGTAACAATATTTTTTATAGTTTATCTACGGTGTGAGGTACCAGAAAAAGCTAGACCTGACTTTGTCTTGAGTAAAGTCATTGGATTTGTCAGACCTAAACTAAACCAAAAGTATCTGTCACTAATAGGTTCCAAATTCTTGCTCTTCTCTCTCGTTTCAGTTGAACATAGTAGGTCCTTTGCACAAGTAAAGATGAACTATGGTTTTTAAGAACATACCATTGGTAAGGCTTTGTGCTAAATAATGAGATAGATAGAGACAGAGACCAAGATAGAGAGATATATTCGGATGAATATATAGGTTATATTCATATATATGAGGAGAGGAAAATATTATTATTCTTATTTTTTAAAGACTTCATTTATTTGAGAGAGATACAAAGACAGAGAGAACATGAGCCAGGGGAGGAGCAGAGGGAGAAGAAGAAACAGACTCCCCGCTCAGAAAACCTGAGATCATGACCTGACCTGGAAGTCAAGATGCTGAATTGACTGAGCTACCCAAGCACCCCTATTATTCCTATTTTACATGAGGAAACAAACCTAGTGCTCTTACTGAAAAAAATACCTGTTGACCTAGGTAGTAGCCAAGGACAAAATAATAGAAGTCAAAAAATCTACATTTAAATGATAACTATCCAGTTGAACAAATTATTTAATTCTTCTGTGCTAATGATAATAATACCTACCTGCATGGGTTGTTACAAATATTAATTGAAATGACATGTGGGGCACCTGAGTGGCTCAGTGGTTGAGCATCTGCCTTCGGCTCAGTCATGATCCCAGGGTCCTGGGATCGAGTCCTGCATCAGGCTCCACACAGGGAGCTTGCGTCTTCTGCTTATGTCTCTACTTCTCTCTGTGTGTCTCTCATGAATAAATAATTAAAATCTTTTTTTTTAAATGACATGTAAAATATTTTGCACGTAAGCCTAAGACACAATATTTTTTTAACATAAGTTTTGGAATTGGGGTTCAATTTCAGGCTCTGGCCACTAATCATTATCCTTCCCAATGCCATTGTAGAAGTTGCTAATTCCCCTTGAAACTAAAATACACTCAGGAGAGTACCTAGCCCAAAGTTTTGAGTTGCACCTGCAGCTCTCAAATAAGCTGTAATTGCACAGATGCCCAGGGTTGAGCCCACTCCTTCCCAAGAACAGTTAGAGATTTCAGAGTTCCAACATAGAACAGATGGAGTTCACAAGAACCTATAACCTGGAAAATCTCATTCATACCCACACAATGAAATAGGGAATTGTAATCAGCCTAAAGGGCTTTTTGTTTCACCAAATGTTACAGAGAAACAAGAACTCTTCAGTGGCCTTCAGGGAACGACATTGAACCTGGAGTTCTCCCTCCGCATGTGATCATATAGTATTTTCTAATACTTCAATAATTCTCACTGTTTTCACCTGCAATCTCTCTCTTTCTCCTTATCAGTTAATATATTTCCAAATGAAGAAGTGTCCCATAAAGAAAAACAAGATTTAATAAAAAAGTGGTAGTATTACCTCAATACTCACCCTATCTCAGTATGACCAGTCTTTATGGGAAAGGGAAAAAATAACAACTTCATTTTACTCATCGTCTCTCATTTATGTTAAATATTTCACATCGTCTAGTACATAAATTAAAATGGTGAATTTTATCTCCAGAATTTACCCTAAAGGTACATTTTGATATCTAAAATTCCAGCGTTAAGTACAAATGGAAAATAGTCGAGGACAGGAAGGAGCAGCACGGAGTTACATCCATTGGATTAAATTGGTTTCTGTGTTGGGTATGAAAATAGGTATCTGGTTAGCCAAGTTGAATTATTATCAAAATAATTCAAATTGTTTTGAAGTCAAAATATCCCTACAATAAAGGAAATTAGAAATGAATAGAAATAACTATCCTCCCATCTTCATAAATCTAGGTCAATTTACTTTCTTTATAAAACTTACCATCATAAGAAATGCTCTTACTCCTTAATCTGTTTATTAATTGACTGATCTGTTCTTGATTATTCGCCACAAGAATCAGAATAATCATCTTGCTTGTCTTGTTTACCATTTTATTATTAAAATCTGGAACAGATCCTTGCACATAGAAGCTCAATAAATATTTACAGAGCCTCTTTTTTTGTAAAAGATTTTATTTTTTATTTATTTGAGAGAGAGAGAGCATGAGACAAGGAAGGGACAGAAGGGCAAATGGACTCCCCACTGGAGTGGGCAGCCTGAAGCAGGGACTCCATGGATCCTGAAAAGGAAGCTGCAAAAAAATACATATGTAGAGAGTTGTGGCCATTTGTATTTCAGTTACATTTTCTGTAAGTTAAAAAAAAAGATAATTTTATTCTCATCTGAAGATTGTTAGGGAAGAACTTGAATTTACTTGTCTTCTTTCTAACAATTGTAAATCACCAAGAAATCATCAGATTTTGGCTTTGGAAGAAACCTTGGAAATCATCCAGGCTACTTCCTTGTCTTCTAAATGTGTAAAGCGAAACCTGGGGAAACTTGGAAACTTGCTCACATTACCTAGGTCATAGCTCTCAGGGAAGGACTAGAAGTCAGGTCTCCTGACACTAAATCAGACTTCTTTCTACTACATTTCCGGCATTCTTAGCAAAATTATTTTTTAACTTCAATCCTGCTGCTCAAATTTGGTTGGGTTTTGTGTGTGTGTATCTGTATGTGTGTTGTGTCTTTTTTTTTTCCTTTTGACAATTCTATGCATATTTCTTTTCACAGTATATCATCTCTAGTGCATTTTTTGCCACACATTTTGGTATTTTATAGTTGGCTTCGGATATTTAAGGCAGATGCATTGTGTGATGCTTTGTCAGTTTTTCAATAAAGGAAAAGACAGCAGCTGAGGTATATACCTGTTCTATTAAAAACAGGGCAGCAGGACTATCAAGTTTTAAACTACTTTTGATGGCTTGTATTAGGAAGCCTTGTCAGAACAAAGAGAACTCAAATTCTGATTGATTAGTGTTGTCTGGTACATCATAGTCGGCTGCCTTAGACCAAGGGTCTTGTGTTAATGCTATTTGCGTGTTACTGAAGTCTGTCAAAATGTGATCACACAATTGCTGTTCTGCTGCCGCCATCACAAAAAAATAATGCGATGAATTTTATAAGAGGTTCTCAGGGCACAAAAATTTTTCAATAAAGAAAAAAATGTGACACAGCATGCAATATTTCAAGAATATTGTTTTGTTTGCCTACTTCCCTTTTTAGATATTGTCTTCTAATATGTTTCTACTTTACCTGTTTATCACTGCCTCTGCCTCAGCATCTACTGTGTGAGGGATGTTGAGGTTTAGGAAATGCGTTTTATTGTTTAGGTTATCATTTGGTTTCTGGAAAGTATCTGATAATGTGGAGAATGAAACACTGCACAAACTGTGTCCTGGGTTTTTTTCCATTTCTAAACTTCAACATTTTGTTTCAGTTTTTAAAAGCTATGAAAACTCAAATAAAACAAAATCCTATTTGAGACCCAGTATTCGAGATGCAGTTCAGACTCTCCAATCCCAATCATTCCTTTATAAATTGTTTACACTTTTTGTTTAATTATTTCTTGTTTCCTTTATTTTAGTTCTCATGTTGAGTTTATAATACAGCAAATATCAAAGGGAGTAAAAAGAACTAATCGTTACTTAGAGAATATTACTTACCAGGGTATTTTATGTACTGGTTCTGGTCCTAACTCGTCAAATCAATTCTATCAATGATGAAGACTTTCATGTGTTCAGTCGGGATCAATTAGGCCTTAGTACAGATTCATCCCATCTTTCCAAAGTATTTAATATTAATCAGATTGCGTGCAAATTTAGATAGCTACCTTGGCTAGCGTTTTTACTAATTTTTTTTTACAAATATACTTGCTTCAGGGGGAAAACTCATCTGCCAGTCATAATTAAGCTCTCTAACTTAAAATATACAATTATAACCATGGAACGTATTTGTCTATTATGTTAACACCAAGGTGGAATTAAAGCTCTTGAAGACATTGTTCTATAATACATGTTGTTTAACCTGGTTCTGCCCACTTTCAGTACAAAAGTTCCATTCTTGTAGTTAGAGAAATTCTACCTCAAGGATTTTTTAACTTATCACTGTATAAAAATGATACATGGATTTCTTGAAACTGAAGGGATTATGACCTTGTAATGAGAAAAATCTACAGTTATAAATAATATGCCGCTGTGTTTGGGAGGGTGGGTATTTAGAAAATTCCCAATTCCATTTTCAGTTTCTCAGGAAAGAAAAGTGATGATTCTTAAACTGGTGTTAAGATCATTACCACTATCATGACCTAGTATAGATTTCTCTCTGAAAGTTTCAAGGCATCACTTCCTGTTACAAACAGGTTATAGTTTGTCTCAGGCTGTTTGCAGTAGGATGTCCATTTCTTATTTTAGGAAATTTGTTGCTATTTGTAAACCTATTTGTTGAAAGGATGGAAATCAAGTTCCAGTTCTTAAAAAGTAGATGTACTAGGGGCACCTGAGTGGCTCAGTGTTTGGGCATCTGTGTTTGGCTCAGGGCATGATACTGGGGTCCTGGGATTGAGTCCCACATTGGGCTCCTCATGGGGAGCTTGCTTCTCCCTCTGCCTCTGTCTCTGCCTCTCTCTGTGTCTCTCATAAATACATAAATAAAAATCTTTAAAAAAAAATAGATGTACTAGAGTGACTCCCTGAAAATGGAGAGAGCATGTCATTCCTTCTGTACCTTTAGGCATGAATATTTACTAGCAGTGGGCAGGAATGAGAAGGGGAGGGCAAGGCTGGCATGACTGTGCTACTGCCAAAAGCAATCAGGGTGTTCACTGCCTTCCTTGAATGGTAGCCAAGTGAAACCTGCCCAATATACTGGAATGAATGGCAGCAGTATTGGCATCTGTGTAGATTCTGGGGTATAGCATATAAAGGGTGGCAGAGCAGATGAAGATGATGTCTACATGTGTTGCTAAAAATTGCAGAAGACCCACCGCAGGTTGCAATCTAACTGAAACTTTTTTTTTTTTTTTTGAGAGACAGAGTAAGAGCAGGGGGAGGGGCAGAGGGAGAGGGAGAAGCAGACTCCCCACTGAGCACAGAGCCTGACATGCGGCTTGATCCCAGGACTCCAAGTTCACAACCTGAGCCAAAGGTAGCCACTTAAATGACTGAGCCACCCAGGCGCCCCCTGACTGGAAAGTTCTTTAGGGGAACAGAGTGCCATCCTTCACCTTCAAATCATCCTCATGCTGGCTTCACCTCACTTCGAGCAGATGATGAAAGCTCATCTGTGGCAACATGTGGAAATCATGACAAAACGTATCAGAACTCAAACACACACACACACACAAGACAAATCCACCAGGATATGGAAGTGAACTGACCACCTTTTTGAAATACATTAGCCCTTCAGGTTTCATGAATAATCAGGCAAGAAGAGTGTCCTGCAAGAATAGTCCCAAATTCCAGAGACTTGAACAGAATTTAAGTTAAGTTTTCCTGTCCCTGAGTGAACACTTGATCAGGCCTCCAAACCTACCTCCTGACTCTTGAAACTAAGAGCTCTCCATTCACTTTTAGCTTAACCTCATTTCGTACAATTAAAATGTACATTATATGAAATAAAACTCTGAATTACATTTCAAGTCTAAGTTTCTCTCCTTCCCTAACTTGCACATGACGCTAGTGGGAAGATTTTATATGACTAGTACTGTCATGAGGGTGGTAGTACATTCCAGACCCAGTGGGAATTGAAGCTAACTCTTTTTTTCATGGACTAGTGTTACGGTTCTCTGGACTCTCATTACTCGAGGTGTCTTACGCCTTTGGACAGTGTCAAGGGCAGTTTTCCTTTTTGCATATGACTCAGATCTAGTAAAGAAGAAACATGTAGCCTTGACCCTTTTTTGTTGGGAGTAAGACTGTAGTTACTTTCCTGATGCAGCAGCCCATTCTGTAGCTCCAGGGCATTTCAGCCAGCCTCTTGCCTCTTAACTTTTTGAGAGGAGAATGCAAATAGGGAAGGCATTCAGACAGTTATCTAATATGGGTCCACTATGCTCCCAAAGTAAAGGCACCATAAATCAAGATCCTCACACTGGGCTTCAAATGAGGTAAAGCACAATCTCCCCTGCCCCTCATTAAACAAGGACAAACTTCTCCCAAGAAATCTTCCCTCTAGTTCCCAAGCTCAACCTTTGAGGTTGAAGTAGATATTGAGCCAAGGATTGCAAAGCTGAGTTTGGGTGTCATTATTTATGTGTCTAGCGTAAGCATGTGGTGCCTCACTTTGGAATACCAGACTACTTGTCACAATATTCTTCATTTCCTTGAGACCATTTGGGAATTCTGGTACATAGACAAATAACTGAATATAATAACACACCTTAAGTTAGTAGGAGTAATCATAACAGTTCCTTACTTCCAGTATATTATCCAAAATGGTAGCTGCCAGCTTCCTTAGTTGAAAGAAATGGCTAGGTATTGTCCCACTCTTTAATTTCAGCTTTCTTATTCTGTTCGTGTTGATCACAAGCCATGTTCTTTCTTCCCTAGTCAGCATTCTCATTGTCATCACAGTTTTGTCTACTGTTTGAATTCCTTTGGCAGAGAGAATCACGGCTTCCCCGAGGTAAGTTATAAGCTGAATTATGTCCCTCAAAACCTCATATGTTGAAGGACTAACCTCCAGAACCTCAGAATGTGACCGTATTTGGAGATAAAACTGTTAAAGAGGTAATTAAAGTTAAATGAGGTCATTGGGTGGGCCTTAATCCATTGTAACTGGGGTCGTTCTATGAATAGCAAATTAAGACACAGACAGGCACAGCGGAAAGACCATGTGAACACACAGTGAGGAAATGGGCATCTAGAAGCCAATGAGAGAGGCCTCAGAATAAATCAACCCAGCTGACTTCTTGATCTTGGACTTCCAGCCTCCAAAACTCTGCGACAATAAATCTCTGTTGTGGCAGCTCTAGCAAACTGAGACAAGGTCCATGCAGAAAACACGTCTGCATTGGCCAGAATCGGGGACATGATGATATTTCTTTCGCAAGCCCATTAAAATAGTCTTTTCTCCTGGTCTTCACATGATAGCAACTCAGGAAGGGCTTTTATTTAATCATTTCAAACTCGTTATCTTATAACTCTGACAGTCTACACAGCACAGCAGTGAGCCATTATACATATCAGTATTTTCCTTCAAAGAAAAGGGAAGACATTTTATTATGAATAAGGAATATTTTTGAAAAGACACAATAAATTTAACATCTATTAAAATATCTATCAAATTTAAAATATTTATGTAAAAATCTGCTTAAGCTAGAAATGTGGGAGAAGGAAAAGAAGGCTTAACATTTACATTGCTGCTTAAATTGTGTGTCATATGTGAACAATGAGTTAAGTAAAGAACTGTTTTGTCTACATATTTGATTGAGATGAACTTTTAATTGTCATTTAAAAATATCGGTTTATGTGGCTCAGCTTTATTTTCAACAAGTAAAACTGTCGTGTAAATCACAATTTTTGCCACTCTTTTGATAATAGTAAAGATAAATCATAGATAATTTATATCAACAAGCAGCTCCCTATCCGAAAGAAGTATTTCAATCCCTCATATGTTCAAAGATGATATATCCAGCAAAGTCATAAGTTTAGGTCTTGAATTAACATTAACCAAAATAAACCAATTATTTTATGAGTCAAGAAGTCTTTTTAAATTTTCTCCCTAAGAATAAAGGCAGTTATTCCTTTAAAATGGTTTATAAATTTAGAAAAAGACCTAGCTCTCACATATAAGATCTATTCATTCCATGAATAATAATAATGAAGTTAAAGAGCAAGAAACTAATTATTACCTAATCAATTCTCTCATATACATTTCTGTATCTTCTCTGTGGTAAAGGCATTTCATTTTTCTAATGGCATACATATTATTAGAATTCAAAGAAATCATTTCATGTTCATTTCCAAAGACAAGTCTTCTCTTTTGGAGTTAGTGATTTTTATCATAATTGATCCTCCTTGAAATCAATTGCTTTGTTAAGGTAACATTTGTTTAAGTAAGGTCAGACCTTTTAAAGATCCATGCATATTCATTTGATATAAAGGTGGTTTTCTTTTCCAAAATGTAATGATTTCTAAGTAGCTAACAGACATTTTATAGTTGTTGAAATAAAATATATTCACGTAGGCACTTTAACAATAAATAGAAGCATGAGAACTACAGAAATCTCCTGGATGGCAGAAAAGCAATAAATTATATTAAGCTGAAATACAGTATTGTAACAAAACTTGAGAGGTTATAAAGTAGATAAACAAACTTGTTTTATATGTACATCAGGACATATGCTACTGAACGGAACTTATGATTGGTCATGATTTAATATAATTTCTAGTGATGAAATTATGCATGTTAGAAATATGCATACCTTGAGAAAACCTATCAATATGGTATAAAAACCAGCCAATTTTAAGTCCTATATAAATTGAAATTAAGGCTTTTTTTAATTTTCAAATCCCAGGGCTTAGTTATACTACACTATCAACAAAGTACTTCCCAGGCAATCATTTCTGTAACATGTACTCCATTACGCAGTGACTAGACTTCAGTCCTGTCTCCATGTCCACCTTCTTTGTCACTTTTATTTTAGATATGTTGAGTATTCAAGTGTTTTCTATGGTATTTTAATATCAAGAAAGTTTTAAAATTTTAATCTGGCAAATTTGTCAGTCTTTTCCTTATGATATAATTTTCAGCTAGAATGCTCAGAAATCTTTTTTTTTTATTTGAGAGCAACTAATTAGTATTTTCTACATTTTTAAATTCATTTGTTGTTTGTGCATGTTAGTTTCAACACTTTAATTCATCTGGGATTTGGGTGTTTGGGATATAACAGTGGTCAAAGTTGATTATTATTTTTTTAAATTTAAATTTAATTAGCCAACATATAGATCATTAGTTTTAGATGTAGAGTTCAGTAATTCACAAGTTGCATATAACAACCCAGTGCTCATCACATCACATGCCCTCTTTAATGTTGATTAATTTTTAAAAGATTTACTTGTTTATTTGAGGAAGAGAGAGGGTGCGTGGGGTGGAGGAAGGGGCAGAGGGAGAAGCAGTGAGAATTTTGAGCAGACTCTGTGCTGAGTAGGAATCCCATTGTAGGGCTCGATGTCATGACCTTGAGATCACGACTTGAGCTGAAACAGGAGTTGGATACTCAACTGACTGTGCCAGTCAGGTGACCCTTGATTATTTATTTTTAAGACCATTTTTCTATGTACTTGCAGAAACTTTTACTTTTTTCCAGTGGTGTGTAAGTCTCTTATACACTAAGAATATAATAAATATAATATATGTATATATTGTATTCTGTTTTATGGCAGTTTGGTCTTTTGTATTGGCTTCTAATCCTTGCTCAGTTTTATGCTATTTTCATAATTGCATTGTTTTTGTTTTTATAACACGTCTTTATACTTGGTTAAGGCAAATCTATCCTGTAACATTTAAAAACATCTTAATATTCTGACTTTATTATTTGTTTTGGTAATTTTGAGAATAGAGTTGAAGAGGGAAAAAATGGCATTTCATTGGCTTTATAGTAAACCAATACTTTTGGGGTTAACTGGTCTTTTAAAATAAATTTTATATTTTATTTAAGGATATGGCATATGTTTTACTTATTACAACTTTCCTTACATTTCTCAATAAAGTTGTGTGAAAAACTCCAAATAAGTATCATGTATTTCTTTTTAGAGTGATTTCTAAGTGTTTATGGTTTATTGTTGGTAGTGCTTGGTATTGTTTTTACATTTTAACTTCCGAGTATAGCTGGCACAATAAAAATGCATTTAGGGGCACCTTCATGGCTCAGTTGAGTGTCTGACTCTTGGTTTCGGCTCAGATCATGATCTCAGGGTCGTGAGCTTGAGCCCCTTGTCCAGCTCTGTGCTCAGCAGGGAGTCAGCTTGAGAATCTCCCTTTCCCCGCCGCTGCTGCTCATACTCTCTCTCTAAAATAAATAAATCTTTAAAAATTGCACTTAGATTATGCATATCTATCTTAAATATAATCAATATATTAAATGTTCTCATTGTTTACAGGAATTTTTGGTTGCTTCTCTTTATTTTTTAATATTTAATTGTGTCAGAGACTACTTTTGTCCTACCCAATGGTCCTCTGCATCTCCCTTACTAAGAGATCCCTGCTTTTATTTGATGTATTGATACAAATTTTAAAACCATCTCTCAATCTCACTTGGACAGTAGAGATGATCATGGGGTGTAGTTTGTGTAAATGAAAATTCTTAAATGGACTTTCTGGAAAAAATATTTAAATAGCAGGAAGACTCACCAAGCCATGATTTATTTTTTCTTTACCTTTATCCTGATCTCTCTTGCCAAGGTAGATAATGATGACTAGCTCTGGCAGCTATCTTAAAAACATGAAGAATAATCATGCTCTAGAGAAGATAGAACAAAAACTAGGAGAAGCCTTATTCTCCAATGATATCAAGAAAGTCACACCACTACTGAACTTCCTATAACCAGAAGTCTTTCACGTACAGAAATAACAACAACAACAACAATAATAATAATAATAATAATAATAAATTCTCATTTTGTGTAAGCCACTCTTTTTCAGGGCTCTCAATTGAGATGCAGTTTCTAACAAATATAATGATGTATCATTTGTAAATAATTTTTGACCATTTATTGTGTACAATCCTATTACATTGGCATGATGTTACAGACTATGTTAAATAAAAATGGTGACCGTGTCTTGGATCTGGAACTTGGTTCAAATATATTTGAGTCCTGACAAGTCTATTTGAGTCCTGCCTGCCTATATACTGATCCCAAATATTTAACATATTCTGGCTCATATTCTGGTGGACATCCTTAGAATTAACAAGGCCCTGCATTTGTTGCCATACTCAAATTCTAAGCTTGGGCTCTACCTTGCAGAGGTCACAATTCATTCATACCCAAAGTGATTGAAGTGATCTCACCTTAACCCTTCTCCCATTTGTAACTGTGGCGAGTGTGAAGGAAAGTAACACAGGGGATCATGATGCAGAACGAAGTGTTGCTTATAATAGCCAGATCAGTGGTTTGGAAGCTACATTGAATTCTACATCATTTGAAGTTTAAAAATAAAGTTGCTGAAAGAAAATTAAAACCTGTGGCATAAAATGTGAAAAGTTGTATCAAGTGAGTGAGATAAAAGCTAGCATTTAGCCTTTGATGAAAAGGCTTCAGGAAATTATATGTGGTCATGAAAATATTATGTTTCAAAAAGACCCTTTCAAAAGAAATAGTGCAAAACTATCTTTTGAGGCACTTTTGTGATTATGAAAGAGGATTATGTCCTACAGAACAATGTACCTAGCATAGCTGAAATGGGAAAATTATTTTTACATGCAAGTGCTTCTCTGATTATCAATAAATGCAAAACAGGAAAGAAAAACCTCAATCAGATAATAACCCCATTATGAGTGATAGTCTGATAAATGAATTTCAATATCTGATGTACTGAAACTCAGTCAACTACCATAAAACAAATATAAAAATAATTTTATTAAAAAGTAACGAAAATGATAAAATGTATAAGAACTAACAGAAATAAGGTATGAAGCCAGACTTTGTTTAGGGAAGTCATGATTAAGGGCTTTACATAATAAAAACATATACTGGCTCATTACATGTATAGAAATGTGATGCATGGAGTGTTCACCTGAGGCAGTTAGGAACTGGCTATATCAAAGACTGGCTTATTTTCATATCCTCTGAATACTCTTTCCCTGTCCCACATAAGGACATCAGAGAGAAAGAACACTGTAATCTCCAATATTAAAAGAATTCTATGCCTGGTGTCAGAGAGAAAGGCCAGCAATTAATTGTACATGAATTTAGAAAGCTGATTTCCCTCTTAGTGAGGGAAGAATTCAAGTAGGATGACAATTATGAGAAGGGCTGTGATAAGAAGTCAGTGAGAGCCCACGTACTGCTGTCTTCTGCTCGTGTCTCCACCATCCCATCCTCCAACTCCTGCTAGGGAAGGAGGGCAAAAAAGAGACATGTACAATGTGAGCCCAGAAAAGCTGTCTGCTGAGTACAGTACAGATGACAGGAGTGGAGTTTGGTGACTTCGGAGATTTAATCCTTCACCTTGGTGTCTCTCTGTGCTTTGGCCTTGTCTACAGGCTAGTTCTACGTATGGTTGAAGATAACTACGTTTCTAGCCATCTTCAAATGCCCACTCAAAACGATGTTCGCAGAAAGTGTGTCTCTTTGGTAGAAATCCTCAGTCTACTTCCTCTCATAACTCAATAGTCAAAGTGTTTGCTTATGTCTGAAGCTAAACAATTATCCTGAAGAATGAAACCATCCAGGCAGCCTTCAACCAATGTGGCAAATGATACACTGGGCCATGTCCCAGGCAGGGATATCAGTGGTTTTTGTAGGTTTTTTTTTTTTTTTTTTTTTTAACCAGATGCTAGTAAATAACAGAATTACATTAATATTATCTACTCTAATCAGTGCCTACCACAAAATCTTGTAATGGTGATTTGTCTTCCCATACTGCCTGTCCACTGGGAGATAATGTATAACTCTAAGACAGAAGTGCCTTGGCCCTTTCACAACTATGCCTCACACTAAAGTAATAAATTGGCTTTCTGACTTCATTTTTAAAGATAAAAGGAAGATAGTATTCTAGCCCCAAATTCCTGAAGCCAGTCCTACCAAACATTTTCTCTAAGGAAATGTTCCAGGAGACTAGAAAGTGAGAATAAGAGAATGCATTGATTAGGTGGGCCAGTATCCAGTGCTTTCCAAAACAGAGCTCTAAAAAGGGTAAAGTAGAGGTCACGGGTAAAGCAAAAGTGAAGGATTCCTTCTAGCTCTAATTTTAGGTGAAAATATTGGGATACTGCCATGTTCTGGTCAGTTCCATGCTACAAGAACTTGAGGGTTTGATGAGGTTCTTAGAAATCTATTGATTCTATACTTTATAAGTGTAGGAATATATATTCAGATACCTGCATGCCATTGAATCTTAAGAAGCTATTAATTTTTACACATACCATTATTTCAGGTATCATTAAGAAACAAAATTACCAATTAAATCTGGACATCATTATTAAGAACATAAAGGGTCTAAGATTTTAATCTATTTTAAGACCTATTTTAAGGCAAAAGACCTAACAAGTGAGCTTTCCACCGTCTCACAAATGCGGGTAGAAGATACGCAAAACTCTTAAGTAGAGATAAAGGACAGCTTATTTATTATTCACGGTTATAGCAATAGCCAGGGTATCAGCATTCTTGTGCCAATTCCCTGATTGCCAGTTAACATAGAGTAACATAAAGGGGAGAGTAGGACACCTATTCATGTAGTGGCCTGCATTACAATAGAGGAACTCTGTGTTAATGGAACCTGAATCTCTTATAATAGGTGGTCAGATACTTGACAACCATATCAAATGGGTAATTTTAAATCTCATTACCAAAAATATACATTACTTATAACTGATAATAATTCCCAGTTCAAGAGGTTATTTTGAGCACTGAAAAAGATAAAATGTATACATGTATGTGCAGGGTAACTGGCACATAACAGAGTTTAAGAAATGTTAATTTTCTTTTTTTCCTTTCATATTTTCCCTCTGTGAAATAGACACTCCCCAAATGCCACACCCTACCTCCCTAATTCTATACCCTTTAGCTGCTTAAAACTTGACTTTCTTTAAACAAGAAAAGATACTGCATTCCAAAATTACAGGTATTGTTATTAAGTTAAATACTTGCCTTACATAAAGTGACAAAAGAACAGCTAAAAAGATGAGCTTGAGGACACAAGTACATCAGTAAGTGAAAGTAAGATGGATGAATAGGGAGTAAACACTCCGAAAGTGTAACTAAAGTCAGAAAAGACAAATGTAGGTGCTTTTTTTTTCAACTTAGCATTTGTATGAATCCAAACTAATGACAACCACATAACTCTACCCAGGAAATACATTTTCTTCCATATGACCTCTTCTATAAAGTAGGAAAATTTTAGCCAAAATTCAGCCAGGAGCAATTAGGAAATCCCTGACTTAGACCAAATAAACTAATTCAATCAGCTAGCCAAATGGTCTGTTAACAAGTATAATGAAATTGTAAATGAATGAAGGATTGAATAAATGAATAAACAAATAGACAATTAAGTACAGTTCTGTACTTTCACCTATACATTTTTTGTCTCAATTTGGAAGATACGGGTGTCTGAATCTTGGAAGTCCTTTCAGTATTTCTATTTTCTACATTTTATCAAGTCTGATATATTTGAAATAATTGTATAACATTTCAAAGTAAATATGACTTATGCATGGTTCAATTTCTAGATTTTATAATTAACTATTCTATAATTTCTTTGAATATTCACCTAAAATGGGTTATATTTTGAATGCAATATTGACACATTTCCAAGTTATGAGCTTATTAAACCAAGAGCATTAGGTTGGTCTTTTTTGTTTGTCCTGCTCTATCATTTACATTTGTGCAAACCCAAAATACCATTGCTTAAGTTACATTTTTTTACAATGTCTTTTAAAAGGAAATATCTAAAAAATAAAGGGAAATATCTCTAATAAGCTTAAAGTATTACTAAGAATTATTTCTATCTTTTTCTAATGTCCTCCAGTATTATTCATAGATAGTAACCACTTACAAAGGGTGACAGCTGCATTTAGAACCTCCATGATACATTTACAGAAATATGCCACAATAACATTTACTTACACATATATAAGATTATATACACATTGGGGAAAGCTTTTAAGTAACTATTAGCCTAATATTTAGTATAGCCTTATACTTTATAGCAGTGCTTTACAAAATTTTCATGGAAGCCACTAATGCTCATAAAAATTATCATTCATGACTGTAGAAACTTCCAATAGTAAGATTATCTATTCTGAATATAAATGGTGTCCTCAGTTTCCATATGTCATCTGTAGTGTTTGGTTGTAGATACAGCCTTACTAGAAATCAAGAAAATGATGCCTCCATACCAGCTTCTTCCTAGACATGTCTCTGGAGACAAGGGAAACAAAAGCAAAAATCAACTATTGGGACTTCATCAAGTTAGAAAATTTCTGCTCAGTGAAGAAAACAATCAACAAAACTAAAATGCAGACTATGGAATAGAAGAATATATTTGCTAATGACACATCTGATAAAGGGTTAGTATTCAAAGATTTTATTATTCATGAGAGACACACAGAGAGAGACAGAGACATAGGCAGAGGGAGAAGCAGACTCCCTGCAGGGAGCCCAATGCACGGAGCTCTGTCCCAGGACCCTGGGATCATGACCTGAGTCAAAGACAGACATTCAGCCACTGAGCCACCGAGTTGCCTCAAGTGTTAGTATTCAAAATGTATAAAGAACTTATCAAACTCAATGCTCAAAATACAAATAATCCACTTAAGAAATGATCAGGAGACATGAATAGACATTTTTCCAAAGAAGACATCCAGATGGCCAACAGACACATGAAAAAATGCTCAGCATCACTCATCATCAGGGAAATACAAATCAAAACCACAATGAGATGCCACTTCACACCTGTCAGGATGGCTAAAATTAACAACACAGTAAACAACAGATATTGATAAGGAAGAGGAGAAAGGGGAACCCTCTTACACTGTTGTTGGAAAAGCAAACTGGTATAGCCATTCTAGAAAAGGATGGATAGTCCTCAAATAGTTAAAAATAGAACTACCCTGCAAGCCAGCAATTAAACTACTAGATATTTGCACATAGGTTACAAAAATACCAATTTGAAGGGGTACAAGCACCCCCAATGTTTATAGTATTATCAACAATAGCCAAACTATGGAAAGAGCACAAATGTTTATTGGCTGATGAATGGATAAAGAAGTGGTATAGATACACAAGGGAATATTACTCAGTCATCAAAATGAATGCAATCTTGCCATTCTCAGTGATGTGGATGGAACTAGAGTATATTGTGCAGCGCCAAATAAATCAACCAGAGAAAGACAAATACCATATGATTTCATTCATATGTGGAATTTAAGAAACAGATGAATATATGGGAAGGGGAAAAACAGAGAGGGAGGCAAACCATAAGGGACTCTTAACTATAGAGAACAGGCTGAGGGTTGCTGGAGGGGAGGTGGGTAGAGAATGGGCTAAATGGGTGGTGGGTATTAAGGAGGGCACTTGTTGTGATTGAACACTGGATATTATATGGAAATGATGAATCACTAAATCCTACTCCTGAAACCAATACCACACTATACGTTCACTAACTACAATTTAATGAAAGTTTGAAAAAGAAAATGATGCCTCCATTCAAGGAATTCCTTGTTTTTCAGTAAGTAAAAGCCTTCTTGTTGATGTATCTCAACATTTTTAATGTTCATAGCACTCAGATCTCTAGTTATTTACTATCTATATTCTCATTTTCTTTCTTGCTAGTCCTGCCAGTCAATTCTTCTTTAAAACAACCATTTCAACATGGATTCTTCTCTATGTCAACATTGTGCAATCCAGAAGGGCAGAGATTCCTGTCAATATGGCAATTAAAGAAAAGACAAAGAGAGAAGAAATACACACACACACACACACACACCACATCCACACAAAGTCACCAACACACAAGAAAATATCAAAGGTAGTCACAAGAAAAATTCAGCCGTGTCACTTACCTCCTTCCCTACTTTTAAAAAGTTCATATTTAGCTGCCTCCCTTCAACTAACTAAATACCCAGTGGAATAAAATGATCTGTAGGCAGAGTTTTTATCAGATGGAGAAGGATGAATTGACAGTTTCTAAATCAAAAGGTGAGAGAAGACAATATGTACATGCTGGCCTACGGCAATAGTGAGAAACTCGTAGGCAACCTTATGTAGACATCCTAATGAAAATGTGCTTAAGGTTTCCCAAATGAAATCCAGACTAGCCTGACAAATCCCTGCTGTGAAAGCCACAGCCCGCACAGTCTACAATTGCTGATCACAATGTCGCTGCCTCATCTGTCTTGTCAGAAAGACAGCACTTCATTGAACAGAAGCTTATTGAGTGCTACACTTGAACACAAAGACAAGTGATGCCTTTACATCCAGTTCCTTCAGGAAGACATGGTGTTAAATATCTGGCCTCATGTTTTAAAAATGTCAGGAGGGTAATTTCAAATGACAGTCTCACAAAAAAAAAAAAAAAAAAAAAAAAAAAAAAAAAAAAAAAAAAAAATTAGAAACAGGTAAGGTGGAATTAAGTATTTAATGGCATTTAAGGCTAATTCTTACCCCCATATCTCTATGCGTGCTGTTCTCCCTCGAAATGTGCTTTCTTCTCCTGGCCTGTTCTGCTGAGGCCATTTTGAAGCTCACATCCTCTATGGAGCCTTCCCCACATGTTTTTAGCCATACTGATTTCTCTCATCATTGAACCTGAACCTTTCCCATGTACCATTCACAAGATACATTTTACTATTCAGTCTGTCTCTAGCTATTCCAACTTTGAATTAAATTATAAATTTCTACTAAGAGAAAAGGATACCTTTATAGAATTTTTAAAAAATATGTCTTTTCTTTGAAAACCAGGGATACAGAACTTAAAGAAAAACAAGATCCCTGTCCACAGGAGTTTGCTTTTTTATTTGAAGGAGACTATTGACATGTAATAAAATAAAATATATTCAGATAGTTACAGGTGACATGCAACAGAAATTAAAACATGGTGATGTGATGTGATTGATGAGGTACTAGTGTGTTCTATTGGGAGATTCAGAAAATCCTCTCAAAGGAAGTGATACATGAGCTGAGTGCTAATTTATGAGAAGGAGCTAAGCAGGCATTGATCTAGAAGACTGTACCAGGCAGAAAAAAAGATAAGTCATTAATTGGTGAGTTGAGGTTTTGTCTCCTTCAGAAAGAAAAAAAAAAAAAAACTAAATGTATCATTGCAATTTAGCCCCCATTATATTTCTTGCCTCTCTAGCCCTGACCCTAGCCCAACAGTTTATCTTTTTAATCTCTCCAACTAGGTTTGCTTATCTTTTCCTCACCTCCAGGAGTGGGTAAATAAATAGAGGAGTGGAATTGAGCTAATCTAAAGAAAAATCAGGAAAGGAGAGGTTAACGAGTAAAAATGATGTTAATAAAAATTAATGAAAGAAGTGAGGAAAGGAAATAAACAGATTTGACCAAAAAAGGCAGGCTATTAACATGGAAAAACAAAATGATTTGAAGAAAGCTATATCTGCCTCATTCAACACACACTATTTTCATGGTGACTTGTTTAGCAGACATATAGCAGAATATTTGAGTCATAGTCTCATATGTAGAGCAGAGATTTGGTCAAACTTTTTGCTTTTTCTCAGCAAGAAAAACATGAAATTTTAACAGTAAAGACATTCAATGAGTTAGGAAGCAATTAAAGTTTGATTTAAATACTTATTTTGTGGGGGAGGGGGGTTCCACATTTCTATTCAATTAAGAGAAAAAACAATGGCCTAACTTTTCAATCTCATTTTTTGTTTGGTTTTATTTGTTTACTTATTTATTTTAAATTTTATTTATTTATTCTTGAGAGACAGAGAGAGAGAGGCAGAGACACAGGCAGAGGGAGGAGCAGGCTCCATGCAGGGAGCCTGATGTGGGACTCGATACCGGGTCTCCAGGATCACACCCTGGGCCGAAGGCAGGCACTAAACCACAGAGCCCCCCGGGCTGCCCTGCTTGGTTTTATACAATGAATTATGCAATGAGTTCATAGGGAATAGATTCCCATAGCTCAGGCTCCTTTCCATTGGTGCTTCAAGTGAACCTAGGCACCTTTCTCTTTGGCTTCCTTCTATGTTGATCATTTTCCAGGAAGCTATCCCAGCTCTTACTGTGTGTATGCCCAATACATACATTAACTATCTTGACAAGAATCTTGCCCTTGTTTGTTTACAACAATGCCAACAGTATGCTTACAAAACATGGTAGACTCTTCCATTTTCATCATGGTAACATTTGTGGGGCACTCTTTTTTGAACAGTTGCAGTGTCACCTTGCTTGTAGATTCATGTGTATGTGGCCAAATAGACAACTCTACGTTTGTCTGTTTTTTAAAAGATTTTATTTATTTATTCATGAGCGACAGACTGAGAGAGAGAGAGAGAGAGGCAGAGGAACAAGCAGGCTCCATGCAGGGAGACTGACGTGGGACTCGATCCTGGTCTCCAGGATCACACCCTGGGCTGCAGGCGGGGCTGCCCAATTCTCACATTTTCTAAAAGAACTAAAGTACATATAATGGGTGCTTCTTTTCTTTTCTTTTGTGTTAATCATCCTGGTGAATCACTGGAAAATGGCAGTTCTCAAGGAAAAGAGCACAGGGTTTTTTTTTTTTTTTATTGGTTTTGTTGTTTTTTTAGGCCACTCAGGCCCAATCAAACTTTTAACACATAAAAACAGCACCTATTGTTTCACTCTAATTTTAAGGAGAAGTACATGGAAATGTATCTATAAGAGATGATCCATTTAGGAGAAAATAGGCCAAAGATATCAAAATGAAAACCAGTGCTCTTGTCTGAATAAGAAAATCATAAATCATAAAGGGAGCCACTGCCTATGGCTTGATTGTATCTTGGACTAATTAAGGATTATCATCCACTCAATATTATGTAGAGTCTTTGTAATGCCTCCAGGTGGCTGACAGTCTTACAATACCAAATAATCTCTCTTCATGTGCTGTTACCTCTCTTCTTAATTCATTCAAGAATACTATGTGCACATATATTTTAATCAGCTCAGGAAAAAAATGAATCTATGCTGTGCTAACTCAGTAGGAAAGTGAGGTGTCGGGATCACTGGGTGGCTCAGCAGTTTGGTGCCTGCCTTTGGCCCAGGGCCCAATCCTGGAGTCCTGGGATCGAGTCCCACGTCGGGCTACCAGCATGGAGCCTGCTTCTCCCTCTGCCTGTGTCTCTGCCTCTCTCTCTCTCTCTATGTCTATCATGAATAAATAAATAAAATCTTTAAAAAAAAAAAAAAAGGAAAGTGAGGTGTCATAGTTCCTTCAACTATGAACGTCATTGTTTGTTTTTTCTGATTGATGAGGGTACACACTGCTTTGTATAGCTTCAGATCTGGAAAGCCCTTTCAGCAAATAGTTTAAATTGAACACTTTAATATTTAACCAGGAAGCAAGATTTATAGCACAATAAAATACCAAGTGGTAACATACTGTGTTAATCAAAATTATTATTAAGAGCTAATTGACTAGGTATCTCACATTTCACATCTTCATTAAACACTTTGTAGTACTTGCTCTCTCCTAAGTTTCCCATGTCTCTGAGGTAGGAGAATCAGTTAATAATATTTTCTTTTTATTTCCTATATGCAGAAGGACTATTCAACTTTAAGTTTATTGAGATGATTTAAGGGTTTTTCCAAATAACAAAAAAAGGAAATGAAAATGTCTTTGAGAATTTAAATAAGGATTCGTGTTAAAAACAACACTGTTAAAAAAGGTTAAAATGTACATCTTAAAGAGCTTGTCCACGTTATGTTTTTAGAAATTTTAGGGTGGTTTTTTTTTTTTTTTTTTTTTTTTTAAGTAGTTCCAAGAACCTGTCAAGTATATAGAACTGGACAAGGCACTTTAGGTGAGTGAAGAACAGGAACAAAAGCATAAAATCATGAATTTTATATATATATATATGGTATATATAATATATATATTAATTACACACACACACATACACACAATAGTTACGATTTTTCCCTGTAGATAACTGAGAGTCATTGCAGATAAGCCCTGGAACATGATCAAATTTTATTTTAGGAAAAAAATCTTCTGGCAATAAAGAAGAAAAAGGATATAGAAGGATAAAGCTGCATGCAGGAAAATGTGATAGGAACAACAGTCAAGGAAGGAAATAAGGAATATATGAGATTAGCCAATGAAAATAGTTTAAGACTGGGGAAATACTTACCTGATAAGATCAACAGAGAAAGAAATATAAGGACACTTCCAGTATTCCAGTCATTATTATTAAACAACCATTTATTCATCACAATTTGTGTGCCCATCAATATTCACCCACAACCACCTACTTATTCATCAAGGAATCTTACAACATCAAGTGGATTTTTTATGTGATAAAACTTTTAATATAAGGACATATTCTGATAGGTCATGTTCTCATTTTTGTAAGATAAGATGTGCTGTTATTTAAAAGAGTCTAAGTAAAGTGACTCAGTAGAAGAAATGTGTTGTGTTTTTCACTACCTTGCGTCCATCCTAGGGCAGCTGATGAACAGATGCTCATTCATGCCTCACCCAAGTCTTACCTCTATTTCTGGATGGTTAAAAGATGCCTATCACCAAGCCAAATATCTTCTCTAATGGTTTTCTAGTTCTCCTAAATGATTCAACTAGGCAATCTTTTGCACCCTCTCTCTCAATCCCTCTCTCCCTCTTTTCATTAATAGCTATCTTTAGGGCTACTTACAATGTAATAGTTATAATACATGTAAAAGCACAATAATATGTTAGATGGATTCCAGCCAATGAATTATCTAACCCTTTTTTCTTTCTTTCTTTCTTTCTTTCTTTCTTTCTTTCTTTCTTTCTTTCTTTCTTTCTTTTTTTAGGTTTTATTTATTTATTTGAGAGAGAGTGAATGGGCAGGAAGGAGGGGGGACAGAGGGAGAGGGAGAAGCAGACTCTCCACTGAGCAGGGAACCTGACACAGGGCTCCATTCCAGGACCCTGAGATCATGACCTGAATTTAAGACAAATGCTCAACCGACTGAGCCACCCAGGCACCCCTCTTTCTTCTGTCTTTTTTACCCATTAGAAAATATATGTTCCCCTCTTTTTCTCCCATTCTTCCCATCTTCTCTCCTTCCTGCCTGCCTGGCTGTCTTTCTCTTTGTTTCTTTCTCCTTTCTTCTTTTTCTTTCCCCAAATATGTTTCATTATCTAAAAATATTCTTCATCAGTTCTTTTGAGGAATGTTGCACCCTACAGTCCCCTGCTGCATATCTATAATGTACATAGACCTATTAAAGTCTACTGTTTCCTGAGGTAACAAAATTTATTTCACTTTGTTTAACCCAGCATTTTCCAAACATATGCAACCTGAGAATTATTAGTCTATATGTCAACACCTAACTAAAAATAATTCAAGAAGTGCACTTGGGGACAATTATCAGAGAACTCTAAAGATGATTTGCTTATGAAAATAGCTGAAGAAATAGCAGCATGTTGTTGCTATATGTTCTCTAGGGAGAAAATTGTGTATATGTGTACACTTGCATGCATATGCACGTGTGTATGTGTGTTTGAATAGGCAACTTTCTATTACCTATTTTAATGGGAACAGAAAAACAGATTGATTCATTTTAGTCTATGGTTAAGGTACTGCTTATATACATTTTCATCTATGGTGGCATCCATTATACAGTAAAAATATTATAACTATTTTTGCACCTATTTTATTAACTGTAATAATCATTACACTGCTTTTAGCTGGACAAAAAGAAAAATATATTTACTGTATGTAATCAAATATATTTGTCTACATGTTTCTTTATATAAAAATGCACACTGAAGTTTAGCTGCAAGAAAGTGGCTGAGATAAAAATACTGAAGCCCCTGTAAAGGCTGTAAAGACTGGAAGAAGCTGAGGCTGCAGGCTACTGCTTTGAGCTGTGGAGGTGCTAGTTATATAAATAATGTTGAAAGATTTTTTCCTTTCATACAAATAAAAGGATCAGTGATGCTAGAGGTTCCTGGTACAAGAGCCATAATACAGCAAGGCCATGAGCGATGGATTGATATCATGGACTTTGACCAATTAAAACCATAGCAATGTGCATGGACCAGAAGGATCAAAATATGCTATTTCAAAGGGCATCGGTATAAGCTTGGAATGTAAGGACAGGAGTCATGAAGATCAAGGCTGCTGCCTTCTGACCACCCTGTCTACTGCTGTCCTTTTGAGGCAGCGCAGATCTGAACAGAATTAAGTCTCCTCTACATGACCTTTCTTAAGCAAGAGGGCTAGAGCCGTCGCTCTGACTTGGTTGCCTTAATTTTATCACTTTAGACTAAAGTTGGGCAAATGATTTAGGAAAATTCCTTTGAAACACTAGAGTTTTAGGACAAAATTAAGGTACATTAAACACATTTTATGTACACAAATGGACATTTAACAGATATATCACAATGCAAATTCACATTTTTTCTCAGGTTCACTATTTTCATTTTCTGGTGAAAATGACAATTCTTACAGTCTAGTCTGATCATACCAAGGAAAGCAGGTAAAGATTTAAGGGACAGAGGACAGAACTTTATAGTCATAATAATGTTATCCTTAGATAACATATCCTTAGATATTATATTTCTATGATATGATATAACAAACATTTATTACCTCATAGTTTCTAAGGGTTAGAGGTATAAGAGTAGTTTAGCTTGGTGTTTATGCCATGGCATCTCTCACAAGGCTGTAAACAATGTGACAGCCAGGGCTGCTGTCATCTCAAGGGTCAACTGGGGAGGATCATTTCTGAGTCCACTCATATGGCTTTTAGTCCTCAGATGATTTATGTCCAGATTCACTCACATAGCTGTTGGCAGAAGCAAAAGATCTGCTTCCAAGCTCATTTATGGGAGATCCTCCAAAAGGCCGCTTCAAGACATGAAAGCTGACTTCCTCTAGAACAAATAATATAGTAGAGGGAGGGAGAGCACCCAAGACATAAGCCATAGGTTTTTAAAACCTGATCTCAGAAATGACTACTCATCATTTCTCCTTATATTTTATTCATCAGAAAAGAGTCAATTCAGGTCCATCTCACAATCAAGGGTTCAGGATTACACAAAGCTGTGAGTACCAGGTGGTAAGGACCATTTGGAGCTATCATAGTGGCTGTTTACCATATATAAGAAATGAACTGAATCTTCAAAAAGTTAACTGCCTTGGTCATTAGAACCTGGGTCTCCTGATTAGTTTGCATTCAAGTGTCTATTTCTAGGAATAATGTATGGCTATTTAACATTGTTGAATAGTGATTTTTGGGGGGCACGATTTTTAAAAAATTGTTACAAGTAATATCCAAATAATGAAGAGTATGGGAATGATTCGGTATAATAAACACATGACAGGATTCTTTGAATTTATGATCGTGAAAACTATAAGGTTTACAAGTTTTAGCAATTGCAATTTTTAAATTCTTTGCTACGTGGTATAAGATAGCAATGGTAACTTTATCCTACAAATATCAGCAGTTAAATATACGATATTTGTAACTTTTTTTGATATTGACATCAATGGTCCCAAATCCCCCTATCAGAAGACAAACAGACATTTTGGAAAAAGATATAGTAGCACTGCAACGGAAACAGGAGTTCATCAATTTTACGATGTTTTGAGAGAACATCTGATTCAATTCCAGATATTCCGATTTCTTATAATTACAGAACTAAAATCATAAAAATGCTCTTAGAAATCATTTCGTCTAGAATCATTTTTTTTTTTTTAGTGCCTATATAAGGGTAAGGATAGGCTTGTCATAGTGAACAGGAAATGCAAAAACCCACGAAGTGGAATCAAAATTAGTGTATTTGTACACAGAGCAAAAATGCCCAATAGCCATCCAAAACAGTGAAAGAAAGAGAAGATTGGAAGGGATGAGATCAGAGGGATAGTAGGTAGAGACGGACAGCTCATATAAGGCTTTGTGATGTGAGGTACCATATGGGGTAGGTCATGTAAGGCCTAAGTGATAGGGATACCATTGAAGAGTCATGAGCACAGAAGTGACCTGATTTTACTTATCTTTTAAAAAGCATTATTTGAGCTGCTCTGTTGAGAATAGACTGTAGGGTAACAAGGGTAGCAAAAGGGAACCAGTTGGGAGGTTATTGCAATGACACAGGTGAGAAGCGAGAATGGTTTTGAACATGGTTTATAACAGTGGGGATAGTAGGAAATGATCAGACTGTTGAAAATAGAAGCAGTAAGCCAGATGTGTCATATATAGGCTATTAGGGGGAGGGGGGGAGAGAAAAAAGGTGATTCTGATATCATTATTTTAATAGCAAAATCTTTCCTTCAGTTAAAACACTTTTAACCAGTGGAAACAGAGTCAAATGGATTGAAGCAAAGGTGTTGAGCTCAGATCCCTCACCCAAGACACCCTTTTGACCGTGATATCACTCTGAAGACCCGTAGAACTTCTCAAAGAACAGTTTGAAAAACACTTGTAGTAAGTACACATTTCTCAATCTACATTATGCGGTTTTTAAAATTATACCTGAACTCAGCTTGAACCTAGTTTCAAACTTTCATTCCAAGTGATTACCAAAAACATAATCTTACTCAATCTCAGATAAAGTCATTTCAGGTTATAATCAGTTAGTTTTAGAACCTTCTCTAACTCTTTTTAACCAGGGATTTCAAAGTGCCACAGTGACATTGATGGAGAAGATCATAATGTTTGCTACTATTGTTTACTAGGCCACTCTTTGGATCCACTGCAATGTAAATTATTATACAGTCATAGGCACCTCTCCATTCATCTAAGTGCTCCAACTTAAACTCAGTCTACATACAAATGTCTCTTTCAATTGTTATGTCTTCTTAAATTGACTGGGACACGGTAAAATGAAGCTATATTCTTGTCCCAATCTAGTGCTTTAGAAAACTTGGTAGGACTACTTCAAACCCTATTTGCCATTTACAGCTAGAGTGATCATCTAATTTAACATCTGAAACTGGGACATGTTGTCTGAGACAAATGATATTGAAAAGCAGATGTAAATCAGGACTGCCCTGGGAGCGAAACTATATAATTATTCTATGTCTAACTCTGATAACAATCTATCTTCTCTTGTTCTCATGCCATAATGGCACAGTAAATGCCTGCAAGGCTGAAGATTTTCAGGTTTTGACAGACAAATTTGGAGAGCACAGCTTCTTTAAACTCTCAGATACTCGAAGTTAGCTGACAGTTTTATTACCCCAAACTTGAATGCTAACATTCAGGACTTGAGGGGTTAAAGCACAGAGCCTCTTCCTTTGCTACTCCCTTCCAGTCTTTGCCTAGTTTAAAACTCAGTCCAAAGGTTAATCCCTTCTGATATGGGAGCAACTCTTTTGGGGTCTTAAGTGCTCAGGCTGCTGCAACAAATGTCATAGGCTGCTGTCTTGCAAACAACAGAGGTTTATTTCTCACGGTTCTGAGGGTTGGGAAGTCCAGGGTCAAAGCAGATTCAGTACCTGGTGAGAGCCCACTTCCAGGGTGATAGATGGTCCCTTCTAGCTGTAACTTTACTTGGAATAAGGGGTAAGGGGGCTCTCTGGGGTCTCCTTTAAGGGCACTAATCCCATTCAGGAAGGCTCCACTCTCATCATTTAATCACCTCTCCAAGACTCCACCTCCAAATACCATCTCATTACAACGATTTAACACATAAATTTTGGGAGACACAAACATTCAAGTATGTAGCACCTAGGAAGTATCCTTCTGTTGTGCCCAGGATTGCGAATCCGAGAAACCACCAAGGAGCCAACACCGATGCAAGCGCACGAGGGTTTATTAGCAAGCTCGAGCTTGGGTCCAAGTATACCAGACACAGTGGAGCAGGGACTTGGACCTCGAAGTGGGTTACAGCTGGGTTTTTTATAGGCTGGTCTAGGGGATTTTCAGAAGGGGTGGAGGAATTTCTCCAAGTTCTGTTTACATTCTGATGTGGGGCTTTCAAGGGCATTGAGCTCTGTTCTCATTCTATTATGAGACTTTCTACCATGGGCGTGGGCTCTGTTGTCTTTCTGATATGGGATTCTCTGCTGAGGGCAATTCTGAGCTCTGTTGTCTTTCTGATATGGGATTACCTGCCCAGGACACTGAGGACATTCTGCAGTTTTTCCCATAAAGTTCAGCTCTTATTCACAGGGGCCTAAGATGGCTGTACTTGTGCTAATGCTAAACTTGAGGTGGGATGGCCTTAATTTTTTTCAGCCTCTACACTTCCAGATGTCTTAAGTTTTTCCATGTTCTGTTACTTAAAAGCCAAGCATGTACAGCTTCTATTTCCTGGTTTTACAATTGTAACCATGTGAGCAACTATGCTCTCATGACTCAAATGGGCTCATGTATGGGATTAAAGAGAAGAGTGAAGTAAAAACACAGTAGTAATTTATACTATCATTCACTCAACATTGATCACACAGTAAGAAAATAGCAATTTTGGGATGACAATCCATTTTCCTAATGACTCCTCTATTTGGACTTAATTCTTTGACAATACCTTTAAAAGCACTGAATTGTCTTGTTTTTACTCTTGTTATTCCTAAACCCTTACCAAATAATACTGTATCAAGGTTTTAAATCTCTAGGCTTTATAATATGCACAATAGATTAAGAGAAACTTGATATATGCTTTCTCTCAGTATGCCAACTTCTTGATTTAATGTGTTATATTTTTAACTTATCTCACTATATTTTAAGGCTACTATAAAATATGTAGTGAAATAATTCAATCATTCATTTAAGCAAAAAAAAGGAAGTCGTTATAGAAGTTAATATTGTTATAAAGACCACAATGATTTAAAAAATCTGCTCAATTCCTAATATTATAGAGGTTTTAAAACTTACTGGGTTTAGTAAAATACATCCATCACCTAACACTAAGTTTCAGAAGCTTAAATGCACAAAAGATTGACATTCTTTAGATTAATAGTATCTTGGGATAATTAAAGATATACTGTTTTATTTATAAAATACCTGTTAGTGGGGAGCAATTAGTAATGTGCTTTCTTCCAAAGTATAGGTAAATCATAGCATGTAAGGCTAGAACATCAAAGATGGTTATCAACATAAAAAGGAAATAACTCATTTTGTAAATATGGAAAAATAATATAAGTATAAAATTAGGTTGTACTTATATTCATATAAACCCCTAAATTCGTACTTATGAGTTTAATAAATTTTATTCATAATATTTTCTTTTTTTTTCATAATATTTTCTTGATCCTATTTGAATGTGCATATGCAATAAGAATTTAAAAAAGTACGGTGCCTGGGTGGCTCAGTTGGTTGAGTGTCCAATTCTTGATCTCAGCTCAAGTTTTGGTCTCAGCATTGTGAGTTCAAGCCCCATATTGGGCTCCACATTAGCATCTACTTAAAAAAAAAAAAATAGAAAAAAGCACGTGTAAAATTGAGCAACTGAATTTTCCCTTTAGGAATAAGTAGCAAACTATCTACCAAAGAACAACGAAGTTACACAGTAAATGAAAATTGACTATTTCAGATTCATTTACTTATTCATATTTTTGTTTATTTGACTTTTTTTTTTTTTTGAGTATCTACTATTGCTTAGGTTCTATTCTATCAACTAAGTAGAGAGCAAAACAAAGTATCTGAACTCAGGGTAGTTTAGAATCTAATTAGGGAATTCATTTAAATAAATTTAAAAATAATTGGTTAGAAATATAATATAAAGCAGTTTTGAGCTATGTAAACAAAGTAAAATAAAATGAGTAAGAGGGAAAAATGAAAGGTGTGGAGAGAGAAGAGGATGCTATTCAAATGTCTTCATCTGGATCCATAAAAAGAGCGTAAGTCAAGGAGTGCCTGGGTGGCTCGCAGTCAGTTAAGTTTTGGACTCTGGTTTTGGCTCAGGTCATAATCTGAGGGTCAGGAGATCAAGCTCCAAGTCAGGCTCCACATTCAGCACAATCTGCTGAAGTTTGTCTCTTTCCCTCTCCCTTTGCCCCTCCCCATGTTTCTCTCTCTCTTCTGTTTAAAATAAATATATAAATCTTAAAAAATTAAAAAAAGAGCCTATTTCAGGGACTAATGTTCAAATGACTTATCAGCAAAGTATTCTCAGAGGAAGGGGAGAACTTGAAGTAGATAGGGCACAAGAGAAAAAGCACATTAAGAATGTGATCTCAGCTATAGACTAGCTTCAATCTGATCCCATGGGGAAGCTGCAGGGCATAAACTGACCCACCAACTTGGCCTCATATTCCTGCCAGTTAGTGAATTCCCAGTACTTTTTGATTTGCTATCTTGAGCAGAGGGTAAGTACTGAGAGATTCCTCCTAACTTTTCCTTCTAGCTCTTGCTCTACAGGTCAAGGAAGAAGTGTGAAGATTGTACCAGAGCTAAATATATTCATTTAGGTACCAGAAAATGAGCATAGGCTGGGTCAAGGTAAGTCCACTGGACCCTCTGTGAGATGGAACTGAGATCTATTTATTAACTGATCCCCTCCTCTGAATGGGGCAGAGGGGGGAGATGAAAACACTTTGGATTCCAAATACCATTGTCAACTCGGATCTTGCATCCAGGAGTCCTCTAAACACCCACTATTCCCATTTTTGGGTGTATGGTTACCCAAATAAATAATCATAAGTCATTTTTGGGAGGGAGTAGGGACTGCTGTTCATTCAGTCCATGATTTCTAGGTCTTAGAATTGGTTCGAGTCTAGGAACTGTGCAAGGTATCAGGATTTTCCTTGGGGGCAGGTGACCTCCACTTCTGCTCCATTCCTGATTCTCCAATTATATGCTAAGCAAAAATCTGCTGGCTGCTTACTTATCTTGCTCCAAGAACAAGAGAGATCCCTTCATATCTTATCAAAAGTCAGAGGCCATCTAAATTTATTTTCAATATTGTTAATCTGTTTCACTAGTGCTACATAATTCATGCTGCAAAATGATATTCATGTTATAATTTTAATTCAATATACCACCTGAAATTTTTAAAATTAAAAATAATATTCTTTAATGTAAAATAACAATAAGCATCCACCCTGTGTTAGGCACTGTGCTAGGCACTGTGTTGACTTCGAGCCAGAAGTGTCACAATCAATTGCTATGGTAATTTTGGAAATCCAGAGGCATATTCTCTCAACCCCAGTCTTCCCAGTCCACAGACTGTAGATTTTCATAGTACACTAGGAAAACAAAAATATTTGCCCTATATTATCTTTCCATTTTGAAGTTCAAAATTAAAGATATTTTTTGAAAGACATAAAAGCCCTGTACAAATTCATTTACATAGTTATATTCATTTGAGCAGATGTCTCACATATGTGCTATTTTAGAAAATATCTGTGTATACATATATGTAAATGGAGAGAGGGAGAAATTAATACATAAGTGATACAATTTGGAACATGAAAAAAAAATTTGGTCTACGGATAAATTTATACCAATAACCATTTTGTTAGCTCACAGAAGAATGTTACTCTTTTTTTTTTTTTTTTTTTTCCCCGACTTTTTAAAATTCACTCTACTATTCTGGTCCTAAAATAAGAACTTTTTTTTTTTTTTTTTTCAGTTTAAATTTAAAACTGGCCTTTCCAACACATGACTTTTCTTGCTTTCGAAAAGGCCTCCTCGTAAAAGCTACAAAGGACTCTCACACTTCAAATAGTTCCCTCAGACATTTCGATAAGTGTAAATGAATTTTTTAATCTTCTGGCAGATTCATAATGCCCCACAGATGTGTCCCTGGCTAAGAAAATCACACAGACGTCTATAAGAGGAATGCTGGCCACTCACAGCTGCTATATTGCTTCCAGGGCCTGAAGTGCTGGCCCCAGCTGCCATTTCATTCTTCCTAGAGTGCTTTTATGTTACAAACTTCCCAGTTTAGGAGAGCTTCTCTTATTATAGCAGCTCAGGAGCGTCTTCCTCCTGACAAACCCCATTGCATATGACTTGAGACTGAGAAAATGGTCACTGAGTCCCCTTTAAAGATAACTCGCCAGGAAGAAAGTCTGTCTAGGTGCAGGGAGGGAGAAGGGAAGGAAGAAATGGACTTGTGAGAGGTTTGCACAGAGGCAACTTATTCGTGTGTTATCGGGAGAATGTAATTTTTCACCCAGAAGGGTCTGTGTTTCTAAGGAAAATATTACTGAGGCATGTTCTTCAGCAATATTTGCTCTGAGGAACCCCAAGGGTAGACGGGAAATGGAAGAGTTCTATTTGAACATGGCCCAGTGGTGCAACCAAAGACTTCTCACATATGAATCATGTCTTCTCATAAAGCACATTTACAATATCAGAATTCTTACTTTCTTTTAAGGATCTTATTTATTTATTCATGAGAGACACAGAGAGAGAGTGAGGCAGAGACATAGGCAGACTCCCTGCGGGGAGCCTGCTGAGGACTTGATCCCAGGACCTCAGGATCATGACCTAAGCCGAAGGCAGACGTTCAACCCCTGAGCCACCCAGGTGTCCCTACAATATCAGAATTCTTAAGTTAAAGCAATCCACAATGCTATCGTTTAATGTGAATTAAAATAACATAATTGCATACAGCAAAAACATTAATTGAGCATGACATTTGCCATTTCCTGTTAACTCTACTGCTACGCTTTCTTGTTTTGTTTGGTTTTTAATGAGGCATGGCTAAAAAAAGGTAAATGTTATAGGTTATCGGTTTAGTTTTTTTTTTTTTTCTTTCAAGCGTCAGGCATTTCATTTCAGTGCTTCACTTTTCAATTTCTTTTTCTCATTATAAAATGTATTCATTTTAAAGATCTTGTAGTTTAACAGGTATTCACTTCAGAGGGCTTTTTTCTGGAATGGATTTTCTACCAGAAAGGTAATTTATCATATTGAGTACTGTCTCTCAAGCTAAAAAGGAAATTGGTAGATAATAAACATTCCAATGCACCCTTAGTATTTGCAAGTGCAGTCTTTAAAATAAGATGGATGCAGCTTAAGCAGCTTGAACAATGTGGGATGCAGTATCTAACGTGTGTGTATATTTGGTCCAAACCAATTTTTTGAAGTTGGCTGTCTTTCTTGGCATACTGTATTAAGCATTTGTAAAGCTTGAAATGTAGCCATGCTGTAAGATAACCAGAAGTGCTACTTTTATTTTATAATTTATACACCTATTATAGATACATTCTATTTTAAGAAATCCTTACAGGAAAACACACTTTTCTATATATATATGTTTTTATAAAAATAATATTTAAATGGTAAATATGAGACCTATTTATGACACTTTGTGTTTTTCAAAATTTTTAATATAAATTGATTTTATAGTCAAGTTTTTAGGAATATATTCATTTTCGGGAGAAGAATGTTAAGGACTGTGTCTGACTTGTAAGTTTGTGGGAAAGTTAGCATATAAGATCATTGTTTCAATATTGAGGGCTTAGTTGGGGGAAAATTCTGCATCTCTTCCTGCATCTAAATGCCAAATCATATTTTACAAACATATATTTAATGAGAGACCAGACAAAATATTTCACAGAAGCATTCTGATTGACTTCCTGAGCCTTCTCCATCATTCCAGTTGTGCGGAAACTACTAGAACATGGAGGGCTGTGGCTTACTGACTGCCACAGCCTCTCTAGAACTTCATTCATTCACATGACACCACACACATCCCACTGGCCACATATTTACTTTCATAGGATATGAATACAACATTTAACAGAAATAGCCTTTACTCCATAAAACTTAATTCTATTGGGATTTTTATAATATTCTTAGTTTTCCTTTTTCTTAATGTAAATAAATATTTCAGATAGTGATAAGTGCTATATAGAACATTGAGTGGTGTAAGAGGATAGAGGTTTGAGTGGAATGTGTTTGACTCTGATGGTCAAAGAAAGCCTCACTGAAGAAGTGGCTGTGCACACAGGAGTGAGCCATATGAAGATTGCAAGGTGTCCTGCTCAGGCAGGGGAAGCGGAGATGGTGGGAGATGGGGAACTTAGACCATGGTTTCTAGTTTCAGTTTTTATTCTAGGTGCAAAACAAACAAAAAACAAAACAAAACATTGAAGTCTTTCAGCAAGGAATTATCATGACGGGATTTAAAATTTATAAAGATCACATTACTGAAAAATGATTGTGAGCATTCCAAGGAGCAGTGAACAAGTTCATGGCAAGCATAATGCCTAGAATCTTTATTACTGCATCTTCACTGCCCAGCACAGTCCTAGACATCATGATAATTACACAATAAATGTGTGTTTAATTACCGACTTCAAGTAGGTATGAAAGCAATCTACAGAAGACAACTTTAAGCCTACTCCTACTGGTGGTCTAGTTCTTTGAGGAAAGATTTAAATGGTTGGTCTGTAACTACATAAATATATTCTCTAGTCATTTGTACTCATTTACCAAAGATTTCCATTTCTAGGAGTACAATGCCCATAACAGGACATACCTTGTACCCCACAGTCCAAAACATAAACTATCCTCTCAGGGACAACAGGCAGTTCCTTTATACTCACAGAAGCAGCATCATTTGCAAATATAATTTTCTAACACTTTCACTTATAGTCCACAGAGGAATTGATTTACTCAATATATACTTTCCTTAAAGGGACACAATAATGGGCACCTGAGTGGCTCAGTTGGTTGAGCAACTTTTGATTTCAGCTCAGTTCATGATCTCAGAGTCATGGGATAGAGCCCTGCTTCCATCTCCATGTCAGGCTCCACACTCAGCAGAGAATCTGCTTGAGGATTCTCTCTCTCTCCCTCTGTCTCTGCTCTTCCCAACCCCCACCCGCAAATAAATAAATAAATAAATAAATAAATCTTTAAAAAATAAAGAGATGCAATAATAATATACAGATTTCTAAAGAACTAAGCACGTGTAAGATGTCAGGAACAGAACCTACAAGAATTTCTCATGGTAATCATATAGTCAAAGCCTCTATCTAAAATAAAGGGTAAATTTATTTTGAAATTTATTATTTGACTAAATGTTTACAAACTTGGCCCAATTCCTGGTGAAACTGATAGCATATATTTAGAAATTATGCGTCTTTAGCACAGTCATTACACAAGCATTCTCTTTTTCTGGGGGTGTTTTGTCTGTGAGCTCCTTTCTCATGCTTCACTCACTTTCAATCACATTTCAGTTTCATTGTTTGGAGAATAAAGCTCTAATTCATCGCCACATGCAATTTACAACAGTGATGTTTGGGTGGACATTTCTTCTCCTAAAATGCACATGTACACATTGCTGCAGATCTACTGTCTTTTGCAAGCAATCTCGTAATAATAGCTACCAGCTCTCTTATCACTCAGAAACTTGATGGCAGCAACCTCAGCTGCCCTGAAGCATTCCCTGAGTCACCGACACTGTCCTTTTACTCTCTTCCTCTGGGTTAACTTGGCCCGTTCTTCAATTCATCCCGGTTGTCAGTTTATACAATATATCAGCGTCTTTCAAGTGTCTCTTTGTTTCACGCAAGGTGAAAAAAATGCAAGCGATGACCTGATTCTTGGTATCAAAAATATAAGGAGATCTCCAGAATAGAAAATGATAGAAACAGAAGAAAATACTGAAGACAGCAAAAGAAATAGAATTGAGGGAAACTTATAATTTTGGAATAATTACACTGTCATTAATCCCTAATAGTAAAATACGATGTGTGTTAGAAGAGATTCCATATCATTTCATTCAGTAACTTCAGTCCTGTTGAATGCCTACCATGTGCCAGGCTTAACACTAGTGCTAGCATTAGAGCAGTGAGCAAGACAGGATTCCTATTTCTTAAGGAGCTTATATTTTAGGAGATACATACTGATAAAAATGTAATTCCAATGTAATGAGAGAAATGTTATCATGGGAGAAGTATGGATTAATTAAATACAAAAAAAAAGGGTTTTGGTAGTACCTTCAAAGAGCACCTCACCCAGATTTGAAGGTCAATAAAAGGCTTCCTGTAGAAAGTGATATCTAAACTGAGACCTTAAATATGAATTAGATTCTCAGCAGAAAGGCCTCAAGGCTAAAATTTCAACTTGTACAAAGTACCAGAGGTAAGAAGGAACGTGGTCGTTTTCAGAAAATGCAAGCATAGTTTGGCAGAAGCATAGAGCATAAGAAGTGAGCAAGAAAAGGGTAGAGAAGCTGACAGAAGCTGTGTTAAATCATTCAAGGAATTTCATGCAATCCTGTGGTCAATGGGAAACACTGAGGAGTGTACGCAGAGATCACTCTGTACTGTACGTTGAGTTAGGAAAGAACTGGAAAGAGTTAAAATTGGGAGCTTGGCAGAAATACTAATTAGGAAATTTCCATAATAATCTGGCCAAGATACAAGTTAACATATTCATACTGAGATTGGAGAAAAGTTAATGGGTTACACAGATATTTAGGAGAGAGAGCAAATTTTATTCTCCCAGGTAATTCATTAAATATCAGGAGAGTGAAGAGTCATGAATGACTCCCAGATTCTTGACTCTAGCAGGTGCTACATTCTTGACAGGTGACACAAGCCGCATGTGCATGTCAATCAGAGCCTCTTGTCCTAACATATCTCATTTCCCTAATTACTCGGGGTATTTTTTTTAAGAGTTTCTCATTATTCAACAAATATAAACCCCTGCAGTTCTCTGTTATGGACCAAACTGTGTTCCCCTCAAATCTATTTGATAGAGCTGTAGCTGCAGTGTGACTGTATTTGGAGGTAGGCCCCTTAAAGAGGTAATTACTGCTAAATGAGCTCATACGGTAGGGCTGTAATCCAGTGTGACTGGTGTCCTTACCAGAATAAGAGAGATTAGAACCTACAAAGAAAAACACCAGAAAGCAAGTCACATGAGGACACAGAGAGAAAAGAAGATGGTCATTTCCAAGCCAAGGAAAAAGGTCTTGGGGGAACCAAAGCTTCTGACATCTTGCATTTTAGATGTCCTGCCTCTACAACTGTGAGAAAATAAATTTCTGTTGTATAAGCCACCCAGTGTGGTATTTTGTTATAGTAGACCTAGAAGCTAACACAATCCCAAAACCAGAATTCATCTAAAAAGCAAATTCACCAAAATCATAAAGGAAATGTATCACATTTATCTGAGACCATGTTAAAGTCTAAGGATAGTATACGTGCTTGAAAACACACGTTTTAATGAAGAATAGCAAATGCTATGTTACACAAACATTCTTTCTCAGTTGATGCCATTGCAAGTAATTTCAGGAATTGTTCGGGCCAATGGAAAATGTCTCAAGAAACTAATCATAAGAGATTAAGTTAACACACTGAAATCATTCAGTTAATGATCTCAGGCAACGGGTTGGCTTGAGGAAGATGCCCGCCGGAAACACACACATAGTCCTCTCTGACAGCCCTCTAATAAGAAAGAATAATAGATGTCCTAAATAAACACTGATACCAGATTAAATCCGGTTGGAACCCCTCTTCCAACCAGATTTCTGTCTCTAAGACTCTGCTTCCCAGAACTCCTAGTACCCCGATGAATCTCCTGCAGGCTTTTAACATTTTCTTGGTTTCCTGATAGCTGTAGCAGTCTCAAAACGGTAGGGTTTCTGGAATTACACAAATGGGCCTGCATTTTATCAATGAGTCATACTATTTTTCAATGGGGTGAAATAATTTATGCCAGTGATCTCTACCTTCATAAATTCACAATAATTTAGTGAGGAGATAAAGCTCACATATTAGATTTTTTTTAAGAGTTATATACTGTATCCAGGATTTCCTACAACCTTTACACTATTTGTTAAAATCAAGTAAGAGTGGCAATTGTTAACACTATCAGATCAGAAGCACTACATTTACAAATAGCTTTTCTCCAAGAACACTTTGAAAACAAGACTGTGGTTATTTAGAAAATAATAAAAAATAATAAAAAAATTAAATGTGGTTATTTAGTAAAATTTGAAGAATGTGTAAAATTTGAAGAATGTGTCTTTAAAACAAATTCTCATACCAAAACCTCAAACATTTTAGGGTTGCTCTTTGTGTCATGTGTAAGTTGAATAACAATGAAAAAACTCCCCTCTCTGTACTCTTACATTTTACGATCTCTAGAGCATTTTCTATGTTTGAATTTTAATAGTTGTTTGCAATTGTCTTATATTTCCAATATAGTAACTTAAGAAAATTATCATACACTGTTTGATTTCTATGTACATAGTGTCATTCACAATGGCTCACAATATATACTTCTAGACTGGATGCAACTGAATACCTGAAAATCAAGTGATATTCCAGAAAGAGCCTGGTGATTCCACAAAGACTACAGGAACATTCTTAGTATTATTCCTGTCAGGTCAAAAATGAACGATGCACTCCAACTAGTCTTCATCATTGACGTAAATCTTATCAAATAGCTATTACTGAGAAAGAAACTAAGCTTAAATTACATTGAAGAAAAATTCCACAAGGAGTTTTTATTCTTTTTTAATTATTAACATCAAAGGGCAAATTTAGCAGCATTAATCTAGGCCTGAAAGAAGGCACACTTCCTTTGGAAAAGATGGTTCCATGGGGATCAATTTATAAAACCAGTACAACCGAAAATGTAGCAGTGTTCAACAATTCTAAAGCAAAAATAGTGTAAAAGTGTTAGTATGAAATAATCTAGTCCTTTTCCAAATTAGTGGTTCAAGAGGCTCACAGAAAATCAATTCAGAGCTCCAGACTACTGTTAAATGATGATCAGAATTTCTGTTCTCTTCTATACTGCATCTTAAGGGATATCTCTCCATGTCTAATCCACTGAGAGTGTTTTGGGGTATGTGCCTCTGTGTACATGCATGTGTGTGTGTGTGTGTGTGTGTGTGTGTACAAAATAATAGTGGAAATAAAAATGGGCCACAAAAGAGATAAAATGCAAAAAACATTTTACTGTTAATGCAACAGTTGTATGACAACATCTTCAAAATATAGAACTTATAGACATTTAACATGCAAACCATCATATAAACAGCATGTCAATCAAACCAGAAACTTATGTACTTGGGTGGATGGAATTTAAATCCTGAGACACAGAGCAGACTCAAATATTGGCACCAACACTTCCAGATGTCTAGTTTATTTTGACCTGCATACTCAGTTGGAAAAAAGAAAGTATAAAATAGAGCAAAGAGTGGGAATTACACAAAATGGAGCACTAGAAGGACAAAAAATTAGGAAAATGAGGGCTAGTCAGATCTAAACTACAGAGACTCTTGAGGGATTTTCATGAGAGAGGAAGGGAGCTCTATTGACATTGAGCTAGCCACTATTAAGAAATGTGTGAAAAAGTCTAACAGAGATCAGGACATGGAAATCAAAATCAAGGTAATAGAATTTAGGATGCTTATGGGCAGGTAGCCACTATCCAGATTATATGGACTTTTTTTAAAGAGTTTATTTATTTATTCATGAGAGATGGAAAGAAACAGGCAGAGACATAGGCAGAGGGAGACATGAGCCAAAGGGAGATGCTCAACCACTGAGCCACCCCTATATGGACTTTCAAACACCAAATTCCTCCTGCCTCCAGCAATCAGGATAGACATTTTTTTAATATCATTTTAACCTGCAGACTCTTTCTTAGAGCAATTCACAGAAGTTTGAAACTGATGATGCGAAATGAGGTTGCAGTTTTGCTTCTAAAACTAGCTTGATCTTGGAACAACCTAGGCCTCTTGTTAATATTGCTCCCATTGATACAATAGGAAATTACAGAATACCTAAGATTTTTCACATCTAAATGTACTGTATTTCTTGACTTTTATGAATATTAGCAGCTCAGAAGAGCAGTATCACACAAGCAAATGGCAACAAGTAACACTTTCGATGTAAGCAGCTAGTGGTCTAAAATAGGAATAGTAGGCATAGTTAATTAACCATTGCCTGAGTATTTAGGATAAGTCAGCAGAATGTACTCATGTGAAACAAAAGCTAACATGGCAATACCATTCTCTTTTTACTCTTGTATATTTATTCAATTTAAGATTGAAGGTTTGGATATTGAGTTTGCTTTTTAAAAAATGCATTTTATTTATTTGAGACAGAGCCCATCAGCATGAGCAGGAAGGAGGAAGCAGATGGAGAGGCAGAAGCAAACTCCCCACTGAGCAGGGAGCCTAACATGGGACTCGATCCCAGAATCCCAAGATCATAATCTGAGCTGAAGGCAGACACGTAACCAACTAAGCCACCCAGGTGGCCCGAATACTGAGTTCTTCACTAATTCAGTTGTGGGTTTGTTTCTAAAATCCAACAAAAATCAGACCTAAAGAAACCAAAATGCATCACTAGTTTTTAAAATTAAGATTTTGTTAATAGGGTTGTAATCTTTGAACTATAAAATCCTTTATTTTTGGCTACCATCATACAGCTATACAACTGGCATAGATTTCTTCTCAATGAAATGTGGCACCATCACAGATGGAAAAGTTTAAGGGTTTGTCTTGCACAGAGAGTAGGTGTTAGAATCACAGTGCCACAACATTTCTGATAAGCAGCATGACGCTTTTCCTTCTTGCAAGCAAACCAGGTGATAATTTGAAAATTTTGCACCTATCTTGGCACCTCTGACAATATTTGTCACAAAGTTTATATAACGATATGCTTCCAGTTTGTATCCTTCTAGCTTACATGTAATGCTTGGGTTTATGGTACCTCCTACATTAGTAACAAAATCAATACAAGATGCAGTATACGTACACACTATGAAGAAATATTTTTGTTTTCCTAAGTTGCTAAGTTTAGTTGTTTCACTATCTAATTAGATTTTTTTCTCAAAGGTTCACAAAGGAGATTCACAAATTCTACCAAATATTTGAAAATGATTCGAGTCGTTTTCCTCCACAAGAAAATTCTGCACTTGGCGTTTGCTTCCTAAATAATTGTCCCTTGCGTTTTACTTCAGAAATTGGGACTTTTTTCCCAAAGTTTTCATATTTATGTTAAAAGAATTACTGCATTGTATGTAATAGGCGCCACTATAATTTCGACCCCAGAATAAACAGAAGGCATGTATTTTTATTCCTTTTGTTATAATTATTATAAAACAATGTTGCCATTTTATTAGATAATAAGACCAGCTGTCCTATGAACACTAAATCAAAAACCTGTAAAATTTCTAGGACTTCTTTTTTTTTTTTTTTTAATTTATTCATGAGAGACACAGAAAGAGAGGCAGAGATTTAGGCAGAGGGAGAAGCAGGCTCCCTGAGGGGATCCCAATGGAGGACTCAATTCCAGGATTCTGAGATCAGGACCTGGGCCAAAGGCAGACGGCTCAACTGCTGAGCCACCCAGGTGTCCCTCTAGGACTTCTTTAACAAACTACATTTTTTCATCTGTTTTACCCTGTTTCCTCAATGCAAAAACTCCTTGCTGACTTTAAAAATAGAAATTCTCCTCATCAATCCAAACATATCTCCCATCAGTTTCCAACACCCACTGCTTTGGCCAATTTTACTTTGCTGTCCCTAACAAAAGTTCTCTTCTACCTCTGACCTTGACCGTGTCCCACTTCACTTTGGGAATGTCCTAAATACCCTCCCTAGGGACCCAAACATTACTCCTTTGGTAATCCACACATATAAGTGATGTTATTCCAATGAGTACTGAACAAATCAAGAAGTATTATTGATAAATACTATAATTACCTAATCTTCTTCATATTACATGATTATAGAAAATGAAAACTTTATTAAATAAAATCTTGTGTAGGTTCAAAGCCTCTTAAAGAAATAGCTTAATATGGTAAATTGCTAGCATCATACTGTATACTATATGTTAGAAATTATGTAAACAAATAATTTAGCTTTAATGCAAAACATTGGGTAAAATTTTAATGCACATTTGTACTTGCATATCCATTGTTTTCATGTTAATTTAAATTGATAGCTGCCTCAGGGCTCAGTTGCTCCCTTTGACTTTAATCTACGGTATCCAAGGCAGCTTCAGAATAAGAGCCTGGACAGTTGTGCTCATTAGGCTTCAGAGTGTCTTGACAAGTTTATTCTCCCTCAGGAAATTTCCTAGGGACAGTTTTACAGAACATGTGACTACAGAGTGTCCCTCCTTTTGACCTCGCTTCTCGCTTTCCTCAGATGAAAGATGAACTTGGAGAGTTTGTAGGGGTCAGGAGGGGGTCATGGAGAAATGGACCGATTGGGAAGGAGCCCACAGGAACTGAGTGGGACTGAGTGGTTGAGGGCCTTGCAGTAAGCGTACCAAGTTTCAAGGGCGAGAGAGAGTCAGAAAAACAAAAAAGGATAAAAAAAAAAAGACATTCAAGAGGAGAATTAAGTTGCTGACTGGTATTTTTTGCACTTAAAAGTAGCATAGTACAGCAAATGAGAGAATAATGGAAGTGTGTTAACAATCACTACTTCAGTAATAATCTTTGTACTACGAAGAGGAGAAATGGTTAAGTTTGTACAAACTTTGAAGGACAGGGACCTGGATTTGAGACCTTCTCAATGACACTCTTTTGAGGGAAGGTAAACCAAATCCCAAGGCAAGTTGGCCAGTTGGAGATTGAGACTCTTCTAGTTCAAAAACTCTGTAAACACATTTGAATGTTGTGGATTCTGCAAATATTTAATTCTATTAATTGATTCAATGACAACAAAAATACCTGGCACCTTTATGTGTTGGACTCTGGGCTAGGTGCAGGAGGAACGGGGTTGCTGCTGCCTCGCACTGAGAGTGGATCTATTGAGCATCCTCCATAAAGTTCTTTGTATTATATTTCTCTTCTATTGTTCCCAAGCCTTCAGTAAGATCTTGTTAAACATTACAACCTGTTCTCAGTGATTCCAGCGGGGGACTAAAAAGCCGGCTCTCTGCCCAAACTGAAAATGAAGCAGTTTGGACCAGCAACAGCCACCTGAGAGAAGTTAGTCTTAAGACAAAGGGTGAGATGACATGCTACAGAGCGTGTGGCAAACCGTGAGCTGGGTGCAGAGCAGGACTCGAGAGCCAGATGGCTCCTCCATGGGGCAGTGACCAGAACAGCTGTACATGCATTTGCTGGAGATTGCCAGAAGTTCTAAAGTAGGATAATCTGATAAAAGCCTAGACGTAATAGAGTCAGTTGGAGTTCCAGCTACATACTATACATCAGAGGGAAAGGCCAAGTGACATATTACCGACTTAATTCTAGGATATTTGGCTAGCATTATCATGAGATCCGTAATAACTGCACATAACTGTATATATTAGGAATATATACTAACATTTTTTAAAGAGAATGAATAATCCAAGACTTATTTTCACTTTGGTGCATTTTAATCATTTGATATACCATGGCATGAAAAAATTTAAAGGATGCATAGCTCTCACATAAGTAACCTTAATTCTCTATTCACCTATTCATTTCAACTTTTAAAATCGCTAATTCAGAGCAAATGCTTTTTCTCAGTAAAATCTTTAAAAATAAAATCATTATTTTCCAAATGCCTAAATGGTCTCCTGCAGCTTACCTACTCAGGGGCGGAGAAATGGATTCAATTCAGTAACAAATCTAGAAATGAATTTATCATTCCTGGGTTATATGTGAAGTGGCATGTGCATATATGAGCAAGTGAAGGAAGGAGTCAAGGGCAAGGAGGAAATAAAATGAAATGAAAGAAAGGTAATAATAATAATAGAATAGAGTCTTCCCTTCCCCTTTCCTCCATCTTAGACACTAGTGCAACTCTAGACACATTTTAAATATTAATGGACTCTTCTCTGCCTTCAGATGTGGATGCACAGAGGAAATACTGTACATTTTATATCCACCATCTCTTAAAAGGAAATTTTGTCTTCTTGGTCACAAGTGGCTTGTAGAAAATATAACTTTGCAAGCTATTTCATAGTTAGACTTAAGAAAAAAATGGCATGAGAATTCTTACCTAAAATTTTGTTGATGAAGACTGCAATGTCATGTATATATTCCCCTTTGGCTACATAGTATTTCAAGAAAATGCAATACATTTAAAATGAAAAAAACTTTATTATAGCCTTGTCCCTATCATATATGTTTACTAGTTTTGTGTTGCAAGGTACATTTTCAAAATTTATATTTTAGGAATCTTGCAAAGGAAAAAAACCAAGAAATTAAAGACTGGGATATTATTATACTTGTAAAATAAAAATATGACCTAATTATAATTATTAATATAAATTAGAGTTGCTTCATAGATGCTAAGAATAAAAATTGCCAATGACTATTTTAATAATTTTATAGTTCTTACACTGTGTGTAGGATCTTATACTGTGACAGATTTCCTACTATTTTAACTTAATATAACATAGGTATATGTTCACAGAACTATGAATTTATTCTAACTGAAATTCTTTCTAAGATTCAGTATAACTATAATTTTTGCCAGCAGTAGTATAATTTGTAAAACTTTAAAGGCTGTGTTCCTTAAATTTAATCATTTAACTTCTTTCCATTTATTTTGCCTTGGCAAGTCATAAAATAGGTAAATATGCTTTCATTTACAAAGACTGAATCCATTCAAAAATATGGGTCTAAGTTGGGTCAGAAGGACTTTCATTCAACCAGCATGCAGAATGAATGAGCGAGTGGATAGTATTTCTAATTGATGGTTAATTCATAAACAGAGATATAGAAGTCTAATTTTTATCTTACTCCATTCATTTTTTCAGTGAAAATTCAGGTATTTATCTTCAAACCTCTGTTGAGAACTAAAATTTGCTCTTAACAAATTTTAAAACTAATTGTTATAATACCCTTGATTTTTAATGCCTACTTTCACAAACAGCTCATATTCTACAATCATTTATAAAAAATATCCTCCTTGGTTCTTCATAATTATATTCTTCTGCATTTATATTATATTTTATCATATAATCCACCCGTATTCTAAATTCTAACTGTGTACTCCATTGGTTAAGAAAGAAAACATTATTATTTCCAACATCCCTTACTTACACAAAGGTTCTTATTGAATTTGATGTTTCAAATAACACACTTGACAATTTTATTGTTGTCAGTGATAAGAGTACAGCTCAAACAAAACAAATGTCCTTTGCTGTCAAAGACAAGGATATCTCACGTCTTGAATGCCATCACAGACAGGAAATTGCTAGTACTGGTTTGAAACAGGGATTTCAGGAAGGAAAAGGAAAAGGCTTCCTGACAAACTACATTCTTTAAAAATTGTCCATCAATCAAAGGAAGGAAAAATTCTTTAGATTAGATATTAACTCCTCTAATAGCTGCATATGGTTATGCAATTATTCTTCACACAAGAAAACCCAAAAATTATAATAATTACAAGGGCATATTGTGGAAAACTTCATCAATTTTATTTATTTTGTTGAAATACTACTGTTAATTAAATTGCATGTAATAAAATGAAACTATATGGAAATAAGCATTTTAATTATAATTTTAAATCATGTTAGTTAAATGTAACGACAAAACAGGTAAAAATCTGAAAATAAATAAAACTTGACTGTTCTAATTTTTTAAATGTAATCAGAATTTGTAATGCATGTATTTAGATGAAAAGAGCATGTGATAAGTAAATCACTTAAATATTTTAAAGATTACACACTAGGAATACAGCTTTGCCTATATTCCTTCCACATTTAGTGCTACTAATGTCTTGCTATATTATCTGGGGTAAATCTCAATTGATTGGCAACTGATTATCCAATTCCTTTTGCTTCCAGAGAAATAGACTTTTTTTTTTTTTTTTTGAGAAATAAGACATTTTATTGTACTTTCTTTCCTTTGCATCTTGCCATAGTCATTTTCATCAAGATATACCATATCGAGTGTGCTCAGCACATTTTGAAGAGGAAAAGTCTCCAATTTTCAATTTGGGATATGGTAAGAAAATTAATTAAATGTATTATATCAGATTATTGACTGAAAGATTTCAATGTCATCATTTACATTTCTCAGAGTATTGCTACACATCACAAAGGCAAATCTTGATTTATGAAACAAATCCTAGCCCATGAGAAATGGGGTTAAAAAGTTGTTGCTCACAAATGAGTAGGGTTTAATCAGTAATTCTTGCAAACCCATCCTATCAGTAAGTTATTGCAGAACTCAAATATATTTCATGAAAAAAAAGATATAAAGTAAAAATGGGAAAAATATCACATTGCTTTGTCTCTGAAATTAATAGAATAAGAACATAAAGATTTAGGAAGCATTTGTATGTTTTGGGCTCTGTGTGAGTGAGGTGTTAGATGAATTAGCTAACAAAGAGCCTATGCTTAAACCTGTAACTGAACTGGAAAAATATTGTCACTAATGGAAAAAAGGGCAGAGGCTTTACATCTTTCCCGTATTCCATCTCGCTGTGAAGTCAATGGGGCGAGAAATATAGGCAAGTACAGAACAAAGATTCATGACTGAGAACTCACTGAGAAACAGTTTAACATCTTAGAAAGAACAGGGAAGGCATCCCTAGTCATTAATTATCGAAAAGTCACAATAAAAAGCATTACATTGAGCCTGTTATCCACCAAACTGGTAGCATTTAGCTAGAGGCAATATTATGTAGGACTCTGAGCTGGGATTTGGGTGTCAGACAACATAGGCTCTTTTTCTGGTTCTGTCATTCCAATGTTTTATAACCCTGGCAAACCTAATTAATCTTTCTTAGCTTCATTTCTCCATATTGACAAATGGAGCTAATAACTACAGTACTGATGCACACCTATGCCTGCAAGTCAATTTCTGCTGCTTTAGACGCTGCACTGATGAACCTGGTATATTGACTTACAATAACTTCCTACAAGTCATCAATGGATTAAAATTGCCATACCACTCTGTAAGCTACTGATAGTCTTCTTACGATTACGAAGTAAAGATCTGCTTGAAGTGATGACTTTGAAAGTTTTGCAGTAAGTCAAAAGGTATGTACTTGCAAATTCTTCTAAAGCTAAAAGGCCCATGATTTGACCAAAACAAAAAAATTACATGATGGCCCTCATTAGGTAAGCTAGTTCAAGCTGTTTATGAAAATGAACATGAAGAGTAGATAGTATTTCCCTTTATATTCAGACACAAGTATTTGAATGATATTGACTAAAATTTCTTTCTTCATGGTGCTGATAAGACTTTATACAAAATTTCTAGGTATTCATGTCTACAATGAAAAGTTATTTCTTATGAAAACAAGCCTTATGTTACATTTAGAACATAGGACTTGATCTTGCAGTATCAAAGAATCAACATTTTTTCTGTTTTTTAAAGATTTTATTCATTTATTTGAGAGAGAAAGAGCGCAAGAGAGAGCACAAGAAAGTTGAGGAGCAAAGGGAGAAACAGATTCCCTATTGAGCAGGGAGCCCGACAGGGTACTTGATCCCGGGACTCCAGGATCATTACCCAAGCCAAAGGCAGGCGTCCAATAGACTGAGCAATATTGGCACCCAGCAATTTTTCTATTTAATTGTGATAATTCAAATAAAGAAAAAGCTGAATATAAAGATATATTTCATTGTTATTAAATATAAAAACTAAAAAAGTCTACTTGTTTATATTATCAAAGTCAGACTTTAAATATATTAAAATTTATAATACTAACTACTACGCTGTATGCCTCTCAAGTGCCCATTAGCCTTCTTTCTGTTCTATAACTGCTTAAGGCACATTCCCACTCCCTAATCTTCACACTTGCCATTTCTTTGGATGATATGCCTTTCCTGTAGATGTTCAGGTGGCTACAACCCTTTTATCATTCAATTCTCAGCCCCTTTGTCATTTTTTCAGAGTCCTTTGCTGACCACCCTATCCAAAGTCCCTGTCCCAGTCACATTCTATCACATAACAGTGTTTATATCCTTCAGAGCACTTACTGATCTCAGAAGCCACCTTTCCTAAATCACTAGCTACATATTTATATCTGTCTCTAATAGAGTCTAGCCGGTATAGGAGACATCCTCAAGATTAATATCTAGGGATTAGAGTTGGATGATACTAGACTTAATTGCTAGTGGCCCTTTTTAAAGACAGGGTGCTGAGACCCAATTTATCTTCAGCTTTAAGCCTTATATTCAATTTGGGGGCAACAGAAACATTCCAGATAGCCTACACTGACATTGTTATTTAACAAGAAACTACCATCTAAACTACCATCTAATCTACTTACCAACTAATCTACCATCATAAACAGGGGACCTAGAGGTGGGGTAAAGGGCATAGTTTTAACAATTCGCACTTGGCTGAGAAAAATACATCGCATTTCAATTATACATTAAATACTGTTTGCAGAGCATTTTTTTTTTCTTTTCTGAACTAATGGCAGAGATTCACATGTCAGATAAACCAAAGTCAAAGAGAAATGGCTAATTCTGTTACTATCCTGTTAAGAGTTCATTTATTTAACTTTAATTCAATATTGTAAAGATATTTGAATAGCTTTTTTAGATATATAACAAACTTCAAAAGCTCTAACAAACTTTTAATAAAATTACCCTTATCCCTTAGTAATTAGTAGAATTACTTGAATCTTCCATTTCTTCCCCATTACAATTTGATTCACTGGCTTAGATTTTTGTTTGTTTTCTTTAAACAGACACCCAAGTCTTGAGAAAGCATCAACTAGAAGGTTTCAGGGAACCCAAGCAGCATGATCTATCTCATATCTCTGCTTCTTTCTGATTATCTGTTTAAATTTTTTTTCTCAGCATACATACTCTCTCTGCTATTCAAGCTACATGAAAACAACCATTAATAACCCCTTAAATTCATATGAAACAAATCTAGTCACATGGAAGAGACCAAATTTCATACCAAATTTTAATCTTTATTTTTCTCTCTGTTTTTCCAGCCCAACTCCAAATTTCTTCCACTACCCTCTTTCCCTCCCCCCCAAAAAAGGGTTTGAATGTCTCTGTATGGTCTGTTGCCTATCCCTGAACCAACCAAAGGCTATCAAAAGCTTCAGTAATGGATTCCCTATAGTTAAGGGAATTCTTTTGGATAGTAGTGAAATCTCCAAGATATATTGAGTCAAGGTGATGAACCTGACGTGCCCTTGCAAAATATCTGGACTTTTAACAGCTGGTCATTCATTACCATTGAAGGTTTCTACCTAAAACTCAGCACTGTCGGGCAGCACCGGTGGCACAGCGGTTTAGCGCCTCCTGCAGCCCGGGGTGTGATCCTGGAGACCCGGATCGGATCCCACGTCGGGCTCCTTGCATGGGGCCTGCTTCTCCCTCTTCCTGTGTCTCTGACTCTCTCTCTCTCTGTGTCTCTCATGAATAAATAAATAAAATATTTAAAAAATAAATAAATAAAATTCCGCACTGTCATATCTGTGTTTTGTAACAAAAATTAATGGAAATAGAGAAAATAATTTAGAGCTAGACAGATTCTGGAGATAGGCATAAGAGTCAGGAAGTCAGGAAGCTTTAATAGTTTAGAACACACACTGAATTTCTAATTTAAATCAAAGTCAGTGAGGTTGTGATCAAAGAGGACAGTTTTAGAGATATTTTGTGAAGAATCTTGATAAGACTCAATGAATGATTATGAAAGTTAAGGGACAGGTATATGCTAAGGATGACCCTCTTATTTCTACCTTGAGTCATACGTTAGATGATATATCCATGTATTGATACAGAGAGTTAGAAGAACAGATTTGGACTGTGGATAGGATGAGAACAATGCGTCCGGAGAAGAAAAGAGATGAAATAATAAATAAAAATCATTATAAAGCTAGGCAGGCATGCTCTAGCTATAAAGCTCAGGATTCACCACAAAGAAATATGAATCTAACTCTTTCCACATTGACTAATCAGAAGAGTTTGATTTTAGGTTTTCTTGAGAATGTGGCCCAAGGATTTCACACAGCTCTGACATCATACTGGTAAGCATTTTTTAGAAATCTATTTAGACCTTCATGTTCCCACATTTTATTTTCAAAATGTTAAAAATCTCTCTTTCTTTCTACTTTTCCCAGCACAACCACAGTGTCACACTATTCACCTTTCACTACATTTCCTCCAAGTCTTGACACATTTCCAACCATGACTAGTCACTTGGAAAGCATTATCCATCATCCATTAACTGCATTTCTTGAGATGAGCATTTTTCCTAGAATCCCAGTAAATAAAGTCTTCTTTTTAACATGACATAATTTGACAGTTATCAATATATGTAAATACTATGAGAAGTGATCAAATTAACTAAAAATACTAGAAAAAAGTTTACTGAATCAAGCTGGGTCTGATGTGAGAGAAGAAAACAAAAAGGCCCGAGGACCAGGAGGCAAAGATCATTGGCAATTAACAAAATAGGCAAAATAGAAAAATTATTTATGTTAAATTAACTATGTTAAATTAAATTTAAAGAATCAACATAGTAATGCTAATACATAATATTGATAAACTTATTTCATCCATAATTAAATGTGAATATTATCAAGTCACATCCAGTTCATTGTTACATTTCAATAGTTTTAATTTAAAAAAATATCCAAGTAACCTCGTATTTGTCAAAGATACCTTCATACCTGGAGATGTGAACAAAGACCATATTCACAATTACTCAAATAAACTCAATGGAGTACACTTTTTCTTTGAAAAGTAAACTACCTCAAAGAATATCTCAGAAAAAAAGTCATGTAATTATAAACCTTAGCATATTAACAATAAAAAAGACTCCTAGTTATAAATACATACACTGAAAGCATCTGGCAAGTTTCTATAAATCTAAACAAATTTATTTGCCAACCCAAAATTTAGCATACATTCTTAAACCTGTGTTGTTTCTCTCTCCCACTCTTTCTCTTTCTGTCTCTCTGTCCCTCTCTCTATGTCTCTCTCTTAAACACACACACACAGATGTTATTCACCTTTAAAGCATCTGTAAATCCTACCATTAATCTAAGAAAGAGTATACCTGTTTATATTTTTTAAAGTGCAGAAAAGAAAACAGAAACAAATAAAAGGTTTTAGGGGGAAAAAAAAGTCTACGGCCATACCATCCTGAAAGTACCTAATCTCTTCTGATCTCAGAAGCTAAGTAGGGTTGGACCTGCTTAATACTTGAGTAGGAGAAAAAAGGAAACAGAGTTGATAAAATAACATAAATGGTGGGCAGGCCTGGTGGCGCAGCGGTTTAGTGCCGCCTGCAGCCCAGGGTGTGATACTGGAGATCCTGGATCGAGTCCCACGTCAGGCTCTCTGCATGGTGCCTGCTTCTCCCTCTGCCTGTGTCTCTGCCTCTCTCTCTCTCTCTGTGTCTCTATGAATAAATAAATAAAATCTTAAAAAAATAAAAATAAAAAATATTTAAAAAAATAAAAAAATAACATGAATGTTTTCCATAAATACAAAACAGAATTTTTAGTCTTAAAATTCCAACAGAAGATTAATGAAAAGTGAGCATAGGCTGTGTAGAGTTGATAAAACTAACTACATTGAAAGGAATTATTTGTTTTAAGTGATATTTATTTTTCAAAGTTTTGGGGTTTTTAAAATTATTTTAGAGAGATCAAGGAAGAGAGAGTACACACATGCACATGTGGGTGGAGGAGGTGGGGAGGGGAGAAAGTGAAAGAATCCCAAGCAGACTCGCTGCTGAGCACAGAGCTCCACATGGGGCTCAGGATCATGACTCTGAGTCCATGACCTGAGCTGAAACCAAGAGTCAGACATATAACTGACTGAGCCACCTAGGCACCCCTGTTTTAAGTGATTTTTAAAACACAGGGAACATTTCATTCCTAGTGGGATATACACCAAGAGGGAAAAAAAGTGAAAGAAAAAAATTCTCAAGCTATTTACTTATATTTTTGAGTGCTAGTATTGTTTTCCTGAGTGTGCTATACAGATAAAATAAATTAATAATAATGATGTCACTGAAAACTGCAATTTTGGTCATGAGTAAAGGAGGCTCATATGTTAGAGGAATTTGAATAAAAACCCTGAATTCCTGAATTTGTTAAATTTGAACTGGAGTGTAAACATGAATATACATATACATATATATATTTTTTAAATATGCCCTACTTCTTTTCATAAAAATGCCTACACAGGAACAATAAATAACCCTCTCAAACAGAGTTTGGCTTCCAAATATCATTTCTCACAAAGGAACCAGAGTTTCTCGAACCTTTTTAGAATTCAAGCTGGGGCAGAAAATATACAGGTTGAGCCTAGAACATGTTATCAGACCAGACAGTAAGAAAGCAAACATTATGGATCATGTCAAAAGGACCCAGGAGTCCACTGGCAAGAGCTCCCAATATTCAAAACTGAGGAAATTTCAGCTTGAATAACAATAATTATTATATAAATGCTTGAAAACACACATCAAATGTTTAAAATTATAAGATCTCAATAATATTTATTTTTAAAAACCTAATTGGAGATTTTGCAAGGATACTAAGGAACTAGCTCATTATTTTGAAATATAATAAAGAAATGACTCAAGCATCTCTCCAGCATTCTATCCACTATGCTCTGAACTCAGATAAAGAATTGATGGAGAGAGATCCCTGGGTGGCTCAGCGGTTTAGCACCTGCCTTCCTTCCTGGCGTGATCCTGGAGTCCCGGGATTGAGTCCCATATCGGGCTTCTTGCATGGGGCCTGCTTCTCCCTCTGCCTGTGTGTCTCTCCTGAATAAATAAATAAAATCTTAAAAAAAAAACAAAGAGTTGATGGAGAATTTTTATTATCTAAGTATTTTGAGCAATAACTGAAAAAGAATGATTTAATTAGAATATTACCTTTTACAACCTTTTCTAGCAGTGGTCATGAATGGCTGCTAAATTCACAGAAAGAAAGACGAGTCAATCTTATGACTCTACTAAGGGACATACACCACCCCCTACCGAGGAGCTTGACCAGAAAATAAAATAAAATAAAGACTCAATGCAATCAATGTATAGGAAAAAGAACAGATGACCCACGTAGAAATATCACGAGGTGCAATCAGCACAATTCAGACTGTGAGACACTCTATTACACAAACTATAAGTTTTCTTCAACAAAAAATCACAAGAAAAATACTAGGGAGACAGAAGTAGAAGCTATAGAATGAAAGAGACTTAAGAGACATGCCCATCAAGTGCTATGTATGGAATTTATTTGAATTTTGACTTGAATAAAATTCTTAGAAAGAGTGAGATATTAATTGTGGGAATTTAAACATTTTTTGTATGTTTAATCATAGTAAGAGATCCCTGCTAGTGTTTTTATGTAATAGTAAAGGCTATATTTTTAAATGAGTCACCTTTTAGAGATAAATTGAAAATATATACAAATGATGTAATATATCTGATGTTATCTCCAAAACTATCCAAGAGAAAGAAATAGAAACAAGATGAGAGTATAAATGACCCAACTGGACATAAAGTTGATAACTATAGAAGCTGGTGATGAGTATATGGGATTATATTACATAATCTCTCTTTTTTTGAATATGTTTAAATGTTTTCATCATAAAAAGATGTGAAATGCTTAAAAAATTAAATTAAATTAAATAAGCATCTGTCTAACCAGAACCAAAATCAAAAGGGAAAATAGAATAGAAGCTCTTAAGAAGTTAATGGCCAAGGGAAAATTTTCGAGAAACCCTCCATTTCCGGTGTCCTCCCCTAGGAGCTCCTTGACCAAAGTCAGGTTTTGCTCTTTTGCATATTTTGTCTGGAAGAAGTGATGCCTCCAAAAAAGCTAATGAATTTAACGAAAAAAAAAAAAGAAAGGAAATACAAAGATATTTTAACATCATGGGCTCCATCCTTGAACTGACCTTGGAAATCAAACTTTGAACAAATTTACAAAGCAATAAGAACAGAAGTCAAATCTGTAATCATTATTTTCCCACATCTCTATCTGAAAAAAAAGAACTGAGGAGGGAACACCACATACAACAGAAAAACAGATCCATAATTGATCTGCTGTGTATTTATTCATTTAGTAGTGCTTTATTAAGCATGAAAACAAAACTACAAAATTGGAATGGCCATATAGAGAAATGGAAGTAATGATAAATATACTAATTTTTTAATCCATCATGTCTATTTTTTGATCCACCATAAACCTCTAGGGTCTATGCGTCAATACAAAGATGTTTAAGTATATTGCATAAGTTTATAAAGTTAACTTTAATGAGTACCAAAATAAAAGTATAAACCTTTCAAAATAGCAGAAATAGAAAAAAATATCAAAAAACCTAAAACAGCAGAATCTGTAAACAAAACACAGAAAATATAATTGGCAGTCTGACACATAATGTATATAGAACATACTACTATGATTGTAGAAATTTTCTTTTGAACAGATTATGAAACATTTATAAAAATTTATCATATGAAATCTTCAATAATTTGCCAAACATGTTTTAAACTACAGGATCCATTAGCTAATTATGTAATAACTCTGAGAAGTTTTTGAACTTAGAAAGAAACAAAAATACCAATTGGAAGTTTTCAAACTTTATCTTAAACCACTCTGGTTAGAACATACTTAAGAACCTAAATGTCTGATTATTTAGAAAATAACTGTAGCAGCAATTAAAATTCTTCATGAACAGTCTATTTCTCCTTGTTTGGTGGGTAGATAGTATACACCCTTCCTATTTCACACTTTGATATTTCCATATCAGTAAGCATTTGCACAATTTCACAGATTAAACATCCTTCCATTCCTCACTTACTGATCATGCCACTTCCCTCATAAATAAAATTCAATAAATGCCTGTTTTTGTTTCCAAGCCCTGTGTCCTATTCTATTCTAGTCCTTATGGAGTATCTGTCTTAATGCTTACAACTTTATAAGATATCTTGATCTCTAAAAGGGCTAGTCTCCTATTCCTCATTTCATTCTTTAGAAATGTCTTTGCTATTCTTGGCCCTTTTACTCTTCCATGTTAATAGGGACATATAAAGTTCTTTTTTGCACATTTTTGTATTTAAAACATATAAACAGTATTGTGCTGGAAACCTTACTATTACTTTGTTTTGTTTTTTCACAAATAATTATGTTCTTAAAAGTTATCAAGTTCTCTGTGTATTTCTAGTCAGAATTTTCAGCTGCTACAGGATATGTTGTACAACATAACACATTGCACTTGTCCATTTCCCCAGTGATAGGTAGAGTGCCTGCTAACACTTTGCTACTACAAATCAGCATCCATGTCTCCTTACACCCTGGGTAGAACTTTTCTGGGACGTACACATAGGAGCTTGATTTCTGAGTTGTTGGCAGGTATACTTAATTTCACCAAGTGGTAAAAGATGTTGGACAATGAAGTTGAGCCAGTCTATACTTTCAACATCAGTGTACAAGATTCCTTTCTACCTAAATATCTCCCAGCACTTGGAGTTATAAAACTATACATCATTGTTTCACAATCTGATGAGTACAAAATAATATCACATTTTAATTTTAATTTCTTGTACAAATTAGTTTGATTACAAATAAATTTGAGCATCTTTTAATATAATGATTAGTCATCTAGGTTTCCTTCATTTGCATTTTACAACTTCACCTTTATTGGGTGCTTGCTATCTTTTTTTGTAACACAGGAGTCTTATAAAGAATGAAATTATACTCATATTTTTTAATCAAGAATATTGAATCTTGGAACAGAATACCACAAAAGGAACATTATTTTGACCTTTGAATTCAGTCAAAACAACACCCCACATTGGGACTTTTCAGGTATGTAAGCAAAGGAACTCAGAAACGTAAAGAATTAATAGACCTTAAAGCACAAATTCTTAAACAAGAAAGCAGAAAGGGCAAGCAAACTAAATAAAAAACAATAAAATACATTAATAAAGCCAAATTGGTTCTCATAAAATTATAATATAAAATAAGTATTTTTAATTGGTATCAAGAGAAAAAGAAGATAAAAAGTATTGTTAGGCATCTCTGCAAACATAACTATAAATAAAATGGAAATGTAAAATATATAAATGACTTTACAATTTTACCATTAAGGGTTTTGAAGATAGAAATAAAATTATCAAATTCCACATTCATAAAGTCAAAGGATTATTTTTCATTAAAAAGTATGGAGAGAGCAAATATTATAAGACTCTGGTAAATACAAGAACAGAATAACGAAGTTCTAGTCAATATAATAAATAATAACAAATGAGTATGAGTAAAATAAGAGGAAAACTATCATTTGTGTAGATGACATAATTTTACACCTAGGCAATAAGAATATAAATTCAGGCCCTATTAGATTTACTAAATATCAAGATTGTCATAAGCTACTCATCAGTGAAAATCAATAGTTTCTCTGTAAATAGCAACAACCAGATATAAAAGAAAACATATTGTCAGCTTGGAAGTTATCACTCCATTGTAACTGTAAGTAAAAAGTTGAACAGGCTGAGAACTCAACAACTCTTCTAGGATCCTAGACAGTAGGGACTTAAGACACTCTGGGCAGAGGAAAATTCTCACAGGCCTATAGCAAAGGGAGGAGGGGAACGAACATTTAGACTTACACCATAGCATTTGGTCCTTCTTGACCACCTCAGGTGAAACTAGTTAACCAGAGCCTAACCTGCAGGGGTATTATCATAACCTAACGTGGGGGAAGTCAATTCCTAATTCCAGCTCTAGCCTTCCATGTGAGAGAAGGGAAATCACCCAACTCCAGCCCAGTCTAGCCATCTTTCCTACTTAAGGGAAGTTGGAGCAGGGGATGAGAAACTCTGGTGAGGCATACAGCCCAGAGGCATAGGCTCACCAAAAGACAAACTTGACAAGAACACAGAACACTTCCCCCTCCCCTGCATACCTCAGCACCACATCACTAAAGGCCTATTTACAGCAGGCCCTTTTAGCTCGTGCATCATGTCTAGTTATCAAGAGAAATTTGTAAAGCATACAAAAAGATAAAATTCAGTGTAAAGAACCTGAACAGGGGCGCCTGGGTGGCTCAGCTGGTTAAGCATCCGCCTTCAGCTCAAGTCATGATCCTGGGGTCTTGGGATTCAGCCCACCTCGGGGAGCTTGCTTCTCCCTCTCCCTCTGCTCCTCCCCTGACTCTCTCACCTCTCTCTCAATAAACTAATAAAATCTTTTTAAAAAAATAAATTAAATTGAAATTAAAAAATAGAGAACCTGACAAGCATCAGAACCAGATATGACAAGGATGTTGGATTTATCAGACCAGGACATTTAAGACAACTTTGATAAATGTGTTAAGGGCTATAATGGATAAAGTAGACAGCAGCAATTAGAGATGTGCAATGCAAGGAGAGAGATGGGAATCCTAAGAAAGAACCAGAGGGAAGTTTAACTTTCTGGGTGAAATCTTAAACTGGTCTCAGAACAGGGAGGGCCAAGAGAAACCAAGCAGAGAAGGGGGGCACTCCAGGTTGGTAGGCAGCAGTTTAATAAGCAAGGCAACTTACTTTCGAGGCTTATCTTGGCAGCTGCAAGACAAGTAGATCTCCTCCAGAATCTTAAAAGCTTATATATAAGCCTTAATTGGGTTTAGGCATTTATTCAGTCCAGAAGGTCCTAGCAGCACCTTACTCCCAGGCCTATGTCTTTGAAAAGGGCTACAGCTGGGGGAAGCTCAGAGGGAATGTATATTTCAAGGACAGGGGAGGGGTGAGGAGCCTCTGATGTCCTGGGTCAAGTTCTGGGGTCAACGGTCACATCCTCTTGATGACCTCCTCCAACCATTTATTGACTAAAAATTTGTAGAACCTTAATGAAAGGAAATTTTCAGTATCTATCACCTCTAGAAATTTATTTTTTAAAATATTCCAATATTTTTACAAGCTACCCATTTGTTTAAAGAAAATAAAATGCCCACCAAAACAAGAAAATGGATTACGTTATAGTTTTCTCTATTAAGCAATACTAGTAGCAATTTAAAATAGGATAGTTATTCTGAATACAAGAGTTTCTTTTCCAGGGCACTGTCTGGCTCTTTATTTCAGCTCAGGTCATGATCTCAGGGTCTGAAATGGAGCTCCAACTGTGGCTCTATGCTCAGTGGGGAGTCTGCTTGAAATTCTCTCTCTTCATCTGTCCCTCCTCCCTCTCTAAAGTAATAAATAGATAAATCTTTAAAAGAAAGATAATTTTCTCTTCCTATATTGAGTTTTAAAATCAGGTGGCAAAAAATACATTGAAAATTATTACTTTTATCATTCATTTATAAATAAATAAATTAGACACCATTTGTGTGAGAAAGAAGGTATGCATATGTCTGTATACATGTTCCTTTATTGCTAAATCCATAGAATTAATGATTCACAGCAACTGGCAAAGGTTGTAGCTAGAATAGGGAAGAAAGAAGATTTCCTATTTTAATTTTTTCATCTATATGGTTTAAATGCCTTACAATAAAATGTACTAATGAATTATTTGAAAACTCAATAAATTTTATTTTAATGAGTCAAAGCCATGGTCTTGAGCAAATCTGAAATCTCAGAGTTTTAACTTCATTATATATAAAATAAGTGGAATTACCTAGATATTCTCAAGATCCAAAAGGCCTAGAGTCAAGTCTAGATCTGGTATTCAGAATCAAGATGATTTGGAAATTCAGTTTCCACATGAGTGATAGGGATAAAAGGAAGTGGACTAATTTATGAGTCTCTGTTGAAAACCAAATTCCTGCAAAAATTGCAAAAAGTCAAAGAAATCCAATGTACTATTATTATTACAGTCTTGTAGCTCTATGGATCTATCAGCAATATATCCTGTTGCCCATAGAATAACACAATTATATACCCAATTATATTTATAATATATTCTATATAAATAATTTTATATGTGTAAAATATTTTCCTTACTCTTAGAATATAACCTTTTTTCTATAATATGCTCCTCTGTCCTTTGGTAAGCCTGAGCCTTATCTACAAAGTGTCCAGACTAGTAATATTTGTAAGATAGATATTAGCAAGAAATTCTGTTCCTAAAGAAGTTTCATATTCTTTGAAATTATTTCATCTTTATTTATAAGTGAAATTTACAATTTAATTTAACTAAAAGAACTGATTTCTCCCTTTTGAGAGAAAAAATGAAAATAGCACCATGATTTCTTGGAATAGTTTTTACACATCATAGAGTATTAAATAGATGCCAATTGATTTCTCCTCACTTGATTGTCTCCATGTCAAGTTAAGTCTAGCCAGCCTCACCTCTAACTTTCTCATTCCCCTAAGCTTTAACAAACGGATTCTTCCTAATAGAACAATTATGTCCATGTAACTAAATCAATCATTCTTCCTGAGTCATGGGCTTGCATTTACTTGTCTGGATCAGGAAGGCTGAGGATAATGGGCCATTAAGAACTGTGCGTTCCTAGCCACAAAAAACCATGAGGCTTACTGGCAAAGAATGGGTTTTTAGATAAGAATAAAAATCTTATGAGGGTCAATTTGTGTGTAATTCATTTGGAAGACTGCCCTTTCCTTTAAAGCCCCACAGTGACAGAGTTGCTTATTTTTACTTTAGAACAATTATTTTAAATTGGGACCATACAGTTATGGAATTACTGACACTGGAAATCTTTTCTGAAAAACAAACAAATCATCTCAGATTATAAACTTCAACATCAGATTAATAACCTAAAGCTGTTTTGAAAGAAAAAAATGTGTCTTTGTAAAAGTTAATGTTAAGTCATATCCAAAATCTGGAGAAAGAGTAACTAAACATTTCAAGCAGGATTCTATTTGAATTTTTTTTAATTCCCCAAACTAAGCAGCGTATTTGAATTGATAATTTTCCAAATTTGAGTTAAAAAAAATCCTCCACTCCCACTTGAATTCAGCCATTTGCAATAAGAAAAATAAGTGTGTGACTCTACAGTTCTAGAAAAAGGCAAATGTGAAAATGTTTCTCCTCAGTTTATCTCTAAGGTCCCTTCTACCTACGCAATAATATAAACTGTAAGCTTAAGACAACCATCCTGCAGAGGCATAAAAACAAAAAACAAAACTTCACTACTTATCAAGAAAAGACTGTGTATGAAAACTGAGATACTACTCTATAGAGACACATAGAAGTCATGCCCTTTGTTTCCAGACCAGCACAAGGCCTCAGTCCATAGGATAACCTGTTTGGAGAACACATTCTCTTTGATCATTCTTCCCTTGTTTGCAGGCTAGCACTCGGAAGGAGCAGCGCAATGCCTAGAAGCTCTTTCTCAGAGAGACTATTTATTTATGGGACAGGAGGGCTAATGACACCAATGGGAACCATTGGTGGTAAATTTGCATCTCACCTGTGCACATTAACCCAGTAAAATCAGGTTTCTCTGTTTCTTAAAAGGTCCTATACCTGACAAAGTGACCTGCATTTTGGCAGCCATTCTTTCAAATCAAGCCCTCTAGCAAAAAGCAAATGCCCTTGAATATAAGGCAAAACCAAACAAAACAAAAAACAGAAAACAAAAGGCATTCAAAGGTGCCACAAGGTTAGTTTTCATTTTTCTTTCCATTGTATATTAAAATTGATCTAATGAAAGAGAATAAAGTATTGGATGAACTCTGTAGCAGTTTAGAAAGTTTTCTCCTATTATTGGTAAAGGGGATAGATAGACTTTTCTATAGTTTGTGGTCTTGGGGTTTTTAAATTAATAATGATTCCTTCCAATAGTTATTAGCTAAATAGCTATTCTTTGTTAATGACTTTTGTTATGTCTAATGGACCATGTTTTAGCAAGAACTGCATTTCTAAACCACAGATTCATGGTTTTAAATTATTTTCAAAAACATTTCTTTACTTCCCCAATAAATTCTTTTTTTTATAATTTCATAAATATAAAGTGACACACAGATGGTAAATATAGGACCATAATTTTGTGGGTGAGAAAGCTAAATCCTATGTGCAAGTTAAGGATTTTAGAATCCCAGCTGTTGATTCAGCTGCCGCAGCAAAATCTCCCAAATGTGGTATTAGTGGTAGCTACCAGGTGCCGAGCTCACTCACCACTCCTGCTTCCAAGAGTGACCTGAGGTGACCCTAATTTGAAAGCCAACTTATTTGCAAAATATCTGTTTTCCGAAGAACAGGACTATATCACCTTTCCACACCTTGGTCTCACTGGCACCCTGGGCTAGCTAGAAGGAAAAAATCACTTTTCCAAGTCACACAGGATGGCATATAACAATACCACTTACGCTGAAATCCCTTAAGAATATAAGGTCTATGTCTACTTTGCCCCATGCTCTATCCCCTGTCTAGATTGAACAATGCCTTAAAAGAATCTGTTTGGAAGAGGAAGCTGGGAGATTTATTACTCATTTTCAGGACAAACCTAAGAATTTTATACTGTTGGAGTTTGGTTTGTTTCTGAAGGTAACCCCCTAGTTGACCTGCAGAAGCCACAAGGTAGTGCATGAGGGTTCTTACTCTTTGTACTAATGTAGAAGGAGGAAGGAAGAAAAAAATTTTAAGTATAAATTATTTACAGTATTTTCATTTCTGAATATTTATCCCTTTTGACTAATCAGTCGTATGGATTAAAATATATTTTTTAAATATCAACAGAAAAAAAAAAGTTTTGCCACACAGTGGAACGAAAGACACAAACAACTACTATTCCTCTAGAAGAAGAAATTCTTCCTTCTAAATTTGGGGCATGACTAACCTGGCAGGGTCAGGATATATTTTAATGGTGGAAAGGTCCAAAGTAATTAGATGAGCACTGTAGACAATCTTATGCAATACACTGCACTTTTTAATTGCTCATTTATTTGAGACATGCTGATGTGGCAAAGAAGTTTCTGCATATCTTTTTAAAGTAAAAGTGTAAAGTTAATAAAACATGTTTTTTTTTTAATAGGAAGTAGGTCTTTTATAGCTTAAAGGATTCACATTTGTCCATACAAGCAAGTTATTCATGCATGTCTCTCCAACTTAGTTCTATTATCTGCAAATTTCCTTCCTAATATTCTTGATTCCTTTAATTAATTCACTTATATTACTGAGATCCTATAGTATATGAGGTATCCATCTAATCAGCAGATACAGTGAAGAATAAGACCTATATATTTTCCTGCCTTAATAGAATTTGTGGTATAGAAAAGAAGAGGAGAGAGATCAAATATACAATTGCACTGATAAGTTCATGAGTGAGTGAATGAATGAATGCTAACTTTGATAAAACCATGAGAAAAATATTTGAAAAATAAAAGTAGAGTAAATAGAAGGCCATGAAAAGAATTATAGGGAGCCTATATCATCTGCAGATGAGGAAGGCTTCCTGGCAAAGGTGACATTTAACAAGGAACCAAATGATGCATAGGCTATCCAACTGAAGAAGTGAGGGAAGCACATTTTAGGAAACCACTTCAAGGGGTAGAGGCCAATAGAAGACAAATTATAATGTTTTCACAAGAAAGTTATTGTCCTATCAGAAAAAGTTATGCAGGTTAATTCGTGTAAAGACGGGACTTGCCCAGTTAAGATTTCTGCTGCATAAACAATTCTCAAGGGTCTTCACACTATCAAAATATGTATTCAAATGATTCCTTCAGAAATCTGATTCTTAATAAAAACAAAAATAAAAAACAAACAAAAATAGCTTTCACTCACAAATATGATATTCTATAGAGAACTATTTAAATATGTGGACTTTAATTCTGCATTCTATTTAAGAAATTGTAGTTAATGTAAGTGAACTTAATATGGCTTTGTTTTACAAGGTTGCTATAAAGAATCATAAGTTGCTTTCAGAGAATTTGGAGAAAAAAAGAAGCCACACATAATATGCACATATATAATTCCAGGGTTTAATTTATAAGACAGGCCTAATCAAATGAATAATAAAGAAGACATCTCTGTTTACTTTTCCATATGTTAAAAGTGATTTATAAATGTTTCTGTATTCTTATCAAGATTTTACCCATTCAAATATCTTCAGTAAATATGTGTTACATACCTACTATTGCCAGATCTTGTGCTTGGTACTGGAATTGGAAAAATGAATAATAACCAGTACTAGGCTTCTATTAAGAGGTGATAGTGGAATCACCTGAAAACTCTAAATCTTTTTTAACCAATTTAATGTTTTCATGGGTGTAATTAATATTATAATTCTTCTATGTGTGATGAATATAGTATGTTACAAGCTATTATAAAGAAAAGCTCAGAGGCAAAGAGAGGAGAACCTTCTAGAGGAAGTGGTCAAATCCATTTGGTCATGAAAGAGGAGTAGATGTGTATAGGGATCCTAAGTAAGGACTATGTTTTACACAGTAAGAATAGCATGCATGAAGCCGTGAATGTGGAGGAAAACCTGAAACACTAAGGTAAGAATGAACCCAAGGAGATCATGTCTATGTAACAAAGATGAGAATAAAACTAGGCAATTATATCCTTAACCAAGGTAGTAATGAAAGATTAATCACAGAATTATGTCTATAGACACAATTCTGCTTTTTCTTTTAAGGCATTTGTTTCATTTGGCATTATTTTTCCAAATTGTACAGGAAAGTTTAAAACTGAAACATAAAAACCTCCCTACATTTGCCACATGAACCTTGAGTTCCAATCCACACACATTATCACTATTAGTGGTTTGTCAAATTTTATTACATTATGTAAACTAAGCTTTTCAAGCTTGGTCTATAGGATGTTTGTTAAGGAGAGGAGTGGAGGAAAGAGAAGAGGATTTAGGGGACAAACAGAGTGATAAAGTGGGTATAACCATTATTTGAAAATATAGATGTAGGTGGTCAAATTTATCAGCTTCTTTGGAAGGGGGGAGAGGAGTGTAGTTATTGCCGTAAGATCAGTCTGATTCCCGATTAGATTGGATACAGGATTCCTGAGTATTTCTCATGGATCAGGTGTGTGCTATACACACGAGAGAAGTATTTTGGTTTTTTATTATTTATTTATTTTTTTAGTAATGTCTACACCCAATGTAGGCTCAAACTCATGATCAAGATCAACAGTCATAGGATCTTCCAACTGAGCCAGGCAGGCACCCCAAGAGAGAAACCTTTTAAATACTACCCAAGAGAACCACCTTCTGTGCTATGAGCCCACAAGAAAGAATATTTATAGGGTAGACTGACAAAAAGGTGGACATTTGACAGCTAGATAAAAATGCATTTACCATATCATAGATGTATATTCAATTTTTTCCAAGAAAGATGCCTTCAAAATATCTACAAAATTTCCTGCAAGATAAAAAGCTAATTTTAAATACACGTTAGCCCCATAGCACACAAAACCATTCTTTTAGGATACCATTCAAGTTAGAATAACAATAACAGTAATTATAATGAATACATATAATATTTGCCAGACACTGTTCACACATATACATGTGCACATATCATATTTTATCAATTTCAATAAGCCCACACTCTCATATGATACTTTTGAAATCCAGATACATTTTACCATTAGTAGAATTTTATGATTAGCTATTAATCAGTTATGGCACAGTTGTCATTGACTGCATACCTTTATTTGGTTGCTTCTATGGCATGACTGGACAACTACTCCTCTAAATATTTTAATCAATAAGCCACTTGAGGATCTTTTGAAGACAAAGTATAAGTCCCAATTGCTGTCTAAAACCCTTTTCTTAAATAAAATAAAATAAAATAAAACCCTTTCCTTGATATCTTCTGATAAATTAAAGATACTCTCCTCAAAACTTGTAAGAAGGATGTCAGCCATGTGTACAAATATTCCATACACAGTAATAGAACATTCTTTTAAGAAATGGCCTATCACTAATAATGTTCAGGGCATAGAGAAGAAAAGCATGTAGGAAAACACAGACATTAATGACAGTGAAAAAATGATTCCAACATGTTAGACTGAATGTTAAAACATTTGAGAACTACATTATAAATGATCTCACTTATAACTTCCTTTGTTATCTGTATCTTAGAATGGTGAAAAAACTATGTATAAATAAATGCAAAAGTTATTTCAATAATTAAAAAATAAATAGTAACGTGATTTAAAGTAGTATTGTATCACATTTTCATTGGCAATATTTGTTTTTCTCTTCTTAGTGGTACATCAAATAAGTGTGGTTTACAGCCATTCGCATCTCAGATTCCATTAAATATGTTATATTATTTCATTTCTCACAACAGCTCTATGGAATAAGTAATATTTTCCCATTCTCTTTTCTCTCAAACCATTGAAGGTCAGAAAGAAAAGCTTGTCAGTGGGGAAAGAAGTGAGAGAGAACAAGAAAAGAACCAGAATATCCTTTTCCCCAAAAGCAGGCAGCCGACCCACAGAAGGTCAGGGATCTGGGAAAGGTCTTATCTTTGAATGAATACTGAAGTGTCAGTCAACGTAGTGAATCAGAGACTTGAAGTCCATAAATACAGATCTGTTTTGCTATTGACACTAACCAAAATACTCCTATCAATGAAGAGGGTATTGAAAATTTAAGCATTTTCTCCAAAAACTAGGAAAGTCTATCTTGCTTGACCAGTGGAATAAAAAGAACAGGGAAAAATAAAAATAAAATTGCATTTATGATTATACTCTATTAATTTTTCCTATTTAATGTACCCACTACACATGAAGTCAGTTCCTATTTTGAAGGAAGTTTATACGAGGTTAATTAATGTAGGTGGCTTGTAGCTGGTTTCCTCTATGTATAGTAGATGAGCCAGAGAGAAAAGGACAAAGAGAGAGGTAGAAAAATAGAGACAGAAAACCCGAGAACCCTCTCCCCCCATCAATAGACCACATTCCTTGAATAGAGGACACTAATTGGTAGCTTTAGGTTATTGGGCAGGGCCAAGTGACAGTTTTTCCATTAAGGTATATAAATTCCAGGATCCCTGGGTGGCGCAGCGGTTTAGCGCCTGCCTTTGGCCCAGGGCGCGATCCTGGAGACCTGGGATCGAATCCCACGTCGGGCTCCCGGTGCATGGAGCCTGCTTCTCCCTCTGCCTGTGTCTCTGCCTCTCTCTCTCTCTGTGTGCTGACTATCATAAATAAATAAAAATTAAAAAAAAAAAAAAGGTATATAAATTCCCCTCCACCCCACCCCAATCCCACCCAAACAATATTTACAAATTCAGAAGTGTATATGGGATATGTTTTTTAGGGAAGAATGTCTTTTTTTCCTACAACCACTGTTTGAATCTATGTTTACCTCAAGTTTCACCATGCTTCTCTCTCAGAACTCAATGAATTCACCCCGGAAACCACTTGCAAACTCTTTCTTAAACCAGTTCCCTGGCTTGAGCCAAAGGGTAAAAGTCATTGCTGCCAGCCTAATTATTTACATGGAAAAAAAAAAAAAGGCAATTCTTTAATGAATCACTGTGCTGATGGCTCCCTGGCCCACTCTCACTTGTACATGTTGACTCTGATTTTGGAGTTTTAGAGAAGATCTATGTATACGCCTAGTACCCAGGACCACAGTTTTCTTTTCTTACTCCTTCAGTTTTATCACCTGATATCTCTTCTCTAGGAATTCCTTAACCATTTGTTGTTCTGGTAGAAATATTTCTTGATTTCTAATGACAGTATTGCTGTTTTGTTGCCTTTTAAAGATTTTTCTGTAATTTCAGTAGAATAGACTCCTCAGGGGAGAGAAAATAGTTGCCTGAACTTAGTATTTGGAGACTCTTTTAAATGGTTGACTTCAGCCAGAGATATTTTTCAAATAATTGCAGTAATTCACAAAAATATATTAATTGGATCTATGATAGACTTTGAATGGATTTTCTGGATTTGGCTTAAATCATTCAAATAATTTAGAATTTACTTATTTATTTATTTGTTTGTTTATTTATTTATTCATTTGTTTTGGTATGGAGATGGTGCAAAGAAAGAGCTATTTTTGCATTTTCTAAGAATTAAAGCAAAATTAAAATGCCTTTTGAATCTACCAAGTTACTTGAGAACATCAGATTATGTTTTTATTCTCTCTATTTTTTTTTAAGATTTATATATTTATTTGAGAGCAAGAGTATGTGTAGGAGCACCATGGGGGGTGGGGAGCAGAGGAAGAGGGAGAAAAGCAGGCTCTGCTGAGCATAGGAGCCCAAAGGGAGGCTGGATCCCATGACCTGAGACCATGATCAGAGTGGAAATCGGGTCAGATGCCTAACCCACTGAGCCACCCAGGTAACTTTATTCTTTTTATTTATTGAAAAGAGAGCAAGAGAGAGAGAGACAGAGAGAGAGAGGAACTTTGTGATTCAGGTTGGCCACAGACTGGAGCTCGAAAATAGGAAATCCATGCCGCCTTTGTATCTTTTCTCAAACATGACTTTCTGCTCCCTAACTTCAGCTTACTTGTGGCTTGGGTATCTCAGGCTTCACCTCTACTTAAGACCTCTCACAGATAAAATTTAGCTGTTCCCATATTACTCACAGTGTTTTCCTCTGTCTCTTGAAAAGGCTAATCACATGAGGTTAGAGGTAGCTATGGCATAATAGAATGAATAATGGACCAAAAGTCAGAAGATCACAGTTGAAGAACTCACTCAGATGTTCAGTCAATAACTTTTTCTTTCCTGTAAAATAAGATTAATAAGAAATTTCAGAGGGAGGAGTCAGGATCACATTTGTACTAAAACAAAAGGGAAGGGCATTATAAAACCTATACAAAGCTTAGTTGTTCTTATTAATTGGAAAACATTATCTTTTATAGTCAGAAATGACATCATCTGGCCATAAGCCTAATTTAATGTAAATCACAAACATAAAAAAGGACATTTTTTCTTTCCCAATTTGAACATAACAGGACACAATTCAAAATGTATATTCACCACTTTAGAAAAAATACCCTGTTTTTTTAAGGTACTGGTTTCACTTCCTTACTAGTAAGTGAAGCAGGAAAGGTATATACAGGTCAGATGTAGCAGGCTAGACTATAAAAAAAATTACAAATAACTTCTGACCAGACCAAGGGATTTGCTTTCTCTAGAAGAATCTTTCAACTCCTAAAAAGTGAACTGTTCAGAAGTTCAGAAGTTCAGTTCAGTTAAGTACCCCAAAAATTTGGCAGTTGATCCAAATGTTATTTGAACCTTTAGAGCACATATAATTAGACTGGAAATCTTATTAAAACAGGATCACTGTCTGGTACTATTTCCACAAATTTTGCCTCTTTATATAGCCATAACAGAGGACTAGAAACATATGTAAAAGTAATTGATGAAAATTGCCCACATTTTTGTGAAATACAGGACAGGAGTAAAGTTGGATCATGCTCATGTATAAGGTTCAAGTTGTTTTAAATGCATTCCCATGTGGCAGTTCAAGAGGGTGAAAAGTGAATGGTCCAGGTGATGGCTCTCTCCTAAACTAAATTATGAAAGCAGATTAAATCCCAAGTAAAGAAAACCACCAATCTCTTTACATCTAGTAAAAAAAAAAAAAATCATTCCCCATTTAAAATCCAAATATATATATGTATATATATGTAAATATACCCTTTGCTGATATTATATATATGTATGTCTATGTATATACACACATCTACTCTAGCATTTTGTGTGTGTATATGTGTGTGTGTGTGTGTGTGTGTGTGTGTGTGTAGATATTGATACATAGATGCAGATATAGATATTTATGTTAGGAATACCAGTCTTCTCACAGGCTGATAAAGATCTGCTTAGTCAATGATTATAAAATTCCTAAAAATAGAAATTGTATTGTCTTTTTAAATATATCAGCTATAAATAAATACATAAATAAATACATAAATAAATAAATCAGCTAATTTGATTCTTTATTCAACTGAGGACATCATGCTTGCAAATATCTGATATAAATTTAATTCCTCTACCTTCCCAAATAGTATTCTACAGCATAACTACATGTTATTATCAATGATTTCACTTTAAAACCCACTCAAGAATAACATGACTCTCAAAAACCCTAAAAAGTGTTCCCCATCCTTGTGTGAACACTGTAAACCCTATCATTGCCTCATTTCCTAGAGGGAAGAGAAAGAGGAAAGAACATTTTTTTTTTTTTACTGCCACTCCATGTCAAGTTTTACTTCTCATATTATTTCATTCATCATCAGTCTAGCCTTGGGTGAAAAAAAAGTGCTGTGGGATTGTGCACATAAATGATAAATACTATTTAAATATCTGGGCAGTAGGGAAAACTAGTATAAATACAGAGACTACAACTTGAAGTCAAATTTTATTCCCTATTATTCAAAGTGGATTTTGAGGGACACCTGGGTGGTTCAGTGGTTGACTGTCTGCCTTTGGCTCGGGGCATGATCCTGGGGTTCTGGAATTGAGTCCCATGTTGGGCTCCCTGCAGGGAGCCTGCTTCTTCCTCTGACTATGTCTCTGCCCATCTTTCTGTGTCTCCATGAATAAATAAATAAAACCTTTTTAAAAAGTATATTTTGGTATATATATGCATATGGCATCCTACCTCTCAACCCTTAGGATAGAGAGAGGGAGGGAAAATGGAAGAGGGAGGGAGGGACAGAGGTTTATGCAGTTTGCCCACTCCAACTTGCTTGGATCAGTGTATCAGTTAGTGTTAGGTTTTCCTTTATGCAACAACAGAAAAAAACAGGGCTTACAGGGTCACACACACACACACACACACACACACACACACACACTGTAATTCTCTCTAACAAATAGTCCTGAGTGGAGATGGCAACATCACAGTCATTCAGTCCCCAGATTTCTTGCTTCTTTTTCTAAAATCCTTGCTTCTGAGATCTTGAGGTTGCATGCCTCCTTGGGATCCAACAATTCTCAGGAATGAAAGTTTCTTATTAAAGACCTTTTTTTCCCCCATAAAAGAATATAATACTTATTTAACGATTATCTTTTATTTCAAAGAATTTCTTCACAAGTCATATTTCAAGGTGCCATCCTATGTATTTTGATTACCACCTTACTCAACAATACTCCCTATTTGAGTTGGAAACTAAAAAACAAACAAACAACAACAACAACAACAAAAAAAAAAACAGGTCGTCTTGGAACATAGATTCACAGGGTGATACCAACCAAAAGAAATGAAATCCCTACTCTAATACTTCAGCTTCCTAGGCAGGCAGGTGACAAAGACTCTGAAACAATTTGTTTCTGAATCATTTTGCACAACTCAGCCAAAATGTGTTTTTTTTTTTTTTTTGCAATAATTTTTAAAATTAGTACCTTTTCTTTTTACAAAAGAAAAAAATAATGGATGAAGAAATGCAAAGTAAATTTTCTAAAATCATGTAAAACAATAACAAGAAAAATAATCATGGAACCCAGAGAGAAATAACCTCACCCCATGTGGTCTTTTTCTTTAAATTTTTATTGGGGTAGATAGAATACACATAACTTTTGCCACTTTAACCATCTTACTTTATTTCTTATTTTAAGTAATTGCTACTTCCTATGGGGAGCTCAAACTCATGACCCAGAGATCGAGTCGAATTCTCTCCTGTTTGAGACAGCCGGGTGCCCCTCTTACCCCAAGTAGTCTTAATGCAGACAGCTCACTCTACCTATAAGACTACACACATGCTTTTAGAAATCCATCAGGATATGTTCTCAAGGCATATTCTAAATGGGCATTTAACTCCAAATTTATGTACAATTATAGTACAAGTCCTATTCCATTTAATAATTTCTCAGTGTTATTTGAACTGTCTAAGCCGTTCATATATAGTTTACATTCATAAATTTCACTTACGAATTCTTAGGTATGAGGGGCATCCCGGGGGGGGGGGGGGGGCGGTGGGCCTCAGTCCTTTAAGCATCTGATTCTTGATTTCAGCTCAGGTCATGAACTCAGGGATGTAATATCAAGTCCCACACTGGGCTCCACTCTCGGGGAGGAGACTGATGAAGTTCTCTGTCTCTGGGCACCTGGGTGGCTCAGTTGTTGAGTGTCTGCCTTTGGCTGGGGTCATGATCCCAGAGTCTTGGGATCAAGTCCTACATTGGGCTCCCCGCAGGGAGCCTGCTTCTCTCTCTGCCTATGTCTCTGCTTCTCTCTGTGTGTCTCTCATGAATAAATAAAATCTTTAAAAATAAAAAATATTCTCTCTCTCCCCTCCTTACATCCCCTCCCTTCCTCTCAATTTTTTTTTTTTTTTCTGAGATGCAGTTGGCTGTCCCTCTCTTAACACTAACAGAAAAGGATCCTGAGATTTGAGATACTGGATAAAGAGCTAGAACTGGGCCTTAAGAGAATACGAGACTGTCTCATCCTAGAGTTATGTTTTTACTTATATCAATACCAAATTTTTTTAAAAAATGACCTAAAGACTAAATGCAATTTTGATTTTCCAGGAAGTCTAATATCCTCTACACCACTGTAGCATACATCAAATGCTATATTCAAGGCTCTGCTTTAAGAGACTGTGAGTTTCATTTATTTATCATCATAAATACAATTATTAAAACCATTATCTCACATTAGAATTTGCTCAATATTTTAACTATATTGTTTTCAAAAAATGTTTTTCTTCAATTTCCTTAACTATTGAAGAGACTGAGGAAGGCAGATAATCCTTACCCATCTTCATTCTAAAATCTTTTTTCACACTGAATTTAGCTAAAAAAGATTTAAAAATTAGTTGGGAAGTTTTATAACAAAATGAAGTTTTCATTTTCTATTTTGATTACTAAAGATTTCATTGCAGAATCCCTAGAAATCCTACTGGAGTATAGGCCTTAAATTGACACCTGTCAGAGGCAGCCAGCCCCACCAATTAATGGCAAATCATTTTTGCTGCTAAATCCTGGCAGCAGATCTTTTCTGTAGAAAAGAGCCTCCAGAAATCTCATGAACTGCTTTTTCCTCAGAGGGCAAGAGAAATGAACCTCTATATTAGCAGAAAGACAATATTAAACAGCTGCTCACAAGTCTCTCTCCAAAAGCACTTGATTTCTATAATAAACAGAATTAAATTGTGTCCATTTCTGGTCCTAAACAACAGGGCTGGGCTTTCAAATGTAGACCAGGCACATAAAACCTCACCGTAAAATCCAGCCTCTATCATAAATAGGATAGTCTAGGGAAATTCCAGATTGAAATTGTAAGCCAGAGCTTATTAACCAACTGCTTTAAAAGGACATAGGTAAGTTTTGTTTTAATTATTTTTTATCTTTATTCCTGGAAACCGAATTAAATTTTTTTTTTTTGTTTGACAAAACAACAGGGTTTTTCTTTTTTTTTTAATTTTTCTTTTTTTTTGCCATCCTAATTGGGAATGAAGATAAAATTAAATTTGCCACTCTTGTTCAAATGCCAACACATGTCATTTGCGCCAAAATGGCTTTATCTGTATACCAGCCCCATCAATTTAAATCCACAAATATAAGAGACTGAGAGATTTAGTGCTTTACCTGTTGAGTAGCCAGTGAACAAAGAATTTCTTTTCTTTCATATGTAATTCCTTACTAATGACATGAATGTACAAAAGGCCTAGTGAGAATAGCTGGATTGTTTCCAGGCTCCTTATGCCTCCCTAAAGTCTTCAAGGCTCAGTTGTTGTTTTGCTCTATGTGCCCTGAAGACATGAGAAGTAAGCTCTTGGATCTATCCACGTAGGACATGACTCCTTTGGTCTATTTATTTTAAGTACTCCCTCTTCAAATACTTGAATGAAAGAAAGTACTAGAAAGCAGAGGAAATAAAGGCAGAAAGCCCATAAGAAATATTTGAATGGCGAAAGGACTGAAGGGTAGACATTGTGGAAGACCTCTCTATTGTCTTGGATTTTTTTCCCTCTTTACCTGTGAATAGATTCTACCCTGAACTGCAAAATACAATAGTAATTTAAGCTTATAAACTTGCACAAGCTTTATGCCTCAGATTGTTAACTCAGGTGTGAGAGCCTGATAAAGGATAACATCCTGAATGAGAACCCTGACCATTCAGAGACAAGCACCACACTGCAAAATGGCCAGTTTGTTAACTTGGGCCATCTGAACAAATGTAAAGATTATCTTTGACATGATCTAGTTGCTTCAATAGTTAAAACCGAATTGTCTGAGGTGCTGCCAAATTCACTCAAAAAAGTGTTCAATTCAGTTCCTGAGTAACAGGCCTGATTAACAATGAGAGGAAATCATAGCAAACATTTATAAAAGTATATTTTTTAAAAACATAAATTTACTTTCATAAAATATATATGCATGACTGTAATACAAAGAAGAAAACAATTTGTAAGTGCCAGGAATTTCCAGATCACTGAGCAAAGAATAAAAATAGTAACCTCAAATTATTAAACACTATTTTAAGTAACTATTAAATAATGTCCTAAAAATCATACATGTGCTATATACAGTCTTTCATATTATTTAGTGAAATTGTGCATTTTCTCTAGCTATTACATTTATAAGAGTAGAGATACCTTGAAATTAAAAAAAAAGTCCTATAACACTATTTCAAAAGGTTCAACTGGGTGACATTGAGACTCTCATAATCTATTTTTTCTGCAGTAAAGATGCTTGGAAAATGAATAATTTATTTCATCAAGTAAGTATAAGAATGAAAGACAGTCTGAAAACTTACATACTAAAAGTTCTAAAAATAAAGAAATATTCAAATCCAACTAATTCTATGTCATACATATATGCATATATACATATACATGTGTGTATATATATATATATATATATATATATATATATATAATCAGCTGTTCTTCCCATTATTTGTCCTTTGAGATCCATTATGTTTAGGGAAGATATTATAAATAAATATACATAAAAGGAAGAAATTTTGTATTATGTATTTGTCTAAAAGTATGTGCACACATGCACATGACATGCATATTTCAGTCAGGATACAAACAATAGAACCTATTCTAGCACGTTTGGTAGAAAAGGAATTTATTAGTGAGTAGGTGGTCCCCAGAATCTCCATCATCATGCTCAGAAGCTACAGAGTCAGAGATATTTACCAGAAAAATATTAAAGCCTGATCATGGACATAGACATTAGGGCCTTTGCTACTTAGGCTCCAAAAAACTGAAATCTCTTCAACAGGCTCTTCTACAACTGCCAGAAAGATCCTCTAAGCACCTCCTTTCTTCACATCACTGTCTTCCAAATGGAATTCTTGAGTGGTGTATCTGGTAGCATATATTTTAACTATAAGAGAAACTGGGGAAGGTAGAATAAATGACAAATTCCCACTACAATCAATTTCTTGACCTCCCAGCATCACCAGATATTTTTCTTCCATATTTAAATTTCAAACAAGAAACGCCCCAGCCTAGCATTTTGCAACTATTCGTACATATGAAAATACAACCACCCACGCACTGAAAGAGTGGCACATCCAAAGCCTCATAGTTTTCTGCATCCAATTCTAAATTTAAGATCATATCTAGTATTATGATAGTCATAACTCTTCAAAGTCCATCATAATGCCATCTTTATTTTTTTCTAACTTACGAACTAAATTATGAACTAAAAATATGTAATTATCAAATAGTAGGAGAAAGGAAGAGAAGAAAAATATTTGAAGGTATGTAAATACATGTAAGACACCGCAGGGAATATGAACAGATAGTATATTCCCCATTTTTGGAATTGATCCTTATGTCAAGTTTTGATTTTCTTTCTCTACCACTTTCTCTCTTTGAGTTTTCTTTTTCCTTCAATCAGGTCCTTCATTGTTTGGGGTTCTGATTTGTCATGGAATACCAAATTTTATCTCGTACATGTTGAAGCCTCAGTAGTCCTTCTTGTGTGTTCCGGTCTATGGTAATCTTCCATTCACTAAATCACTAGCTATAATAGCTCTAAAAAGACCAGAATAACTGTTATATTTAAAATATTTATTCCTGTACCCATTGTGTTGTTCCCCGATATCTTTGATAATCAAAATCAGTCACCCTAGCAACATTCTAACTCCCATTCCTGGTCAATTTATAAGAAGCTTGTAATGACCATGAAGCAGTGTCAGTTCCTATTTTCATTAAAATATAGTAAGTGCCAGGGGGAAGTATTCTTAACTGGGTGTTAAGACTTGTAAACCAACAAAGCCATTAGCCATGGATAGTAGTTTTTATCAATGGGTCATAAGGAGTAAAGGTGAGAAGTGATATTCTGACTCCCAATCTCCTGATTCCCATATCTTTGGAAGAAAAAGCACTAAATACTATTTAGTGGTACACAGCATATGCCACATTCTTCAAGATGACATTCTAGCCTCCTAAGATTGGTACCACAATGTGTCTTCAATAATTTTTTGCACATCTATCAAGACTAGCAGATTTTGAGTGAAAAAAGTACAAAGTTGTTCCTCTAAATCTAGTATGTCTAATATGTCTATGCTTTAATTCTGTCCCTGTAAAATCAGTTCCATGGTCAGAAACACTGGTATATGGGCAATCATAAAAACAGACAAGACATTCAATGAATCCACAGATATTATAAGAGAAAAGAGAGAATGTAATATTTAAAATAAATATTTAAATGTTATATTTAAACATTAAATATTTAAATCCAAATATCTAATTTATTTCTTTGAGGCCAAATCACTATCCAGTTCATAAGTAAGTTGTCATATCCTACCACTGAGTATGGATGGCTATCTCTATCAGGATTTGAGAGTTTTGCCCTCTGACGTTTCTACCACCGGCTAACTGCAAATCTTACACAGTTAGTTAATGGTTAGGTTGTGTTAAGGGAAGGACATGTGGATTTGGTGCACATCCTCCTTACTGAAAACAACAATAAGTCCATTCAGTATCGGCATAATTTCTGACATTTATTAGCTAGGTCACCTTCTATATCTGAATATTAATAATCTTCACAGTGAAAGCCCTTAGTTTATCATTCACATGGGAAACAAATAATCTCATACTTTAAGTACATTTTGTTATCCATCTAAATAGCTCCTCTTTAATGTGCCTTATCAGCAGTCTTTTGTTCTTGCTTCTTATAAGTTTAAATCCATATCAATCCAGCTGAATTACTAATCAGTGTCCATGAATGGATGTGGAAGGTATGTCAGGTCTTATTTCCTTCTAATGAAAGGGCAATGAAAAGTATTGCTCAAAATTCTTCCCTTTGGGATATTAACTCTTCTACATTGTCTTCTAGGAACATCCCTGAGCACTGTTCTAACATTGCAGAGGTCCATATTTCTGATATGCCATGCAGGATGGTCTATAAACCAAAGCAAGTTTAATTTTTTCCTTCTCTGTTAATCAGTCACTGGGAAATTCTAATGAGTTCATAGGTATAAATTAATGGAATGAATGAATTCACTTCATGATAGAAGGTTATTGCACATGCAAATTTATGACTTAGTACATGAGGTACACCCAAAACAATGATAGGTCCTCTTCTAAATCAAATTTCTAATTGGCAGAGCCCTCTAATTCCATGGTCAGAGTTGCAAGGGAGGCTGGGAAAGTAAATACCTGGTATTTCCCTTGAGAAGACAGGTCTAATAAGGGAGAAAATACCCCTACACTTGGAAATGGGTGTTCAAAATGTGGTGGATACCCACTAAGCATGAAAAATAATTATTGCAATATGTCCATAGGTCCTAGATGCAAGTAGAATTGGCATCCTAATTGAAGATATTGGAGGTAAAGAATCAAATAAGAGCATATTACATACTTTTTGGTAAAAGATAGTGATCAACAAAACAAAACCAAAACCCAAATAGCCTAATCTAGATTATTCTCTCAAAGGAAGTTCAAAAAATCCACTGGAAAGAATAATTCATTTATCCATGCTATTTATTTACAGCATATGACATGATGACTTCATTGCTAAGCACTAAAGTTAGAACATTGCTTGCATTCCAGAGAGAAAGCTTGAAGAATCATATAATTTGAAGTCAGGCGGAACTTTATAATACAGACCCTCAGAGCATCGTCAAATATGAAGCTAGTCCCAAGTCTGTTGGGAGGCAAGTCTGTTGCTTACTGAATAGAAGTAAGCAGGGACAGTAAAATTAGAGATAAAAAAAAACTCGATTCAAAGAAGGAGAGCATTTTGGTGTCATTAAAAAAGTGTTTGTCCAGAAATGCAATGAGCTATACTTGAGTGACCCTAATTTCTAATTCATTCCCGAATGGTAACTAAAGAACTTAAGGAGATGTCTTGGTTCTCTCTGGTCTGTAATGTTTACTAGGCATTGCATTTGCAGCGGCTAATAGACAGAAAAGATGAAAGAGTGAATATAATGAAAATGACAGAGTCATTGATTTTTTTGGTCAACGAATTCCAAGTTGATAAATTATTTCCAGGTCAGGCTTTCAGTCAGGTTGTAAAATGTTCTTCTGGCTGAAGTTTTTTAGAAGGCACTGTATCAGGCATCATTTATTTAATTTAATTTTATTTTATTTTATTTTATTTTATTTTATTTTATTTTATTTGCTTGTTTGGGAACATTTTTAAAATCAACTATATTGAACATAACTGACAAACTGCAGAAAGCACCCATTTTAAGTGCATAGTTCTTTTTTTTTTTTTTTTTAGAGATTATTTATTTATTTGAGAGAGAGGGAAAGAGCAGAAGCAGCAGAGAGGGGCAGATGGGAGAGGGAGAAGCAGACTCTCTGCTAATTAGAAGCCTGAGGCAAGAGGCAGGGCTTGATCCAGGACTCTGGGATCTTGACCTGAGCTAAAGGCAGACGCTTAACTGACTGAGCCACCCAGATGCTCCTTAAGTGCAGAGTCCTATGAATTTTGGCAAATGTAAACAGGCACGTAACCGCTACCACCATCAAGATCTAGAATGCATTCATCATCCTAAAGTAATCTTTTGTTCCCCTTTCCATTCACCATCCCTCCTCCTGCATCCTAGTCATCCTTTATTTTTGACCTAAAAAACCCCTAACATTTATATTTTAAACCGTTCTTAATCTAATTAGGAAAAAAACCTAAAAAATAAAATAAAATAAAAAACTAACATTTGTATTCTAAACTTCTGGATGGACTTTTCCTTGTCTCTGCATCTCTTTACCTTCCTGAATTTGTCTTCTTGTAATGGCTGATAACAGCCTTCACAAGGTTAAAACCATTCTGCATTTGGCCAAACTTCATTATGTACGTCTTCAGTGTAATATTGTTAATTCTAAAAATGTTTGTATCTTTTTACCTGCCGTAGGAAAGAAATCACTTACATTTTTATATCTCTATATGGCAAATATAATTGAGAATTTACTTTGTGCCAGGCATTTTATTTAGTACCAGTGTCAAAAATATGGTGCTGACAAGATTAGCCAATTTCCCTGCCTTCATGGATAGTACATGTAAGTTGAATAAATTCGCTATAAACTAGACCCTTTATTCTATTGAATTCTATTGTATATCATGTACAATTTTATCACCAAAAATATTTTATATGTAAAAAAACCTTTGTATATTTTATATGCATATAATTAAATCCATATGATCATTAAGTACTTATAAATAATAATTACATATTGAATTATTGAATTTTCATTTACTGACTTCATTCAGTATTTGGTTGGTTTGAAGAAGTATATGATCTGTATAAATACACAATAGAAATATTTTGAAGACTAGTTCTAAGAGTTCTTTCATTAGAAATAATTAACAAAATATATTATATGGCAACAAAACTCTTTCACTGACAGCTGTTCATTTTCTTCCCTGATTCTGCCACCTTCCTCATCAATTTCACAGGTGAAAATATTTTTAAACTCTTCTGTTATTTCCCATAATATTCTGACACTTAAAATAAAAGAAAAAACTTTTGGGGTGCCTGGGCAGCTCAGTCAGTTAAGCATCTGCCTTCAGCCTCAGATCATGATCTCGGGGTCCTGGGACTGAGCCCCGTGTCAGACTCCCTGCTCAGCAGGGACCCTGCTTCTCCTTCTCCTTCCTGCTAGCCCTCTCTTGCTATCTCTGTCTCTCTTTCTCAAATAAATAAATAAAAATCCTTTTAAAATAAAATAAAAAAACTTTTAAAGACTAAGCTTCATTATAAATGTCTTTCTTCTCGGAGTCAAAATCAATTTTACAACAAAATATAGAAATGGCTTCACTGAATGTGTCCAAGCCAGGGAGCAAAACAGGCACAATCTGTATTATATGTTACTCGATGAAATAGAAATGGATGATAAACTGAATGAAAAAAATATACAAGCAAAGATGGAATCCAGCCAAAGAGCTAGTAAATGGAAGGTTGTAATTAAGCAGGCACCTAGTGGATTAGAGGAAATTAGACCGCTGTTGCTGTGTTTCTGCTGCCAGCACAGAATGCTTTTTTAACTCAAAATAGTCAACAGGCTACCAAGAGGACTGTAATTATATATTTTTAATTTTATTTCACAGGGTATGATTGCAGGCAAGATAGAATCAACAAAAATTGAGAAAACTGCCTACTATCAATGATATTAAGTTTGATAAGTATATCTATGTGAGAAGAGTTATTCAATTTTAACTTTGAAAAGTTAGATTGCTTATTTATTTTAATTTCAGTCATATGACATTCAGTCAAAGCCTCCCAGATAAAAATCGAAAGGTAAATATGTGAAGAATTTCATTGCCAGTATCCTGCACAAGAAACATCTGGCATCATAATCCTAAAATAACATATATAGAGAGCAAATGCCTTGAGCTGAATAAATAAATTCAAAGCATCTCAGGCTAGAGCATCTACATTTTGAATTAACTCAGTTTCCTTAGGAACTTTGATTGAGAACTAGCTTTTAGGGAAATTATAAAACTCAAGAGTTTTCAGACTTGTCTTTTAGCTTTCTCTTCCATTGGTGAACTGTCCTCATCATGCCAACCCTGCCACCCACCAGGGTTTCTATAACTCCTTTTCAGTTATTTCCCATAGGCTCTCCCAACACTAGTTTCCCACGATACTCCATAAGTGGCTCCAGTCTTAATGTCAGAAACAAACCCGACAATTTAAATCCCAATAGTTAAATCACTCACTTTCTTTAGGTGCTACTTATTCTCAGAAAACATCTACTTCCAGATATTACAACTGCAGACTAAGCGGGAAAGGATAACTAAGGCAAAGACATTAGGGGATGGAAGAAAAAAAAGTTCCAGAAATCAATGCCTTGTCTACTAATCTCTGGCCAACCTTTTTCTCATTTTCCCCCCAGATTATGTGATAGATCTGCCTGCTTCGTTTTCCACCGACATCATCAATTTTAACATTACGACTTGTTTGTGACTTGTTCTAATTCAATCAACCAAGTTGCTATTGAACATCTAAAATTATATAATTTTAGATTTGGAAAGCACTTTGGAGATGATTTTAGCTAACTACTTTCATTTAAAATATGATGATATTGAATCCTTGAGCTATAAAGCAATTTGCATAGGATAGCACAAGTTAAAGCTGGAAGACCTGTGTCTCCCAATTTTCAGCTTAGCTCCTTTCCTTGAGAACAATGAAAATGGAAACAATGAATTGCTTCATGCTCGTCAATTCAAGGAAATGAAAATGTTTATTGAACACATATTTTTCTTCATTTAAGAGCAAAATAATGTTATTATGACTATGGAGAAAATATTCTGTACATCATATTATTATTATTATTATTATTATTATTATTATTTTATTTATGATAGTCACAGAGAGAGAGAGAGAGAGAGAGGCAGAGACACAGGCAGAGGGAGAAGCAGGCTCCATGCACCGGGAGCCCGATGTGGGATTTGATCCCGGGTCTCCAGGATCACGCCCTGGGCCAAAGGCAGGTGCCAAACTGCTGCGCCACCCAGGGATCCCTGTACATCATATTATTAACAGAGGGAATTTTGCAAAGATAGATAACTAGGACATTTCACTTTCTTTTTGTGTATAAAACCAGAATATCCCCAAGTCCTGCAGCCTTCCAGAGTTGCCCTTCATTAGTATCTTCACAAAATTAACTGAAGCTTCCATTCCATGAAACTTGAGAGGAGGTCCCATCCCTTCTCTCACTATTTCTGAACCTTCCTGAGATGCCATACAAAAGAGTCACAAAGAAGGAATATATAGACTTTCCCAGATACTTTAAATCCGGATCCTGACTCAATTTTTGATTATTCAGTAAGACCCAATGCTGCCCCAAGTTGCTTGGGTTTTCTATATGTCATATCATCCCAAAACATTTGTTTAATTTTTACCTAGCAGTGGTATAAGAACTTTATATGGACTAACTGATTGATTTAATCCTGAATACAGCTCTGTGGATTAAAGTACACTTTATCCCCATTTTGGTGCTAAAGTAAATGATGTTGTAGTTATCGCCCGAAGGAAGTTATGTTGCTGGAGCCAAGATTTGAACCGAAGTAAGTCTGCCTACAAAGGCTGCATTCTCACACATGCAGGACAGACTGCTTCTACTTCATTTCCCAAGGTACAACTAACAGAATGCTGTTGTGCAAATCTACCAAATCCATGGTACACTGGGGCATAATTACTGCAGCACAAAAAATAAAGATTAAATATTGAATGACAGCCATTATCGTTTCTAAATTCCTAGCCATCTCTGCTACAAAGAATCTCTACTTTCTATTCTTTGTTCTTCAGTTTCTCACATTCTTGTTTCCCTTTTATTTTATTATTTTTTAATTTTTTTGTTTGTTTCTCACTGTCTTTGATCAGGTCTTTACTTAAAATTAGCTGTCCAAAATGACTGACTTTTATGGAATAAACAAATATAAGTTTTTAGGCAGCGGGCTGCTTCTCTTCCGTGGTGGGTTTCTTTTCTGCAGGTTTCTTGTCAGCTGCTGGTTTCTTGGTAGCTGCAGCCTTTTTTCCTACCAAAGGTTTCTTCGGCTTTTTCACACCAACAGCCTTCTTTCTTTTCTTCCCTACCATGGGCTTCTTGCCTGGAACCCCCTCTCATCTGATTTGGCTTCTAAGGCCGCTGCTGCCTTATCCATCCGGAGTTTGTGATTCTTGGCCTGGTGAAGAATGGTGTTCCAGCGCATGGTCTTTGCTACGGGTTTAGTTTCAACATGAGTCTTAGGTTCTTCAGTGGATTCTTCTTCAGGACTCTACGATGAATCCTCTTGCGTGGTGCTCGGAGGGCTCTTTGGATCCCTGGCCTTTTCAAGATTCTGCTAAGGTCTGTATTAAGCATCTTATGCATGGGAAGGTTGTAGTTACTCTTGAGGGAGGCAGCCTTAGGCCAAGTGCCATACAGATTATCTAACTTGCAGAAAGCACTTTCAGTCCAAATGCAGAAACGTCCCACATGCCCACCAGGAGCAAGTTTCAGAATGTTCAGTTTGCTTACATTAAGTAAAGTGATTCCAGGGATGTCTCTGAAGGCCTTGATGATACCATTGTCTTCATTGTAGATGATGCAGGATCCCCTGCGCTGGATAGGACGACGGTTTCTCATTTTGCCCTTGCCAGCTCTCATTCTCTGAGAGGCATAGACCTTTTTGATATCATTCCAGGCTTTAAGTTTCTTAAGAAGCAAAACCTCCTCCTTGGTCTTCTTGTAGCCTTCAACTTTATCTTCAACCACCAAAGGAAGCTCAGGAACTTCTCAACACGGAGACCTTTAGACATGACCAGTGCTGGTGAGGCTGAGGCAGTCAGGGCAGAGCAGATGGCATATCACTTTTGTGTTGTGTTCACTCTGCGGTGCCAACGGCCTCCACGACGCATATTTCCAAGAGCACCCTGGCCAGAATGGTGAGGACCCCACCTCGAACTCTAGGCATTGGACCCCTGGCTCTGCCTGTACCCCAAGACTCAGCACTGGTTTGATAACCTGCTGATTCACTGACAGCATATGGCTAGCTGTCGTTTTTGTGCAAGTTGCTGTGAACAAAGTTCACGACATCCTGTCAAATGGGAGCCTTAAACACAGCAGGCAAGGTAACATTTTTGCCAGATGATTCCCTCTCTTCGGAGTACACAGATATCAAGGGACGAGCACATGCCATCACGGGGAGAGGAGAGGGACTCTTGTTTCCCTTTTAAAGCCATCTTTTCCCATGTTGCTTCTTGCCTTGACTCTTTGGAGAAAACCACTTTTTTCTCCTGAGTCTTCAATAGACAAAGGACAATTCAAATGTTATCCTCTTGTTTTAAATGAAAAGTATTTCTTTTTTGTCCCTTCAAAATCAAAATCTATTATTTTAAGTTTCCTTTTTAAAAAATTCATCTTTTTAAAAAATTCTGCTTTTCTTTCTAAAATGAGAATGTGACTATAGTTCAATTTTGGTTGACATTCTTCTTACCACTGCATGTGTTTTACCAAAAGAACAGATTGTTTTGAAATTAAAAGAAATTATTCTAAAATTATAAAGTTCGAAATATACTTAATTTTTTAAAGTGTCAATATGAAAATCGACAGCTATCTAGACACTAAAATGTAATACAGTGATACATTTAAGAACTCTAATAGTAGAGGGTCCATTCTACTTTTTCTTCCTGGATATAAACGCAGGACTCTACTAAAAAACAAATGAACTTACGTTTGTTTAGCTATGGGATATTATTAGGATAGTCATGAAGAAGCAGAAAAAAAATGTTACATGAATTCTTTTGATGAGATAATTAGAAAGTGTCTATTATGCAATCATCTTTTGGGTCGTCATTTGCGACTATTAAAAATTAGTCATCTATAATCATTTAAGACATTTTTCACTTCTTGAATACTAACTTAGAATTTGATATAAACTAAAGATTGCTTAGGGAGAAAAATACACATAAACGTAAAAAAAAGAATTTTTTACAAAATAAAGGAAGTTGACCTATCTCAGGGATCAGTGGTCTACTGATCTCTAGTTTTAAATTATATAGTGCTATGTTAAAATTATTTTACATGTATATTTTGCATACTTTATCAATCTTACTTTTAGTAATGAATATTTTTTTCTAAATTTAAGACATATTGCCATATTTAGTCAGATCAAAGTTACCTCCAATTGTAACATGTCTCACCTCATTATTTTATGTTTCATGAAAAAAAAATCATCCAATTTTAATTGTAGGATACCATTGATGGTAAGATATCCCCAGGTTGGTTTCAGAGATATTACAAATATTTTAGGGGCACCTCGATGGCTCAGTCGGGGAAGCGCCTACCTTCAATTCACATCATGATACTGAGGTCCTGAGATTAAGCTCCACATCAGGACTCCCTGCTTAGCTGGGAGCCTGCTTCTCCTTCTCCCTCTGCCTGCTGCTCCTCTTGTGCTCTCTCTCTCAAAAAATAAATAAATAAAATCTTTCAAAATAAATTTAAAAAAATTAAAATGTTTTAAAAAGTGCATCTTAGAATCAATGAATTCTGGTATTTTTACTTTAGACATGAAATTTGCTTTTACTTCAAATAAATGAATATATGAATAGTAGGTCTTAAAGTCTTTGCCATTTTGTCTGTTGTTTTCCAAGAACTGAATTCTCTTTCCTTCAGAAATTCATATACTTGTACCTGACTTTACTGTAGACCTAATATTTCCAAAATATTATTTTAGCATGTCTGGCTTATACTGCAAACTTCCAACCTTCTTTTTGTTTAAAATGATATCTCATGACCTGAGCCCACCCACTCTAGGATATAGTATAAAATGGGGCAGAGGCCAAGAAGCTTTCAATTTCTAGAATCAGTCATCTTTATTCTCCTATTACTCAGATGTTGAATTGTACCTTCTAACATTTCCGTTGAGTATCTTTGGAGTCCAGAACTGAGGTGTCTGACAGATCCCCCCTACTCCTTGTGATTGGTTTGGTTTTGTCTTCCTTATCAACCTTATGTTGATATAAAAGACTTATGAATCTTTAATTCAAGCCTTTGCCTCAAATCAGTCCTAACACTACCCTTCTTACCCACCTCTGCCAGAAGTATCAATAATGCTGACATTAACCCTAAGGCTGGCAAAGTTTTCCATCTGGAATATGGTTTTGGAATCAGATGGCTCTTCCTCCCTATTTTTTCATAAGCTACATTTCATATTATTATCTTCATTGACATAAACCAAAAGTCAAGAGCCAGTGAACCAAGAGAAGCCTGGAAAGGTTTAAACATTAAACATTGAAAAACAGAAAGCACTTAGCCATACCAACTTCCTACTAGTGTCCACAAACAACAGGTGGGAACATTGATAGGAGTTAGGCTAACTTATTTGTGTTTTAATAGCTTTAATTTGCCAAGTCCTTGGAAGTCACCTGATGAGATCTATCCAACTCATCAGATGTGTAACCGAAAGAAAAAATTTATTTCAAGTTGAAGTATTCCTGAACAAAGAAGAGCAATTAATCAATTAGATAATTAATTTTAAATGCAGTTTAGAAACTGAAAATATTATACAGGATGTGGGCACTAGCTTTTTGTACTAAATACTTTAATAATGGTTAAGAAATTTTCACATACCGAAGCAAAACTAAAACCCACAAATGATAAGCAAATTCATAGATGAAAAAAGGTTTCCAAAGGTCTAGTACTTAACCTGGATAATTAAATATAGGAAAAATATAATTGTCCACATTATGACAATTATCTAATAATAGAAATATATTAAGAATTTTAAACATGAGGCACCTGGGTGGCTCAGTCAGTTAAGTGGCCAACTCTTGATCTCAAGGCCATGAGATCGAGCCCCATGTCAGGCTCTGTGCTCAATGGAGAGTCAGCCTGGATTCTCTCTCGCTCTTCCTCTGCTCCTCCTCCCTGCTTGTGCTCTCTATTTCAAACAATTAAATAAACCTAAAAAAAAAAAAAATATTAAAAGATTTTAAACACTTTACAAGGTGTCCATGCCAATATAGAATTTTTATGTAAGTTAGATCATTGACTTAGATTACTGTGACTTCAGGTTTTATATGCCTGTGTATGCTTTAACAGTTTTCAAATCATAGTAGTACTTGTCAATTCTATATATATATATATATATATATATATATATATACATTATATATATATCTGTGCAGTCTATCTTCCTTGTTCACAGATTTCATATTTGTGAATTTATCTACTTGCCAAAATTTATTTGCAACCCCAAATCAATATCCCGTGGTACTTTTGCTGTCATTTGCAATTATACTCATGCACAGAGCAGCAAAAAATTTCAGCTGCCGGACACTCACATTTCCAGCAGAAATTAAATGAGGCGACACTGCTTCCTTGTTTTAGCTCTCATACTGTAAATGTGTCCTTATTGCAGTTTATTCAGCACCACACTTTTTTTTTTTTTTTTTTTTTTTGCATTTTTTGTGCTTTCTGTTGGTGGTTTGGCTTTTAAAAATGTCCCTAAGTGCATTGCCAAAGTGCTATGTAGTGTTCCTAAGGGCAGGAAGGCTGCAATGTGCCTTAGGGAGAAAATACATGTGTTAGACCAGCTTCATTCAGGCATAAGTTATAGTTATAGTACTGCTGGCCCTAAGTTCAATGTTAACGCACCAACAGTGGATGTTAAATAGGATGTCTTTAAAGATAAACACAAAAAAAAGAGAAGTTATATGTTGATTGGCTGATGAAAATGTGACCAAAAGATCACAGGGACGTAGTCCTGTATTTTTCCCTAGGTGCAATGCTTAGTATTTACTAATTCAGTGTTCAAGGAAACTTTATAAAACATAACTACTACAACTATATACATAGTTGATTCTATGTATAGAATATAAGGCTACAATCACTTGACTTAGTTTCAGTCAATTGAACTAGAATATTGAATGTTGAGTTAGGTTGTAAAGATAAAGGCATGGTTTTTAATATATTCTCAGAGGGCAACTTTCGGTAGTAACGGTATTCGGTCATGGAGACCAGACCAGACAATTTTGCAATGTGTTCGGTGGCAGGAATCATGATATTGATGCTTCCTTGTTTCCTGTCCATTTTCTGAGCCTGATTCACCAGTCTTCCATCCAGTCTGTGAGTGATGGTCTGATACATTTCCAATAAATTATTTTTCTGAAAAGTTAGCCAGACCTTGTTTTTATAGCTTGCAACCCAGAATCCAGACTGATATAATTATCATATAACAAGTGTTATGCCAAACATTGTCAAATTATATTGAAAATCTATATGAATTTGTGATTATTTTAGAAAATATAAAACATATATGAAGTAAGAGTATTTCCCTTAAAGGATTTATCATTTTATATCTACCCTTTATCTAATATTTAATCTAAATTATAGTGGAGAGAACCAGAATTTTTCAAAAGTGTTTAAGCTATTTTAAAAGATTAATATGTGGTCAATAAAACTATTAAAATCTATATTAAAGGCTTAGAGCAACCTCAATTTTTTTTTTTAAGATTTTATTTATTTATTCATGAGAGGTGCAGAGACACAGGCAGAGGGAGAAGCAGGTTCCATGCAGGGAGCCCGATGCAGGACTCAATTCTGGGACTACAGGATCACGCCTTGAGCCAAAGGCAGGCACTCAACTGCTGAGTCACCCAGGTATCCCAAGTAACTTCAAATTTAGATCTATCAGTTAAATCATTTCATTGATAATCAACTTAATTTTAGAACGATCTTTCAAGATTCTTTACCTTTCTATAGTTTTCTGAAGCTTAGGGTTTGACATTTTCTCCTGCAAAAAATATCTTGTAATTATAAAGCATAATGAATTGCTTTTCAGTTTCATTAGAGTGTGTAAAAATAAATCTTACTATAAATTAAAAGTTAATAAAGCCAAACAACTGTTCTATAGATGTCTCTTAACAAATGTAAGGTTAAGTAACGATAAATTCTGTATATTGACAAGCCACAGGTAATTCAATGTTTATAAGGTGATTTTCCTGGCATGAAGCATGAAGCCTTTTGCTTACATTCTCTTTCCCATTAACTGCATATTAAGTATATAAAGCCACCAAAAGCCTGCAGCCTTTAGTTAATTCTTCTATTTTAAAAACTATTCAATGTCATGGTCCTTTTTGTTTTGTTTTATTTATTTCATTTTCATATTTCAGAAGTGTTGAGTAATAAAACTGTTTCCACAGTTTACATCACCCAAAAATTGTTTAGATATACTTGCAATTTCTCTCACTTCTTAAAGAAAAGATGGTTCCTGGTCACACAAATTGAAGTGTTGAAGGCTTCAGAAGGAAGAAATAAGAGTTTTATTATCCCTAGATTAAGGGATATCACTGAAAGCAGTAAGAAATACTATCCATATATTGGTAATAAAGTATCCAGTTCTAGAAATAATGCTCATCAACCCCACCTGAGATACACAGCTGAAACAGACCCCCAAAAAAGTCTTGTGGCTGCTGAGTATTTTGGCAGCTTCAAGCCCAACATCCCAGGGTATTTGTAAACCAAGTGAGCATACTAGGCCATCGCAGAAATATGCAAGCATGTCATCTATTCAAATAAAACCTGTGAAATTTTAAAAGGAAATATACCAATGATAACACAGTGACCAACCAAATTGACATGGCTCTTCTTCATCCACTCTGTAGAAGATGGAAAAGCCACAGGGCCAAGACAATATTCTGCATCCTATTATCTACACCCTCTGGAAAATTGCTCCTCTTGCTTGCAATTTTTTAGATACTGTTTTCTGGAAATATGTTCAAATTCCAAAAATCAAATTTATATAATAGGACATTGGAATTATTTTTCCAAATATTTTCAATCATCTAATTGAAATTAAAATGTCCATACCTCCCAGGGCCATTTATAGATTTAATGCAATCTCTATCAAAATTCCAAAAGCATTTTTTACGGAAATAAAAAAAAAATCCTTAAATCCATACGAATCACAAAAGGCCTCAAACAGCCAAAGCAATCCTGAAAAAGAGTCCAGAAATAAAGTATTGCCTTTACAATCAACTAATATTTGAAAAGGGAGCCAAGAATAATCCATGGGGAAAGGATAGTCTCTTAAATATTGTTGCAAAAAACTTGGTAATCACAGGCAGAAGAATGAAATTGGACGCTTATTATACACTGCTCATAAAAATTAACTCAGAATAGACTTACACATAAGAGCTGAAACCATAAAACTCTCAGAGAAAAACAGAGGAAAAGCTACTTTGGCAATGATTTTTGAATACATCAAAAGTACAAGCAATGAAAGCAAAAATAAAGTTAGACTACATCAAGCTGAAAAACTTCTGCTTGACAAAAGAAACAATTAACAAAATAAAATGGCAACCTATGGAATGGAGAAGACAGTTGCAAATCATATATCTGATAAAGAGTTAACATCCAAAATACATAAAGAACACCTACAACTCAATAGCAAAATAATAAAAATATATATATATATGATTTAAAAATGGAAAGAGGATCTGGATAGACATTTTTCCAAAGAAGGCATACAAATGGCCAACAAATATATGAAAAAATGCTCAACAGGACTAATCAGGAAAATGCAAATCAAAACCACAACAAAATCACTTCACACCTGTCAAAATGACTACTATGAAAAAGATAATGGATAAGAAACATTGCCAAGAATGTGGAGAAAAGGGGAAACTTGTATACTGGTGGGCATGTCTGATTTCTGCCACTATAGTACTGAAGTTCTTCCTTTCTTTAACAAAAGAACTACCATATGATCCAGCAACCCTACTCCTGAGTACATGTCCAAAGGATCTCAAAGAGATACTGGCATTTTCATGTTCATTGCAGCATTATTCACAAAAGCCAAGAAATTGAAGCCACCTAAGTGTCCATCAGTGGATGAATGGGTTAAAATGTGGTACACATATACAACAGACTATTATTCAGCCGCAAGAAATAATGAAATCTTGCCATTTGCAACAACATGGGTGGACCTTGAGGGTATTATGTTAAATGGAGTAAGTCAGATAAAGGAAAACAAATACTGTATGATATCACATATGTATGGAATCTAGATAAAAAATCAAACTCATAGAAAGAAAGTAGAATGATAGTTGTCAGGGCTGGGGTGGGGGGTATAAGGAGATATCAGTCAAAGAGTACAAACTTCCAGTTATAAGATGAATAGATTCTGGAGACCTAACGTATAGCATGGTAACTATACTTAATACTCTATTATATGCTTGAAAGTTGCTGAGAGATCTTAAATGTTATTATCAAAAGAAATGGTTATTATGTGAGGTGATAGAGGTGTTAACTAACCCTACTACAGTAATCATATTGCAATATATATAACATCTTCATGTATTACAACTTAAAATTACACAAAGTTCTGTCTATTATATCTCAATAAAGCTGGAAAAACATGCAATATATTGAATGACAAGAATTTATATGAAGAAACAAAGCAAGGTAAGATGCATAGAGAATTCCAGATGATAGTTTTCTTTTCCGTGTGGTGACAGTTAAGGATCAGTGAGGAATAGCAATGCAATCTCTTGCTGAAGTGCACAATGCAAATAGCAAGTGTAAACTCCTGAACTAGGGACACGTTTTGCATTATTAAGAAACTGGAAGTTGGCCAGACTATTTGGACTCAAGTAAACAAGAAGGAAAACAGAAGATGAGATCATAAAGATGCCATGGAAGCCAGATTAGGACCTCGGATTTTAGCTTTGTGGAGATGGATAACCACTGGAGGGTGGTGTAGGGAATGACATGATCTGACATGTTAAAAGAATTTCCCTGGCTGTGTGAAGAGACTGAACTGTAGTGAGATGAGCGTGATGAGGGAGAGACCAGTTATAAGGCTAAGTCAAAGGACAGGCAAGAAATGATGGTGCTCAGGATGAGGATGGGTAGCAATGGAGGTGGTGAGAATTAGCAATGGTGAGAATCAGTCAGATCCTAATTGTATTTGAAACACAGAAGTGGTAGAGTTGGCTATTGGTTTGGACGTAGGGATAGACTATAGAGAGAAGTCAAAATGAGGAATTTAAAGACTTTGGTTGACCTGCTTGAGTAACTAAATGGTTGTTTACAAAGATGGAGGATTGCAGGGGGGAAAGTAATTTTAAGAAAAGAAACCAAGCACTTGATTTTTGATCCATCAATTTTAGAAATATAAGTGGAGATGCCTATGGCAGTTTGACATACATGACTGGATTTCATGGAAACAGTTTTGACTGGAACTATAAATTTGGAGTCCTCAGAATATTGAGGCTGTTTGAAGCCTCAATGTGATCTGATGAGACCATTGGAGGTGAGTAGATAGATTGACAGGATAAAAGCTCCATGACTGAATCTTGTAGAGACTGTACCCTAACCTGTATATATTATGAAGACTGGAAACAAGAAGAGCAGACTGAGGAAAAACAGCCTGTAAGGTAGAAAAGAACCAAGAGAGAATTTTGTCCCAGAATTTAAGAAAGAAAATGTGTTAAGGAGAAGGGAGTAATAAAATGTTTCAGATGTTGCTGATGGGGCTTGGGACATGTTATGTTGAAATATGGCACCTTGACATATTGACTATTTTAAGCTGAAGGAGTTGGAGAAAAGAGCAGAAACAGGAAGGTTATTCCAGCTTCTACCACCCCTCATACTTTTTCCCTGAAACAGGCTATACAGCCCTCAACTGAGACACCCGTACATGGAGGAAAGAAGCATCCTTCTCTACAAAGACAAGGACACTGGAAAGAATCCTAACAAATAATTCTGGCTAAGTTTCCTCCAGTTTACTACAGTTACCTCATATTTCTAAAATTGTATTTCTCCATGACTGTGCACTCCTCAACAAACCTAGCATAAAATGCTCAGGTCTAACTATTTCCTAGGTCTTCATTTTCTTGTGAAGTCTTCCATGTTATGTAAAATCTGTATCAAATATATGTGTCTGCCTTTTTCCTGTTGATCTCTTTTTGTCAGTTTAATTTTCAGACCCATCCAGTTCAAGGAAAACTTCTTCCTCCCCTACAGTGTTGACGGAGAAAGCCTGTGTCTATCCATGTGGAGGTCACTGGTGGTATCCTAAACTGCCAGGATCACAAAATACTATGAGGGCATCTTCTCTCTGAAGCCTGTGGGGTGACTTCTAGGGAAAAAAGTTGTCTCACATGAAGCAGGAATCCAGAAACTTCTCCTTTCCTAAGATGATGCGGCAAAAAATCCCTTCCCATCCATAGTGAAGGAAGCATGACCCACAAAATGAGGTTTATCTCTCTATCCTTTAATTCTTCTCACATCCAAATATGGGATCACTAACTTTATGACTCATAGCAAGCCCCTAGAACACCTTCTCAGAACTAACGAAATTCCCCCATCTGTGAAAAATTAAATCTGATAGATATTAGATTAAATGGCAGTGGAACTGTATCATCAGGATTTGTTGCAGGTAGAGTAGAAGAGTGAAGAAATTTCTACCTTGAATGACTAAACTAATCAAAATCACTCAAGGTACTTCATGATGATTTACACAGGTTTTTTGTAATTCAGAAATAAGTTATGTTGACACTACCAAGCATAATGCATGGCCTATGGGTAGGTGCTTCATAAATGTGTTTCCCAAACCTTATTTCATTTAATATGTGGATGGCTGTGATGGACCTCAGTTTCACTAGCCCGATTCACTCTTCTGATTCTTTGTGGTTCACTCCATTTCTTATAGATCTAAAGTGTAGACTGTCTCGTAATATGTATGGGATCTTAAGTCACTTGCATTGAACACCATCTCCATAATACACTTCTTGATGGGGTGGGATCCATCTCCTATTACCTACCATTTTGATCAGTTGGTCCCCAAACACTTGTCCTTTTAATAATCCCACTAAGGAGGCGGGAAAAGGCATATTCATCACCGTTTGATGCTGGAAAAGCTTGTCAGCATTCTATTGAAAAGCAAAGGAGAGTGCATTTTCCTCTGTGTTTTCAGGTTGGTACAATTTGTTTCCAATTCAAGGAATAAAAATATTATGTTTCTCATAAGATTACAAGAGATCAGATTACAAGATTAACTATGGAGCTAATGTAGTTTAAACTTCAGGGCTCTCAGTAGATCACACCTCTCCCGGGGCCCCGGGAGGGAGTCCACTAGTTGTGTGTTTGTGATTTTGTACTTTATTTCTTACATAGGGCTCCCCAAATTTTACAAGCTTCAGGCACCACAAAATCGATATCTACCCTGCCTAAAAGTCTTCTATTTGATGGACACAGAGCAGAACAAACTTAGTGTCATGGCACTAAGTATCATTAATTAGTATTTGTTGGATAAATAAATCCTCATAATAAAGAGACACTTTTTAAAAAATATAATCTTTGTTTAATACACAAAATAAGGGGCACCTTGGTGACTCAATGGTTGAGCATCTGCCTTGGGCTCAGGGCATGATCAGAATTGAGTCCCCATTCATGGTCTCCGCAGGGAGCCAGCTTCTCCTTCTGCCTGTGTCTCTGCCTCTCTCTCTGTGTGTCTCACGAATAAATAAATAAAATCTAGAAAACAAACAAAACAAAAAAACCAAAATAACCTCTTCGAAGGGGAAGTAAAAGAATGAAATTTATTATGATCAAAATGAGAACCAAAGCTGTAGTTTTATATCACTTTCTAAACACTTTCAAATGATTTTAAGACGTTGGTCTCAGTTTATCCTATTTGTTCTTTTTGAATAGGAATTATATGCTTCAGTTATGCAGTAACAATATATAGTGTTTTATGTTTTAGTATATTAAGCCATCAATAATAAAACTTTTGATATTAGATCTTAGGGAGACTAAACTGGCATTTCTCTATGTGATCTTAATCTTAGTTTTTGTTTATCTCTAAAACTAATCAAGTAACATCTAGAACACCTATTTGTTTGTCACTGTGTCTGTAAAGTATAGTAACTCATTTTATGGGGATCCTTTCATTTTGAGACAAAAGATTACGTGAAACCTTCATCTGCCTGCTGTGTCTGCAGTGGCTTGTCAATCATTGATGTGCTCACCAATCCTCCCCTGACCGTCCTATAATTTAAAAGTGGTTGCTGGGACTAAGACAGAGCTTCACTAAATATTGTCAGTTTGTTCAGGGAGGATAAACTAAAATGAGTTTTAGAAAAAAGTGTTTGTGGTTTTTGTGTGTGTAAATTCAATCTCTTTTTTTTTCACATTCTCCCAAACCCAAAATAAACAAACAGAATTCAGCTTCATTCTGGCTCTTTTTCCAAGTATTGTCTGTTTCCACATCTGAGGTTTTTTTCCCCCCTTGATTCCACAGTTGTTAAATGAAGTAGGATTGCAAACTCAAAATGAAGAAAATCTAATTTTTGTTTTGTGCGAAGCTCTGATTCTGATAAGCAAACATCCCATCCACACAGGGAATTAAATGTCTATAAAGTGTGAGCATGATGGGGGCCTTTTCTCTTCAGTTTTATTTTACTGCTTCACCTATTGACTTGAACATATTAATTCTCACGCATTTAATTTCTTGCACAGATGAGAGCATTAGGCTGAAAAGAACCAAATTAAAAACGACCCGCACACATAAAGTATAATGAACCAGTCTCTCTCACTTCTTTCTCTTTCACCCCACCATTTCTTTCAAAGCCCAAAAAACTAGAAAGAGAAAGAAAATGTTATTGATAGGAAACACAGCACATGGATGGGCTGTCCCTTTGTCTTTAAAGAATGCGAGACGGAAGCAAGAAATAAGTTTCCTCCTATATCCCCGTAGACCAAGTGATGAATAGAGCCCAAATACTTCCCTTGTATATAATTTCTGGCTCTCAATTCAACTTTCCTTTGACTATGAACAGAATTGAATTTTCCTTAGTTATTATCCAAACTGTAAAAATATTCTGAAATTAAAAAAGAAAATTCTAATTGCTCACCAAATATATCATTGATCATTTTCATAGATTACTGTATTGCAAATGATCACACTTGTCAATTTCTGATCTCTCTGGCTCTTTCTCTTGCAATGTGTCTCTCTCTTCTTTCTGCAAAATCACTTAGAAATTTGAGTTTATAAAACTAAATTTGCTCAAAGCAGCAAAAAAGATATTGGTTGAGATGGGCATATAAGATGTGTCATCTAGGGTATGAAATTTAATAAATTTATCAAAACTTAGTAGCAGAAAAGACTTGAGTCAGCTATCCTGGCAATTTACATCACATTACCCACAATGCCCAGCACTTGGAATAGTATTTAAGAAGTCATGATTACATAGGAAAGAATAACAGAAAACCTAAAAAATGTCTATCTAAATTGTTGAATCAAATTTGTGGTAATCACCTATTAACTTGTGCTGACAAATGCTTTCTCCATGCTGTTTGTAAATAAATTTTTAAAAGAACATGAAACAAAGGTAATTTTGTCACACAATAAGGGATTGCATTTCAGTGCAAAAGTAGGTCTCTATAGGGCCATCAGACAGCTTCCTGGAGTGGAATAATTAAGTTTGAGATTGCTAGAGGAGACTGCAATGGTATTTTAGTTTATAGCCTCAAAGCCAAGGGGACCCATTAAAATGAAATAAGTGAAATTGTGCTAGTTCCTTGTAGGCCAAGTACCTGAGTGATGTCAGCATCATCAAGGTAACGTACTTAAATGTTACCAGGCTACATTTAATAATAGTGGAATCTCAGACAGTCTTTCTGCCATATGGGTTAAAACAGTGCTCTAAGGAAAGGGTCTTGACAGAAAATGAGCCACTAACAGAGGAACAATTAATTAAAGAGTCATTTGGGAGTTGAGAGAGCTGATAAACAGTCGTGAGAAAGTCACTAAAATTTGATATTAAATGTGATTTAGCTGAATTCGTTTAGAAGGCAATTTCACATTGTGACTTCCAGACAGTCTGTCTCTAAAACCCAGATTTCTCATCTCCAATAGGAGATGAGGGGGATGCAGCAGTGAATAGACCCTGGATCACAGAACCCAAGGAACATAAGTGGGAGACCGAAATCCTTCTGAAAATCCCTAAGTTTCAAAATGAACTATACAATCACATGAACTAGTATGGCACACACAGGAAATACTAAGCATGTATGATTTAATCTTTTAATACTGGAAATGAGGGAAATGGAAATGTTTCCATTGACAGCTAAATACTATTAGATTCATCTATGGCACTATAAAAAAATAATATGTTGCATTACAAAAATGAGCCACTTATCAATATCAATCCAATTGCTTGGATTCTATTTAAGCAGCCTAACTTGTATGATGAACAAGCAGGACTTGAAGTATGAACAAACCAAGCTTCTTTCACTCTCCCATCACCCCTTTAGACTTTCTTTAATACAGACCATCTTTGTGCAATCCTGGATGGAACCTTAGGCAGACCCTGAGACTTTTTTTTGCACGTTCTTAAAGAGATCATAATATGATCGTTTTAACTGCAAATAACATTTCAGTTCAGTAATTAGAATATCCATGTAAGATATTCAAAACATTTCAATCTTGATGTAGCTTTAAATCTCTTCCTTCCCCCCAAGCTAGATAGAAGTTCAAGGAAGGTGGAATGGGGTGGTGCCTCGTGCTTCTGCTATCAACTGCTGGCTCTTTTCTTCCTTTAATTTGCAAGCTGCTATTTGGTTCCTTGCCAGGTTTACTTCCCTGGGAGGCTTTGTGCTATCCGGGCAGAGTAGATGGGTGAACATAGGTACCATTGGTGCCCCTAGCAGATGATTAAAGCTGACTCTCGTGATCTTGATTTTATGAGCTTTGGGATGGTTCTCTGCTGGGCCTCTTGCCTGAAATTCCCTTGTCCTGGTTTGATCTGTCTCTACTATGTGTGAACTCTTGTGACCCTTTCCTCATCCCAGAGCATGATGAGGACACTTCCAGCCCTCACCGCTGCTGAGCTCCCAGATAGATAAGCCTCCCTGCCAAAAAATGAAAACAAAAACAAAACAACAAAAACAAAACATAACTCTCATAGCATGGCCCACATCTAGTTCCCCAGAAAATCACACACCCCCTTTCCTTGCCAAGCCTGAAGAGGGTGAGCTGATCCCAATGCAGCCACCAAAGCTTTTAGTCAGAACTTCTGTCTTCCTCTTGATCTTCTGGTCAGGAAAGACCTCAGCACACATTCTGCTTTCGCTTCCTTTGTTGTGGTCAGGCATTAGTAATCAAAATTTCCTGATTATTTTAAAGGTCTTCAGCTGCAAGCATAGAAGCTCACTCTCTTCAAGTTAGGGATTGAATTCCTCTCCCTCAAAAGAGAATGGAAGAGTCAACAGGCAATTCTCTCCAAAGAAGTCTCTTTACTAATCCCTTTCATACAATCCTCTCTTAAAGCCATGATCATATTGTATATTCTCTATGTACATGAAGGTGTTCAAAAAGTAAGAGTATGTTCTTACTCAGTTTCTTTTAAAACCTCCATGGGTAAATATTTCTCATACTCACTTTGGTATTTGATATTATCAAAATAGAGTCTAGTTTGAAACTGAAGCAGGAAGAATCCAATCCTATCACACCCTAGAGTCATATAAATGTCATGTTATCTTTGACTGGAGATAAGCTTATTAAACTTACTAAATTAAATCATTAGAATGCACAAATGAAATGTACAGCTTTCAGGAATGTCACTTGGATGGTGTTGAATGGCTTGGAAATGAAGTGGGACTAGTCTGTATTTGAGCAGAGCCTGTCAAAGCCAATAGTGTTAAGGGATTTTAATCACCAAAGTAATGTATTGCCTCCATCAGTTAAAAGTCAGGATAATTCATTTATTCAGTGAAACATTTAAAATGAAGAGGAAATTAAATCTTTTCCTGTGGAATTATATAGAGGCAGAAAGCTGGGATTTCGGGAGAATTAATGGTTTTGGGAGTTATAGACTGTCAGATTTTAGAATTTGATATCTAATAGGCCATATACTAACCCCCCACCCCCAAAAAAAATCACTCACACATACACACACACACACACACACACACAGAGGCTTAAAATATTGCATACAATTTCAGCCATGAACTATAGGCTAAGCACCCCTCAGGGACATGACAGTTATTTGTTCCTTTAAGTCAGGTTGCTACCTTGAGGAACAATTTGTGTGTTATATAACACTATGGTTATGTCCTTTGCCAAACTAACTTCTGTTAGTGGATCCCCTTAATAATTAGAGTCCAAAATAGAAACATTTATGAACAACAATATAAAGGTATTCCTTCTGGATTGTACTCTTGCCCATCTATAGTGTCAACCTAGGTTTTATTTCAATCTCCAAATTTAGCTATTCAATATATCTAAAAGTATATATATAATATATATAAAACTGTAAAACTCTATGGAGAAAACAAAAGTAATATGAAAATACAAACTAGGGAGAAAGAAGATACAGAAGTACCTATCCTAAAAATCACTTTATTTTTGCTGCCCAATTCACTAAATGTAACTAAGTGAAAAATGTAAAATTTTTAAAGAAAATATAAATTAACAATCTCTTTAATTGCAGAATAATGGGGAGAAAAGACAGGTGTAAGTCCTATCCCACACTCTTTCTCCGTCACATTTATACTGCCTCTTGAATATATTTGATGACCATCACATATTTGTAAAATAAGGAAACTTTTAGTTCAAATTTTTAGTAAAAATTGCTGTCTTACTTTCTTATTTTTCAGTTTTTATTAAAGAAGCCTTTAGAAATGAGCAAATAGGAAGACCCATCTACAGACAAAAGGGATAAATAACTAAAAGGGGAAATATCAGATAATTGGCTTCCTGTGATTTTATGCCTTCTATAATCTCTTCGGAAAATTTTATGACAAGTGACACTTAATTATCTTGCATAATGAGAATTTTCTCTATAACATATGCAAAAGTGTGTGTATGTGTGTGTGTGTATATATATACACACACACATATATATATCAGATAATATTTGACCTCATTCTGTGAAACATCTATGAATATCTCATTAATACTTTCACCTTTTTCAGCATGTGCTCACTAATTAGAGATTCAATTAGAAAAATAAAACATTTGAAAATTAAATTATATATATTCTTTATAATGCTGAAAATGCTTTGCCTTTTAACACTGAGTTTATCCAGTTTATTAGTTTGAATTTTAAAATCTCCTAAGCCTCATAAAAACTTTAATTATAGCAAAAAAATAATTTTGTATATATCTAAAAATAACCACAGACAATATTTAGGAAGTTGTACTTCTCTACATTAAATCTAGAATGAAAAACTGTATCTAGTCTGGAGACCATCAAATGAATAGGTTTTCTTGACATTGGTGTCAGGTTGAAGTTTTGACTATGCTACAAGTCAGATCAGATTATCTTAGGCCCCTGGTGCTCAGAAACAGAATGTCATAGTCCAGGGACAATGGCATGGTAAAGGACATTAACAGGTATATACATTTTTTAGAAGATTTTATTTATTTATTCATGAGAGACATGGAGGCAGAGAGAGAGAGAGATTGAGAGAGAGAGAGAGAGGCAGAGACACAGGCACAGGGAGAAGCAGGCTCCATGCAGGGAGCCTGACCTGGGACTTGATCCTGGGACTCCAGGATACGCCCCGGGCAGAAGGCAGGCGCTTAACCACTGAGCCACCCAGGGATCCCCAGGTATATACATTTAAATAAAGATCCTTATATGTACATACTTACGTTCTTTGGAATTTAGATGACCTTTGGGATTTCATACTCTCTGGAAGTGGGCATAAATCAATGCTATCAAACCAACATTGCCTTTTTATAAGCAAGTGTTTTGTATTATATGTTTTAACACCAAGAAATGAAGATCATAGATATGAAAATCTAGTTATGCATAGCTGTTTAAATATATATTGCCCAATCTGCAATTTAATTATAAATAAACTTATTAGGAAAAAGTCTGAGTTCAGTATGTATATTCTTAAGCACAACTAACCAAGAAGATTTCATGAAATAGGTGCTGGTCTCTATCTGTATAATCACATAAATATGAAACTACAAATGTCTGACTCACATGTAAAGCATTAAGGACTCAAATTTTATGAACAACTTGCTATTAGTAAAATGATTTTTTGGGAACAGTGGCTGGTACTAGGTAATGCTGGCTAAAATTTTAAACAAAATATTAAGTGCAATAATCCCTCAATATACAGTAATTTGTATTTCTGGAAAAATTCTCTTTGAAATTATGCAAAAAACTATCTATGTATATATCGGTATATAAAAGCAGACTTGAATTTCTATTCAAGTAGATTTTAGTATTTTTTCATGTGTGAATGCCCTACGTGTCATTTAAAAATCATGTGGGACAAAGGACAAAGAAAGGACTTGTCCTGTCTCTCTAAAAGGCAAATAGCACCCACTTCCAATCATTATGGGGGGAAAAGAAGGCCTCAAATATTGTCTAAATGGTATAGAGAATGGATGTATGGAAAGTTAAATATGGAATGAACATTAAAGGCCATCTAGAAGAGATTAACAAGTGACTTCAAGAAGACTTGCTAAAATCAGTTTGACAAATGATATGAATACCTCAGGTAGGTACTGAAACCCTTAGCCATCCACAATGGCTGCTTTATGCATTTACTTTCCCTTCTAGCTCCTAAAATCATATGAGTAAGAAATACCTGTCATTTTAGTGAGAAAGGACCAGAAATGTTATATATTCAATTGTCCTTTGTCCCACATGATTTCCAAATGACACATAGGACATTCACACACACACACACACACACACACACACAAAATAAATAAATAAATAAATAAATAAATAAATAAATAAATAAATAAATAAATGAAATTGAAGAGGGAGTTGGACATGAAATAAATAGGAAATCAAATCTTGCTAATTGCTTTTTCACCTTAAAGTTCCAAACCCACAAATGTGACAATAACAAGTGGAGGGATTTCATGGAAAACATCTGTAACTGGTCATTAGGTGAAATGCTCTAAAGGCCCACAGATCAGTGGTCAATGTCCAAAGTTGAAGACAAAAAGGCACTGACTACCCAACATTTTTAGGAGATCTGGTCAACAACTGAAGGCAGACACAGCCCTCTTCTTCAATCCTGAGCAAATGATGGTGTTGGAGAAGCAGCCTTAACTTTGCCACCAGCTAATATTCTATCATCTTTCTCAATCTAAGAGTAAAAAAAGAAATAGAGTTAAAAAGAAAGATATTAGGTTGTGTTCCTTGCAGAAACTGTAAGCTCTCTGAGAAAAATTATTAATCTCTCTTCCCACAGGGAAAGGAGTGATGCTACTCAAAAAATCTATAACCATGTGATATTCTTAGAAAGAGACTTCTGCAAGAAAAAGGATCCTGGCATAGAATTTTCTAAGTCAGTTATCAGCTAGGCAGTAGACTATTCATAGAAGGACAAGAAAATTAGAGGAGTGTGGAAGCAGAAGGAGTAGAGGATCTATCTTCAGTATTTGGTGTATTAAGAATATGTGGACTTCTCAGAGTTTGGGGAAATGAAACATAAAGTCTTGGCTACCTTGCCAGTATACCACATATAAAGACCAACCTCAAGGCAAAAGGATGACAGCAACACAGAGTTTTGGTGGACTGCTTGCTATAGGAGTTAAGAGGAGAAAGGGAAGTTGAGCTTAATGAAGGCTCACATTCCAAATCAGAAAAATTAGAGTGGGGAGATTCCCAAGCATTCTCTTAATAACTCACATATGCAACCCAACAGAGCAAATATTGGATGTCTGCCACAGAGGCATCAAGAATAAGTCTGTATTTGTTTCCTAAAGTTGTCAGAATAAATGAGAGCCACAAATGAGATGGCTCAAACCAACATTAATTTATTACCACATGGTTCTGGAGTCCAAACAACCAAAATCAAGGTGTCTGAAGTATTGATTTCTTCTCAAAGATCTGAGGGAATCATTCCTGGTGACCGCCAGCAATTCTTGATGTTCCTTGGCTTGCAGATAGGAGACTCCAACCTCTGTCTCTATCTTCACGTGGCCTTCCTCTCTGTATGTCTCTGTTTTCTCTGTTTTTTTTTTTTTTCTTTCTTTCATTAGGACACTCATCTTGGATCTAAAGACTGCTACAAGTGCAAGAGAATCTCATCTTGAGATGCTTCAACTAATTACATCTGCAAAGACCTTATTTCCAAATATGATCACATTCACAGATATGAGGGGTTAGGACTTGGATATATCTTTTTGAGACCACTATTCAACCTATTAGGTTGCCTATCCTGAGAAGCTCTATATTTAACAGAAGAGGATTTCATCATTTCCCACTTAGATAATAAGATATGTCTTGTTCCCTAAGCTTTACTCCCAATTCCTGACAAATAATATCCCAGACCTGGAAGAGAGTGGTGGAGGATGTATCCTGGAGCCAAACCACATTTTTCAGTGCTGGCACCAGGTCTTAGAACCAGAAATCTAGTCTGTTCTGAGGAGGGGAGGGGAGGGAAGAGGAGAGGAGAAGAGAAAAAAGAAGAGGAGAAGAGAGGAGAGGAGATGAAAGGAGAGAAGAAAGAAGAGTGAAAAGGAGAAGGGAGAAGGGGAGATTTGAATGGAGTTTGAGGTGAAGGTCCTGGCTGGGTCAGCCAGTTAAGTGTCTGCCTTCCACTAAGGTCATGATCTTAGGGTCTTGGGATCCAGCCCAGCATTGGTCTCTCTGCTCAGCTGAGAATCTACTTCTCCCTCTCCCTCTGCCCTTTCCCCCTACCCCCACTTGTGATTTCTCTCTTTCTCTCTCAAATAAATAAAATAATAAATAAATACATAAATGAGTTTAAGGCCCAGTTTTCTAACTAGACTGGCTTTAATAAGTGAGGATGATGACTGGAATTAGAGAATCTCTCTCCGATATTGCTTAAGGAACCAGAAGTAGAGATTTGTGAGAGCACAGTTAAAAGCAATGATAGAAGAAAAATAAAACTGCTTCATGTTTTTAAGTTACTGAATTTAAACAGCTCAATGGACCAATCACATAAAATTTAAACATATATATTAAAATTTGAAAGAGAGTGGTCAAATTATGAGAGGAAGGGGGAAGGGGCAGGACACTAGGAATCAGAGCACTCTGCCCAATCCAGAATTTAACCCCCACCCCCACCCCATCCAGGACCAAAATCTGGCCTGATACATTGTCATCTCTTCCTTGAATGATGTAGTTAAAAATTTATTAATATGCCCCTTCTCCTATGTCTAGTGTTACATTTTTCATGAATATATAAATACATGGTACCTTATTGAACAAGGATTTATAGTAAATCTGAGCTGAAACAATTGCATGTTTTATTTTATGGCTGGGATTTATAGAAGGTGAATAAAAAAGTGATTAGGTGAAGAGTGTAGGAAATTTATCTCAAGATTGAAAAATATAACTTAAGTCTTAGCTCATCCTTTGGATAAGTGAAAAGGGCTGAAATTAATAGTAATTGCAATATTTTTAATGGATAAAAATTTCACACCATCTAATCAGGAAAAAAATCCATTGGAATCTACATCAAATTAAATTAAACTCAATTACATTAAATCTTAATTACTTACATATTACTGTGAGCAATACCAAGAAGTCAAAAGACACAGTTCCTGTCTTGATGGAAATTAAAAGCAAACTGGAGAGATTAGACCTGAAAAAACTGAAGAATTTAGATATAAGCATGGATAATTGATAAAGAGTATTTGCAAAACAATATTTTAGTGGAAAGAATGTTAAAGAGGGTCAGTAAAGGTGCCTTTTTTGAAGAAGTGGAATTTGAAGGAAAGGGACCTATTATAGGGAGGCATTGCCAGGTGAGAGAATGATTTCTGTAGATGCAGATTCATTTTTCCAGACATCATGTTAATAAAAAACCACAGTATTTGGAAATAAAAATTATTAAGATAAAAAATCTTGGCATTATATTGGTCTCATTTTGGAATCTGACATGTTTACCAATATATTAAATTGTACATGCTATCATACTATATCTAGGGAAAAATGATTATTGACCAATTTTACAATGTTTTTATTATTGAAATAGTCTATTGAAACACTATTATGAATATGAGAGAATTTCTGTTAACAAATCTGTTATTTCAAAGACCTTTGAATATTGATGAACTGAGCTTTGAGTATTGATGAACAATTATAAAAAATATGAAAGTCAATTTTTTCAAATAAGATGAGGTATGAGTTATGATGTTATAGATATCAATGTGTTTTTCCTATGCTAAGATTTTTTTTTCATACAATATGTAGCAAGTTTCATATACATTCTTATTCCCCATGTGATATTCATAACACTGCCATATTTATGCCTTTTTTCCCCTATTTATCTCATGTTCCTAGTAACTAACCTTCTTGCTTCTTTGATGACCTCTTTTGTCATTTATGAGCCAATTAATACTTACAGGATCATTATCACAGGCTTGATAGAAAACTATGCCAAAAATACAATTGTAACTTATTTCTGGTTAATTGACTAAGAGTTCATGTTTATTTAACCAAATATATCTTTAAAATTATTATTGCTAAGTATCAGGGGTTGATAGAAGTTTTATAGGGCCTGAAATACATATAATTTGGGGGACTCTGAGAAATAAACCTACATGCTTCAAAAAGCTGATTGTAGCATAAAAATAAAATTGAGGAGGGAAAAGTATTTGTAAAAGGTAAATGCCTAACATGTTTATACACTTTTCTGTATATTCTGAAAGATATATAAAATTAACAAAATTAAGATATACAATGCAATTTAAATTTTCTTCTAAGATTATCCTCACCCACATACCTGTATAATCAAATTATTCTTATATTCTATGAATAATAGCAGAATATACCAACCCCAAATATGCCTTCTTGGCATAAGTCTGATTTTGAGCTGATCACGTTGAGAAACGGCAGACACAAGAGAAGCTCTGGAAACAAGTAGAAGTTATCCTTTTAAAAGGAAATTTACGGGATCCCTGGGTGGCGCTGCGGTTTAGCACCTGCCTTTGGCCCAGGGCGCGATCCTGGAGACCCGGGATCGAATCCCACGTCGGGCTCCCGGTGCATGGAGCCTGCTTCTCCCTCTGCCTGTGTCTCTGCCTCTCTCTCTCTCTCTCTCTCTCTGTGACTATCATAAATAAATAAAAATTTAAAAAAAAATAATAAATAAATAAAAGGAAATTTACATTTATAAAGGAAATCTCCTTTTGTAGAGATGTCCTCATCTAAGTACCAAGGATGACTTTTTTTCAAATTTTTATTTAAATTCTAGTTAATTAGCATATAGTGTAATATTGGTTTCAGGAGCAGAATTCAGTAATTCATCACTTACATATAACACTGAGTGTTCAACACAAGCTCCCTCTTTAATACCCATCACCCATTTAGCCCATCCCCTGCCACCTGTCCTCCATCAACTCTCATGTTCTCCTTAGGAAAGAGTCTCTTATGGTTTGTTTCCCTTTCTCTTTTTCCTGTCTTTTCCTATGTTCATGCTTTTTGTTTTTTAAATCCCACATATGAGTAAAATCATATGGCATTTGTCTTTCTCTAAGTTATTTCACTTAACATAATATATTCTAGTTCCATCTAAGTCATTGCAAATGGCAAGATTCTATTCTTTTTGATGGCTGAGTAATATTCCATTGTGTATATATACCACATCTTATTTATCCATTCATCAGTCCATGGACACGTGGGCTGTTTCCATAATTTGGCTACTGTAGATAATGCTGCTATAAACATCAGGTTGCATGAGTCCCTTTGAATCAGTGTTTTGGTATCTTTTGGGTACATAACTTGTAGTGTAACTACTGGGTCATAGGGTAGCTCTATTTTTAACTTTTTGAGGAACCTAGAAGAGAAGGATGACTTTAAATCACAAAAGAATCTTATCATTGGAGAAGGCCTCACTTTAATCTGCAAAACAAACTTTATCCTTATTTGCTGTGCTTTTCCTGGTAACATCTCCATAATTGGCTTCCCTCCAACACAGAAACATCTTTCTTTTTTTTTTTTTTTCCTTTAGCTAAAGATGGTATTTAAGCCTGAGTTCCAAGCCACCTCAGAATTATTATTATTTTTTTTAAGTTTGTGTTTGTTTACTTGAGAGACAGAGAAAGAGCAAGAGCAAGGAGAAGGGGTAGAGGAAGAGGGAGAAGCAGACTCCCTACTGAGCAGGGGACCCAATGTGGGGCTCAATCTCAGGACCTTGGAACCATTACTGGAGTGGAAGGCAGACACTTAACTGACTGAGCCACCCAGGCACCCGAGTTATTCTTTTTTTGTGGATATCTCCCATGTATACATGAGGTATACATGTTAATAAATTTGTTTTTCTCTTGTTAATCTTTTATTACAGAGATCTCAGCTAAGAATGCAGGAGGGTAAAGGTAAAATTATTTTTCCTGATCTACATCTGTATTATTTGTTTTTCTACATTAATATATCCAAATGCAATTGAATTAAAGAACAACTAGCAAAAGATCACACCTATGCCACATCTCCTTTCTCCCATTCTCACTTCCATGTCCTAATATATAATAGGGTATCTAATATCAAGAGAGGCTGAAGAAAGGAGACATAATTAATGTCCTCATTTCAGTCATGCCCCCACTCCTCCAATGAATGAATGAATGAATGAATGAATGAATCCTATGCAACATTTAATCATGATCAAATATATTCTGGGCACACTAGGCTGTATTCCTTCAGTCCTGAATTGTTCCTCTGTGTTCCTTCAGATTTTCTTTCTCAAGCAAGATTGTCTATTGCTTAAGAGTTTGAACTGGGTCTTATGGTTTATTTGTAGTCCACTTCCTCACCTAGTGCAGGGTCTGAAACAGTAAGGACCTCAATTCTTTTCACGGATTATTTTATTCAGCTATCCCTAAGTGCTCTTTAAAGTTCAAAGACTATAGAAATAGTACATTTTTGCAACTACTTCTTGTTCTTACATCAGTCTTAGAGAACAAATGAATGTAATATTACTAAAGAGCTACTAATGGGGGGATCCCTGGGTGGCTCAGTGGTTTAGTGCCGCCTTCAGCCCAGGGCGTGATCCTGGAGACCTGGGACCGAGTCCCACATTGGGCTCCCTGCATGGAGCCTGCTTCTCCCTTTGCCTGTCTCTGCCTCTCTCTTTCTCTCTGTCTATCATGAATAAATAAATAAAATCTTAAAAAAAAAAAAAAAGAGCTACAAATGAGAAAATGACCTTGGACTCTCCTCCAACTGTGGGCAGCCTCGAATGATACTCTTATTCATGTTTCAGATGCAGCAAGGCTAAAATAGCACACTAAATCAGGTTGCAATAATCAGAGATCTTGTGACATACTATCACACTTGACCATGTTTTTTTTTTTTCAAAGATTTATTTATTTATTTTAGAGAGAGAGCATGAGCAGGGAGAGGGGCAGAGAGAGAGGAAGAAAGATAATTTCAAGCAGACTCCCAGATGACGGAGGATCCCAACTCCGGGTTAATCCCAGGACCCTGAGATCATGACCTGAGCTAAAATCAAGAGTTGACTGCTTATCAACTAAGCTACCCAGGCACCTTGAGCCATATTCTATCACCATAACACATACATTGCCATGTCCTATTATTATTTTCATCCTCTTCCTTTTTTTTGCAATCCACATACCCACAAAGCATTCCTTTATTTGACCCATTCCTTTTTTAGTTCAAGACTAAAACAGTGTTGAGAGAGCATAATGAAAAGAAAATTGGATTTATAAATGTAAAATCTTAGATCCAGAGTATTCTCCAAGTTTGTTTTTCCCCTCTGCAATGACAAAAAAAACAGGTTAAAATCAATATGCATAAATATTGGACAAACTGAACTTGCCTAATCCAGCTGTGAATTTTAGTCAGATTTAATGGGAATTCATGGCAATGACGCAGCTTCCTTATAAATTATGGACTTAAAATACTGTCAACTGCACTTTTACTGAGCCTTTTAGTCATGTGTTGAGCATGCAAAGGTGAAGGATTCTATCAATTTTATTCCACTCTTCCCTTGCCCTCTACATTGCACATCTCTGAATAGATTTTTCAAATAATTTCACTGAAATCAGGATTCTTAGAGTCCCCTCTGGCAGATCTATAAATCATATACTGTAAATACTGTAATCATGACTTCTATCTCTGGGCCTTCTTTATTTTTCTATTTAGTTTGCACATAAGATTTTATTGTCTGCCTCTCACCTTCCATGAAATATAAAGTTATATCCTTTAGCATGGTGTTTTGATTTTTTTTCTGGATCAGCTAATTTAGCTCTTTACTTTTGTCATGACAGTAACAATAATTTATCTTGTACTCTGTCCACGACTGCTTCCTATTGCTATTACAGAATGCATGTTTATAACACCAGCGATCAAGAAACTTTTCTGAACCTGCTAGCTACCAAAGTAATTGCTGGGCTAAAGAATCCTACTCATGATAAATGGCCGAGTGCTTTAGAGTTGTTATCCATATAAAACAAAGAACCCTTAAGATGACCCTGTAGAGGCCTCAACTCCTGGCAAAGGAATGAGTAAAGTTAATTGCCAAAGATTCACACTTAGGAAGATAAAGGGGGCAGAGGAGACTGAACAATACAGATAACACCACAAACCTAATTTAGTCATTAGACTGAACCACAGTCTTGCAGTTTTGATGCAGGTTGGCTGGGTCTAAAGACCAGAGGGATTCTACAGGACCAGCCAAGAGAGTCCTTGGATCCACACAGGATAGAAATCAAGCACAAGCTGAGAGGAAGTTGCAGCACAATTTTTTTTTTTTAATAATTCTCCTTTTTTACTTATTTATTTATTAATGATAGTCACAGAGAGAGAGAGAGAGGTAGAGACACAGGCAGAGGGAGAAGCAGGCTCCATGCACCAGGAGCCCGATGTGGGATTCGATCCCGGGTCTCCAGGATCGCGCCCTGGGCCAAAGGCAGGCGCCAAACCACTGCGCCACCCAGGGATCCCTGCAGCACAATTTTTTAAAGCCATACAGAGAATGTAGATATTGACAGAGTGTCCAGGACACTCAGAAATGTAAGGAGGGTCAGTCTCATCTTTGCTTGGGGACTGGGGCTTTTATTGAGGATGGTAGTCTAATGCACGTGTCTTCTCAGTAATTCAGGAACGACGGTGAGTGTTTAGGTGTCTTCCATAAGACACTTGGGTCCTGAGCCAAAGGTCTTGATGAGTCTGTGGTCTTGGAAAACGTTCATGATGATGTCACCTGGTCCCTCCTTAGATGTTACCTATTGTGCTGGAAAACTCCAAAGAAATCATTAATCCTTGAATTTACAAGGAAAACATACATGATCTGTTCTATAAAGCCTGCGCAAGGCAGGGGGGTAGATCCTACCTAGGATAGAAGCAGGAAAAGAAGCAAAAAGCAGTTTTTCATGGAATCCCTTCAGTTTCCCTGTCTCAGTTTTATCTCTTCTCTTTTCCTTCTACATTGAGGCTTCTGAAATAAAATGCAGCAGGCGAAGCAAATCTGCAGGAGACAGAGGAAGGAAAAGCAACTGTTTTGAATGTCCACAAATAAGTTGAGTGTCTTTTTTTTTAAATGTAACTCGATCGTGGATACATAGCTTCAGTCCTGAGATGGTGGCAGATACCTATTGTTGTGATTTTTTTAAGTAATGAGAAAGAAATTAAAAGCAGATTTGAGCTAATCCACAGAAAGGAAATGGCACCTTGTAGAATGATTTATTTGAAAATTTATTTAAATACACATTAAATTAGAAATCTGAAGGAATATTACTTGGAAGACTTACTTAGAAAAAGAAAGTGAGTATAAGGATTAAAATGTAGCCAAACAATCAATGAAATAAAGATGTGGAGGCCGAGAAAAATTAAGGCCATCCCACCTAAAGTTTAGCATTAGCACAAGTACAGCCATCTTAGGCCCCTGTGAATAAGAGCTGAACTTTATGGGAAAAACTGCAGAATGTCCTCAGTGTCCTGGGCAGGTAATCCCATATCAGAAAGACAACAGAGCCCACGCCCGTGGTAGAAAGTCCCATTTTAGAATTCTTCCATCCCTTCTGGAAATCCCCTAGACCAGCCTATAAAAAACCCAGCTGTAACCCACTTCGGGGTCCAAGTCCCTGCTCCGCTGTGTCGGGTATACTTGGACCCAAGCTTGCTAATAAACCCTCGTGCGCTTGCATTGGTGTTGGCTCCTTGGTGGTTTCTCGGATTTGCAATCTTGGGCACAACAAAGACAAATTCATTTCTAAATATAGCACCTTCAATTTACAAACTTAAAACTATGACTTTAGAATTTTAAACGTAAAAGCACAAAATGAAATTAAAAGGATATACTTAGTATCTTAGTAGTGAAATTTATGGATTACTTTAAGAATGAAATTTATGGATTACTTTAAGAATAGGATTTGGCTTCTTTTTAAATGTTTAGCCAAAAACCTTTTTCACTCAGATGAGTTCCATACAACAAACAAACATCCTATCACCCCACATTATTTGAACTATTGTATTATTATAAGAACCCTAGCCTGTGGCTAAAGAACTTGTCCTTTTAGAATGTTCATATGCAACAAAATTGTTTTAAAAAATTAATTCTTCACCATCCCGACTCCAATCAAATTCGTTGTCAATCTAGAGGATTCATGTGGTGACATTTTATGTTCCAATTTCAATCTTAGTCACAAAAGCAAGCCTTCTAATTCTGTCTCCATTTAATGATAGACAGATGATTTTGCACTCATTCGACCTTTTCCAAGCTCCCTTGTTTGATTAGCAGCCCATTCCTGTTCTCTTACAATAAAAGGTAGAATGGATTAGCCATTCAGAATTCAGAGTATTTAAGCAGTTAAAGCATAACAACAGACCACTGCTGGCATGTAATGCCGACATTAAAATTCTAATGACTCATTCCCCTGTCACAGATGAGGAAAGGAATAGAAATAGATGTAACATGGATCTGTTCTTCTGAAACTAATTATAACAGGAATTTGAGATGGTAAAGACTTCATCCATTCATGTAAATCAGTATTTCCTTTAGCTTTGGTTTGAAGCCCTTGGAGTTTACCAAAGTTCAGACTTTCTGGATATATAATCAGGTTATCTTAGGATTCAACATTAAAAGAGATCTTTTGAAGGTGCAAGAACAGAGAAGGATGTGAAAGCAGGAAGAAAGAGAGGTTATAAACAAAGGTAGACTCTCTTTACTGAGAGACATAATTTAAGAGAAAATTTGATATAAAAAAAACCAGAAATTAGACTTTAATAAAAAAAAAAAATTTGTAAACACTCTCATTGAGCCCTCTTGCTCAACTATAGACTCCAACAGTTAAAACCAGAAATAGGACCACTAAACTCAGGATCTAACTAAAACCCATTGTGCTTATTCCTTATTGAACTTTCTTGAGGTATTGATGAAGACATTTTGCAATGACTAGAACATTCCAATATCCAGGCTTGAAAAGCCCTGATAGCAAAGTAATGCCTAGAAGACCAACACCCCTGACATGTCCCCTTCCCTGCCTAGGATCGCATGCTGAACACATACTGAGCCCCACCCATGATCACACACTTCTTGCCTGCTCTCCTACATGTAACCCCTAAGCCTTTCTATATATAAAACTCCAAGTGTCCATCTTGCTGGAGGAGAGGTCAATTGTAAAAGACTTGAACTTGTCACCTCTCCCAGGCACCCAAAATAAATTACTCCCTTTCTCTTTTCCAAACCCTGATCTCTTAAGTTTTTGGTTTCTCTTGCAATGAGTTAATTTGGACTTTGTTCAGCAACAGTTTTGGCAAACCCAGCCAGGGCTATGCTTTTTGATTTGTCCAGCCCCTTCAGGATTCCCTGGGAGGGAGCTGTTGGCCATGGCAGCACGCTTGGGTTTAACCATTTATTTTCCCAAGTTAGCAGCTGTGATAGATCAGTAACAACTCTATGACAAGAAATGAATATCTACACAAGATCTTTCCTTTTTTTTATTGAGCTATTGTAATATAAGCCCAGATATTATAAGCTACTTTTATCCTACACTGTAAGAAATAATAGTCAAAATAATCCAATATATTTATTTGTTGAATTTGGGGAGATGCTTTGCAATTTCCTGTCCTGGCCTGTCCTGAGTTTATAGGTGAGTTAGTAAGGGACAATAACCAAATGATCACACAAAGAAATATAGCATTGCCATTGTAATAAGTAATGTGAAAGGTACCAGAATATGTCACTCCAAAATATGCCTCTTTTTCATATGGATTACTTGAGGGTTTTGTTTTGTTCTGTTTTTGTTTTTGTCTTCTACATATGAATCATTTTGATCCAAAGGCCATTGAGGACCACCAGCAGATGCAGGAAAAGCTCTAAAAATGGTACAAGTTTTCCTTTCATAAAGGAAATTAACATTTATAAAAGAAACTTCCATTTGTAAAGGGTGTATCCCTTCCCTTGCCTTGAAGAGGACTCTTAACAGCTCTTATCAATGGAGAAGTCTAGTCTACTTAAATCTGCGTAGCAGGGGCATCTGAGTGACTCAGTTAAGTATACAACTCTTGATCTCAGCTCAGGTCATGACCCCAGGGTCTTGATCTTAGGGTCATGAGATCAAGCCCTGTGTCAAGCACCACACCTGGTGTGGAGCTTGCTTAAGATTAATTTCTGCCCTGGGGTGCCTGGGTGGCTCAGCGGTTGAATGTCTGCCTTTGGCTCAGGTCTTGATCCCAGGGTCCTGGGATGGAGTCCCTCTTTTGCCTATGTCTCTGCCATTTTCTTTGTGTCTCTTATGAATAAATAAATACATTTTCAATTTAAAAAAAATTATTTATGCCCCTCATGACCCACTCAGTCTCTTTCTCTTAAAAAAAAAAAAAAAAAAAGCAAATCTGCATAACAAACCTTACTATACTTTGTTTACTATACTTTTTCTGGCCATCTTCTCCTTCTCCCGCACAAACCTAAAACCTCTTTTATTTAGTCTTAGCCTAAGATGGTATATAAGCCCAAATTCTTTTCTCTTAATTGAAATAAAGTGGATATATGTTAATTACATTAGTTTCAGGTGTACAGTATAATAATTTGATATTTGTACATATCGCAAAATGATCACGGTAAGTTTAGTTAACATCTGTCACCATGCATAATTTTTTTTTCTTATGGTGGGAACTTTAAGCTTCACTTTCTTAGCTAACTTTCAAATATATATTATTACCTATAGTCATCAGGCTATACATTACATCCCTGAGACTTACTTTATAACTGGAAGTTTGTACCTTTTCATGATCTTCACCCATTTCTCTTACCGTTACCCCCAAATCGAAATTCAAAACACCCTTTTGGATTGCTCATCACTCAGTGTTCCCATGTATACATTCACAGCATACATGTTAATAAACTTCTGTTTGTTTTTCTCTGGTTTTGGCCAATCTAATTTACAGAGCCCCAGCTTGGAGAGTCCCTACATATGTATGAATATGATTAGATTTCTATTTAAAGTACCACATTAGTACACTGTAGAGACTGAGTTGGTGGGTAGTAAGGCAAGAGGAGACGTATGGAGCCCAGTTAGAAAGCTGTTGAAGTGTTTAAGTCTGAGATAATTACAACCAGAATGAGAAGAATATAGTAAGGAAGAAAATAAATTTGAGTTTACAGGTTATGAAGCACTGAGAAGTTCACAACTACTGTCTAAAACTGAAAGGCTGTTGAATAGATTAAGAAAAGACATGTCAGCTATGAAATTTAATATACACATGATGCTGGTAAAAAAAATAAGACAATATGTAAAACTGAGGATTATTTAATCATTCAATTATCTCTTCTAGTTTCATCACTTTTAGTGAAATGGAATTTATTAATCTTCTTTGTAGATTTGAATATGAGGAGGCTAACCTTGAGAGAAATGAAGTGTCTCTCCTATGATCACTCAGGTAAAGGGTGACACAAATAGGTTCTGATTCCAAGGTTGAAGCCTGTCTCATGACCTCATTATTTCCTGTTTGAAATAAGTTTGCTGGTTGTTGAAGTAAACCATTAGAACATATCTCTGATCTAATAGGTAGTATATTGTCTACTTTTTGAGAATGGTTTCAAATAACATTTTCCAATGTGTCTAGGATCCTATTAAGTACTACATGAAAACAAAAAGAGCTCTATAAAAAAAAAAGTTGCAAAATCTTTATTGAACAGTGCTGTTTTAGATTGAATTGTGGCTCTGAATCTTTTGCCTTTATTGCCTCCACATATTTGCCATGGCCCTATTATGGATATGTTTTACCATTTCCTGACTTCGGGCTTCATGAAATAACTTCCTTTGACCAAAGGCATATAAGCAGAATGAACAGTGTGCCAGTTCTAAGCTAGATCATAGGGGGTCACACATGTTTGTGCTTATTATCCTGAGCCTTTGCTACTGTTATGAGAGAAAGGGACATCTCTAACTACCTCTCTGACTCAAGAATGAGACACTGAAACAGATCTGTCCACTCCTTCAGTCCTTATGTTACCAAGCACAACCCAGCCACTACTACGTACAGACTACCATCTAGTCATATCCAGCCTAGACCAGCCAAGTCCCAGATGACAAAGAGATGACCAAAGTTATTTTAATCTACTGAATTTTGAAGTGATTTGGTACAGAGCATTTTTGTGATTTCTCAGAATCTTTAATATGCTGGGAGTCTAAGGATTCCTCCTTTGGAGGAGTGCTTCTCTAATCCAACATTAAGAACTGCTCTGTTCGAGGGGCCCCTAGGTGGATCAGTTAGTTAAGTGCCTGACTCTTGATTTCAGCTCAGGTCATGATCTCATGGTTATGAGGTAGGGACCCACCTCCAGCTCTGCACTCAGCATAGAGTCAGCTTGAGTTTCTCTCTCTCTCTCTCTCTCTCTGCCTCTGCTCATGTTCTCTCTCAAAATAAATCAACAAAATCTGTTTTTTTAAAAAAAGAAATGCAATGTTAGAATAAGAGCAATCAGAAGTAATATTTTAAAAAGAAATAATATTTTTCCCTATCTTAGTTCAGTATATGTTAGTTTTTCTGGGTAGCAAATGAACATAGTAATATATGCCATTTTATAGGATATTGAATGGGACATTTCTTATCAACTTGCAAAATTTGGCTAAATCACCAAATTGCAGATAATAAGTGATATATTACTCCCACATTTAAACAGAGCTACAAACATATTCCCACAGAATTTACTAATACGTGATTAAATTCATCCTTGACTATTCACTACTATCGATCACTTCCCATCTCTGTTAAAAGTGACTGGAAGGTTCATAGAGGATATTACTCAGAGGAAATATATAAGAGTTAAGCATGCTGTGGCTTCTCTGTTTACCTTCTGTGTGGGGAGACGAAGGTGTGCATCTCTACTATTCTACCACCATCAGGAGAGGAGAGGTGCCTGAAAGAGTCATTCATAGACATAAGAGTTATCCATAAGAAAGAAAACTACCCCTCTCTCTCTCAGTATCTGGATCTTAGGCTTGCTGAGCTATACATTTCCTAATGATATAAGACATCAGAGAATTCTTAGGAAAAACTGACATAAGTCCCCAGGATTTGGGGATATATGTAATAAGAAATACTGGTACACACTTCTCTTGAGAAATTCAGAAAATAGACTGCCAGCCTTAATGACCAAGTAAAGGAAGTAGACAGTACAGGAAGCAGACAGTCCTGCACCTTAGTTTTTCTAGGCAGCATATGAGCATAGTAAGATATGTCATGTTTTAAAATGAGCATACTGGGACGCCTGGGTGGCTCAGCAGTTGTGTGTCTGCCTTTGGTTCAGGGTGTAATCCTGGCCCTGGGATCGAATTCCACATCGGGCTCCCCACGGGGAACCTGCTCCTCCCTCTGTCTATGTCTCTGCCTCTCTCTCTGTGTGTGTCTCATGAATAAATAAATAAAATCTTTAAAAAATAAAAATAAGTAAAAATAAAATGAGCATAGTAAGATATGTCATATTTTAGGATGTTGAATGGAATATCTCCTATCAACTCAAAAAAATTGGCTAAATCTGGCATCTTGTTCATGCAGAAAGCATGAGTTTCCTTAGGCCACTTGATCTGGAGCTGTAGAGTAGGACACAGAATCGAGAAAAGTATGAAAAGAGGCCAGCCAAAAAAGTATTACGTATTATGTCTAAGTTCACATAAACTCCTATATACCTGATATGAAAAACCATGTTGATAGATTACAAGTATTCAACCAATAAAATATTTCCTCTATTTCCCTGTTACATTCAAATCCTACCTTGGTAGTAACAGAAGGATGGGGAAAGAGTTGGAACAAGAGAGAAACAAAGAATAGGTCCCATCCCTACTGCAGGTACCAGGCTATGGATCTGGTGTAAAGAGAGGGAGAGAAAAAGCTTTAAAATTTATTTAATCTCAAACTAGACTATTTTTGGAATTAGAAGGTGACTGTATACAGCTACAGGACTTGCCAGAGATATTTTCATCACGTGGGGGAAAGGAGACCTATAGAAGAAGACAGTAATAGGTAAAGAATACAGAGTAAAGCTTTCTTTTATTGCATTTTACTAATTTAAGACCATTTTTTAAAAACTAGCTTCTCAGCTTCTGGACTGTAATCTATGTCTTTATTTAGGGTTGGGGGCTGGCCACAGTGGGTCTCACTGTGGGACTGGGCATCCTAAAAGACCAACCATGTGGTTTAGAGAAGGGGGTCTAAGTCACATGGTATCAGCTGACCAGGTATAAGGGGTTGAATATTTCTCTTTCCCCAAAAGTCATGTGGTAAATCCTAATGCTTAATGTGATAATATTTGGAGATGGGGCTTTTGGGAGATAATTAGGGTTAGATGAGTTAAGGCAGGTACAGCCCTGGTCTGATGGGATTAGTACCTTTATTAGAAGAGAGCTCTCTCTGTGAATACACGGCAGGATGGTGGCTACCAACAAGCCAAGAGAAGGGGCCTCAGCAAACGTACCTTACCAACACCTTGCTCTTAGGTTTTTCAGGTTTCAGAACTATTTTTAAAAAATCAAAAGCAAATGCATGTTGTTCAAGCCACACAGTCTATTGTATTTTGTTAGGAAGGTCCAAGCACAGTAATACACCTGGAGACTGAGTTGACCACATGGCAACCAACCAGTCAAGCCTCAATAAAAACCCTGGACGTTGAAACAGGTGAACTGCCCTGGTTGTGAATACTTAGCATGGATTGTCACCATAGCAATGCCAGGGGAGTAACTCATCCAAAAGACAAGGGAATCTTCATGTTTAGACACCTCCCAGATTGCCCTATGCATCTCTTCCTTGGGCTGCTTTTTTAAATGTATTATTTCCCTACAATAATTCATAGCTCTGAGTATACTAACTTTCAGTGAGTTCTGTATTTCTACCAAATTATTGAAATCAATGGTTTTTGTTACTGCCCAAAGTTGCTGTTGATGTCACAAGTCTTGGTCAGAGTTAGCAGTCTGGAGGCCTGTGTCCTCAAACCTTATAGTCTGGCTAACTCTGGTAGCATTTTATACCATCTGTGAGAATTAATATTTTTTAAGTCTAATGGAATTCACATAAATCAAGTCATGTTGTCTATATAATTGATCATATTAACACATTGATAGTGCATACTTTTCCAATATATAAAACAAAATGTGATACCTGTCATTTTAGAAAATCTTAGATAATAGAACAAAAAAGAAAATTAAAATCCTCAGTAATCATATCAGCCGGATATATGCAATATGAATATGTTAACATATTAGTGTATTAATATATATATTTTGGGATTCATGGATTATAAAATATTGTTCTGCAGAAAGGTTGCAGTTACTTCCTAGGCACAGCTGGATTTGCATTTCTAGGCTCAAATAATGTCATTTTCTAGTCTATTTTTTTTTACTTGCTATGCTTTCTATATGTGAGCTTCATTCTTAGGCTTCACACGGTGATGAAATGGCTGCAGTAGCTCTAACTTCATATATTCTCAGCTTCAAGTTTAGTAGGACAGCCTCTATACTAGTAAACCCCAGAAACATCCTAAGATCCGGATGCATCCTCAAAGACACATGCTCAGCCACTAATGATTAGCTTGAGCCTTGATTATATGTGTCACCACTGGGGTGTGGATAGAGTCTCTAAGTAAGTTTCAGAGCCTGGTCAGAAGAGAGGGCAATAACTGCTGGAAAGTTCAGGCAAAAACAAATCTTCATCACATTATAACTCGAAACTATTCGTCTTTATCTATGAGCTATTTCCAAAATTCACCAAAAGTTTTTAGAGTTTCCTTTCTGGATTTTTTTAAATAAGATGTTAAAGCAATATGTTTTGTCTATTATACTTATTAAGTATAATTACTTACCAGGTTTTCATGAACATTCAATTTGAATACTTTTTTGTGTGTAGAAATTTTTCTAAGGGACCCAAACTGTCCATCATATATGACTTCTTTCATTCATTTTGTGTGCCTTTTTTTTTTTTTTCTTAAAGTCTTCTCTGTAATAAAAATTCACCTATTGGAGCACTTGGCTGGCTCAATCCATAGAGCATCCACATCTCAGTGTTGTGAGTTCATGCGCCACATTGGGCATGGGGCCTAATTAGAAATCGCTTTTTAATTCACCTTTAATTCTCACTGCTTATTGTCTTGTTTTTGCATTGGGCTTTGTGTTGTATATTTCTGAATAGTAATTGCATACTTATTTATCATCCTCCATATAACACACAAAGAAAATCGCATTGGCATGCTGAAGGAGTTCTTCATATCTTCCTGAAATTTGACCTTCCTGGTTTTCTCTGAAAATACAGATAACTGTGTAAACTGTTCCTATCCTTTAATAAAAAATTAAAGAATTCTGCCATATTCTAGAATCCTTAAGAATTGTGCTTCTTCTACATTGTTTGTGAAGACCAGCTGTCTTCAGAGCCTTGCAACCCCAGATCTTACCAATTCCCATCGTAACAGGGGATGAATTCCTAATGACAGTATAATGTGTGTTGTGGTCATGTTTGCTATGATTTGACAGTCTAAGGTCATTCCTCAGAAGAGAGAGGAAACAATCCATTGGATAAAGATTTTGTCTCATATCCTCGTTACAAAAGTTTTTACTCAGCCTTTTTCTTGTTTGGATATACGTGTAATTCAGCACCTTGCAACATTCTGGAATCACACCAGGAAACATCCCTGAAAATAGTCAAAGACAGGAGCAGAGTAGGGAAATTTTGCTTCATTGTCTGTAACAAGACCACTGCCTCTGATACCTCTTAAATAGCAGAAGGAAACTGTCAAGAGCCCCTCAGCTAAAAGATTCCCAGGGGCTTCACTAAAATGCTGTAGTCTTCTAAATAACATAACTTTCTGACTAATTTGTGGCCATATGTTTCCTATCTTTTTCTTGATTGGTGGGGCCTGTGAGAATTAGTACCATCTAATTCTACGGGAGGGATGGAGAAACAAATTCAGTGCAATGGTTCAAGAATGATTATAATAAAAGTATATGTGCATCAGGAGCCTAATTGAAGGGCCAAATCTGTGAATACACTATGCATACAATCAGTTCTTCTATTTTTTAAAGATTTTATTTATTCATTTCTAGAGAGAGAGAGAACACCCAAGTGGGGAGAAGCACACTGGGAGGGAGAGCAAAAAAGAATCTAGAGCAGGGGCCTCTGGGTGGCTCAGTGGTTTAGCATCTGCCTTCAGCTCAGGTCATGATCCCAGGGTCCTGGGATCCAGGCCCACATCAAGCTCCCCGCAGGGTGCCTGTTTCTCCCTCTGCCTCTGTCTCTACCTCTGTCTCTGTGTCTCTCATGAATAAATAAATAACAGTTTTAAAAAAAAAAAAACAATCTGAATCAAAGCCCCACACTGGGCAATCCTACAACCTAGATCATGACCCGAGCCAAAACCAAGAATCAGAGGCTCAATAGACTGAGCCATCCAGTTGCCCCTCTGTCAGTTATTTTAATGTAAAAGCGAAGAGTCTCCTTAGAACAGGTGTGAACAGGACCCTAGATTCTGATGGTTAACATCAGAACCAACCAAAAATCAATACCTGAGAGGGCACCAGGAAGTTTTTTTCTTGTCTCACTTCACCATGATATCAACATTCAAATAATCCTCAAACACCATGAGAATTACCTCTTAACTAGCACTTGAACTTATCCACTTTATTGTAATTGCCATTTTAGAATGAAGCCACCAGCATGCTTCAGGTGCGTTACGTTCTAGGAGCCACACTGCATACCCAGTCCATCTCCGATCTTGCCATTGTCCTTCTTTCCATTGCAACATGAGTGAGTGATCTTCCTCAATTCTGGTCTTAAACTAGCTTTGCACCTCAGGGACTCCTCTTTGCTCTTTCTATTGTGTCTAACCTTCTCAAAATGACCCTCAAGGTCTTCAGGATCTTACCTCTCCAGTTTTCTCTCTTCCCATTCTCCTGACGTGCTCAAGGCTTCCAGCAGACTGAAGCTGGCTCATGATGGTACGTCCACTCTTATTCTGCAAGTCTTGCTCCAGGCTTTCCTTTTTGAATATTGTATTCTTTCCTCTTTGAATATTGTACTCTCCTTGCAGCCATATGTCTTATCTTGCATTTTGTTAGTTTAAGGAGAGATGATTCTTTAGGTCCTATCCTACAGAACATCTTCTTCAGGAATCCTCCTCAGACACTCCAAATCAGGGCTAGTTGCCTCTCCAATGTATGCCTGTAGTACCCTGGATATCTAATATTCTTTAGCATACCACTTCATAATTACCTGCTTTCAGTTTTGTTTTGGTTTTGGGGGATCATACTTAGACATAAACTACCTAGGCAGAGCACAGAGATTTTGTGTTCATCAATGTAGTTCTGATGTAAGCTAGATTTTTAACCATCATTCATGTCCTGACTCAACAAAGAACTCACCCTACGTTTGGCAAAAGCAAAAGTGTCATCTTGAACATCTTCCACCAAGGAAGAGGACCAATGTCCTCGGATTTAGCCTTGGGAGATCTGCTTGGAGTGCCTTGTGGGGGAAAGCTATGAGACATGTAGATGGCAGTTAATAAAGGAGTGTGCAATATTAAAGTTGGTAAAAAGAAAGAAAAAAATAGAAAGCTAGGGGAGAAGAAGCCCCAAATGGTGCCAAATCATCAGAACAATGAAGAGGTGGAAAAGAAGAAGGTTTAGAAGTGTCATAGAATGAAAAGGTGCCTACTTAGGATTGTGTAAGGAAAAGGAAGAGATTTTAGATGTGCTTTGTGACTCTCAGAGACAAAGGCAATTTTTACTTTTAGTGTCCTTGTCCTCCACATTCTTTGAATAACATATCATACAGTGGTGTGGCTTTGAGGGAAGCAAGTATAAAAACTGTGTATAATTAAAAACTGGCCATGTTTTCAAAATAATACTATAACTGCTAGCATTTATTAAGCATTTACTTAGAGCCAGATGAAGTGTAAATACTTTGTATGTATCATCGCAATTATGGGAGGCTGAATAATGGCTCCTAAATTTATCTACATCCAAATCCCCAGGACCTGTGAATATTTCATTATCTAGTAAAAGGAACTTTGAAGGTATGATTAAATTAAGTACCTCGAAATGGGAAAATGATCCTGAATTATCCTTGTGGGTCCTAAATGTAATCACAAGGAATGCCAGTAGCCACTAGATGTTAAAAAAAAAAAAAAGCAGGAAACACATTCTCCCTTCAGAGCCTCCAGAAGGGACCCATCTCACCAACACCTGGATTCTAACTCAGTGAAACTAATTTAGGACTTCTGAGTCTAGAACTGTAGGAGAATAAATTTGCGTGTTCATGTCACTAAGTTTGTGGTAAATTGTTACAGCAGCAACAGGAAACTAATACACCACTTAATTCTCAAACCCACTCAAACTATTATTGGAAGCCCAGGGAAGTTAAATAAGTTGACAGAAGCAGAATTCAACTCAAGCAGTCTGATTCCAAATCCTTGTCCTCAACTACTACACTGCATTGTATGGCAGGAAAACTGACTGAGTATATATTTGTGGTCAGTCCAATCACATGATGTGGGTTTTTGATTAACCAACAGAATAAGAATACAAAAATGGAAATGTACCTTTTGGGAAAATTTGTTTGGAAATGGTTTTCAGCTATTTTTAAGATTCAGATTCCTGACTGTTTCCCACAATAAAATAAGGGCTCCCTCTATTGTATTAAAGGTTTTTTCAAACTATCCTAAGACTGACATATTAATTCATTAGTGATTCTAATCACGTCATTATTATGTTCGCAAAAATAATATACTGAATTATAACTAATGCATGATTCTGTTTCAAAGAAAAAAAGGTATAAAAAAGTTCCTGATGTGCATAGCTGAGTACTAGAGACTGGAACTTACAAGTTAGCAGACATGAATTTCAGCTGTAGATTTGCTCCTTAGAGTATAACATTGAACAAGCAATTTAACCTCTCTCAATGCCCTTATCTATAAAATGTGGAGTTTGCCCTATCAGCCACTTTTCTTTTCTAAGATTCTAGGAGTCTGTGATTCAATTTGATCCTTAAGCTTGTTGGTGACACTGGATTTTTCCATATAAAAAGTTGTACTCTGCCTTTCCTGAACATACTGCTTATAGTTTGATTCTGAACAGAAATTCATCCTTTGGCCTATTAACAACGGCTTTGGGAACTCTTTGATTTAGTTGCAGGCTGAGACATTTTTAGTGATACTGGATAGCCAAAATTTGGTAGAGGTGGTGGGGGAACATTGGGTGCTTAGCATCTATCAAGTACTTCTGCATATTATCTATTTAATCCTTGCAATAACCCTTCAAAATAAGTGTGTCCTTCCTAATTTAGTAGTTGATGAATCTATAAATAATTTACCAGGATTTTTAAGTTAATTAGTGGCAAATATCATTATCCCAAATCTTTGCCTTTTCCACAATTCCATATTACATGATACAAAAATAATAGCTTCTGTATGTCGAACACTGTAGAAGCTTTTATTTTCTAAAGATGGTTATGCAATATATGTACCCCGTCCCATATGTTCTTGCAAAAGGACTCAAAATCTTCCCACCAAGAGGTGGGGTTCAATTGTATCTGGGCAGGGAATTGTGGCTGTTTTAACAGAGTATGGTGGGATGATTTTCTGGTACTTCTGAGTTAGATTTCATAACAGATGCAGTGGCCACTTGGCACCCTCCCAGGACACTCGTCCTTGCAATCCAGCCACCATGCTGTGAGGAAGCTCAAACTAGCCCTCACAGAAAGAAGCTCATATAAAGAGGTATTGGGCTCCCCTGATAGCAGCTAGCATCGACTCTAGATGTATAAATTGATAATTTCTTTGATAATTTCAGCTTCTATCTTCAGCTGAGGCCAACGACGTTGTAGAGTAAATACAAACCATCCCTACTGCGCTTCTGGACACACAGAACCCACAAACATGGCTGTTTTGCACCATAAAGTTTTGGAATAATTTGTTAAGAAGCCCCAGTAGCTGGAATAAGTATGGGTCATTTACATGGTCACTTAAAATTTTTCCACTTTACAGAAAACTGGCTCAAAGGTTATATGACTCACTGCAAGCCACACAGTTAGTATATATAAAAATACTGAGATTAAAAATCAGGCTGCTTCTCCTCTACAAGTACTTATGCCCCATTCACTTTACTATATTATCTCCTAAAAGAATCCAAATTTGGATGTGATTGAACTTTACAGATACTCACCAGCCTATAGTAAGTATAAGCCACATTTTAATATGACATTAAATTTATGATATTTGATCAAGGCCATTCTGTATATGCATTCGGGTGCATCAACATACAAACAAAAGCAAATATGATTTTAGAAAACCACATTATTTCTAGGTCATTTATATTTTATAACCATTTTTATCAGTTTCATTGACTTTAGGGTATATTGTTATTTTGTCATTTTACATTAGAAAGCATAGAATTTTGTTTTGTTATGTTTTTTGAGAGTTTTAGTTTTCACCAGCAAAAAAGCAATTAATACATTAATGTGGCAATGCAATGTTTTATTCAAGTACATTGAATAATTCGACTACATCAAAATTGATTTCAAATAAGACCTCAGAAGCAGATGTGGTTGGTTGCCTATCCAGAAAGCCATTCTATCTTCAATTTGCTCTCAGGAATCTGATTTTATTTGTCATTCACCAGCCCCCTTCCCTACTGGGAATAGACTGTTTTTTAAAAGTAAGTAAAATGAATTTTGCTAAAGATTTTTGTCTTTCAGGAAAAAGATCTTTTAAAAGAAATAATATGACAATTAGAAGGAGGAAATTCTCAAGTAACATTTTAAAGTAAAACTTAAAATTCACTGATAGATAAAACATATAATATCCTGTATTTAGTTCATTCTAACTCCAAGCATTATTACATCAAAGTCCTTAATCTTTTGCTTAATCTTTTGTTTTCTATTGCTTATGACTTGTTACCATCTTCCTTGTACTTTAAGGATAGTTTATTATAAACAGTTTCCTTTTTTTAAGGATTTTTTTTTTCCACACACAAGCAGGGGGAACAGCAGAAGGAGAAAGAGAAACAGACTCCCCACTGAGCAGGGAGTCTGATGCCATTAGTGGCCTGATCCCAGGACCTTGAGATCATGACGTGAGCTGAAGGCAGACCCTTAAGCAACTGAGCCACACAAGCACCCCACACCTCTTACTTTTTAAAGTGAGTCACTGAAACACCAAAAATAGTATTTGGTCTGATTATTTCTTTTAAATACTCGTCCATAATATGTTTCTTGGATTTCCTCTCTGAAATCAGGCAGTTTTTCCAATTTTTTTAAACTCTGTGTACATAGGTCAGTCATTTCATTGTGAGATTAAATGTTGACCTCCCTGTCTTTAAACATAAAAAAGTATAAATGCTGGTATATAGACTCTCTAAATCTTCACTATGCCTTTTCAAGTATAATACACGGTTCTTTTTAAAGAGGAGAATATTCTCAGAGTAAATCAAGTATTTCAAATGGTGCAGGATACTTGAGACGAGTTTTAAGATGTTGTGCCTTTTAGTAGTAATTTAATAAATTCAAGTGCCAGCTAACTTCCTGACAAATTTTTGTCACTGATAGAATCTAGCTCACAATGAATGAAATGGCAGTTGTTTTTAAACCAAACATATGTTTCTAATAACACTCTTGTGTATGCACTGAAGTGTTTTCAATGTAGATGAGGTACTGCAGTGACATCATCCTCTAAATTCTCTTTAGGTAAACCAGATGGTTGAATGTGTATGCAGTAAGAATGCTGTTAAACTGTCCAGAGAGAATAGTTTAATAATCTTTAAGAATGTCACTAATACCCAACATGTGTATTTTTAAATGGGTATTTATACTGAAAAAACTGATGTCCCAAATCTGTTTCAAACAATTCTGTTAAACTAAATGATAAAAGTTGCAGGATTTTTTTTTTAAAGAACCCCCCCCAAAAAAAAAATCTTAAAAACTTTAAGATGTGAGATTTCTGTATAGCAGCTAGCAATTTTGTTACCATATTATAAAATTAACAACATTAAAATTGGTACCATACTACAAATAAATAGCTATGATTTTTTCACATCTAAAACGAAAAGGAAAGAGACTGCTAAAGAAGTTTGGAAGTGAAACAAATAAGCAAACAAATAAGAAAAAGGGAAAATGGGAAAGGAGAAGCAGAAGTCAAGCTTCTCTTTCCATATGAAATCTTAGAGCCTAGAGATTTGACAAATAAATCTTGTCTCTATGGTTTTCTTATGCATTCCATATACACAATGTCATGGGAAGAGATTAGTTTCTTACGATGACGGAATAAGTCTAATTGAGGTTGGAACTGAAAGAATCAACATAAACTGAGTTGATCCAATGAGAAAGAAAAGTGAAATAAATTCTAAATTCGATACTTGAGATTTTTATCAATGCAATTGCATTGTAATTAACGGTTTGCTCTGGATACTACCCAATAAGCTTCCTCCCATCCCGAAACTTGAAATATTAGAAAGAAGTTGATCAGAAGAAAATAGATAAAGTTAGAAGAGTTTTAGTAAAGAAAGTGCACATTTTCATTGTAAGTAGTAAGAGGACATTAATAGCATTTTAATTACACATTCAAAGTTAAATAAGTTTGAATTCATATTCCAAAGCTTGGGCTAGATTTTATCTCTCTGAGGATGTCATAAATCACTACTTAATCTTGCATAAGTATATAAAATGACAATTAAAATTCAGATGAACAATCTATATACTTTGATTCTGAAAACTACCCAAACTGTTAGAATGCCGGTATTTACCAGGGCTGAAGATGTCATATAAAGTTTTGTGGCATCTCACTGCATTACCTTGAGGAAGAAAAATATAGCAAAGCCCAAATTACTTTGATCTTAGAAAGAGAAATGACTTTCCTGCTGGTGATTCTGGAAGAAAAAACTGAGCATGTCTTTTGACAAATCTGTGCTTCTCTTTTGTCTGTAGGAGGCAAAAATTCTGGTCTGTTGGTTGTCTTATTCATAAGAGTCTAGAGAAGAGATCTGCTTTGTCAACTCTGGGATTGTGCAATTTTCCCATTAATGCATGAGTTAGTCTAATAAAGAGATTAATTATTAACAAGCCAACTTAGACTTACATCTAAATTCATATTTTCCAGTTAGTCACGAGAGAAATGAATGTGACCTCTCCCCCTTGTCTGACCTCTAAGTCTATTTCTCAGTTGGTTCCAAACTTCAGAACAGAGTAAAATTTAAGAAAAGAATAAAGAATTCAATGTGTTTTATGTAAGATACACTCTACCTGAATTTTCCATCTTATGAAATATATGAAAAATAAGTTCAAAATATTGAATCAGAGTAATATTCCACCTAACCCCATGTCTTACAGAGATATTAAAGGATATTTGCAAAGTTCTTAAAAATCAATTTTTATGAGATCAAGGATTGCCTTTATGATTATAGGAAGGCATAAATTTACCACAAAACTTCTAACCTGGAAGTTCTGACCTCTAAAATGTTGCATGAATTATCTGTGGCAAATCTAATATTGAATCAGGAAATCAGGAAGCTAGAGTTCTATTTATGGAACGAAGCTTTGCAAAAAATACATAAACATCATCAAACAATGTCTTCCATGTTGACTTTTCTCTGCTTACCTGTTTCTGACTAGTATATATACGATGGTGTAAGATTACATGAAGACAGAAGAAACAAAGGATCAAGTTAAAACTCCAAGAGGAATTTATAATCGTATAGAAACAACTTATTTTGATGTTCCCATTCAAGAAAGAGACCTAATGACAATAAATTCCTAACCCAAAACAGCCATAGTTGGCTCAGTAAAAACAGGCTTACCAAAGTAGAAAACTTCTTTTTGCAAGTTGTTAGAGTAAAACTATTTCCAAATTGACATGAGAAAACTTACTGTCATGAACTGAATAAAATTGAGTAAGGGTGAGCATATAATAAGCGAATAATTATAATTATAACTAATCCTTACTGATGCTAACCTTATGCTAGGGTATGTACATTTTCTCTTTTAAGCCCCAAAACTCAGTAAAAGTATTGTAATTATTATGTCCACTTTACAGACAGGGAAATGAGGCTTAGGGAATTGATGTAAGTAGCCCAAACATATGCAACTAGTAAAATGTTGAATCCCAAATCAAATTTAAGCCAGTCCATGTCCTAAGCTCAAGTTAAAATGTATACCATGGTGATAAAAAAATAAAATAAAAAAAGAAGAAAGAGGAAAAGAGAGAGAGAGAAGGAGAAAAAAAAGAAAGAAAGAAAGAAAGAAAGAAGAAAGAGAAAGAAAGAAGAAAGAAAGAAAGAAAGAAAGAAGAAGAAAGAAGAAAGAAAGAAAAGGAAGAAGAAAGAAAGAAAAAGAAAGAAAGAAAGAAAGAGAAAAAAGGGAGGGAGGAAAGAAAGAAAAACTTAGCTAAAAATAATTATACTTGCAAAAGTTCAGTTATATAGATTACAATCTAAGCATGACAAATTACAAATCAGAAAATCTATATAAATTATTTATAGAAGTTTCTGGCATATAAAAAGCATTAATAATACTTGGCTAATAATATTTTACTCTGTAAAATATGCTTAAATAAATATGCTTATAAAATATTTTATACATAAAAATTTAGGTATATTTTACCTAATAGCTGAGGCTTTCCATTATCCTACTTTCATCAAAGCTACCTGGATTACTTGTTTCCATTTGAGTTGTCCAATCAGCTATTATATTTTGTTAATTAATATAAATGTGTCATACTAATCAAATTTAGAAATAGATTCTCAATGGATATATGATGCTATTGTTCATGCATAAAATTGCAACTATTGATCCAAATTATTAGGATCTGAACTTTAAATTGTTGGATTTTTCCACTAGTAGAAATGAGTTCATAATGATCTACAATTCTCGATTCCTTTTATATTATAATTAAATAATATATAAAAATTATATAAAAAGTTGGTTGAGATTCTGCTTAAATTTAAAGGGTTAACTCAAGAAACTAAAGGATCATGTCTGTTTAGGAGTAAAATTAACCTTGAAATAAAGCCAATTTTCATGTACCTGGTCCTGACTTTTTAACAGACTAGAAACATGTTTTTAATTTTTAATGTGCATACAAATCACCCGAGGATTTATTAAATGCAAATCCTGACTCATAGGGGATAGGACAGGTCTGAGATTTTAAATTTCTAACAAGCTCCCTGGTAATACTAGGGTAGTTGTTTTATTGACCCCATTTTAAATGGCAAGGGATTAGAGAATGTAGCCATTGGTCACATGCAAGAGACAATTAATAAATTGTCTTCCAGTATCTCTTTTCTGGGAATATTCCCTTTTCTTTCCCTCAATAGTGATACACTGGCAGTCATCATGATCATATTTGATTGTCGTTCACACCTGGAGGGTATGCCCTGAGCTCAACCAATCAGTTGCTTTCAAATTAGTGAAACCTGAGAGCCAGAGAGAGTCAATTTAGTAATTCTCAATAACCTTGTGACTTTACATAAATTTCAGAGCAAGTGTTTGTGGCCGTTTTCTACCTAGGGGACAGGGAAAGAGAAAAACTGTTTTGTAATGAAAGAGAAAAATAAAGCACAATATACGGAGAGAAATAGACATGAGAAGCAGCAAGAGAGTAATTTAATGGATTTTTTAGTGTGTTCACATTCAAATTCTATTCCCGAGGCCCAAGTATATTGCTGCCCTAATAAATTACCTTTTTGCTCAAGCTGAGTGGGTTTCTATTTCACACAACCTAAGGAGTGCTAACTTTACCTAAAGTGTAATGTACTTTATCTTTATACATCTAAAAGCACATGAACTTGGGATCCATAATCACAGCCTCATTTATGCGAAGTGCTAGGAATCTGCACTAAGCAGGCACAGTATGTATATAATATATATTATACACATGGACATTATTGTAATGAATTTTTTGCATCAAATGTTTTATTTCACTACATCTGTCACTTTAGAATTTTGTTCTAAATAAGTAAACATAGCAATCATTAAACTTACAGATGTGCAATGATAGAAAAATCTATTAAATGACATATAAGAGTGAATATTATATTCCATAAGCTAAACAAACTACCTTTTTAAATGTATGCATTTCTCCTTTCAAAAGCTCAGTACTTAATTATAATGATGAAAAATCTTACATTGAATACATATGTTGATTGCTGACAAAGGGACCAGAATGGTATTTTCCTTTAGATATTTTAAATTACTCTAGTGCTTACATATTATTCTCAATATCTATTCATATTTAACTACTTAAAAGTTTAGCCTGATTAAGCAAAATGTTTACAAATAAGCAATGCTATCAAAACATCACCAGTTTTGGGGCTTTGGCCAAATCAACTCCCTGTAAGCATTTAATGAAGAATTCTGTAACTGAATAGCTAATAAACCCATCTAACCTTAAATCGTGTACTGAATCCACACATTTATAGCAATCAGATCATTTCAGTAGCACAGGTGTTATAAAGCCATCACAGAAACTAGGATCTAAAGAAAGTATCAGACTTCCTTCTCCTCAAATATTTATATTAAATGCAATGTAAGCTCAAAGGCTGGTTGTTAATCGTAAGCACAACCAATTACATTGAATAAATCACCAACATTAAATTCCAGGAGCAAATCTATAGAATTGGATTTGTGAAGCAGTAACTCAGACTGGTCCTCTGGTCAATTTGCAGCCAAAATTCATATTGTACAGTTAATGCATAAAAACTTGTCATAAATTTACAGTAAACTTAGTGGAGATTGCTAAGACATCCAGGGATCTGGAAGAGGCAAATGAAAATCTTCTCTAGAAGAGCAAAGCTTTATCATAGGACTCAAATAATTCCCATGAATAAATTCCCTTCAAAACACAAGCAGCACTAACAAAAGTAAAATAAATCAAAAAGAACTTGAAAAAGACATTATGTAAGAACAATATGTGTATATAGTGATATCTATAGTGTTCTTACACATAAGATAAATATATACTTGGACTATATATATATATTTCTACATATATATACTGCATTTTAGAGCAGATATCAGACAGTGAATTTATATACTAGACAGCAGAAATAGAACATAAATTCATCATATATTCTCATTATCAGAATAAAAAGTAATTATCCTGGCTAGGATTAAAGAAACAAAAGACTAGTTTGAATCTATCTTCAAGGAACTGGGAATAAAAAAATAAGCAGTTTGAAAAAGACCAAACTATAAAAAAATTCATATTTTAATTTTCAAAAATATATGAAAACTGAAATTTAAAACTCAGTGAATGATTATAACACCAGCTTAGACACAACAGAGGGACAAAGTTAGTAGAATGAAAGATAGCAGTTTATAAATAGTGCAGCATAGAGGAAACATGTAGAAACTAAGAAGGTTAAGATGATGAAATTAACTGAGAAAGTCTAACATACTTCCATTTGGTGATCTAGCTAGACAGAAGGGTATACATTGGTAAAAAGAACATGATTGGGACGCCTGGGTGGCTCAGTGGTTGAGCATCTGCCTTTGGCTCAGGACATGATCCTAGAGTCTGGGGATAGAGTCCCTCATCAGGCTTCCTGCATGGACCCTGCTTCTCCCTTTGCCTGTGTCTCTGCCTCTCTCTCTCTCTGTGTCTTTCATGGATGAATAAATAAAATCTTTAAGAAAAAAGAACATGATTGAGAATACTCTATAACTAATGTAAAATGTCAAACAAAAGATTCAAGAAATCCAAGGTCATATTTGTCAAACAAATTTTTTAAAATGCATACACGGGAACATCTTAATGAAATTACAGAACATCAAATAAAAAGACAGAATATTAAAATAAGATAGAGAAAAAGACAAGCTATTTTCAAAGGAATGAAAGATAGTCAAGTTTTTAACAATAAAAATTTAATCCAGAAGATAGAATTCTATCAAATGTTCAGAGAAAAAATCATGCCAAATATTACAGACAATAGAAAAGAGGAAATCCTCCAAACTCATTCTACAATTCCTGGATATATACGATATTAAAATCTGAAAAATTTGTTGTAAGAAAGTAAAATTACAGAAGCATTTCACTCAATATAGATGCAATATCCTAAAGAAAATAGCACAATGAATCCAAATATATTTTTTGAATAATATACCTTGGCCAAAATGGTATCCCAGTTATAGAGAATAGGTGAATATCTTCAAATTCATACATGTAATTTAACACATTAACAGATTAAAAGGGGGGAAAAATCATCATTTACTTAAGGTTGAAAAATGTTTAATAAAATCCAATACCCATATTAGTAAATAGGAATAGAATAGAATGTCTTTAATCTTATAAAGAGGATAAATCTTAGGTAAATACCATCCTGAAAGGGGAAATGTTAGAAGAGTTATCTTATTATCTAGTACTTTTATGTACTAGACATTATATTAGCAGAATTAGCAAGCATTCAAGACCAAAAAAAATTGAATATAAAGGTGCAAGGTAGAAATAGTATCATAATTTATATAGAAAAACAAAAAGTCTATAAATTGCTGCAAGTCATTTAGTATATTGGTGACATATAAAATTAATATTTAATTAAATAGCAATACCAATACCAAATTTGTGTCAGTGTATTTCTAATTACTAGTAACAACCTTAAAATGCAATTAAGCATATATCACAGTTTACAATATTATCAGACTATCAGGAATCTTTAAAAATGTTCAAGACTGCTCAGGGGAAATTTCTTAACATTTTATTAACAGATATTATATTAAAAGACATCTAAATATATAGTGATGGTCCATGCCCTTGGGCTAGAAAAACTGATATTTAGAAATAGTATGTCTCTTGATCATGATCATATCCATTATTTTGTTGTTGTTGTTGTTTTTGATCATGTCCATTATGATTCCAATGTGTAACAAAGTGTTTCAAGCAACATAAGGCGGTTCTAAAATTTTACATGGAAGATTAAAGGGCCAGTAGTAGCCAGAGAATAGGGAGAAGTAAATTGCCCACCCAGTACCAGGAATTATTACAGTGTAAACTGGAACAAGGATAAAGAAAATGACAACCGAAATAGAAAACTCAAAAATATACCCACACATGTTGATATATGACAGAGGTGACATTTCAGATCGGTTGGGAAAGGAAGAATGTTTGGGGGAAAGATATGGCTATCCATATGGAAAAAAGATTAAATTGAAGCCACTTCACCCCATATAGAAAGTGCAAAGAAATAAAAACGTAAATGTCAAAAATGCAATGTTTTAAATGTCTAGTAGAAAAACCTATCTGAAAACTTTTTCAATTTAGGGATATGGAAAAGTTTCTTAAAAATACATTTTTTAAAAAGTTGGCCATAAATAAGAAGACTTACAAATTTGACTAGATCACAACGGAGAACTGTTAATAAAGCAAAAGACATATAAAAACAAGTGGAAAATGTGGTAAGATGGAAAAATACTTACAATGTACATAAACAACCAAATATTGAGATGTCATAAAAAAACCTCCACAAATCAATATGAAAACTTTTTGAAAGATAAAAGAAACGATCAAAAGGGTCAAAGAGATTTTTCCAAGAAGAATTCATATGGCCAAATAACATCAGTAGTGAGCAGGGAAATGCAAAATAAGACTACGCTGAAATATCATTTTATACACACCTAATAAGAGAGTGAAATGAATGATCATTCCAAGAGGAAGAGATAGAAACAAATCCAGGTCTTGGAAAAGGCCAAATGTTTGCTTAATTTCTCTAAGAAAAAGAAATAAAGAGCAATACAACAAATTAGGTGCAAAATTTAATATTTATTTAGAGTGAGAAAATAAATCATAAATTACAAGTTTTCAAAAACTAAAAAATACCAGAAGCTGAAACAAATAAACAACTCTTTTTAAAAATTTCCTTTTGGACATACCTACATAATAGTAGTTCCCTAAACCTCGAGGCTGCATGCTTTCTTACAGCTCTTTATATAATAACGATTTTGGAACGTTTTTAGTAAACAGAACAGAAAGATATTTCCAATATTTTAAAAATGGTTGAAATTTGTTTTTAATATCTGGAGTGCAGGAAATGTTTCAGCTTTATGACTTAATTTTAGTGATGTGCCAGTTTAGTAAGGACACTGACTTTTCCTAATTTTTAGAAATCCTCAAAATTAGGAAAAACCTCAGATGTGAGCTATGAAATTTCAGGGCTTTTAAAATATTCTTGTGTAAAGAAATATATTAAAGAATTCTGTTTTCATTAACCAAATTATTGTTGCTAGTGTCATTGTGTGGTATATTTATTGATGTTAGTATTTTGTATTTTTTTTTCTTTAAATACAAATCATGCCTCGGAACTCAAAGGGCAAGATACATCAAATGTTCTAAGACATGCTCCCTAATGCTGACAAATGCCAAACATGAGACCAAGCACAATGATGTGCTTACTTGTGGCATGCTACAGATATGAGCCCTATGAAACACAGGGGGTCTAATAAATTCTATTTTTTAAAGTGTATATTTATAATTGTACATGTGACTTACTGAATATACCCCTGACAGGGGAAAGCTTCTATTCTGACTAAGCATCAAGAACAATAATAACCACAACAAAGTACAAGAATCAAATCCTCTGCTGGCAATTTTAAACCTCGTTGATTAGGAGAATTTTCCACCGAGAGATTCCTGCATTCATACTCTTCAAAATGCATTTCTCCTCCACATCACACAAATGTCTGGTGCCAGGTACTGTAGGAAAAGTTCACATGGCAGTTCAGCTTTAGGGTCAGAAATTCTGTGCCCTGATGCCAGGTGAGTCAGCAGTATGCAAAGTTGGAAGACTTCTGGAAGGCATTCCTACACCAATATGGCAAACAAGAATTAAGTATTCAGGAAAGTGACTATAAATCATGTAACTATATCTTTCTGTACCTAAAGTACTTACCCCCTCAGCTGAATGCCCCAAATTCCATGGCCATTCCATTGCCATCCATTGGGTGGAGCATATACAATCAGTAGTTGAAAGAGTGAGGTCATAGCAGTGACACACAACCTATTTTCAATAGATGCTCACTTAATAAAGTGACTTGACTGACTAATGAAGAGTCATGGCACAGATGATGGACTGGTTTTGTGGTCACGAAGTTCACTTGGATAGGCAAAGAAGCCTGAGTTCTACGTTAAACTGTTTAGTTTTATTAAGTAAATTGGTTTTCAATAAAATGCTTTTAAATTTTCTTAATCTCATTACTCATTGAATGCAAAACTAACCTTTGACAACATATCTCCTTGTGTCAGGTTTTATTCCTCCTCTGAGTTTAAAAGAGTGAGGTATCTAGGAGATGCTTGAAATAAATTGGAATTAATGACAAATTTGCACAGAAAGCTCCATTATGTAACTACTTTCTATCATCTAATCTCTTTTACCTGTAGCTAGGCCGGATGCACAAGATCATCTGAAACCATTTAAAAATTATTTTAATTAAGGCTGGTCCCTTAGTTAAGTGAATATGTCCTTCATGCTGCAAAGTGACCTCCTGCCAAAAGCATTTCATTCAACTGAGAATAAGGACATCTGACATGTCTTCCTCCTGAAGCTGGTGCTCATGTACCCTCACATGAGCTCCACAAATTCAGTTCTATTAAAAGTAATGAAGTAGGAATGTCAGTACAATTATTTGCAAAAGGTTTGTGTCTGTTCAGGTTTTTTCACAGTTCAGGGTAATGGCTGCTGCAAGCTTATAAAATTCCTGTGCAGCAAAACCTCACTGCATGATGTTTATGTAGACTTTAACTCACTTGTAACTGTTTTGTTTTATTTTGTCTTTTAGACACCAAAAAGTCTTACCTGGAAGATAATTTGGGTCTCAAAATTAGTCACTAGCAATGAAATAGAGAGCGCCCAGTTCACAATATTGTAACAGAGACTTAAAAAAAATAAAAATGATTGTTTACAATGTTGTAATGGCAATCATGGAGTTGGAGATAGTTGGAGATAGGCCAGCTGGTTTTTACTCATTGTATGACTTGGGGCAAAGTTACTTAGATTCTCAAATATAACACAAAGGGAAATGGAATCATCTAATTCTTAAGATTGTGCTTATGTGAATACTGAGATAAAACATGAACAACATTTAGTCTGGCATGAGCCATACAGTGTTTAATAAATGTTCTCTCTCATCAATAATAAAAAATTACTAAAAATAGTAAAAAGAAAATGTTGACTGAACTCTATTCTATGCATGTCTAGATTTAATTTTGTTGATAATGATTTGCAAATGTTGCTTTTGCTGTGTTTTTTTTTTTTTAAAGATTTTATTTATTTATTTGAAAGAGACAGCATGAGCAGAGACTCCCCGCCAGGCAGTGAGCCCAACATAGGGCTTGATCCCAAGACCCCAAGACCATGACCTGCACCAAAGGTAGACACTCAGTTGACTAAACCACCCAGGCACCCCAATTTACAAATGTTTCTTTTCATCTATGACTCTGTATTGTAGAGATGAGCCAAGGTTGTAGGAACGGTACAGATAGTTGTTGGCAGACTTCTCAGATGATCTCTAATGATTCCTGCCTCCTGTTATTCATGTCCTTTTATGTTCCCCTCTACTTATGTATGGGATGAACCTAGTGACTGCATCTAATGAACTGAATCCAGGAAAGGTGATGGGATGGTAGTACCAAGACTAGTCAGACTAAAATCTGACTGCCATTGCTAGCACACCTTTTACTTGTCTTCTTGCCTGTTTGCTCTCATGAAGCAAGCCACCATGTTGTGGATTGCACCAGAGAGAGAGGTCTAAGTGGCAAGGAATTGAGGGCAACCTCTGACCAATAGTCAGTGAAAAACTGAGCAACGACTTAGTGAGTAAACTTGGAAGTGGAACGTTACTCAATTGAACCTTATGATAACTATGGTCTTGGCTGACATCTTGATTGACTGCAACTTGAAAACAGAACACCTAGCCTTGCCACACTTGGATCGCTGTTGGATTGAAAAGGAGAAATAATAAATATTGTTGTTTTAAGCCACTAAATTTCAGGGTAGTATTTTATGTAGCTATAAATAACTAATATAAGGAGGAAAGACTTGAAACTTGAGCCGTGTTTTCCAATAAATCAAATAATCTTTAAAAGGGAGTTGGGGAACATGAGTTAGGAGTTTTATGTATAAACTCCAAACTGTTTACAAAATGTTTTGTAAAAGAGATTATACCTATTCTGTTTTTTAAAATATAAGCCTTGTTTCTATTCCTTTTTAAGTATTCTTCTCCCATAAAAATGAATCCAAACAAAAATTATTTCAGAAACTGTCTCTGTGCCCAACTGATGTATTTATGATATTAAAGATGACTACTTCTATGGGTTTAAAAGGCTTTATAAAGATTTATACATGATTTTCTGGAGGAAAATTGGTAATAAAAAAGGATAACCATAGGATATTAGGCAATAAGCTCTCAAGTCCAGAAACAAAGTAATTTATCTTTGTAGCCATAGCACTTACCACAGAATCCTGCACACAGAACACGGTGCACATTTGCTTTTCTTGCTGACTAAAAACAACTGGATTTTTTAAAAAGAGCTATGTAAATAGAACATAAATTTTGGAGCTAGCAGATTTTATTCCAAATGCTGCTTCTGTGCACCCCATTATATGACCTCAGACAAGTCAATTATTTCCTTAGAAAATGAAAAATATACCTCAATTTAATCTGATAAAAGGAAAAAAAATTAAGAAAATCTGTCAAGAGAGACATAGTCCTTATAGATATTAAAATATATTGTAAAGATAATTTTAAATGGGAGTCAACAGAAAAAGAGTAATCTAATTCCTTAATATGGTAAAATAATAAATGAATACAAACAACCTGTCAGAAAGATATCCAGAGGATATAAAGCATTATTTCACAGGAGAACATACATGATTTGCTTTGTACAACCATGAAAAGAGCTCAGATTACCCCTTCCTTCTTTAGTTCATTCATGACAGGCAACATAAAGCAGTGTTGTACAACTTTTCATTCTTAGGCTGACAAAGCTCAAAACTAATGATGATCTCTAATGTTAGTCATGGTGTCAGAAGATGAACTCTCATAAACTAACTGTAAGAGTATGATTAAGTAGACATGATTAAGGGAAATTTGCCACTGTCTATTGAGATTAAAAATCTACATACCTGCTATTCTAGAAAATACTAAAAAAAGATGGTTGTGGTGTCATAATGTTGGATCTTCCAAAATTCCATCATAAATAGTAAGATAGCAAAACCAAGAGCTCACAAGACCTTTTACTATAGGCAATTATAGTAAAAATGGCAACAACATATCTCCATGGGCTCCAAATATAGGCGGATGGAGATAAACCAACAACAACCATAAAATTGGATTATATAGCATCTATAGGAGTAACCAGAATGAAGGAAATGGGAATCTGAATAATCTGAAAGAAGGAGCCCAAAATTCCAACAGTGTCACCAGAAAGCACAGCAGCTGAACATAGAGAAGCTTTCTGTACAATCTGATTCCTGGTACATGAGTTCCAGGGTAAGGTCTCATAGGCTGGAACAGTCTAGTTTTTGTAAATACTCAAAACTCACCAGTGGAAAACTTCCATTTTGGACAAAGTTCCACAATGAGAGGAAATTGTTGGAAATAGGACCCAACGTGAGTAAGATAGAGATAATTTAGGTAAAAAAAGAAGGTCCAGAAAAGGATTTGACCAGGAGAATTCAGGAAGTACAAAACCATATATTTTAGCACTTCACTAAAACAAGAAGGAGCCCTGGAACTCTGAAGCTAGAAAAAATGCTCTAAGGCCACCTGTGTGGCTCAGTTGGTTCAGCAGCCAGCTCTTGATTTTGCCTCAGATGATAATCTTAGGGTTCTATGATCAAGCCCTAAGTCTGGCTCTGCACTTGGCAGGGAGTCTGCTTGAAGATTCTCTCTCTCCCTCTCCCTCTGCCTCTCCCACTGTTCTATCTCTCTCTCTAAAATTAAAAAAAAAATACATATTTTTAGAAATATTAAAAGAAGAAAGAAAAAAGAAAAGAAAAGATATTCTGATTCACTTCTCCTTTCTAACAGTTCAGGAAAACTAAAATTTCACATAGGAAAGAAGCTACAGAAAGTAATTGACTTGAAACCCATATAAGGTTTTTGGAAGTAACAAATGTGAAGCAGAAAACCTCCTACAGACATGAAAGCACACCAGAAATGGTCAAAAGAAAGGAAAATTATTAACTAAAAATTTCAAATGAATTAAGGAAATAAAATAAAAGAAGTTATAAAAGAACAATATAGATGAGAATTTTAAAAGTTTAAGCAAGATGACTGAACTCAAAAAAATACAAATAAAAGAAAAAATAAACTGAGTAATAAAAAATAATTATAAAAACCAGGTGAGCTACTAAACTCAGACAATCTTAAAATAAATACAAAGAAAAAAGGAAAATTGTAAAAACAAACAAAAGTGAGGAAAGCAATAAGAAATTTTGAGGGAAAAAAAAAAAAAGAAATTTTGAGGGCAAGACAGGTTTAAAAATAGGAAAACAAGCTCCAGTAAATCTATAATAGTAATCCCTGAAGAAGAAACCAACAAAATGAAATAGAAGGAAAATTAACTCCAACATATGTATAATAGATGTCCCCAAACAAGAATGTCAATGCCAAGAAACAGAAAAGTATTAAAAATCATAATTCAGGAAAACCATCATTAAATGAAAACAATATTAGAAAGGTATGCATACTAGAAAACCTGACCCAGAATTGCCAATATGGAAGATATATTTTAATAATGTTACAGATATTTGAAGAAAAAGAAAAAAAAATATTCTGTGAACATTAAGGCAAAATACCAAGTTATTTATGAGGAAAAGAAAATCAAAACGTCGTCAGATTTTCAATAGCACCATTTTATGCCAAAGGAATAACATATTTATCATATTTTATACACTCAAAAGCAAAAATGAGTCAATGATTTCTTTCAGCCAAACTGTCTTTTAGGTATCTGTGAATTTTTTCATAATTAGCCTTTTTTGAATATCCATTAACTCAACATATACTGTTTAAAATGAATCATTCCTGGGCAGCCTGGGTGGCTCAGTGGTTTAGCGCCACCTTCAGCCCAGGGTGTCATCCTGGAGACCTGGGATCGAGTCCCATGTCCGGCTCCCTGCATGGAGCCTGCTTCTCCTTCAGCCTGTGTCTTCTGTCTCTGTCTCTGTTCCTCTCTCTCTTTCTGTGTCTCTCATGAATAAATAAAATCTTAAAAATAAATAAATAAATAAATAAATAAATAAATAAATAAATAAATAAAATGAATCATTCCTAAGAGATCCACTGAGAAATTAGCCTCAGGCAATGAAAGTGACTGGAAACATATTGATATAAATATTGATGTGATTATCAGTGGCTACCAATACCTATAAAGAGAGATAACCAGACATTATTTGCTTCCTGATGGAATAAAACATTTCCTATGATGATCTTGCCAAAACCATTTTGCCTGAATCTACTGAAGCCTCTGGATTCAACTATATTATTGTAGAAAATATGCAGAGAATGGAGGAATTTGGCAAAGAGCCACAGTGGTGCATCAAGCAAAATCCAGATTGTTGTGAACTCCACAAAGCAGACAACATGGTTTCTTTAAGAGACACACGTGTGTACACACACACACACAGTCAAGAAATAAAAAAGCTTAAGAAATCTAATCAGTTTCAGTGAGTGAACTGTATCTGGTTCCTGATCCAAACTATAAACCAATTGACGATTGAAAATGTAAACACTAAAAAAAAAAAAAAAAAAAAAAAATGTAAACACTGACTAGATATTTTAGAATTTAAAAAGAATTATTTTTAATTTTAAGGAGTACAAATGGTATCCCAGTTATGTTTAAGTTAAAATAGTTATAATCCCTTAGGAATACCTATTGAAATATGTGTGGATGAAATGACATGATTTGTTTCATAAAAAGCGATGCAAATCATAAAGATGAATTCCTTCAAAATGAAATAGGAAGGGAGGAGATGGATAGCTATATAAATGAAACAACACTGGATAATTTTTAGTAATGTTTGAAGGTGGATGGTAAGTATATGGAGAGGGGTTATATTGATCTATTTTAGTATATGTTAAAAATATTCCATAATATTACAGTTAAAAATGCATATGCTTTTGACTTGGCAATTCTAGGTTATCTATAGATATGCTAACATAAGTATAAAGAATATGGGTAGAAAAGATACCAGAAAGCTGGAATTAACTTAAATTGGAGGTTGAATCCGGTTGAAAAGCCTACTGTTATAAAGAATGAAATATATATATATATAGCATAGGAAGCTGTCTATGGACCACTTAAATGTCAAAAAAAAAGCTATTCGCAGAAAATCGTTTCTCTTAAGTAACATATTAAATCTGTATATAAAAATGTGGGTCAGTGAAAAATAGATATTTATGCATGTATGCATGAAAACATACACATACATGTCTGTGAATATATACACGTTGGCATATTCCCAGAAAGTTTTTAGAAACAGTTCTACCAAAATGAGACCAGTGACAAATTTTATAAAATGCTATTTTTAACATTTCTATTATTGCTTATCCATTCATCCGCTCATTCATTCAACACATAGTTCTTTTGTGCCTGCTCTGTGTCACGTGCTACTCCAGGTACTGGGAAAAATGAATAACCCAGACATAAGTCACCATCCTCTTGAAAATAGGACCTGAAGAGACAGAGAATATGCCAGACAAATAAGTGAAAATATTACATGATAAGAAAAAATAAACAAAGACAGTAGTAGGAGGAGATTGCGAGAGTTTTAAATGGGTTGGCTAGCAGAGGACTCCCTGAGGGGGGTGTGTGAAGTAACTACGGGGCTTTGTCTGTGGAGGAGCATCACAGCGGAGGCAACAGAAATTGCAAGGTCCACCAGCAGGAGCACATCTTCTGTCTTTCAGGACTAGCACAAAGAAACATGTTTGAGAGGACAGGGTGAGGGCAAAGTAGTAGGAGCTGAATGCAGAGGGAACTGTGTGGAGTCCTTCACATGGGGCCTTGTAGGTCCTAGTAAGGACTTATTTTTGGGTGCTGATTGTGATGGTACAGGCCATCGGATGTTTTTGTTTTTGTTTTTGTTTTTTTTGTATTTTTGCAGCACTAGCTTTGGGGAGTTTGCTTATGTAGTTATTTGTTGTGATTTATAAGTTTGTATTGTTTCCATACAGAAATATTTATAAAAAGACATCTGCAGCTGCCTTCATATAATTTGGAAGTCTGACCATTTCCAAACAAGAAAAGCATTAGCTTGCCTTGCCAGTTGGCAGTCATCTCGTTAAGGACCCATCAAATGAAACCTTGAGTCATTTTTAAATACTTATGTGTTTACCTCTGATAATCGTCACTAGCTTTTCCTTGTAACTACTTGCTAAAACAAGTTTCACCTGCTAAGACACATCTAGTTATACGTTTCCTGTTTGCTCCTTTTAATTCTAAGTAACAGACAGATGTGCATGTGGACAAAAATGGAGAATGTAGATACATCTAAAAATGCCTCTGTGAGCAACATTTTGTCAATAAGTATTTATCATCTGTAAGTGATATATGGTGCTAGCCATGGGTGTCCTGTGTTACTTGAACAGAGAGTTAAATCTTACGAAAGCCTTCCAGCAGAATGACGTGGTCTCATCAAGAGAAAAGTTAAATTGCATATGTGGCCTTCTGCCCCTTAATGGGACATTACAGCATTTGTTAAATGCCTCCTCATGCTGTGTTTGCCATTATGGCCTTGCTGAGCCTTATCTAGGGCTGGTTTCTAACCCAGTAGTTAAGTGTTGGTATAGACAGCTTTTATACACGAGTCAATAAAGAAAAGAAAGATTTGTGTTGCTATCAGGTTTTAATTGAAGCATACTTTAGTATCTTTTGACTAACTACTTCCTTGCCATTTCCATAATGATTACAACCTAGAGAGGAAACTCTTCTGATAAGTGTGGGCTAGTAATGAGAAATCATGCTGTGCTGGAGCGAAATGATAGCTGAGATTTTCCCCCATAATAATACATAATCCATGAAGAGTTTAGCATTAAATGGAATAATCCAGTCTTCAGCAGTCTATGATGAGACCTTGATTGCAAAGCTGCAGTTTAATGTTGAAATATAAAGCCCTGTCATTTTTATGTCTTAAAAAAAAAAAAGGAATGACTGGCTTGTGCCTGGGATGTCTGCCATCCTCTCCATCATCATCTTCAGAAGCACCCCACATTATTTCCAAATATTTCTTGGACAGGCAAGGACCAACATTCCAAAAAACCTCAGCTAATTTTATTAATCTGCTTGTTATTATTACCTTTTGAACAATGGCATTATTATTACCTCTTCCTACTTCCCATAATTATTTTCAAAAAAAGAAAATAACTTTAAGTGACTTACTGTTCTTTGGGTTAGGAAGTGTGGTTAGCTGCAGGCAACAGGGAAGTCTAAATAGCAAGGACTAAAACAAGGTTGTCAGTTATTTTTGCTCAGGGTAAAAAAAATAGGTCTGAAAGTGGGCAATTTGAGGTCGTACAGGAGTGGCATAAAGTAGCGACCTATGCCCCGTCAGTCCTCTGCTTTGTCATCCTTAGTGCAGTGCTTTCTTTTTCAAGATGGTCCAATGGTCCAAGTTGTCTACTAGAGTTCTAACCATTATAGTTATATTCCAACAAAAAGAGGAAGTATGGAAGAAGGGTGAAGAACAGACTGCCCAGCTGAGGCAGCCCCCTTTAAAGAAACTTCCTAGAAGCAATATCACTGATTTCTACCTACATCTCATTGATCACCTCTAGCTATAAAAAGGCAGCGGGGGGTGGGGGGGCATAGTAATAGAGACTTTTATTGGGGCACATTGCAACTTTACCAGAATATCAGGGTTTTATTAGTATAGTCATAGTAGTTTAATTGTATACATTACATGTGTGTGAAGCACAACTGTGTGTCATGAGTTCTAAGTGCTTTTCATAGATTAACTTGTTTAGTTTTCACAACAACCCTATGAAGGAGAATAAAATTATTATTCATGTTTGGCAGATGTGGAAACTGAGACACTGAAGGATTAAGTAACTTGCCTACAGTCAGATGTGAGCCAAGATTTGAAGCTTGACTTTCTGGTTCATGAAGAGTATACCCCTAACCACAAATGCAGAGGCTGACAAACTTTTTTTTTTTTTTTTTTTAAGGGCAAGATCCTAAATATGCTAGGCTTGTCAGCTCTAAGGTCTTTCTGCAGCTATTCAACTCCCCCTTGTGACTCAAAAACCAGCCATGGATGCTGCAAAAGGAGTGGGTAAGGCTGTGTTCCAGTAACAACTGCAGGCCATACTCTGTGTATCCACTGCAAATATCCATCTGCCTCTCCAAGAAGGACAATGATGACTGGGTAGGTACCATGCAATTGTTCATTCACCAAAAAGTGAGTGTGTTGTCTCCAACCTTTGACTTATAAAATAGAGCATAATTGAAATCCTGCTAATCTACAATGAAGGTTAGAAATTAGTGGATCATGGACTTGGTAATGGATATCTAATGTTCGTTCTAACTTGATTTCCTTCTTTTATATCCTATCACTTATCCTCCTAATAAATATTCAGTTTATGCTTTCTCAAAGGAGATCACAATGAAGGTTAGTTAATATATTAAAGCTTTTGTAAATTTTGTGGTTAAGAAAAATGTTTGTTTAATCTAGTCTTCCTGAATTTACTTCTCTCCCAAATTCTTCTCTCCCAAAGAGAGCCCCCCTACCCACACATACCATCTCCTCCACACACACACACACACACACACACACACACACACAAACACAATGTCTCAAAAGAGAAGTTTATCAGAGTAGCTTGGGGAAACATTGACCTAAGTCTTCGAGTAACTTCCTTATGCTTCGTTGCTGTGGAAATGTCATCATGATAGAGATCATTTTGAAGGCTCGATAACTTCTTCTAAACCCTTTAAATAAGAGGTGTAATATAAACATCAATTTACTAGGGAACCACTAACCTTTGAGATCAGTAGATCATTCTTTTTTCTTTTCTTTTGAAGAACTACAAAATAGAAATAGTTATCCAAAGGCTTTATCTCTAGTCCTTTGTGTCTCAGTTTTCAACACAGTAAACACTCTTGCCAAGGTATGGTAGATTTTGGCAGAGAAAATAACCTCAGCAGGATGTGTTTAAAAAAAAAAAATCTGTTACTTGCTAGCAATCCTTCACATTCTTCCATTTTTCTATGTTACTTTTCTTTCTCAAACCTGCTTAATATAATTTGGAGTTCAAGTTTAAAGTTCTAAGTGGATTGCTAACAGTGTATTACAAGGAGATCAGATAATGGCAGCCAAATTAAATGCAGGTCAGATCATCCATCCTCTCATTTAAACAAAACAAAACAAAACACTTATTGGATACCTGCTATGGGCAAGGCATTGTTTGGGGCATAATGTTAAATGTTTGTGAAATAATTGGAAATAATTATTTGCCTAAGCTGTTTCTATCTAGCAGTAGTTATTAGCCCACCGACTCTAATGGTATACTGTAACTTAATATATAGTAGTAAATAAATATCTAATGGAATAATTAAATTTCAATAGGGACATAATTGCTGAATAGCATACTAAAACTCTGGAGCCATCAGAGCTTCTGCTCATTTAATCAAAAAGGTTTTATTATTCACATAGACTGCTTATACTTTCCCGCTAAAGGATGGTCTTTACAGCACCTATTTTCTGGAACAGTCACATCAGGATTTATTTGTAGCACAACATGTTTAGTTACAATAGTATTTTGAGAGTTATAATCCTTTTAAGCGCGCTCTTCTCTTAAAAGCATTTTCAAACACTTTGGGCTTGAGACTATATAAGCCCCAAATGTGATTTAATCCTCTGTAGTTTGGTTAGTTCTTGAAGTTGATATTCCTCTAAGAAGAGTGAAAGTATATGTCGATTTTGTATGTTGTTAGCATCTGTGTAGGATGATGAGAAATGGTTGATCATCCTTTCACCTTACAAACTTTAGTGTCCTTAAATTATGCAACTGCTCTAACATAAAGCCTATACACAAAAGATTAGCACTTTTTTTTAGCAATCGAGTTCCACAAATCCAAAATCTAGGCTTTTAAATCTAGCAAACCTTCAACAAGGCATTACCATTCAACTGAATTTTGTTTTTAAACTTGGCAAAATTTAATTGTATCTGTAATTAAATCACAATTAGTCTTTAATTATTCTAATTAAAGATTTGTATCATTTCCTTATGATGGTCTCCCCTGTAGCTTGTTTTAAATTAAATCTACTGGAAATAATAAGTAATTTCTTCTGATGTATGTCCAAGTCTCAGCGTCTCAGATTTGGAACACTTCAAGCTATGTTTTTAATGAGACCACTCAATTAGTTTTTATTTTTGTCTATGGAAATGCTGGAAATGCTTCAAAAGAAAAATCGAAATTTAGTAACCCTTTTTCTACTTCATTTATTCACAAAAATCTTAACCACTTCCACTTAGAATAAAACTGAAGACATTGATAAATAAAACACAATTTTACATACATATGTCTCATTGATCAAAAGAGGCAGAACTGTAATTGTTTTTCACTTCTGACATTCTTTAGGTAGAGCTGGACACCCTATGGCATTATATGAGAGGTTGGATCTTCTTAACTCTTCTTAACTCAAGAATGTGGAGGATCCCAGAATATGTTGCATACATATTTCTCCTCAAATTTTTGTGAAATTTGGGGGAGGAAATGCCAAGATTTGTTTTGTTTGCTAGAATATATATATATATATATATATATATACACACACACACACACATATATATGTATATGTATATATACACACACACAAATCATATATATGTATATATATAAATATATACATAAAATATAAATACATTTATATACATAAATCTATACATAAATTGTTTATTATATATAGTTTATATATAAGTTGTTTTCTAGAATATATATAAAATATTATTAATAGAATATATTATATATACATTGCTTCTTTTTCCTTCTAGTGTATGTGTGTTGGAAGATAAGATCAGCAATCCATATTCAAAAAAACACTTGGGTACAAGCATATGTTTGGAAAAATTCTCACAACTTTATCTGAAAGACTAACTGGTGACAGCATTCTTTCGAACAAACTGTTCTTTTATTTAGATGTATGTATTGTGGTGGAGTGTATCCCTCAGCTCTAAGCCTTCAGGCTTGGTGAGAATAACAGCTTTTCTGGCTATCTCTTGCTAATCCTGGATTAAACCTAATAGCATTTTCATTTCTACCCTTTTTTTCAGGAAGAGTTTTCATCAAAACCAATTTAATTAGCTTTTCAAGGACACATAAGTGTTTAGAAAAAGTAGTAGTATTTCTCTACTTGGAATTTTCAAGTAAAACTTGAAAACAGAGTAAAACTCAGGACCTCAGAAGAGTCCAGAGGAAAACTAAATATTTGATTCTGCTTTTCAAATGTTTACAATTAAAGCTTAGTAAAGAGAAGACAGAAATAATTGTAACCAATAGAAATGTGCAGCTTTGTAAATGTGATTGAATTGTGAGATTAATAATTGCTTTTGATGAGCATGACCCTGGTGAGATAGAAATGGAACTGAGTAAAGATAGAGGTCAGCTGGATATGAGACATGGCTTAGCTATGAAAGAGTGAAGTTTACAAGCTTCATGTTTCAGATGGACCAGGCTAGCTGTAGCCTTGTAAGAACTGACACTAACACAGGTGCATTTGTCACACCAGCATCTGGTAGGACTTTGCTGCCCTAGTTGGGGAAACTGGCAAAAACAGGTCCAGAGTAAGGAGTAAGAACCAATCATGGTGAACCTGAATCCTTTCTTGGATTTTTCTGACCACAGTCTTTTTATATTTCCTTGGAACAATTTGATTGAAAGTCCAAAGCTGCTATCAAAAGTGACTTTGTCAATAAAAAGAGACTGGCCTGTTATTACAATAAGAATAGGGAAAGATTCTTAAGCATTCATTATATGTCGGGCACTGTTCTAAGCACACTAGTGACTTACAATTTTAACTGTATGATTCCAATAGCCTTATTTGGTAGATTTTATTATTATCCATATTTTATAGAGGAGGGAATTGAGATAGAAGGGAACATGCTCCAAATCACAAGACTAGAAAATGGGAGAAGGAAGCTTTCAATTCAGTCCGTCTATATTCAAAGTCTGACTCAACTGCCATAAAAACTGACTCTCAGTAGAAAAAAAAAAAATCAAACTGGTACATGGGGAAAACAAGGAGAAACAGAGAAATGAGAAACAGGGAAAGTCTTTGTATTCATTGTTCTGGTTTCCAAATAGCCCTTGTCTCACCTTTTCCCTCGCTGATTAGGTAAGTCAGTAAATCCCATTAAAGGTATTTTACAGGGGTGCCTGGGTTGCTCAGTAGGTTAAGCATCTGCCTTTGGCTCAGGTTGTAATCCCAGGGGTCCTGGGATCGAATCCTGCATCAGGGTCCCTGCTCTTCAGAGAGCCTGCTTCTCCCCTCCCTCTGTCCCTCTCCCTGCTTGTGCTCTTTCTTTCTACCAAATAAATACATAAAATCTCTAAAAAAAAAAGTATTTATACTTTTGTTTAGCTTAAGTAAATGTGAATTATGATTTTTTACTTAAAATTAAAGAATCATTTAAAATACTCTAGTGAGATGGATACCCGGTGGCACAGTCAGTTGAGTGTCCAACTCTCGGTGTTGGCTCAGGTCAGGATCTCAGGGCTGTGAGAGAGTGGAATCACACTCTGCACTCAGTGGGAAGTCTGTTTGAGTTTCTCTCTCTCCCTCTGTGTCTCCCACTGTTTGCGCTGTCTTCCCCCCATCTCTCTCTCTCAAATAAATCTTAAAAAAAAAATTACTCTTGTAAGAGAAGAGAAAATAGATCACATCTGAGGCAGACATATTGCAATATGAAGACTAAGCCAGGAAAATATGAAAAAAGGTAGTAAAAATGAGCTGCTGAGGTTATCCTGATCTAAGAATTAGCTCTAGTGTGAATGAGCTATGATATTCAACAACTGAACCACATATACTCTTTGGTCCTCAGTTTACTTACCTGTGAAGTAAAGGGATTGAAATAATTTACTTCAAGGGAATGTTTCAGATCCACAATTCTGTGAATTTATACTGCACAGAAAGAAACAAATGGCTTAAAATCTTTAAAAAAAAAAGAAGAAAGAAGAAGAAAGAAAGAAAGAAGAAAGAAGCAAAGAAAGAAAGGAAGGAGGGAAGGAAGGAAGGAAGGAAGGAAGGAAGGAAGGAAGAAAGAAAGAAAAGGGACCCATGGGTGGCTCAGTGGTTGAGAGTCTGCCGTCAGCTCAGGGTGTGATCCCGAGGTACTGGAAGCAAGACCCACATCGGGCTCCCTACAAGGAGCCTGCTTCTACCTCTGCGTGTGTCTCTGCCTCTCTGTGTGTCTCTCATGAGTAAATAAATAAAATCTTTAAAAAAAATGGCTTAGAAAGAAGGGAAACAAAAGAAAGGACTGCCTGATGAATAAATATCAAGGTTGAGTGGAAGAAGATGCTGATTTATAGAGCAGAGAAACCTCAGTTCATATGTAAGTGACCTTTGCAAAACACAGAAATGACAGGGGGAAAGAGTAAGATTAAGATTAAACATACGAAAAGACTGAGTATGAGATTGCTATTATAAAAGAGAAAAGAGATTCCATATTTCTATGAGACTGGATGGACTTTAGCCCCAATATGAGGGAGACTGGTCAGGGATTGGTTGGCTGAAGGCGATGACTGTTCGGAGCAGAGGAGAGCTTAGATACAGCTTTGTGAAAAATAATGGAAAAAAAAAAATCATTCTAAACAGCCCAGTAGATTATACAAAGCAAATATGTGAAAGAAATGGAATGAATGATCTAAATAATATTTTTTAAAAGTGGGAGTACCTGGGTAACTCGGTGGTTGAGTGTCTGCCTTCCACTCAGGGTGTGATCATGGGGCTGCAGGATGGAGTCCCACATTCGGGCTCCCTGCAGGGAGTCTGCTTTCTCCCTCTGCCTATGTCTCTGCCTCTCTCTGTGTGTCTGTCATGAATAAATAAATTAAAAGCAAAACAAAACAAAAAACATTTCTGCTTCCCATGTAAACTATTTTCTATTATTGTATAACTGAAGTAGCTGTCATCAAAGAAGTTTCTGGTGGGAGGTGGGGAAAATAGATGAAGGGGATTAAGAGGTAGAACTTTCAGTTATAAAACAAGTCATGGGGATGAAAAGTACAGCATAAGGAATATAGTCGATAATATTGTACTAATGTTGTATGGTGTCTACACTTACTCTGGTGATCATTGAGAAATGTATTGAATTGTCAAATCATTATGTTGCACATCTGAAACTAATATAATATTGTATGTCAACTATATTTCAATAATTAATAACACTTTTTAAAAAGGAGCCAAGGCTCTAGATTCTCCTAAAATATGAGTCAGATTTTGGTATTTACTACTTCTGTATCAGGGATAACATATAAATTCCACATGAATTGATAAATGGTTTCTTTCTGTGGTCCTTTTCCATGATTGTAACAGACATAGATGATCATGGAATTCTTCTTACTAATTTTGGGATAAAGCCTATTGGAGACAGTTCTCCAAACAGGTGTTACTATTTGGCCAGTTGTCACTAGAGTAAAAGCTTATTTGACACTCCATCACTCTATCCATGAAAGTTATGGGATTAAGTAGCCTAGGTGATTTAGATGAACTAATTCGGTGGATGGTTGCTAACCACTGAAGAAGTCTAGAGGGTACGACACCCCAACAGGGGTAGTTTTTCTCTCTAATGAATTGTTATTGGTTTCTCTCTTACCTTCCATGGGGTCCTGAACGCTCTTACTGTTTAGAGAAACTCCTAGGAATCAAGATTAGTTGTTTATTAAAACGTAAAAATAACAATATGAATTGGGTAACCTATAGAAACTAAACACAAGCTGGGAGTCATATTGAAGAAACTCAAGTTATTATTTGTTATTCATTTTGAATAATACTTTTAAAAGACTACCTTCATCAACTTGATAGCTGCACTCTCTGAATTACAGGCAATTCACTTTAACAAGTGAAAGTGACTCTTCTATCCAGTAGACTCTTGGATAGCTATGACGCTGTGCCAAAAACCACATAGATATGTGGTCTGACAATAGTCAAATGTCCAGAGAAAACTTGAAGAAGCTTTTGTTCTGTATAAACAATTCCCGATACGTGTCTGTGATTTTTGCCTGATGTAAAATTAATAACTGACTTCTTTTTTACTACAAGTATTTATGGACTCAAACTGGTGATAGGAAATCACATATTTTGAATAAGAATTTTTGTTCCATGAATTAAACAATGAAAGATACAGTTAAGAATCTAGTTGAATTTTGTGTGAACAATATACTATCCATCTTTAAAAATTGGGAGGAAAACCATAATTAGGTGATTAACTAGGCTCATCTGAGGAAAGAAGTTTTCTATTTCATTCTCTCTCATATATCTTCTGATTAAAAACAAAGTTGTATATTTAAACATGATTAATGAAAATACTTAACCAATATTTTTTAAACAGTTAACTCTGCAATTCTTAGCCCAAACTGCACATTAAATCACCTGTGGAGTTTTAAATTAACTTATACCTGTGCATCACCCCCAGAGATCCTGATTTAACTGTTTTTGAGTGAGGAATGGGCTTTCTTTTTTATTTTTATTTTTTAATTTTTTTTAACATGCTCTAGGTGATTCTAATTGAAGCCAAGCCTGGGAAACACTGAACTATTTTATTGACTCTCTTAATAACACAAAAACAATAAGATAGTTAATATTCTCTTTTCAAAATAAATGACTAAAATGTTACACTGAATTAGTGTGTTTTACACAGGGATTTAGATGAGTTTTGACTTCTCAATCTTAGATTGAACTCTAATTTGAATTTTTTTTTAAAGACTTTATTTAGTCATGAGAGACACACACACAGAAAGAGGCAGAGACACAGGCAGAGGGAGAAGCAGGCTCCATGCAGGGAGCCTGATGTGGGACTCCAGGATCACGCCCAGGGCTGAGGGCGGTGCTAAACCGCTAAGCCACCTGGGCTGCCCTCCAATTTGAATTTTAAAGCCAAACATTAGTTATTATTTTTAACCTTTTAGGCAATTTATATACCACATAAACTATGTATTTAGGTTATAACTATAAAACAATTACATTAAAATTTTAGATTATAGAAAAATAGCATTTTATACTTAAAAGTAAAAATTTAAAAAAGACTGAGCTTAAAAGGAAAGTTTCTATTCTTTTTCCAGTTTTTATCTCTTCTTATTGTGTTCTTCGGCATTAACAGAATTAATAGAATTCTGTTTTCATCAGTTACAATGAAATGGTGGCAATTACCACTGTGCTAAGGAATTTCCAAGACTGTGAGAAATCATTTAGCTTTAAGACCTATAAAATGCAAGACAAGAGGCTTATATTTTAATTAACTCTACCTTTCTTCCTTCGATATTTAAAAATAACTCTTAATTTCTGGACTATGACTTAACTGGTAGAATTGACAGTATATACTGAAGATAAAATAATTATTCTTTTATATAAGCGAAGCATGAACACTGAAATAAAAATATAGTGGAGTTTGGGGATATGATTTCACCATTTGGAAATATAAAATATATATATCTTATTTTGAAGATTCAGATATGTCCTTTTATTAGAGAATTGCGATTATCTGAAAGATCATGTTCATTGTAAGGATTATCTAAGTACGTGGGAATTTGTGTTTAATACCATGGTGTGTTTTGACCTTAACACACAACATACAATCAGCAATATAGACAAGATCTTTTATTTCAATTTATACTTAAAATCTTTGGAGCCTGTTAACATTCTTGATACTTTTGGATAAGACGCTAACATTTTCTGATGCCATGACTGGGAATAAATCCTGTATGAAGCATTCCAGGTAAGTAGAAAAAAGTGAGCTGACTTTAGATATTATACTGAGACAAGATTCTTCACTGTCAGTAAACTTTTTAGTATTGTAATAAAACAATTAATTATAACTGTTATTTTTAGAAATGCATTTATCTACAAAATTCAAAATGATGCAACTTTCTGGGCATTTTTAAATTTTCCACTTTTTTGCCATATCTATGTGACTATGTCTCATTTTACATACAAATAGAAGATGGGCAGTATCTCTCACTTCAACAATTAGATCTTTTACATACTCAAAAAATTAGTTTAAATTTCTCTAATAAGTAGTCCTAGTGTGTTATATATAAATGTTAATGAGGAAAACTCCACTTTGCTAAGATCTTTCATATAGGCAATTACTAGACATATGCATGTGTTTTACATATACATGCAATTACATATAGGCACGAACACAGAAACACACAGCCTCCCCTCTACCATGTTATTTTAGACATAAAATGATGGAGTAGAACAATAATGCTTCAGCTTCAGTTCTACTGTGTTCATTACCAACTTTGAGAATCCACTTTGTATATACTTCCCAAAATATTTATAGATGTATTTTTCTGTAAAATTGAGGACTTCTGGATTGTCCTGAGACAAAAAGAAACTCTTGTTAATCCTTTCCTATGATGTATTCCCTAGTGTCCATAAATCACTACCTAGGGGCAAAAAACCCTAAGTAAGGCATAATGTGTTTCTGAAGAAGAGGCAAAGATCATGTAAGAGCCTTGGTAGTGGGTGGAATGACCATACAGACATGTGTGAGCTTGTTTGAAACTGAGATCCCAGTCACACTTCCAGCATTTCAATGACATAGAATACTTAGAAAAAAAGTGAAAAACTCAATTGTAAGAAAAAAATTTTGGATAGTGTTTCACAAACTGAGTTTCATGGATTAATACTGCTCAATGTATTGCTCCTTAGATTCCTTGAGGATTTCAGGACCAGATGATTTTAAAAAAAAAAAAACTTATCTATTTATTTGAGAGCGAGTGTTTGATCACAAGCAGGAGGAGATAGGGAGAGAGAGAAAGAAAGAAGAGAGAGAGAGTGAATCAGACACCCTGCTGAGGAGCCCCAACACAGGAATAGATCTAATGATTATGGATCTATTATGATTATGGCCTTAGGATCATGACCTAAGCCAAAACCAAGAGTCAGCCACTCAACCAACTGAGCCATCCAGGAGGCCCCCAGGGCCAGGTAATTTTAGAAACAGTGTAATATAACCCTTGGAATTTTGCAGTGTATTCTCTGAAATTCTACAATAAAAAAAAAAAATCTGTTACTTTGTTTAATCTAGCATCTCTCAGGTATAATTAAACTTAGAACTAATTTTTCCCCCATCAAATAAGAACTGTTGAATGCAGATTATAAAATGCTGTATTTGATCGCTAGATATATAATTGGTAAAACTGTTGTGTGAAGACTAAAGATTGAGAGATTGCATATATAAAGACCTAGAAATTTATGCTGCTTTGACAATGGGATGAAATAGTCCCATAGATCAGAGTAGAACTTTAACTAGAATTTGATTTAAAAGTATACTGCTATTCTTTTTTTTTAAGATTTTTATTTATTTATTTATTTATTTATTTATTTATTTATTTATTTATTTATGAGAGACAACAGTGAGAGAGAGAGAGAGAGTGAGAGAGAGAAAGGCAGAGACATAGGCTGAGGGGGAAGCAGGTTCCCTGCAAGGAGCCCAATGTGGGACTTGATCCTGGACCCTGGGATCACGCCCTGGGCCAAAGGCAGATGCTCAACCGCTGAGCCACCCAGGCATCTCAGAATTATACTATTATTCTCTATCCATTATGTGTACTGGTGTAGGAGTGGAGGAGTAGTAATACGAACAAGACACACACATACTAACTTGGAATCTGTTTCAGAATTTTCTAAATAAAGGCTTCATGCGTGCCAAGTAATATATATATGTATATATATAATATACATATGTGTATATGTATATATGTACATATATGTATGTATAACATATATAATACACTTTTATACTTATATAACACATACAAAATATTGTATTTAGAGATGAGAAACCTATTCTTAGAAAAGTAATTTGTTCAGATACAGAATTGGTGAAATCTTTCCCTCAATCTTTCCCTCAATTGCCTAGTTAAATGGAATTTATATAAACTTTGAGCGTCTTAAAAGTGGGATCCATATTTTTTCAACAGTCTCTTGGCTGTCTGTTACCCACCTGCATCTTTATTTAAATGAAAAGGGGTGGGTTAATTTTTTTTTCAATTAGTCATTTAGTTGAGGCAGCATAACATTGTTAAAAATAAAAATGGGCTTTAGACTGTGAGATTTTGGTTCAAAATTCACTAGCTCTATGACTATCAAATCTGAATTTAAATTTCCTCTGTGAAGCGAACATGAAATAAATCCATTTCACCATATTATTAGAAAGATTAAATGAGCCAATTCAAAGTGCCAGGTACACCCTGGGCACTCAGAATCTGATAATTGCTCTTGATTTTCTTTGCAAATATTCCTATGAAAATGTATTTTCAATATTATAAAGAAGTACCTGAATTAGATCTTTCCAGCTGCTATTTGTGTTAATTTTCCTGATGCTAAGAGTTAGTAAACTAAATGATCAGAGTCCCTGACACTACAAAATGGTGATTCTATGATGTTTGCCTTTTTGTGATCCACAACATGTACTGATTGTGCTCTTTATCCGAAAGAAGAAAGGCATGTCACAGCACAGAGCTCCATAGTCTCCTTTGAAACAGAAGTTCACCGATGACTGACCATCATAATTCTGACCCACCAGTCCCCCAGTTTGAGATGAGGAGAAATAAGATTAGGCGACAGATATAACTACATTTGATGATATCTCAGTATGGGCAAACTTGAAGGGCAAACAGTAAATTCTTATTTTAACTTCCTATCCTTCTGGAACAAGCAAATCACCTTATAGATACCTTAGGTGGCAGTTCTCTGAAAACATTAAAAGGTAAAACGTGCTGGAATTTTGCTTTTAATGTATGCAGGGTGTGGGGATAGCCAGGAAATATATTAGAAGTCTGTTTCAATTATCCTGTAGTTTGAAATACTGTCCCAAAACCAAAGTTTTGGTACTCCCATATAATAACAGTGACTACATCACTTATTGTTTACTGACATTTTTTATTGAGGTTTGTAGCTCATGATTTTACATGTGATTGTACAGAGCATTTATGAAAAAAAAAAGTCTGGAAAGATTGTACAAGGGCAAAAAAATCCAATAGATAAATCTGGTAGGTGTATATGATGAGATTAATTCCACCTGTAACTATATGAGAATGGTAAGAGAACAGAGCCTGTGATAGCTATATTCCTGTTCCTAAAAAAAAAAAAAAAGAAATTGTTCCTATCAATGAGAAGTCACTTACTTATTTTTAAAAACAAACTTTTTTTTAAAAGATTTATCTTGAATTAGATTTAATGTTTGGCAAGTGGGAAAACAGTATGGAAAAACTTCCCGGATTATCCTTCTACTTCCAAATGCATTCACAGAAGCCCAGTGAAAGGAAATCAAGCTGACTCTATGGGTATTGATTTTGTAGTTCATAGGCAAAGATTAGTGCTAGAATATACAAAAAAGACTTGTTTATAAATGAACACATTCTGATTGTCTACAGCTGTTTCAAGACATATCATCTTTTATTACTTAGGATGGTAAAGGAAATCTTTATTCTGAAATGAGGCATGAAAACCAACTTTAAATGTTTTTTCCTCATCTTTCTTGATTCATGATGTTATTCAAAACATAAGACATTGTGACAACTTGAAATTCAAGGCATTGAAAATGCTCCAGAAGACTCGGCAGTGGTCAGCATAAGAAGACACTGTGTTCTAGTCACTGTATCCTGAGTTCCCCCACAAAGACCTCTACCTACTGTTAAAGAGTTGATGACATTCATAATTTTTGCCAAACATTTTCGAAGTCAACCAAGCCATTTCATTTTGAAGCCAGGATCATTTTGCCAGTTTTACCTTCAGAAAAATCAGGGAATTTGTAACCTTTAAAAAGTTACTTAAGGTATGGAATTTCAACACATTTCCTTGCCAATGTAGTGTGAAATTCTGCAGTCTTGGGCCATTGAGAAAAACTTAACTCTTTTAAAATTTAAAATCCTCCAATATTGGACTAACTGTAAATCTTTAATAACCTTAGTTCACAGAGTGGAACATTCTCATTTCAAAATTATTCATTCTGAATGGCAATGTTAATCTAAATTAGATCCTTAGAAGTCGGCTTTCCTTTCCTCTTCTTTCAAACTTTAGCATTCTAGAATGAAAGAAGCATTGGGAATACTTTTAGACACATTTGGATTATGGAGTACTTTGATAACAGGTCATACAACTGTCAGCAGAATTTAACGAATTGACTACAATAATTGAAGAGAGAGAGGCCTTGAGAGTAATATTTTTAGCTGTGTAATTATTTGTTCAGTCTCAATGTAATATTCATAGATATAATAGATTATCCTGTAATATGAATCTTGCTTGGTTATGAATTATCTTGCACAATGTACATAATTCCAATTTAATATTAATTTAATGTTTATTAGAAAGATCCATAATAAAGCTCTAAAAGGTACAAAGCTACTAGTAGCATTAACTGTGTTGGCATACAATAGAGTAAGCAGATTAGAGAGTGAAAGTGACTTGAGGCAAAAATACTTGTATTTCAGAAATATTTATAAAATATTCATGTTTCCTTGAGACAAGGTGTGGCTAGACAAGAAATATCTGGTGTGGAAAGTGTTTAGAGTTCCCTGTGGAATTAGCAGAATAAAATTATAATATGGTATACTTCAATTTTATTTGAACACATCAGTAGCATTTGGTACACTAAGATTTTTATCACGCTGAACGATTTCATTATTTTTTCCTGGAATTTTTTTCTTTGTAATTCTAATTTAGGTCCTGCTACCTCACCAGAAGTCTGCCAATTTGGTTCTGCCCTTCTTCTGTTCATATTGTGATTGAAAAGATCTGGTTATCCAAATGGAAGCTTTTTTTCCTCATATAGTCTTCCTTGACTTCTTCATATAAAGTCAAAGTTCGCCTTTCACATGCCTTCTTAAACATCATAGTTTGCATTTACCTTTGAAATACTCTAATGGGACACAAAGTAAATGAGAAAAATTTGTGTCACGTATTACTATGAGAGAGAAAGAAACATCAAAACATAGTTGAAATGAAGACATCTGAATAATAACTTAAAGGTCCTAAATGTTAGAGACGTGCTGACTTTTCAGTTTTTGAAAGAGGGTATAGCAACAACTTTATTAAGAATGAAAATAGGCAAAACCATAATAACTACCTGTTTCATTGCAAAAGTCACAAAGTTATTTCCTCTGCAGCTGTAAATAAAAGGAATCAAAGTATGGTAAGTATGTGAATAGGTGAAATTTAAAGATTTATTTCACTTTTAAAACAAAGGGGTAAGTAGAAGTAAACAGGATATTTAACAAATAGGAAAGATTCCTCTTCTGGCCTAGGCAGGAAAGAAGCAGCTACCAACACTTTTTAATTAGAAGTGAAAATTCAGATATTTATCAATATTTTTCAGATGGCTTAAAAATGATGGATTTGGTGATTTCAAAAATGAATTTATGGTTGGGATCCATTAAATCTATTTTATGATCTCAAAGAATCTCTCCACGTTGAATTAATTCACTTGCACAAAAATGCTTCTATAAGATATTTTGTAATGTTTCTGCTTCACTCTTATGCTTCCATGTTCCTAATTTATTAATGCACAGAAATCTAACATAAGAAATATTTAAAGTATTTTTAGAAATGCATAGCAAGTATTTATGCGGTAAGTTATAATCATGAACTAATTAAATCTTAATACCTTGGTACTACAATATACTAGGAAGATTGTACAATCGTTATTTATCTCAGATACTTTTGTTAGAGAAGAAAATATATTCATGTCAATATTTTTAGAATTGCTCAAAATCGAATTAGGGTTTGGGTTTATTTATCTCTCTCTCTCTCTCTAAATCTGAATTGACATTCACAGTAGTTCTATAGTGTTTTGTTTGTTCCAAAAACATCTCAAGCGGTAGCACTTTGGTACAGTACAAATGAATAACTAAAGATAGATTATTCTTTCACTAATAGGAGATGATTATTGATGAGATTGGAGTTGATCTTGGACAACCCAGAAACTATTTTTCTTTTCCCTGTTGGTCTCTATGATGCAGAAAGTCAATCTAACCTTTTTAATGTCATTTTTTAAAGTAATCAAACCAGTCAATCAATCTGAACATGTGTGGGGAAAAAGCTGAAGATATTGCGTAAAACTAAGTCTACAGGTTCTATGTGAATATTACCAATTCTCTTATATGTTTATCTCCATTACCATGAAAAGTTTCATCATACCAACTAAGTTTAAAACACTAAATTTTAAAGATCTTTTATCAATATGTTGACACTTTTAGGTTAATGGGAATTTTAAAAATACATATCATAAACCACACTTTAATTTAGAGTCTTTGTGAATTTGTTGGACAGGAAGTTAAGGGTATTTCCATCATCATCATTTGATTAATGCAGTTTCCTGATTATTTTTATTTCAAAGTAATTGTTCTCACACAAGAGCTTTTTTGTCATTATGATTATTCTAGCATAGCAATTTATTATTCAACTATGGTATTTTTAACTTTGATAGAGTGGAACTAGAGGGATACTCAAAAAACTTAATGGAAGTTAAACCTATTTCTCCCTCACAAAATGTAGATTTCTCCATAAATATCAATTAGGAACATGGGCTGTGCAACAATCCAATAGTCTGTGAATCAGCTAAACATGAGGTTTGTTAGCTAATGTCCTGATAAAGTACCATAGAAATAGACCTCAAAAATAAAAAAAGAAGTTTAAGAGTAAAATATTATAAAAATATTATTTTACTAGGAAATAATAATGAGTCTGTCTCATTGGCATAACTTTAACTCGCAGCTATCAGTTATGTGCTATGTTTGTACAGTACGTCTGTTTGATGAAAATTTACCTCTAGAAAATCAGATAAACACATCAGAAATATGCAGATAAGTAGGTCATGAATGGCACAGGGTACTGAAACATAGTCAACCAAAGGTGGTAAAAAAAACAAGAAAAAATTTAAAATTATTAATTTTTCAATAGCTACAGAAGGAAATACATGGGGAAAGAATCAAGCTCAGGAATTCAACCCTTGCTAGTGTAGAACGGACTAAATCAATACATGTTAGATATACACAAATTTCTATTGAAATGTATACATAATTAACTCCTTTATCTACAGTTTTGTTTGTATTATAGTGGCATAAAACTTGGGGGAACAATCTCTTTCTGTAAAAGTCTTTGGGATCTTAAGTCTTTCTAAAAGCACAATTCTGATGTACTCAAATTTTAAAATCTCATCCTTTCATCTTGATTCAAGAGCTTGGTAGTAACTGACAGTACTAAATCGCCTTCTGCATCAGTTTGTGTTCAATTGATTTTCCTCAGCTTGGTCTATGTAAAGCTGGGGAGGCTACCTGTTTCAAATTTCCACGTAATGAAACGTAAGAGATAACGGGCAGGGAGGTAGCAATATCAGAAAATCAGAATTGGCAGCATCAGCAAGCTGAGTTGAGGTAGTTTCCCCATTGTTCTGTGAAACTAGCTTCTTACCGACAGAGCTGCTTTCACATAGATTTCTGTTGAATTGGCAAAACAAGCATAAGTGCTCATAATCCACAGATCACATCTGTGTTTCTGAAGTTACCTTAAACTTGTCTAAAAAGGGTTCTTTCATTGCCAGATGTACTCTATGCAACAGATAGGCTAACCACCTGTCAGGTGCTAATATTGCCATAGTGTGGTATGTGAGAACCTAATTACCAGTAAAGCTTGAGGGTCTCCTGCAACTTAAAAAAAAAAAAAAATCCAGATACTTAAAAAATACTTATGTTAAGTGACCAAAAAGGAATGATGCATAAGATATTCTGAGGTGATATTAAGGTTTTGATGTACTCTGGCCCAGCATAGAAAATCTTTTTTTGTCTTATATTTTTAAACTATATATAGGTTACTGGCTATTCTGTAAACTACTCCTTCTCATCTTAATTTAGGAAATTAATTTATAGATGGGTGGTGTTTAGATTTTGGGAGAAAAAAGAAAAAAACAAATCATCGGACTATCACATAGTATAAGAGAAATTATAATTTGGCAAATTCATTCTGACTTTGCTCTAGAAGGGATTCCATCCTTAGACAGACACTCTTGGTAAAGCTTCTTCAGTAATTGGAGATCTGCAAAGTTACTTTGAAAGGGCTTTTTTTCCGTATAGAGGACAAGAAAAATTAGCATAAATAACTTCTATTATCTTTATAAAATGGATATTCTTTTTTGCCACTATTCTGGCAGTTTTTAGCCAATTGAGTGACTTTAAATTTCTACCATCAAGATGGAACTTACAAGGAAGGAAAATACGTGACCCACCCACTCATCCAATTCAATACTTAAATCTCTGATTGAAGCTGGTTTTTATAGCAGGCATAGTGACTGCAGCTGTTTTATAAAATAAGCACACAGTAACATATATTAACCTGCTTAACAGTGAGTAATATATCTTTTTTTTTCCAACATAAACGTGTCCATCCTATTTTCCTGGTTTACTCTCTCTGCAAAAACGGTATAATTTTGTGCTTAGGTTATCCATCTAGGCAGATTTGATTTCTTTCGCATAGCTCCTTTGGGCCATAGAGGATTGGCAAAGTATATATAAGGAAAACAGAAGAAAGACGAGAAAAATGAAAAGAATAATTAATCATATAGTACATACATCAAAACAATATCTTCTAAATCTCAATCAGTTGTTTATTGGTTGGCAAACAAGTTTCACTTTTACAACAAATATTAGTAATGAGGTCATCCAACTTTGAGACCATACAAAATGGATCATAAATTTAAAAAAAAATTATATGTGCTGCTAATTTACCTCTTGTATTCCTACATTACTTAAAATCCTGTCAAATAAATAAATTTTCCTGTTAATAAACAGAAGAGTCTTTTAAAAAAAAAATCACTTCAAAATAACTTGACCTTTCATTTCTTACTACAAGGGAGTGAATTTCCTTTAAAAATTGGTAGTGCAGGTGCCCACTTGGGGATCAGACTGAGCATTCAGCACTTTAACGCCTATGGGATATCGTTTTTTTTTTTTTTTTTTTTTTTTCCACATGCAGAAGCCCCACTAGTTCTATTGACACCTCTTGACTTCTAGAATCATAGCTACTGTCTTGGTGATAAACTGCTTGCCAAATATGCTTTGCATTACAACAGATGTGCGCTGTAAACATAAAAGTTTGTCCTGCTCTAATTTGCAAAAATGCTTCTGGAAATACTCTGACTGAATAAAGATATATAGTGAGGGAAGGAAGTCTAATTTTATTTATTTTATTTTTTTTGTAAAAAATAATTTGTTTGTATTACTAGAAAATGATTCTTATAAAGTGATAGTTTCATTTATTTATTTATTTATTTTTTTGCCAGGTGACGTTTTAAAGGAAAAAAGCAATAAGAAAAAGCAGAAAGAAAGAAAGAAAGAAAGAAAGAAAGAAAGAAAGAAAGAAAAAAAGAGAAAGAAAAAAGAGAAAAAAGGAAAGAAAATGAAGGAAGGAAGAAAAGAAAGAAGAAAGGAAGGAAACTTTGCTCTCTTACTGGTAGACAAACTTGCAAGACCAGCACGAAAGAAAAAGAAAATATCTCTTTTTTTCCACTACATTAACAGGACTCAAATTCTGGAGGAACAGAAAGCTGACTATATGTGCAATGCTAGTATCTGTACATTACATAGAAATTGTTCAATTTTTTTCTGCCATTAGTTTTATCATCAGTTAATACAGCAAATCGTAAAATATGCATTTAGCATATAATTCTAGAATTCCCCTCCATTTCAGTATTAATTTTGTTGTTTTATTTTGTATTCCACAGCTATCCCGGCTGTGGTGAATTCAGGTTGTGAGTGACGAAAAACCACTATGTGATACAGTTTTGCTTTGTTTTTATGTTTGTTTGTGCAGCACTCCAATCTAGATGCAGCATTGTTACTAATTTCAAACAACCATTCTGGCCTTTTAAAAATCAGGTCCTTGTAACGATAGTAACAGAGCATCAGAGATGTTAGAACAAACACAACAGAATTCAACAAGGCCACAATGAGCGCCATTTTCTTCATATCTCGTTCATTAACATAATGAAGTCTCCATCTGAGGGGGAAAGACAGGAAAGGAGAGGGCACAGGGGAATTTCAGCAGTTATCTTTCTCCCCTGGGCTGACCTAAAAATCCCAGTTTAAAAAAAAAAAAAAAAAAAGTCTCAGAGTTTGTCTTTCGAGAACAGCATAAAGATTTAGGAGTACACACATTATTACCACTGCTTATAGCAACTCAGAACAGTCAACCAGGTGTTAGCAGTTTTGTTGGTTTAAATTTCTGTGTCATCTTCTATAGACTAGTGACCAAATGAGCTGGTCCTTTTGCACTGCCCTCTGGAGGGGTCCCATCTTTGTTTGGAGGAACTATAAATCCATCACTGCTACCGCGACCCAGCTGGTAGTAGGTGTGCAGCTGATGGACGTGGTTTCTGGAGCCTAGGTTTGGCATGCTTTTGTAGTAAACATCTTCGGCATCACCACATTTGGCCGGTGGGGGTTCGGTCTGGGTGCTGGTGGTAACGCTCTCTGCGGCAGGCACACCAGCCAGTGCCGGCATGCTGGTGTACAGAGAGTCCCTGTGGGGTGACTGGAGATCTTCTGTGTGCTCGTTGGTTAGCAAAGGGAAAAAGCTCTCACTGTGGTCTTGGGGGAGCCGCCTTCTGGTGTAATGGTGTGGCTGGTGGTTCTCTGCAGAGTAAACTCTTGGGGGAAGCAAAGGAGCATCAGATTCCTCATGAATGAGTTCCAGGCCCAAACTCTCCTCATGGTTAAAGGAGGTGGCATCATCCAGGACAATGGCATCGTCTTCACTCCCACTGCCGAGGTTATTCACCAGCTTGTTCATCAGATTCCTGTTCTGTTCACTGGAGCGCTCGTGGTTGTTCAGGTAAGACGGGATATAGTTGGAAGTGAGTTCCTTCAGAATCTTTTTCTCTAGGGCGGTCTCGTTGTGGTTATAGCCACGGTCTATGATTTGCACACAGTTGCTCAGGTATTCACCACTGGCAATGCTGTAACTATTGCCATGGTTACCATTCAGTGGTAGAGTATCCATGACACTTGTATCCCTGGCATTGTTCAGAAGCCCCTCTGAAAAAGATTACAAAACACTATGACATTTACATCCAATTGGCCAGAGCACACACACACACACACACACACACACACACACAAAGCAAAAACATTCGACTATGAAGTATGTATAAATTGCTAGCATGTTCAATTAAGTATAAAATGTTTGCAAATAAACAGAAAATACTATTAAATCTATATGTACATATCTATATATACACTTGGACAATTGATAGAAACCCTATAAGTGGAAAAGTATCTAAAAGAAATCTTGAAAATAATAATTTAAAAAAATCTATAAATTTGCAATTTCCACATACACAAACATTGCCTGATTTTATCTGAAGCATATTTGGTTATAACTTAGAAAAAAAATAACACAAAATTTTGGTGTTATCATTCATATACACATCAAAGTCAATTCAGTAATTCATTACCTTTAATTTTACATGTCTTAGCTTTAGACTAGGTGTAATATTAACATAATTCATGTGTGGTGCTTTGAATATGCTGGTCAAAAGTACAAGAAATCAAGCAGTTTCTAACAATTTGATATATAACTTTGTAAGATTCAAATTAATTCCTACAAACAAAACCACAAAAGGATTATGTTAAATTTGTCAGAGTGATGTAGTCATGACATAATGCTTAGTCAAGTAAATGGCACATCAAAATAATTTGTACATAGGAACTTTCAAAACAAATATATTTGGATTTACTTTCTAAATTTTTTTTCTACATATAAACCCATTAGTAATTGTTTAGGGTCAGGAGGGAATACTACAAAAGAATGTGTAAAGACACAGGGATCTGATTCCTAAAAACATAGTGTCCGTATTAAAGATTCCATGCCATAATGAGTGATGACTTTGTGTGCATATTAAACTTTGAGTTTAAAGGAGATTAAACATTTTATTCTGGGAAGAAATAGCTGCAGTGAAATAAAATTTAACCACATGCTTCTTCAAGGTATTTGCATTCTCTTGAATAAACAGAAATCCAAGAATCTATAGTTCCAAAATCAGTTCAAATGCAACCACAAAAGAAAATAGGACACAACATTTAACCAATACTCATAAATAAGAAAGGATATTTCTTTACAGAACAATTAATTGAAGAATTCTATAAACTTCTCAATACACTTCTAACTTGTGAAAATATAGCATTCATTCTATATCTGTGATGCAGTTATGCTTATCAAATTGAATTAGTTTGTTGCTGGATTAAATAAAGTGTCCCCAATATATCAATTTTATATGGACTTCTGATGCATACGTTGTACTCAAGTAATAGCTTTTCAAAAACAGCAATGCATAAAATATTCATTAAAAAGCAGCCATCACAGACATAGGGTGAAGCGATTTATTTTCATGTTATAAGATATCTTGTAGACAAATCCACAATGTTAAGAAAAAATAAAAGTAAATGCTCTTTAAAGGGCCATATGTGATGGGTGATTGCTGCTGTGGAGGCCGCTATGGTATGCTGGATGGTTATGGTTGAGTGACTGATGCATTGAAACGTGTGTATTATTTCTGTTGTCAATGCATTAGGTATAGGTTGGAAACAGCCATAGTAAAATAAAGTGGACATGTTGCATGTGACATACATTTGTATGATGGAATGTACTAATAAAAATTAAAAGCTTATGCATTACTTAGCAAAAATAAATGCTTAATTTAAAAACAATTTAACTCACACAAACATTACATGAGACTTAACAACTATGTTGATCATGTGACACAATAAAAGAATCAGACAACAAAAGCGTCTAATCTCTATTAACATAAATTTATATAAGTCGATTCAAAGGCTCTTTAGTTTTTAAATTGTGAGATGAACTGTTTTTAATAACTACATCATCTATATGTGATGCAATAAAAGTGAACTAAAAAAAATTACATTTGATATGCAATGTTTAGCTTTACTCCCATACTTGTCTCTCTGTAGGGCTCTAAACGACAGCATGAAGAAAAGGAAAGAAAAAACAACAAGTAAGCTTACAGCGACAGTAGAAGAAACATGAGTAAAAAGCAAATTGATGATATGCAGAAAAAAGAGTCAAAGGAAATAATTTCCACTGCCCCCAAAATTCATGAGTCCGTGTTACATGGTTTATCATAATTAAAAATACTGAAATGTTAGTTAGAAAATAAGAAACCCCCCTTAACACATGCTAATAAAATGAGTCTTTAATAAGCGTTTGTACAGTTTATACATGTCAAACAAAAAACACATTTGTCTTAAAGTTAAGATTATCACACCAACCAAGGAGAGTAAATATTCAAGGGCAAGCCATGGCGATTCCCACAACTAAATTTCAATATTGCATATATTTATGTGTATGTATGTCTGAACATACCTGCTTCTAAGGAATGTTATTTAACTTTACATTTTTTCAGTAAAATTAAAAATAAAAGCTTTAGCTTGTATATAGAGGAAAAAACCCACAGTTTCATGTTTCCATAATTGTGTGTTTTTTCCTTTATGTATCTTTTCTCTTCATGTAAAAAAGGTTATCTTTCCCCCACTGTACCTATACAAATGCTTCTTATCATTTGTGAATAATACTGATCAGAATTGTCATTTCTGGAACTCTTATTCAAAAGTTGAGTAACTATGGAGAAAGAAAAAGGTTAAATCCAACCATTATTCGGTATCAAGACAACGTGAAGGGAAGAAAAATACCATCATCAATATCGGATTTTCTTCAGGACTGTTGCACAATCATTTGCAATCAAACACTTTTAGAGTCGATCCTTTAAAAAACAATACTAGCAAAATTATTTTTAAAAAAAACACTTATATTTTAATCAGGTCATCAAGGACGGCTCTTGCTGATTTTGTTTACAGGACGGTTAAATCATCACAAAAATAAAAACCAGGAAGCTCACTGGGCTGGCTCATTTCAGGAGATTCCAACTGGTTATAAGTCAACCTGTTGCTTTAGAGATATGGTTTTTGTCCTTAAAAGTTGATTTGCTTCTAAGAAAAGACCGACAGTATTTCAAGATGGAGGGAAAGTTCTTTTAAAGTTTCCAAATAACTTTAGAAAAAATAATTTGAATTGAAGAGCCAAACCAGTATACTAACAGAAGGAAATCGTTGGTAAGCTCAGGATGGCTCCTTCCTTAAATGACAGGATTTTAGAACTGGAAAGCTCATGAGAGATGACTGAAGTTCAACCCCTGCTTTTCTGAGATGAAGCAACTACAGCCGAGACTGGCTGAGCCTTACCTAACCCCATCCTGCTAATAGTGGCAGAACTGAGATCAGAAAGAAAATCTCATAGATTTCCTCTGTGCACTACCGTCTATGCCCTCTTCACATCAGCCTTAGGCTTTGAAGCCATAACAGAATACCTTATTTATATATTTTATAATATAATCTTGTATTTTTACTGACTCTAATGTATTCTTCATTATATCCTGTCCTAAGGATATGTCTTTCTTATGTCTTAAGTTTGAGGAGAGGATTAAATTACTTTAAAATGTAAATTATTTTGTAAAATCATGACTTCCTCTCTATTTTATGGCTTGTTGACAGGTTAATCTATAGCGAGATTTATCTTACAAAAATTGAATTCTCCAGTACTGACAAGAAGATAATGGTCCAGCCATACTATGCATGAAGTTTTAAATATGTCGACAGATAGAATCTGAATCCAATATAATAAAAGTATGTTACTCATCTTTATTTCTAACTCTATATGCTTCAGTAACTCTATAAACACATCTTTACATATTTAAATAAAGACATTGCAAACAAATACGGATACTTTAAATCTGAATACTTAAAATCTGAATGCTTCTTTGGTTGGATGGCATTGGTGCAACTGAATTAGAGAACCCACAGAACAGAACCAAGTGGTAATTCAACATAAACCACTCCAGTACATACCGAGCCACCTATATTTCATGTAAGATTTCCCCTTGCCAGTAAGAATATTAAGTGCATTCATCTGAAAGCATAAGATTAGTAGCAGTATGACAATCACTAAGATTTATTTTTGGTCAGTGGTAAAATAATTATTTTAAGCACTACCATAAACCATAGTTTAACATCTTAAAAAATATTAAAACATAAAACAGTTAAGCAATTTCACTTCTGACTCTGAAAAACATTAATAAAATTATTTACTTTTGTTTTTAAGAAAACTTAGTAGACTTTATTTAATTCACTGAAAAAAAAACCCAATTAATCCATTCAGAAGAATCCTTTGTGTATTTATTGATAATCTTAAGAGCAATATCTGGGAATACATTTCACAGGAATAAAACCTTATACCTATATGGTATTATTTTAAATTTTGCATTGATAGAATTTCACTTTGATAGTGTTCCATTTTAGAAAAATCCCCTAATTTAGGATACTGGTAAAAAGAAAATAAGACAAGAAGGCAGATATTGAATTAGGGCAAACATAGAGATTAATAATTGTTAGTTTTTCATTACATAAGATATTAGAAGTTATAACTGAATAATTAAGAAAGCTGAACAAGAGGTTATCTAACTTTTTACTTGTTTTATAACAACATTAAATAAAACAATTTTTACTATTTTTCTAACAATTCTTCCTGTAAAGTGAACAACGTAGAACAGTTTAATTTGCGGACATGGTGTAAATCTTCACTAAACATTACTGAAAACTTGCTAATATGTCAGCACATTGTAAAATATTTATAATGACACAATTATCTGTCAATTAGCTTAATAAAAAAACAAAACAAACAAAAACCCAAGCCTTCATAAGGTCTGCTAAATTGCTCTGTCAAGCCACATTTGTTGTGTTGTGAAATGCATGTACACTTCATGGAGTGCCACAAGGAAATAGGGATTTTGACAAAGGAGAGACAGTTTAGAAGGGGAACTGTGAAGAAAGACCCAGAAACTATCTCACATTGATGGCACTGAGATTGTTTTACTGGGGAAATGGAGGACTGAACGAAGCCAGATGAGCTGCTTCAAAAGGATTTAAAAGGACTGACACAGAGAGCAGAAGAATACTTTGCTCTTCTGGGCTCTAGAGGGCAAATCAAAGCGTCCTGGCCAGAGGCAAATTTCAGCTCAGTGGAAGGAAAAAAAATATATATGTAGCAAATGGAGCATTTCAACAATTGAATGTACGAAATCCTGAGGTGAGAAGGGTCCCATTAGAGGAGACAGGCACAGGCTGACAGAATGGTAGCAATGTGGGGAAGAGGATTCATGAGCTCCATCTTTTCTTTTGATTCTAAAAGTCTGTGATTCTTAGGCATGCAGGCCTTATGAAACTTGATAAATCAAAAGTTCGCTTAATTACTTCATCCTACTGAGAAACAGTTTGACCATGTTCCTGAAGTCACTTCTCTATTACTGACTTCAGTATTTTTGAAATAATTTGAAATCATCCTTTGGATCTGGCAAGGTGTCACCTAGGAAACTCAGAAGGTTTTAGACACCCAATGGCAGGGCTGCAACAAGCGTACTTTTATGGAATGGCCATTCACACCAAGTTTTACGCGCTCGCGACACTGATATTTTACCTCTGACTGAGAAGGAAAAGAAAACGCAAAGATTCCCACAGAGAATAATAGAAATTTTATTCAAAATTGCCTGGGAAAGTTAAATACTGCTAATCTATCACATCCAACTTCAAAGAACCACTTAAGCCTCTTTGTTACAGTGAATTTTCTTTCAAATATAATATTACACAAGTGGATCCCCAACTAGGACTTTTCTTTTAGGAAACTTATTTAAATAGATTTTTCCTGTGGTCTCTTCCAAATGATATGAATATTTTTAATTTCTTGTGCTCCAATATATATTTTTTATTCTTAGAAAAGGTAAAGCCATGTCTAAACACCTACAATATAAGTGGTTTTAAAGAGATCTACACTTACTTGTTTGAGATGCAATTAAATTTTTATATCATTGAAAGCTGGAGGATATTCAGAAGAACCATATCCCAAAGCCTTGTTTTTCACACACAGCCACAGTAGAAAAAAAAAATCATGACCCTTCTGAGCCAGCTCACATTGGCAATGGCAAGCTAGTGTCAAACCTGACTTGCTATGTGCAGTTCAATGGCAGATTGAATGGTTCTTTTCTCCACAGCTTAGTTCAATGTGATTTTCCATGGAGTTGACCTAACTGCTTTCCCCAGTACTGATGCCTTGTGCCTAGAGTGTGCTTCATGCCGTGATAAAGATTCTGTTCTTGACCTTTTAACATTAAGACTATTGAATCAAGTCTTCCTTTATCTTACTTACCTTAGGCAAAAATCTCATTTCTCAAAATAAATACATAAATATTTAATATATAAATCAATCAACAACAAGAAAAGCACTGACACATCACAATACATTTTATAACATTACAGAGAAACAAACACAGATTGATGAATCAAGCATTTGTTTATCAGAAGGAAGGAATCCATTTGTTACTAAGGAAAACCTAAGGAAAATGGAAAATAAAAGCATCAAGAGGGGTGGAAAGCGAAAGGAGTCTGTGTGTCTGCTTCCAAAAGAAAGAAAAGGGGGTAGAAGGAAAGAAAAATAGAATGTGGCCATAAAAGCTACATAAAATGGGACTCTCACTTGAAAAAATTAAGATAAACTCCAGCACACCTTGTGCGTTGTACATGCTGACAGAAGGGTTGTTACAGACCGCCGGTTCCCCAAGCAATGTATTATAGGGATTGTTAGTACCATGCGGACGAAGCAGAGCATTGCTTATAAGATGATTAGCCATGGCTCCTGGAGCAGCCCCATAGAAAGACAGAGAAAAAAAAAAAAAAAAGGTCAATCAGGCAAATGTGTTTGAAAAAAAGAAAGGAAACATTTAGAATGACAACAGTTGATATAGTCCTGATTACAGGCAGGCAGCTAATTAGACTCAAAAATATATGCCACTAAAGCACACATGTTTCCAATAATGCACATATCCGAGAGTCAATGGGAAAGAAAATGGTTTACAATGTTGATTAAGCCACATTTAGGGTGTTCTCTTTCCCAAAGTATAAGCAAGAATATACTCCCATGCTTGCTAAAAATAATTTTTAAAAATTAAAAAAAAAGCAAAATATAGTTTTCCATACAAACAAAACAAAACAAAACAAAAGCTGAAAAAAAATTTAAAACACAGAAAGAAAAGCCAAAATAAACAAAACATTCCCTCATTCACAGAAACCACTGGGTTGTTTTCAATGAAAATTAAAAAAAAGAATAAAAGGCAACATTTATGATAAAACACTCATTTGGAGAGCAGTTGTTGACACAACAGAAGAATTTGACATTTCTTAAAAATTCTCTGAAAAGGAATTCCTTAAGTCGAAATAAAATAAAATATAATCACTCTTATTAGTACACCATAGTAAGCATACTAATTAGGTGAATTTACAAATCTGATAGAATAATCATATGGATTCACTTCGTAATATCCAGCACATATATAATTCCATTTTCCATTTTCCAACTGGTTGTTTGAACTTTGGCACAGTAAAGTCACAAAGTTAAATTATTTCATCTCTTTGTGAATAGATGTACTTAGTTCCTAACATATTATTAGTATGAGTTGCAACCTCCCACCTTCCAAAACTGTTTAACCTAAAAAAGCAAAAGATCAGAGGAACAGTTTTATTAAATATAACTAAGCCATGTATAAAAAATGTTTATGTTACATGATAAAGAAAATGTGACTGATGAAAGGAAAATGCAAATTGTATTGAGATAGGTTGAACACAGGTGACTTCGATATATATATTAGAGAATGAAAATACAATCTATAGACCAAGAGAAAATATTTGCAAACAAATTCACAAATACTTGCGATTCAACAAAAGACTAGTATCTGGAACATAGAAAGAGCTCTCAAAAGTCAACAGTTAAACAACAATGACAAGAACAGAAACCTCAAAACAGAAAACAAACAAAAAACACCCCCTCCAATCCAATAAAAAATGGGCCAAAGAGATAAATAGACATTTTATAGCAGAGGATATACAGGTGGCAAATAAGCCCATGAAAAGAATTGCTACTAGCTATTAGGGAAATACAGATTAAAACAACAATGTGGTATCACTCCACAGTGAAGATTCCACTGGTGACGATATTAAGCGCTGGGAAAGGTGAAGAGAAACTGGATCATGACTTTGCTGGGGGAATAAAAAATAGTATAGCTACTCTGGAAAATAGTTGGACAGTTACTTATGAAACTAACCATGCAGTTATCATACCTAACCCAGCAACTGTGCTCTTGGATGTTCATTCGAGATGAAATGGAAATTTATGTTCACATAAAAACCTACACTTGGATGTTCATGTAGCATCATTTACAATAGTCCATAATGGGAAACAGGCAAGATATCTTCCAACTGGTGAATGGTTAAACAATCTATGGCATACCCTTACAATGGAAAACTATTCAGCAATAAAAAGGAACAACTAGATGAATGTCTGGATAATAATAGAGAGTAAAAAAGACAATCTATAAGGTTATATGTTAAATGATTCCATATGTCTATAAATAATATATATAAGTATATACAGTCATAAGTATATATATTGATAACATTCTTGAAATGAGAAAATTATAGAAATGGAGAAGAGATTAATGGCTGACAGGGTTAAAGATACAAGGTGGGAGGGAAGTGGATATGGTCATAACAGGCAATATGAGGTTTCCTTGTGGTTATGGAGCTACTCTGTGTCTTGACTATGGTGCTATAACACAAACCTACTCTTTCAATAGAATTGCATTGAACACACACACAAACACAAAATACAATTAAATACAAGTAATACTGAAGACATCTGAGCAAGATTGCTAGATATTGGTCAATACCCTGGCAGTGATTTTGTAGCATAATTTTAAACAATTATTGAGGAATACCAGGTATAAAGTACACAATCTCTTCATTATTTCATATAACTGTAAGTGGATCTATGATTACTGGGTACAAAGTACACAATCTCTTCATTATTTCATATAACTGTAAGTGGATCTATGATTATCTCAAAATAAAAAGTACTCTATCTTGAATGAATGAAACAAAAACGTTTAGCTACTTGTAGAAAAATATCAAAAAAAAAAAAAAAAAGAGAAGAAAACTCTTGGCCACAGTGATTTTTTTTTTGAAATCACAGCTCTTGTGGGTACAATAAATCATCAAATAATACATATTTTATTTTGTTTTTTATTTTTTTAAGTAAGCTCTATGCCCAACATGGGGCTAGATCTGACAATCCCAGATCAAGAGTTGCATGCTCTACCGACTGAGCCAGCCAGGCGCCCCAAATAACACACAGTTTAACCTCAAAAGGGAGTAAGTGAACATCTCTAGATTTAAAGGACAATACAGCTCGTCAGATCTTTAGAGCTATAAGGTTGCAATTCTTTTAGGAAATAAGCCACGTGTTTGTATTCCATACATCCTACAAGAACTAGCACAGGACTAACACAGAAGTTTTTACTTATTAAATGCTCAATGAGTGCTGAAATTGTACAACATATACATTCAAATGGTTTTATCACAGACAGATGGCCGATCTTCAATTTATCATACAATGGGTCAGTCAGGATGTTACTTTCCACTGATAAATATATAAAATACTAACAGGAAAAACTACAAAGCTACAGTGCCTTTCAGATAAGAAATAGAATATTGTAAATCTTAAACACGTGTATCACTGATGTTACACAAATTTAGATTGTTAAAGACTAGATTGGGTCTGCACAATATTTTTAAAAAGCAAATTACCTGTAAATTATACCTGCTACCTAATGTTTATTATTCTAGCTTCTTTCAAGTAAAAAAAAAGTTCTCTTCCAATACAAATAATTACTTTCGAAAACTACTCTAAGAATTTCAAAAGAAAATGAGAGGTGCAAACAACTCAAAATGTAGTAGAGCAAAAACCTTAAAAATATGAAATTGTTCAAATTCATTCCATTTCTTCACAGATCAAATAAGGGTTAGTTAGACCTTTATGGCTGAGGCTTATACCTGTATTTCTACACATTTTCCTTCATTACTATATATAACTTAATTTGAACTAATAAAAAACAAGTGAGCTGGAAAGATTGCATGTTATTCCCCCCTTACTTCATATAGATTATACAAAAGAAAATATTCCTTTATTTTTCTATACCAATGTAAAAGAATATACTCTCTGCTTTAGCATAAGGAAACAGTTGAGTTGTGAAGAATCAAACATAATCAAAAAGTAGGTGACTTGATATTTTGTTTTCTGTTTATCATTATTTCTAACAAATTAAAAATATAAGGACAACAGATTAATCATACCCAAAAGGAGTTCTATAATTGAATTCTAATGAAACTATCAAAATTGTGATAGAAAATCCATCTGGGTTTTAGCTTCCCTCGCATAAAGTTGTTTTACAGTTTTTCTAAGTGTTTTCTAGCTTTTGAATCTACTCGGAGTCACCTTTATTAATCAAACCACTAACGTAGGAAGACTGAGTTTTTGTACTTATCAATTCTTGTTAATCTGGAAAGGCCAGCAACAATCACAGAAATGCTACTGGTATACCACCATGCTGTGACACCATGTTGACTAAATGGAACAGTATTCAGTCCCAGCCGCTTGGCTTTGGTAGGTGGCTTCCTCAAATCTGGGCACAATCCAGATCAGTTACTGATCTATATAGCCTAATGACTGACATGCAGTCATAAGCAGAGATTCACCGCCTTTAAATCTACAACCACACCAAACACTTACAAAAAGAAAAAAAAAAACACTTATAAAAATAGCCTAAAACTTTCCAACAATATATACTTTCTTCTTTATCCTTGGTATCAAGGGCCTTTTTCCTGATAGAAAGAGAATCACTGCTTAAAGTTGCTTTTTTATGATCACTTGCTTTTATACCTCACGCACCATTTGAGATTGATGTGATTAGCATCACCGTTAACTAACTTTGTCCTAAAAATTGAGTTACAAGAGAGGGCTCAGTAACAGGAACTGAGGAACAGAATATGGGGTTTGATCATGAGTGTTTTGTAGAGTATAAAGTTTTGGACCAGGTCTATGGGTTTGCTAGTCTGAAAGAATGAGGGATGGGTCTGAGTAACCAAACAGCCGTCACGTGAGTCCCCTAGTGTGAGAAGGCAATCCTTTTTCCATCTTTTCATGGACATTCAAAGCTTGCAAGAGGTCATTTTTCCTTTTGCCATTCCAAACAAGTGCAACAAGGTATTATCACATGGTTCCTACAGTCCCCACTCACATTTGGTAATTTCAATTGTACTTTTGAAAGGTGGCCCTTACCAGGTCAAAAATGCTGGCTTTGTGCCAATCCCTTCAGTTAAGATCTCTTAACTGAAAACTTGTCTAGAACCTGTCTTCCTGGGTCTTTAGTGTGCAAAGCTACTTTTGTCCTCCTCAATAGCCACACTGCATTTCACTTGTCTTTGCTGAAGCCTATTCTGTTTGCTTCTGGCTGTTTCCCCAATTTACTCAGGTCACTTTGAATTCTGATACTATTTTCCAAGGTTCTGTCCCTCCTGTCTCTTCCTCTTCCCTCCGACTAACTTCTGATTTGTAAACTTCCCTTCTAATAGCTGTGAAATTGCTGCAGACTTCCAAGAGGATCAGTGTTTACAGACCATCTGTCACTGCTTTTGCAGTGAAAGTTAAGCTTACTGGTTGGTCAAGTTGAAGACCCAAATAGGCTGATGTTGGGAGAAGATAGCTACAGCACGACATATGGGAAAAGAAGGTTTATGTGCAAATTTCACTGAAATGTAAGCCCCAGGAAAGCAAGAAGTACACTGGGTTTTATTATTGCTCTATACCAAGTTTCTAGAAGAGTTCCCGGGGCTTGGTAAGTATTTGTTAATTTAAAAAAAATGTGAAATCTATGGCATCTTTAACGTATCAAACTAAAGCAAGTCATTTTATCAACTACGAGCTGTTTTATCGTTTGAGCACATTTCCTAAGACTGTCAATTGTCCAATTCCTAACGTGAATTCTTCATTTCCTTCTAACACTATGCCACATCCTATGATACTAAAAAGCAGAAATAAACACTCATATAATTATTTGGAAATACAAGATGCTACCTGAATACTAACTGCAGATAATATGATAAGAGGGGGAAAATAACTCGATTCAGCCTGCTGTGACTTAAAATAAAAAGCTCGAAGTAAAAAAGCTCCAAGCGGCTGTGTAAGAATAGCTGCTCTTTAATTATCTGACTCACTAAATCCTGGGTATAGTCTAGTCAAAACTACTGCTTTGCTATCACAAACAAGGGTTAGCTCTTTAATAAAACCATGGAAAAGGAATTAAACTGAATTTCAATATATGCGAATCATCGACAAAACAGTCAACAGAGAGCCGACCATGAGATCTTTTCTGGTGAAAGCATGACACAAAGCAAAAAGGATTTTCGTATTCCATAACTGAAAGACTTAGGGAAGTTTTTCAGACAATTATTTGAAAATTGGATCCTAAAGCTATTGAAAAATACTAAATGTAAAATCACAGTCATTTTGAGAAGGGTCTTTTTCTTTTTACTTTGTTTCTACCTGAAACAAGAGAGATAGATAGATGATAGATGATAGATAGATAGATAGATAGATAGATGATAGATAGATAAAAGTTTTAGAATGAGTGCAATTTGAATGGAATGCTAATGAGTACACTCTTTTCCATTGCATAGTTTTACCAAAAAACCATTGTATTTCTTTCCTTATGAGAATAAAATAGGTGTTTTGACATGGGGACACTTTGAGTGACAGCACTGTCTAGGCCAGTTCTGTGTGATACACATAACTGAGGCCTGAAAATCGAACGTAGAGCGGCAGGCTTTGACACTTGTGAAGTCAAAAAACAGATCTGAGAAAAGGTGACAGTTGAATTCCACTTGAATCCATATTATATCATTCAGAAACCTAATTCAAACAATGTTTCTTCTTGACAGGAGGCTAACAAAAGCACACTGAAAAGCTCTTAAAAATAACTTGAATTGTCACTCTGCTCTGCCCCTCACACTTTTTTTTTTTTTTAAATGTACTTTCATTCTTATTTGTTCTTATTGGGTAAGCAAAGTTGTCTAGTTCTAGACTGTGGTGTTCTAATGACCCAAATGAATACACCATTCTTGAGAGTCATATACTAACATTACTAAGTTGCAAATTCTTGCTATATATAAGCATATTGGATGGTAAATATTCTGTTTTATGTCAATAGAATAGTTTTACCTGGATAATTCTTTCTTCTTTCCTTATTTTTTTTAAGATTTTATTTATTTATTTATTTATTCATAAGAGACACAGAGAGGCACAGAGGGAGAAGCAGGCTCCATGCAGGGAGCCCAATGTGGGACTATATCCTGGGACTCCAGGATCACACCCCTGGCTGAAGGCAGGCGCTAAACCACTGAGACACCCAGGGATCCCTTTCTTTCTTCTTTAATATATACTGTTCCCCATTCTGTTCCCTCACAGTTCTCTCTCTTGATTTGACATATTTTGCTTTTATGAGGTCATTTCCATTACATATACTGACTAATGCATATAAATCAGAGTTCTACAGAAAGCAGAGTTACTACTGGATGATGCCTCCGTGCTTTAGCCTTCAGCACTTAATTTTGGCTGATAATGAAGACTTCATTTTATACAAGCATTTTCCATAGAATTATAATACTAACTTCAGTGTTAAGCAAGGGATCTTTTACCAGAAAATGGTATCTACTGAGTTGTGAGGCCCTTAAAATTTTATGTAAAATATTTGTTTGTGAGGTCAGGTGTGCATTTACACGTGACTGCATTTCTTTCTTGTGAAAGAGTCCTGGGACTTCAATTTCCTTTTCAAAGAGCTAAGAAAACTGGTATAGAGAAGAAAAGAAAAGTCTTTTCTTTAGTGAGTGAACTATATTACAAGCAAGAAAACTGGAAAAAGTGAATCAGAAGTACTCTAAATACATCTTATAGACATAATTATCATCTGATGGATTGCAGTATAACATAATAGAGAAAAGTTTCAACTCAGAATTTAGAAGTGAATACGATTTTAACATTGTCTAATCTACTACCAGCATGTCTCTGGACCATTTTTAATTCATTCAAGGTCACACTTGACTCTGGTAGTTTTATTTAAACACATTAGAAATCGGTGACTGTTTCAAACATTTTTTTAGCATTCTCTCCCCAAAATATGTCCCAACAAAATTTTATCAGGAGTCTTATAGGAGTGCATTACTTCTGATATTCTTTTCTATAATGTTCAATTTTTAATCTTCATATTCATGTGTTAATTTATATAACATAAACAAACAAAAATGAAAGTTAATCATTAAAAGAGACTTTCAGAACTATGGAGAATTGATTCAAGACAGATTATCTATTTTAAGTATTTTGTTTCCTATTTTTTTCTTTCTCTGTGTAATAATACAATATCAACATCACACGCAATCTACAGAAAGAGTACAACAATAATAAATTCGATGTTTAATGGGCTACTTTATAGAAGGAACAGCCATTTTAATCAAGACCAAGTTGTTTATAATAATGAACAAAACTAAAAGAATCTGCATGCTATCCCTAAAAACTAAATAAAAATAATTTTTAAAACCACAGAAACCATAATTTTATATTTTGTACTGTTTTTATTCAAATAATTAATGAAATTACTAAGTGTCAAAGAAGAAATATTTTACTGAAAGCCAAGAACCCTTTCATCATTTTTTCTGAAGTCATAAATTGAAGAGCTGACATCTTGATTTATCACATTGTGCACTTTTAATAGCCAACAAGTTTGCTATTAAATTTTAATCAACTTGCCCTATTAAATTTCTTTCAAATGGTTCAGAGATACTTCAGCTTCTTTTAATAGCAAATTCATTCACTAGGAATCTATTAATATGGATCTCAATGACATGTTTTCTCCAAAGTACTGAATGGGTTATTATTAGTTCAATATGAAGTTAAATATTCTGAATGTAGAGGTGTTACCACCTCTGTTTCAATATAAGTTTGGAGTTTTAGATATGGGGACCCTAGAAATTACCTTATTCCCTCTTATTTTGCACTGGTTGGCTTTATACATGTCTTCTGGCTCAGACACTTGAGTTTTTCTACAATAACTACATAGAAGTTAAATTACTGGGCCATAGATTGTCCACATTTCAACTTAGAACATATTGCCAAAGTTCTGTCAAATATATTTGTAACAATTCACAATTTCATGAGCAGTAAATTTCTGAGATTCCCACTAGAACTTGGTATTGTAAGCTTGACATTTATGTCAATCTGATAAGAGTTTACAATGATATCTCATATTACTGTTATACTTTGCATTTCCCTGATTATCAAAGAGATGGGAAATATTTCATGTTTATTGGCCATAAGGGTTTCCAATTTTGTGAATTGCCTGTTTTTATCTTTTGTCTATATATATTAATTTGTAGATATTCTTTATACTACACAGGCATAACATTTTGTTTATGTTGTTTACACCTCCCAATAACTTACTGTTATGAGTACTGTTCACATTTCGAGGCAAGAAACTTATTTCTTATAATTTATAATCTTTGTGCTTTGTTTTTAAGAACTCTTCCTTTTACCTAAAATCTAAAAAAAATATATTTTTGTGTGTGTATATATACACACACATATATATAAAAGTTCCAGTTTTATTTTTGTATTACATATTTTAGGTATTTTATATTATATATTGCATTACATATTATAATTATGTATAATAATTTTACATAATTAGCTGAAAGCAAAACTACCTAGAGAGATATCTTGGTTTTCTGACTGCTCAAGCCAACAACAGCAAAATTAGAACTCAGAATTCTTGGTGAATCTTTCCTGCACAATAGTGAAAGTGGTTAATCTGCAGTAGACATGATGAACATATACTAATCAGATATTCATCTCTAAAACTCATCCCTTGGCCAAAGGCAATATTTCTGTGTGCTATTAATAAACTTGGGACATGTTGAATACATTTGGACATTTTTTAGTGCATTTCATAATGCTAAAAACAAAAAAATACTAAGCCTACAGATAACCAGCCAAATTTGCTTAAGCACAGGCAAAATAGTAGTAAATTAGTTTTTTTTTTTCAGTAAATCAACGGTATTTAGCAAAATAATATTTATCTTTGCCATTCGCACTATAGCTACTTAATTTGTTTTCTCTATATTGGATTATCTCTTGATATCAGTTAATGGTATATAGTCAATTCCACAGCTATATTTATTTGTAAGTCACACATTGCTTGTGTATTTTCACTTAATAAAACATACATTTGAAAAAAGGAAAGTAAGGAAAGTATAATAACTACTTAAATATATGAAATACTTTGCCAATGTGAAGAAAATATGAATAGTGCTCTGCCCTATATTGGCAAATTACATAGCTTACATGCAGAAGGTCTATCCTAGCTAAAACCTGAATATTAAATTTGGAACTGATAGTTTTAAAAAATATGTCTGAGAAAAAGAAATTAAAACAGGTATCTATGAATAAAGTTTCTTGATAACATTCAGAGAAGACCTATTTTATCATACAATCATAATCAGTTCTGTTCTGACTCAAGTTGTTTCAGGAAACATATTGTTTCTACTTTTCTACATCAAGATTAACTATCTTCCTTCAAACTGTGTATCCTCTCATATCCTTCTGAATTCTCCAGTGATTTTCTGGGGTTGTAAATTACCTTCTATGAATGTGATGGGTAACTTGTCTTAGTCTTTGAAGCTCCTGCATTCGTTATAATGATAAATTATGAAGAAAGCCTGTTATGAAAATCATAGGAGAACCTATCACATAAACCTACTTTTAAATGGCATGCAGTATATAAGGTTGAGCTATATAAAGTACATGCTTTTGTATGCAACGTAATTCAATTAAATAGATATTTTAATTGGTTACTGCACAATTATTGGTAATGACAATTTAAGTATCTTTTTTCTAATGGAGTCTCTTTTTTGCTAACCATGTATCTCCCTTCTATGATTTAATTTTCATGTAATTGAATTAATTTCTATTTACTTTCAAAGAAGTAGATACAAATTAATAGTTTATTTCTTAGAAAATAACTTGGACGAGTAATGACTTTGTTAGTTAACTTTGGATGTTGTATACTACATCTATTTCCTCACAACCTTTATGTATATAATACAGTAGGAACATTTTTCCAGATGAGAGGTACAGTCAGGCTTTGTTTTTAAGTTTTAATTATACGACATTTCATAGGTTTTGTTAAAACTGGAATTAGCACATAAAAATAGTGAGTTTAATATTTGAAGTTAACTCAAAGAGATTTTCTACTTGTTCTAGGCATTATTACCGTGTCCTGATAGAGGACAATATCAAATTCAAAAGTACAAATATCTGGGAAAAGTTATATCTTTGGTTGGTGCTATACTGAATTATTATAGCTGGTTTTGTAATACAATCTTTGCGCTGACCAAAATACTCATCCTTTTACTGAAACATAAGAAATTAAAGATAAAGAATTCTAGCAATAAAGTACCTTGAGGCCTTCCAGGAAAGAAAAGAAGCATGATTATAAAAGTCTTGCAACCTAAATCCTAAAATTGGACACTTATAGCAAATCAGCATATTCCACATAAAATAGTTTTGAAAAGCATTGCCAATCCATCTCTCCATATATTCACAGTGTTTTAAAGCTTTTATTCCCTAAATGAATAGGATGAATCCACACTAAAGAAGTATACCTAGCACAAATTAAAGTAGAAGGAAATGAATAGTACATCAAGGAAATTAAGAAATAGAGACGTTAATACTTGTGGTGTTAAGAATATCTTATTTCCATGTGAAGTGAGAAAAATATCTTTATGCTAATCTTCACAGGCTTCATGAAAAACTGTCATCATGAGAAAAGAGTGAAAATTTTTGTTCTCATAAGTAGGGCTTTGCAGCCAGAAAGATCTTGTTTAGAATCTAGAGTTTGTCCTTTATTAGCCATTTCACTTGGAAAACTAACTGAAAAAACCCAGCTTCTTCATGGATATAAAAATAATGGATGAATAATGAATAATGTACAATACGTAAAATCGTAACTCTATCCACTAAAGGAGAAAGCCCAAGGTGATCATAAACTATAAAGAGCCACTTTGTATTCTATTAGAGAAAGAATATCAGCAATTTCTGAAGAGAAGTTGAATATGCATATTCAGTTCTTAAAAATAGATATTTTTTGAAAAATTACATCCTCAAGAATCTATCTGAAACAACATGATATTTCAAAAATAAATGGGAATGTTTTATAGTGCTATATTTAGAAATTATCCGGATATCTCACTGCAGCTTGTTTGATTTATAATAAGGAGATAGGAGATACTGCTAACTGTATAAGAGTAAGATAATAAACTATAATAATGAGGAATCTACATAGAGAATCCTCTTTGTGAAGGGATCTATAAAAGCTATAATAATAATAATAGTAATAAGAGTAAAGCACAAACCATTTTTACTATTGTGCAGTTGGCTATGGGAGGTTGGATGATTTAAAGGATTCATATCAAAGAGACAAAGTTAAAAGCAAAGCATAAGAAGGACTCACTGGGCAAGCATTTTAAAAGTTTTATTTTTCAATTCTTGCCAGCAATTTATAGCAAGAACATTTGCTCCTGATTGCCTAGAAATCAATATTTAATATATTTCATTTTGTGATGGAGAATTCATTCTGAAAATTATTTGGACTCCTTGAGTTAGGAATCAAGACATTAATAGCATTGTTTAATTATCTATTTGGCATAGCATTTCACTTTTAAAATCTGTACCTATTTTGCTTTTGTGTTATTAAACTGATTTTCCTAACACAAAAGATTTCCTCATCTTATTGTATATTTTCTGATTATGTCTTTATTGATGACATGTATAAAAGGAAAGGAATTAACATAGAGAGTACTGCTGCCTCATTTACAAGTCAAGAATATAAAGGTCAAAAAATACTACATATAAATGTAATGGTAAATCTTAAATGAAATTTTTTTCCATGCCGTGTGATACTTAAAATACTTACACTCATATTATCATAATGCTTGTTCATAATAAAAAGTAATTTGTTATACAAGTCCACTTCGATTTATTAGTCATGCAAGCACTCTTAGGCACATCATTTAACTGTTTTTGCAAATTTCACAAACAGATGTCAGATTATAGGATCTGGTTAATGTTTACAAACAATTTTATAATCCTTCAAAATGGCAAGGCTTTTGAGGAATATGACATTTTATGCATAAAGCCAATTTATATTTACTGAGATTAATAAGATACAGTGAATATGTTTGAGGGCTTCACCCTTTTAAGTTTTAATTTATAGAAATCATCAATTGCAATGAAACACCACTTACACTTTTTCATTTGCATTTTTCTTTAAAAACACAAAAGCAAAATACATTGAAGAGCCTGAATATTAATGAAGTGACAGGTGATTTATTGTGAAGTTTCTTCTGCCTTGGTGACCAATCTCCTGGGAAAGACAATACAGCCTCTGAGAAGACATGAGTTTAAAATGGGGAATGAGTCACATCCCTGCTCCGCTACATAACTGGTGATTTAGCAGGGCTGTCTGAATTGAACTAGTGTTCTCTGAGCTTCTGAAGGGCAGGATAGGGCTTGGAGTAAAGAGAAGGCAGTGTTTGCTTATATCACTACCTAAGGTAGGAAGAAGAAATATTATACCTTTATTTCCTCCATGCTAAAATATGGTTACAAATCAAAAGTGGAAAGTACAACTAGGCAGATATAATGTGCATTTAATTTCTAATTCAGAAGAGACAATTCAGTTTTATTAGTTTATCTCCTTTTCGTTAGCCTCAAGGGTGGCATTATTTTACGTAAATTATTATTTCTTTTACTTGGCATTCAGGTAACCACTTTATTCCTCCCACCTATTACTAGAAAATAAAAAGAAAAGAAAACCTTCTGTAGTGAATGATGAATTTTAATATCTAATTATCTGAAAGCACTGGCAAGGATCAGTTTTCATTTGTTAGAATATATAAGTGAACTTCTGAGTAAAAGGATAAGAGTACTTATTTTGTAGGCACTGTAGTAGAGAATTAACATTCATAAATTCACTTAGTCCACCAAGGTCCCTGTGAAGTGGGTGCTATCTATATCCCTACTGCACAGTCACAGAGAATATAAGTAACTTACCAAAAGTTACTGGGTTAAATCTCCATTCTCAAAACTACTATGAGTAAATCAACAATTTGCAAAGTCTACTAAATGATGATTTTCCCCTTTGTATCAACAACGTTCCTCACAAGTAAAGCCACCTTTCAGTAGGCAGGTGTGCTACTGGGAGTCAAGATTTACCCTTAAAATTTATGAAGAGGTTGCTATGGGCTGGCATAATTATATGGATTACATACATTTACTGAGAATGCATGTGTAGACTAACACAAATCTGAAACCTGAAAGGAGAATCCATCAACTTTAATAAACATGTGCGACATACCTATAGAAGAGACACACCACTCTTAGATTTGGCTTAAATAAATGTAGCTTTACGGGTCAGATCTCCATCTATAAAACTCGAAATCATATTAACTTCTGAAGAGATGAAGGATGGGAGATAGGAGGAAATCAAAATCCACTATGCTAGTCAAGGTATTATTTCAGAAGAAGAAAAGCCTTTTTGCTAATTTTGCCACTAAGATGGGTCACGTTTTTGTAATAACCTTATAGTTGGGGAGGGGGTTGGTGGAACACTTTTCATAATCCATACATTGAATTGGTAGCAGCTATCTAGCAAAACTTGATTTTAAACTGAAATTTCTGGGGTCATTTCAGGTAATTAAATAAAAAAGAAAATGAGAAGTGCAATGTTATTATTCATGATGAGATAAAGCCTAACAAAATCCAATGTCAGAAAATATTCCAATTTCTATATAGATCTATAAAAAGAATAGAAATATTTAACCATTAACTGAACTACCAGATAAATTTCTCAGCAAATGCTTTGTTTTGGGATCAGGCTCAATTTTAGAGGCATCGTTAATCTAAGTTGTTCAAGATGAGGTTTAGCAGAGACTGTGGGTTGGAGATATGAGTGGGAAAGATGACCTTCGCTACAAATTGTTTGTACCACTAGGGAAGTTAGAGCTACTGGAAATTTGGGTGAGGTTTCTATTACACCTGGGAGAAGCTGGGGGGTGGGATTGAGGACTGACTTCAAGTTATGTGCAAATAGTAAATATTTAAATAAACAAATAAATAAACCCTCCTGTGGGATTTGTAAAAACTTGAGTTTGGATCAGAGTTAATCCTCCTTAAAACTTTCTATAATCAGCTATCACATTTGTGCCCTTGAAAAACTCCTTCTAACTGTGTATGAAAATGGCATCCAGGAATTTAACTTGATCATAGTCTGGGGGTACTGGCCTGAAGGAATTCTTAATTTACGTGAGTGAGTAGCATTGTAGCAAACAAGTCAGAAGGGGAAAAAGTATCTTATGTACAGGTAACATCAGGAAAACATCTTCATGAATATATTCAAAGGACAAATGTAATGGGGCGCTTTAAAGAGATGAGGTGACCAAATAACAAAATCCCAAAGAGAATATATAAGAATGATTACACGAATCGAAAATTATCAGTAAATCTTCCAAGGTTTTGCATAATTCCAAGGAATAAAATCCCAATAGTAGTAATCCAGTTTATCACACTGGGAAGCTAGACAGGAAATCTGTTACATAGGCTGCAACAAGTTCATTTAAGAACAGAATATTAAAGAAGGTTTGAAAAAATAAAAACCATTGAGAAAGAGTTCTGTACTGTATGGTAGATACTTTATTCTAAATGGATCCCAAAGATGATTATGATGAATTTTTGTTTGAAGGAATAAATGGTAAGACATACAGTACTGTAAAATAATTATTCTTTGGATGAATTGGGCGGTGGTATGAATAGGAAAGAAAACATACAGTAGATATAGGGCTAATTTTTAGATAACTTCTTAGAGTTTTTAAGGGCCAGAACTAAAGACAAAAATAAGAGATGTAATAGATCTACCTTAGAAAGAAAGGAAAGTGGGGTTAAATAAACAAAAAATTGCTGGCTGTGAGATATTGAGAATGAATGGCAAGTTAGAATATATGAAGATGTGAAGATGTAGTGCCTAGGATTTTTATTTTAATAATAAAGAGTACATTCTTTTGAGTAAACAAAGGTGAATACGTATGTTGCTGAGGTGACTGAAGTGTTTATCTGGAAAGGTGAATCTTGGATTTCACCTACCTAAATATGATACACACGCCTGAATGCAGGGAAGATAGGACCCTGGGAAATAAGACAAGATTAAAGAAGGAGGTTAAAGACTATCTTCAGAGATATACTATGAAGAAATAAAAATGTAAAGTACTCCACATATCTGAGATAAAAAATAATGAGATGAGGAGTTTCTGACTTGGGGGAATAGGGGAATTAATATGGGATATCAAGAAGATCATTATGATGTCTGCCACCAATAAAGTCACCGACTGAAAGGAAGAATACATATCCTGAAGGAAAAGATCACTGCCTTGGACACACCTCAGATCATAAATTCAATTTAACCCCCCCCGCAAAGTCAACGCTAGAATAACTTATTGGATGTCACAAGAAAGTTATACCCTTCTACAAGAGTAACTTTAAGAAATACTTTTAAAACTAAAGACTTTAAAACCAGATTTAAACATATGATTAGTCAATATAAAATATTATTTTCTTTAAATATATTTCAACTTGACCGGGTCTTCCATATATCACATATTCCAAGTTGATGAAACTCTTGAGAAGGAGGGCACAGCAACGTTATATGTGATTGACCTTAAAATCAAGGTCACAAAAATGTGTTCATTTAAAGCAATTTTTAGTAAAATCACACACCTTACAACTATATAAATTTAGATCATAATGCTAGACAATTTTCCATATTTTAAAAATACTAATTTTATTTTAACCATCTCCACAGTTAGCAAATAAATCACATGATCTCATCTTTTCGTTTAAACAATTGTTCTCTATTTGTTGTGATCAGTTGATGCAAGATACTTCTAATAATAATTCCTGTTCATGGGGTGGTTTCCTATCTAAGAATGTATTGTAAATTTTCCGTCTGTGGGATTGGACAGTAAACAAAATCTATCACTATGAAAGCAAATAAGTTCCTAAACTTTGGAGGCATTTGTAAGTAATTTCTTCTCTATGATTTGGAAAGGATGTCAAAAGTTAAAATGTTTATATTTTAAATAAATTTTCACAGACTAACCATTAAAACTAAACTTGGAAAAAAGAAGGATATTTGGCTTATATTATGTAAATCAAAATCTAGCAAATAAAAACAGACTAATAAGCAAAATAAAAGATGATAGGTTTTTTGATGTATTTTCTCCAGATTTGGGGGAATATTTGCAATCACCATTCCTACCTAGGCAACCTGATATAAAAAATTTAATGTCCGGCAGCCCTGGTGGCGCAGCGGTTTGGCGCCGCCTGTGGCCTGGGGTGTGATCCTGGAGACTCGGGATCGAGTCCACATTGGGCTCCCTGCATGGAGCCTGCTTCTCCCTCTGCCTGTGTCTCTGCCTCTCTCTCTGTGTGTCTATGAATAAATAAATAAAATCTTAAAAAAAAATTAATATCATCACTAGGTTATGGTTGTTATACCACTGCCCCAAATAACATATGAAAGTCAATTAAGATTATATGTAACAAGGATCCCTATATCAAAGTCAGCTTGGACACTCTTTGTCCTAATTTATTTTATGTAAATAAGATGCAAATTACTTGAGTAAAAGTAATTAAGAGCACCAGCATCTCAATATTTCTGAATCATATGTTGCGATTGTTAAATTTTCTAAGTAGCATTTAGTGGAACAAAAAGCTGACAGGAACAGGTTTAAACTAAAGTAATACTAGTTTGGGGATAGGAAAAAAAAACATTGCTGATCATAAAAATAACTACTGAATATATGCATTAAAAATATCTTCCTTAGGACAGTGTGATTGGAATAAGTTCATGCAAACGTCACCTTTCCAGATAAAACTATATTCTAAGTATCCCCCAGCAATGTCTGTAGTGTACTCTAACTCTACACAAATATAGCATCTACTCATTTGTACTGCAATCAATTTAATTCTAATCTTCCCCCCTCCTAAAGGATACACTAAAAAAGGGGGAGAGAAGAAGTGGGAGGGAAGGAGAAAGACAGAGAATTAAAAAAAGCAACCACAAACAAAACAGTAGATTAAGGGAACTTCATTTCAAAAATCGAAATGATACCCTAGGACCATGACTACCAGAAGCACATATACACACAGATATCATTATATATATATATTTATATATATTTTATTTTTCTCCTCCTAGATCTTTAAATATGCTGGATAAGTTTGTAGATACTAAGATTAGATGTGATTTTTACCCCAAATATACAGGGTGCCTCAGGTATGTATTAGACAGTATATTTTTACTTCCACAAAGACTATGAAATTGCTCTACGCCTGGGACAATGTGCAACTCTATGATGCTTAGCAGACTATATAGCCACATAATTGCCCATTTTCACTGCTTCCAATGAGGCCTGACAGCTCACCAATTTATTACAGTGGCAGATGACTAGAAAAAGAAAGTTCTCGTTTTCTAACTTCTTTTCAGAAAAGATTTCCTGAAAACTCAGGATTGAAAAAAAAAGAGGTTTATGAATAATGGAACACACTGCTACACTCAAGCACGTTTTATATCGTTGCAATATTCCTATCACATGGAACAAGGTCCCAAAGTTGCAAAAAAAAAAAAAAAAAAAAAAAAGCAATGCATTTAAGAACTCCTTAAAGTAATCACAAAAGTAATAAATATGAAAAATCATTTCTAATTACCTCTGTTGAGTGACGCTGAACTGTTTATATCTCCAGTAATGAAGGAAGACTCTGACTGCTTTCGGACCGTGTCATTCCACATTCTACGAATTCGGCTCTGGATGGGGGAAAGGGAAAATAGGAAATGAACTCAGCAGGCAGTGAATTTTCACACAAATCATTCTTTTTCTTTCTGTCATAGTTATATGAGACCTTGGTTTCTGGAATCTGGCAAATACATAACTTTTACATTCTTGCAGTACAGTAGCACAAGGACAGAAACTAAATTCACCATAATAATTGGTTCTCATTAAGTGTATTCCTAAATGCTTATACCAAAAATAATTGTAACTATGAAAAAGCAATAAATGTAACGTACTATACCAATTTACCCATGTTGAGGATATATAGACATGTACTCTAGACAGTTAGAATTTAATAATTTTAGTTTCCAAAGTGAAACAAATTATTTTCATTGTAACTTTTATTGGAATGGGGTATTTAAATATGTATTAAATTGTCAGTTTTATTAACAAAAGATTTAGTCTGAGAATTCAGAAACTTGCAAGGAAGAAAAAGTTTGGTAAGAAAAGAACAGAGTATTATTAAAAAGCTATTGAACTTAACATTTTCCATATATTTTGTAAGACCAGTGTAATATTACAGGTTACAGATGATTTCTGACTTTTCTTTCGTTTGAAGGAGATAAAGGAAGTCGATTCACCCTTATTTATTTCTTCACAGTAGGTAGTTTTATAGAGAATCAAAAATTCTTTTTTTAAAAAAATATTTTATTTATTCATGAGAGACACAGAGAGAGACAGAGAAAGGCAGGGGGAGGCAGAGAGAGAAGCAGGCTCCATGCAGGGAGTCCAATGTGGGACTCGATCCTGGGTCTCCAGGATCACACCCTGGGCCGAAGGCGGTGCTAAACCCAAAAATTCTTACATTATGATTTACATTCTCAAATTCAGTTTTCTAAGTGTTAGATAATTGAAGAAGGTGGTGTAGTATTTTTCCATTTTGAGGGGAGGAGATTTTTTCTGGTTTATTATTCTGCTATTTTACTGATTTTAGGGATCAAAAAAGTATTCACAATCCTGTGAGGAAGAAACAAAATATTTTCAGCTTTTCTAAGGAAGAAATAGTTTTAAGAACTATTATTACTAGTAGTGTTAGTGGCAAAACCCTGCCCACAAATGGGTCAATGCTCCAAATATATTTAAACTCCTTACCTAATCTTAAAATATTAGAAAACTTGTTTTATAAATATTAGGACATGTTAATTCTTCAGAAATATTGTCTATACTGTTTTATAGGCAACGGAGACATCCACACACACATACTAATCTAAGAATAAAACTTCTCAGATTAAAGAATTAGAGGGGTGCCTGGCTGGCTTAGTGGGGAGAACACGTGACTCGATCTCTGGGTCATGAGTTTAAGCCCCACATTGGATGTGGATCCTATTTAAAAGACACAAAATAAAATAGATTAAATTTTTTTTTAATTAAAAAACAAGAATAAGAAAACTAGTGCAGGATTATAGATCCTGAGCACTTGAGAAATGTTTCTATGGAAAAGTACTTCAAAACTTGAAACTGGGGATCCCTGGGTGGCGCGGTGGTTGAGTGCCTGCCTTTGGCCCGGGGTGTGATCCTGGAGTCCTGGGATTGAGTCCCACGTCAGGATCCCTGCATGGAGCCTGCTTCTCTCTCTGCCTGTGTCTCTGTCTCTCTCTCTCTCTCTGTGCGTTTCTCATGAATAAATAAATAAAATCTTTAAAAACAAAACAAAACAATACTTGAAACTGAAATCCTGGGAACAATTCTCTCTCACTTGTTTAATTAATTAATTAATTACAAATAGTAATTACCCTCTACTGCATGCTACTAGATTAGTTAAGTGATAGACGCAACAAATTATCACAAAAATAAGCACCGATGTAAATAAGATGCTCAAAAATCTCCACAGAACCATTAATTATTATAGCTGAAAACTATGAACCCAAATGACTGTCAATGGTAGGATGGATATATAGAACAGTATACTACAATAACAATAAAAAGCAACATAGCCTCCTGAAACAACACAGATGTCTTAATAAAGAAAGAAAGTAGAAGAGAATATGTACTAGAGGATTTCATGTGAATAAGTATCAAACACATGCAAAAGAAAATGCACTGTTAAAACTTAAGATGGGGGTTACGTTAGAGGTGAATGATGGAGAAAGGTTCAAAGAGTTTCTGAGGTACTCCCAACATTCTAATATTTGACCCATGGAGGGGAAATAAATCACCATGCATACACCTATATTTTATGTCCTTTTGTTAATTTTGTTACACTACATAATTTAAAAAGTTTAAGGCACATAATGAGGAGATATGTCCTTGCCTAGGAAATCCGTGAGCACCACCTGAAGAAGTGACATCCGAACAGATTTGATGGAATTTTGATCCTTTTTAGGTGACATTTACATGAGCTTCTCCCATGACCTCATCTTCTGTGAGTCTCCCCAACCTGGGCTAGCCACACTGGTCCTCTTGCCATTCCTTAACAAGCCAAGCACGCTTCTGCCTTAGGCTTGTACAATTGTTTCCTCTGTCTAACGCGTTCTTCTCCCAGACACATGTATGAATAACTCCATCTCTTTATTTTTTTGCTCAAATATTTTCTCCTTAAAGAGACCTAGCTTGTTCTTCTACTCCCCCCACCTAACCGTGTTATTTTCTCCTGTAGTCATTATCACCTTATACATGAACTAGAATTACAATGTATTTATTTCTTATATGTAAATATAATGTCTAATATGTCTAATGTCTGCATTAGATTTGAGGCCCTAGAAAAAGAGAAGATTTGTCTTTTTTGTTTATTGGTGTATCACACCATGAAATAATACCTGGTATATTATAAATATTATATGTATGCATACATAAAATGTATTTTATATGTAAAATGTGTATCTTATATATGTCAAATCTTTAAATATTTCAATTAATTCTTTCTGTATTCTAGGCTTTACACTATGGCACTTTCATTTATTCATTCACTGAAATTTCACATGAACTCCTTGAAGCAAATACTCTTATTCATCTGAAAACTAAGGTTCAGAAGTTAATTAGCACGTCAATGTCACAGATCTAATAAGTGACAAAATCTACATCTGAATCCACTCAACTGGTTCCTGATCTAGGAGGTTAACAACTTACTACTCTATATCAAATAACAGTTGAATAGAGAAAGGAGAAAAAAGATAAAATATTGCAGGCAGAGGAAAAGTATACATTATATAGCACAGAGCCAACACTTAAACGTTCATGGAATGAAGTAGGATGATATGAGGATGAAAAAAGTCACAGAATACTATACACAATAATATACCACTTTAAAAAAGGATTTTAAAAAGCAATATTAAACATTTTTTTGGAGATGGAGAAACTATTAGAATAGGTCAAGGAAATGAAGAACAAAAGTTTTTTGGTTGCAGGCACAGGGAAGGGAAGGGAAAATCTATGGAAAATGTTCAGTTCCTGAGTTCAATGTTTTCACAGGTATTCATTTTATTATTATGCTTCATAATTTAACAGATGTTACACACATTGTTTTAGGTTTCAAATAGTATATGATAAATGTAAATACATCTACAAAGTCAATAAAACAAATAAAAAATAAATGACAGACCGATTAAAGAAAGTCACAGTGGGAAGGACAATATTTTAATCATAGTTTTTATAAACACAAACCAATCCTATATATATATATATATATGTCTGTGAATATGTGTTTGTGTGATTATGGTGGTTACTAAGCTTTTTTAAAGTCTTTTTTTTTTAATTTATGATAGTCACACAGAGAGAGAGAGAGAGAGAGAGACAGGGACATAAGCAGGCTCCATGCGCTGGGAGCCCGGTGTGGGATTTGATCCCAGGTCTCCAGGATCATGCCCTGGGCCAAAGGCAGGAGCTAAACCGCTGCGCCACCCAGGGATCCCTGGTTACTAAGCTTTTATAAGTGATTATTTGCACCAGGAAGTAGGTATGGGGGAGCAACAGGTGGAGAGGATTTTCTTTTTATTCTTGCCAATCACACTCCTCCATTTTCTACATGGAAGCCACATGATCTGTATTATGTGGATAATCTCCCTGGCCACTTCCTTTTCTAAATCATCTCATAGGCTTTCTAAAGTAATCGAAATAAAATCTAAATTTGCATACACTTACAAACTATTATTGATCCATCTCTAGCCTTCTCCTTTGTCTTCCTCACCCATTCACTTTCATCCATTTAGCCAATGACATTCTTTCCATTCCTGATTTTGTAAGTCCTCCCCGAACTTAAGGGCTTTGCATTAGAGTTCTCTCACCTGGAACTCTTCCCCTGAATTCCTTCCTGTCATTCAGAATCTTGGTGTCAATATCATCTTCCAAATTAATCTTTCTCCAGTACTTAATCCAAGTAGCCACCTGGGCTTTCTGTATCAAATCACTACATTTGGATCTCTACCAGCTTTCATACTTTGGTATTTTCTGTTGGTTTGTAAATAAATTTTCTGTCTTCCACAACTAAGATGAAAACTCTAGATCACAGGGGAAGTTGTCTTTTAATCAGTGTACCTCCATAGCTTAGAAGTCTGCCGTTATATAGGGGATATTCAAAATTTCTTAGTAAAAAATTAAAAATATAGTGATTGTTATTTTACAAGTTCTCTGTTATGGAAAAGACATCCATAGTTACAAAATTTTATCTTAATATCAGTATTTTAGACTATCAGTATTTTAGACTATAATATGAAATACATTATTTTTACTAAACAGACTGGATTTAAGTAACTATTACTTTATGTAGCGTTGGACTGTCATAGTTGATCAGAATTAGTATTATATTAAGTGTAAGAAAACAATGTAAGGGTTTTTTTTTTTGTAGGACTAGAATTGTGATACAAGAACTATAACACTGAAGAAAAATATGATAGAGTTTAAAAATTTATATCTGAAATTATATTCTGTAATAATGACACTAATAAGTGATGGCTGCTCCAATTTCTCAAGTACTTACAATTTGTTTTCAGTGTTTTGAATATATTATTTCAAACTTCCTAACAACATAAGAAATAAATATTATTACCACTATTTTACGGATGAAAAATCTGAGTGTCAGTGATATTAGGTAACTTGTTTTGTGTCATGGCTGGAACATGCCAAGGCTAGAATTCAAACCAAGGGCTATCCACACAGCAAGCTTATTATTATTCTATTAACCTGCATTGCTCTTTTAGCTTAGAATTACTGCTAAACATTAAGCAATGTTTTTTTAAAATAATACATAAATTCCCAAATAGGATTGTTTCATTAACGGTATTTGACAAATGACTACGGGATGGTAGCTGATGAGCTTGGCTATATGAAAAGCATGTAGGAATAACGACATACACGATCTTAGCAATTTCAATTTAGAAGTTGTGGAAAAGATTATTACAAAAAGGGAGGTAAGGATTATCAGTTTGAAAATAAACGTGTGGAATCTAAGAGCCTCATGTCAGAAGCATCATCCAGGTGTACCCTACCTACAGTTATATGATACTTCAGATTTCTAATTCGCCAATTTAGCAGTCCTACACTTAGAAATCTCAGCCCACCAAAACTGAGACAGCTAATATGCAACTTTTTTTTGTAACATCAGTAAGTTAAAGAAATAATAAGTACAATTCAAACTATTAATAATTGTTTATTATATGTAGGTATAAGTTTCATGTCTATTATGATAATTTGTGGTTGCTAATTTAAGTGTTAATAGTTGGAAAGTTTGACAGTTACACATTAGTTTTAAATTTTTAGTTGGAAATGTTAGATGAAAAGATTAGATGTGGTTTTAGTCGTAAGATAAAAGGGAACTCCATCAGTTTAAGGAGAGTGTTTCTTTATGAGAACATGTTCATAATATTTCATTTATGAATCGTTCAAGTGCTAGTTACGGGCATGTGACTGTCCAGTCTGAAGTGAATGTGTTTGAGAGAATGGTATGTTAAGTTTGTAAATGATTTAAAGTCAGGGATATTTAATTTTCTAGGCATATAAATGGAATTCTTGTTCTTAAATGGAATCATTTAATCTATTAGGTTTACAACACAAGCATTGAACAAAGAACATCTGAAGTAATCTTTCTTATTTTATACAAACTTACTGAACTTACAAAAAATTAAGATTTATAAATCGAACTAAAAGGGTTAAGAAAAACTAAGTTTCTGATTCACACCTTTATCAATTTGAAGTGTTCTTTAGAAATCAATTGACAACACTGATAATATGATTGTTTTTCCCCTTGTATCAGGAACTCTTGAAAATTTTAGTTGGCTAGTTTGAACTCAGACTCACTCATAGCCCGCATAACCCTGTCTTTTATTTGACTGGCTCATTTCAGCACCCTCAAGTTGCTGAAATTTCTACCTAATAGTCTTTGCGCTAACACCATGGGTTGGGAAAATGGGAGGTTATTTGAAAGTTGCTTGAAAGTTTACAGCTTCCCAAGTGACAGTCGATGTTGCAGATACATCAAGTGCTGGATAGTGGGAGGCAGCCAATGATGCTGCTATGGTGTCCCTCACTGCCTTGAACTGTCTTCAACTTATCAGCATATAATGAGTAAAGACTGTTTCACTAAACATACCATTTAATAAGTACATATTTTCAGTATGCAATAAGAGAGTTACTACACTGGTTAAAAGAGAAAATTCCCTTAAGAATCATATATATAAAATATTCTCTTAGAATTGGTGGGTAAAGTACCAACTCCCTTTCTTCATCTTCTATGTCCATTCAACTAGGAAAAATTTGAAATCATTAATTACTATGCAAACTGAGACCCTAAGTTTCATAATTTTATTGCAATGTGGTTTTTGAAATTTTTGTCATCATCATTCCTGTTTAAGACACTGAAACAATAAAACAACAACAACAAATTTGACGTTTTAAATGCTTGGGATAGAAAATAGTTCTGGTCAAGAAAGGACAACAACTCGCGACTGAATATAGGTAAGAGATATTTCATTTTAATGAAAAACTATTTACCTGTGAGCCTGTGGAGTAGCGTCCAGGAGTTCGAGAACCAGATGTTTTCCCTGAGCCAATGGAACTCTCTGTACTTTTGCCACTACAACAATGCGTTCGCAGGCATTTCCCATACTCTTTTCGTACCTAGCCAATTAAATATTAACTTCTGTTAGAACATAATTCATTTCAGCTGAGAACTATGGTATAAAATGTATGTGAGTTTCATTTTTAGATAATTAATATAATTATTTCCTTGCCCTACAGATACAAGAAAGTCTGCTCAGCATATATTTTACAATATAAAATGATATTCAAGCCACCATGCTTGAAATTTTGCATAACTGGAGCCTTTTAAAATATGCACACGCGCACACACACATGCCTAATCATGCTAAAATGCTACTACCTCGTAGTTCAAAAAATAAAAACTTGAGACCCTGTGTTTAGTCTCGTAAATTTGATTTGAAGTAGCCTATTGGTGCAATTGTTCTTTGAACAGAGGTCTAGTGAGAAAGCTACAGAGAAATGAGGGGATGGACACGGGGAGAGACAGGAAGAGAAAAGAGAAAAAGAATGTTTAAACACAGAAAAAAGGGAATGTGTTGAGCTAAGAATCTCTTTTAAATTTGTATTTCTTTAAGTTTATTTCTCTTAAAAGAGGTCAAATTAGTAACTTTAGAAGATAAAATTCAAAATATTTTTATTTCTCTCAAATTAGTTCTATTCAATAATCACAGATTGCTTTCTTTTATTAAATTCTTATCTTGCTTGTAAATAAGATCACAGGGAAAAAAGGAGATAAACATTTTTTAGTTGATGTTTTCAATCAGGAAAACACATCAACAAATTCTGGGAAAACTTTTATCCCGTTTAGAATGTTTATTAGTGCCTCTTTAATCAAACAAGAGGTACAAAAATAAACAGGAAATGCCCTAAATCATACTTCTGCTATCCACAACAACAAAAATAATCCCCAGTTCCGTCTTCATCAATTAAAAACACATTCTGGGACATTTTATTGGTTATACATTCCAAATTTATGATTATGAAATAACACAGTATATATAGTTATTCTTAGCTTTTTACATATTGAATTCACATGAGTTCATTCTTTCCACAATCTGTGACAGTGTAATATCCCAATGTAATTGTATTTAAAGCTAAGTTATAAGTATGTGCTTTTTTGAGGGACATTATTTAGAATCAAAGGCAAAGAAATAAGAGTGTCAATGATATATAAATACTAGCATTCAAAACTAAGTGATTATATCTTAATATTAGAAAGTTCTTTCTGGGCAGCCCCGGTGGCACACTGGTTTAGCACCGCCTGCAGCCCAGGGTGTGATCCTGGAGACCCTGGATCGAGTCCCAGGTCAGGCTCTCTGTATGATGCCGGCTTCTCCTTCTGCCTGTGTCTCTGCCTCTCTCTCTCTCTGTCTCTATGAATAAATAAATAAAATCTTTAAAAAAAAGAAAGTTCTTTCTATCAGAGATGTAGCAGAATCAAAGATAGAATACGTTCAAGTTTGTTTGAAGAATTCACATTTATTAAGTGTTTATTTTGTGATAGGAACAACAATATAAATACAGGTGAATCAAAGCATGGAGGAAGGAGGGCTTGCTGTCACTAGGTAGGGGGACCCAGGAAGGCTTCTCAGAGAAGAGGGTTTCTGAAAGAATCTTCAAAAGATAGGTTGGAATCTGTCAGGTTAGAGAATGTTGTTGAAAGAAAGGACAGACAAGATGGACAAAGGCAACCTAGGTATTTGTGAAGAGTGTGGGCAACCTTTGAGGACTTTCTCTGCCTTATGTGAAAAAATCCACCTCTCACAGGTACTCTATGATCAGAAAGCTCCTTCTAAGAGGCCACATTTCTAACATTAATATGTAAACATTATTATTAAAGTAATCTATTAAATTATCCCTTTCTCTGTATCTGGAAAAAATAAGAACAAATGCTTTAATTAGAATTTGAGAAAGCTTAAAATAATCTCTACCCAAAGGTAAGCACTATCAATTGCAGTTTCATTTTAGTCTTGAATTAATGAAGTATCTCCAAAAACCTAAACTTTGATCATAACCTACGTCCTCCCACTTTGTTTTTCTTAGTGTACTCAACAAGTATATTTTTCTTTTTAGAAAAGAAAGTGGTTTTTAATTAAGCAATTTAAACCTAAACAAATATTTTAGGAGGGAGGGAGAGAGAAAGAAAGAGAAAGAGCCACTCCCATACCCATTACAAAGGCAGCAGTATTATATAAGCCACAGGAATTCATCATGGACTATTTACATTTTCCAACAAAGACTAAATATTTTGAACTGGTTATATAAACAACTGGCAAACCAAGATATCTAGTGATGCTAAGTTCCATGTTTAGGTATATTACTTACTGAATCTTTACTGACTTTATGTTTCTATTTCTGTTTAGTTTTGAAGCACTAAGCATGTATTTTAAAAAGAAAAAAAGCTAAATAAAAGGGGCTATGTCTATGAAATATTTTTCTTTAGGTTACAATAAAAGTTATTTATTTTTTCAATCACTTGCATAGTCTAATCCACTATTTCACATCATACTCCATCTTACCACTATCAGATATGATACCTTATTATTTTAACATTGTTCCAGAATATAGAAGATGGGAAAAGAAGTACACCTTACCAATGGAATATTTCTTTTACGCTCTCAGATCAGAAATAAAATAATTTCAATACCCTGTGGGGTTTATAATCAAGTGCATAACAAAAGAAAAGTGATAACTTTAACATCACCAGTAGAAATACTGGTATGAGTCCTATCATGCAACTTTGAATAGGACTGATAACTCAAAGTTTCATTTTTGTTAAGGAGTTGAATCAATCAACAAATAACCCTTATAAGGCAAAATATCTCAATAATGTAATATTTCATATTTCTTTAATCAAAACATTTGAGCAACTACATCAGCATGGACACATTATTGAAATTCAATCAGATGGCTTAAGAGAAACTTCCTAAGAGACTTAATATTGTTAAAATGTGCATATTACCCAAAGCCATCTATAGACTCAATGCAGTCCCTCAAAACTCCAATAAATTTTTCACAGATATGGAAAAAAAATCCTAAAATTTGTACAGAACCACTCTCCCACCCCCACCCCTCCACAATAGCCAAAGTAATCCTGAAAAAACAGAGCTAGGGACATCATACTTTTGCTTAAAAACTATAGTACAAAGGTGTAATAATCAAAACAGCATAGTGGTGGTATAAAAATGGACACACAGATGAAGAGAACAGAATTAGGCCAGAAATAAATGAAGGCATTTACTGTCAACTAACATTTCACAAGGGAGCCAAGAATACTTGATAGGAAAAGGACAATCTCTCCAATAAATAGTTTAAAAGCTATTATACTTTAATACTATTAAAGTATAAATAATCTATATAATCTAAAAATTATTATACTATAAAAATATTATATAAAAAACTAGATAACTACGTGCAGAAGAATGAAATTGGATCCCATCTTACACTACTCAAAAAATTTAGCTAAAATGAAATACAGGGGAAAATTTCCTGGACACTGGTCTTGGCAATGAGTTTTTGGACATGACATCACAAATAAAAGCAACAGAAGCAAAAATTAGTAAGTGGAACTATGTCAAACTAAAAAGCTTCTGCAGAGCAAAATAAATAATCAACAAAATGAAAGAGCAATCTACAGAATCAGTAAAAAATAAATAAATCAATATTTTTGCAACTGCAATTTTAGGATGTGCACTAAATATTTGGGAAGGTTCCTCTATTGTAATATAATCTCTTTTCTAAATTAATTCTAATCCAATAGATCAAAATCCACCCATTCCCTTATACTCTTTTTACTTTTCTGTAAACTACATTTATACGTCTGAGTCATCATTACTATTTAACTAACTATTTAATTAACTATAATTTAACTAATAACTATTTAATTAACTATTTAAATAACTAGCCTTATTTATGACTATGTTGATACACTTTTCATATGTACCACCACACACAACTGAAACAGAATACAACCAGACTCATCTTGACAAGTAGACACCATCTCAAGTTTTGATTTAGGTCCCATCAATCTCTCAAACCAAAAATCACAGACATAGATATCTTCACTCTTTCTATGTTTTGCTTTGTTTTCCAAAGAAAAATTTCAGGTGTTGTTACTTTCTTAGAAGAAATTTTCACATTTTGACATTTCATTTTCAGAGCCACTTCTCAGTATCTCATAATTATTTTTATTACCTCCATGTTACACATGAAGAAACTGGGGCATGAGCAGGTTAATTAACTTGCCCAAAGTCACATATGCTGTTAAGTAGAGAAACTAGGATTTATACCCAGACTTTCTTGGCTCAGGGGTCTATGTGATTGGAACCATAATGATCATATTTTTAATAGAATTAAAATGTATAAGATGAGAAAATCAATCTTGAGATTTCTAAAAAAATGCAATGGAAGTATTTAGTGGCTAAATTTAACTTTGAAAATGAATATTTTAGGTCCTTGTAAATGTAAAAAAATCACAAAAATAGAGCAGCATGAAAAATTAAATATTGCATTCTAATTATCCAACTCATAGATTTTATAAAAGATGCTTTTAAAGAAAAGAAGTACAAAGATCATTACTAAGTACTTTGTTGTTCATTTAAAAAACACAAATGTTCTCATAATGATAAACATTCATATTTTCCAGTATATACAAACTTGTTTTTAAAGAAAAACAGAAAAATATATATTTCCTATGCCATATATATATGGCATATATATATATGTATATATATATATCTCCATCCTACAGCTCCATAACATCTTAGAAAAGCTATTTCTGATACACAAATTCCATGTGTCTGCCAATAAAAATATTAAAGACTATAAGGTCAAGCCTACAAGAGTATAATTTTTGTTCACCATCCAAATTAGAAAATATTTTGATTGTTTTTTTTTGCTATTAAACATATTCACCAACTATTATGCTTCTGTTTTGTGTCTTTTGTTTTACTATTAAAAAATAAAATTAATGAAGTAACACATTTATTTCAGAGACCAAAACATCAAGAATGACTTATGTTATGGTTGCTTTGTTAACATGAGATATATGCCATTTATTCTTAAATAGAGAATTTTTGCTTACCTTCTTTTGTAGGACACAATGGAAAATGAATATAAACATTCCCTGTAGAGAATTGAATATGGTGAAGAGATACGCCATGATGACTGTGCTTTCATTAATATACATGAGTCCGAAGGCCCAGGTCAATCCTAATAGGCAGAGAAGAGCTATTGCACCTATTACCCATGACCTGTAGAGAGAAAAGAAAATGAAGGGTTATCAAATGATTGGTCTTTAATTACCACAGTCATATATCAACAATACTGACACTGAAAAAAATGTTACGGTAAGTTTTATTGACAGAAAATGTAAGACAGGTGGTATAAGTACTTTAAGATTTTAATGGGGACTACAAGTTTTCAAACTTGAGGAGATATACATGAATGAGAATGTTATGAACACAGAAATTCATTTAAGCAAAAGCAGATTTGTACTATTAAATTATTCATGTATTTGCAGCACATATGCAAATGATATGGAGATGTAATTATGGTGAATGGCAAGGGGGAAAAAGTCTATACAGCTATGTTAGTTTCCACTGGCCTCATTGTTATGATAATATGTTTGATTGGACTCTCTCCATTAGTGCTTCACCTGATACACTTTTGCCCCATTTTTCCAAATTTCCTCTTTTTCCATAAAAATTTTAGTGTTTACTGACAAAAGCAGAGCTTGTATTAGAAGGAAACAGTATATGGAATATATGTATGAATTTTAAAAGTTCTATTTGTCTAATTCTACAGTTATGTAAAACACGTGCGACACAGTGGGTGGGAAAAATTGTTCCACTCTGTATCATAATCCTCATTGTTTCAGCCTTTGGGTTGCTGTCTTCTAGGTTAAGTGGGATGAGACTTTGAAAATCAGGCAACTGGCAGCTTTGTTGAAAAGAAGTTTAAGAGCTCAGGGCACCTTCATCTCTTTGAAGGGTCTGTAAACTCGAAGGAGAAAATGAAGCTGAGAATGGGATGGAGTGGTATGAACAAAGTAGGCTAGAATGGAAGACAATTCTCACTCTCACTCCATTCCCTTAGTTTCTTCCAGCTGCCATTCACAATAGTAATAATATATCAATGGGTGACAGAAGTCCATATATTTGTGGCTGTGTGTTATATATTTGCTATCAACATAAAATGAATCTTTCCAATAAATGGGAATCCAGTAAGTGAAAATGGAATCCTTCTCAACTCCTCTCGAAGTATATAGGAGAATAGGACCAAACCAGCCTAGATCTCTATATACTCATGAACCCACCCTCTCCTTTCCCAGCACACCTTCCTTGAACAGAGTAAATATTTCTTTTCAGCGACTATACTTTTCCACTTGCATAGTCTAAGGAAGCAATATTTATGGGGATTGAAACTTTGCAAAAAGAAGCGGTTAAAAAAAAACACCACACGTATTTACCAAATCTGAAGCTGGGTTGAGTAAAGTTTTCAGAGAGAACTACGTCTTAAGAAAGATATGGTCCCAAAGTAGTCAATTAGTATTAATGTCTTGTTAAAATTAATCATGACTATTTACTGTTTTTCTTCTACAACCATCAGCTACTATATTTTATATGGAAATATCCCCTAAATTTAACATGTTCAATTTAAAACATTAACATTATTGAATAAGAATCCCTAAAGGAGACTTGCCATTGTATGTGACATGTTTACTTATATGAATCAGAAAACATCTTAGATATTAATATTTTAGTTTATAATTAAATTGAAAAATACGGGAACTCTCAAGGTAAAGCTCTCAGCTTCTTACAGGCGTTGGAAAAAGGAAAAATGGAAAGAATACCATTAAATCAAGGCAAAATTGCTATTTCAATTTAGAAATAAAATGATACAATAAAATACTCAAGACAGCTAGTATCTACTAGAAAACACATGATGGGCCCAAGAGTTAACGATATAGAACTACAATGAGCCCAATTTGTAAAGAAAAAAAAATAAGCAAGAGCATGAAGAAATAAGTGAAATGTCACTGGAGAAAGTGAAAACAAAGGACTCTTCACCAGAAGAACAAACTGAAAGTCTATAGTAAGGTCACCCATTAGGTTGCCCCAATCTTAAGTATATTGTGGCAGGACACAAAATTTTTAAATGTACAAAAGAAAAGAGCCCAAATATCAACATTTGAGTTTATTCTTATGAGATTAGTACAGACTTGTAGCTTTGTTTTAGGAATTTAAAAGATAGACTCATAAACAGGTGATATGTGTCAAAATTGAAAGAGGTAATTTTGGGTCCAAAAAATTGAATTTTTGAAGGAGGTATTTTTTTCCCTTTTGGATATTTAAAATAGAAATTCATTAATATCCATTGCAATTGGGTAGCTTTGTACTTCTAAGATCATTTTGAAGATACACGGCTAAACCACAAAATAATTTTAGATGAGCGATGTCCAAACAAACAACAGAAATGACGACATATGCAGCACAGAGGAACACATCACAATGAAAGGAGAAAGCTATTAAAAGCGAAACAAGTCTGTACCACATGAAGTTGCTACGACTGTGGCACTGATTTCAGGTGATATCCAATTAAAAGAGGTGAAGCAGAATTTGTTTTTGGCAATACACCTGCAGCATATTTATCCTGCATACAAGTTGTATGCCTGAGTATTTTCCTGCACAGTTTGCTCTTCTGCCTCAAAGTGAATGACAGAAGCTCTAATGATTTTTCAGTACTGATCTGACAGCTGGTTCATGGGACCACACTGATAAATGGAATTTATCAGCCATTCAGGTCATTCTTACTTGATGAAGGGTCTGTTATCCTCATAGCTAAAGAATGCATAGACATAAAGACAAGAACACCAACATTAGCATTTTATGACAAAAGATTTCATATGAAAAATATTCTCCTGGTCCCCAAAGGCCTCTGTACCCCACCTCCCTAAAAGGCATCATTAACCTTCCCTTTATATCCAGAAGGTAAATCCTAAAATGACCACGAGAACTTACATAACAAGGAATAAAATCAATTTTACAATACTGCAATATCCCTTATGAGGCTAAAAAAATTCCATTTTTTCATCATGTGTTCATATTACTTGTGACTTGACAGAGACATTTATTTCTTAGAGATCGCATTTCTCTAGAGAATGAGAAATCTTATGAGCAATCTGGAAAAGGCTTGGGGGTATACTTAAAATGACAGATTTCATGTCACCTAAAGGTATCCTGATTCGGTAATATTAGTAGGTAAGATTACTTAATTATGGACAGTACGTTTCTAAGTAATTTTAACTTGCATATGATTGACCTGAGTTAAATTTGAACACTACAGCCCTTTGAAAATAATCGATCCTGACTACTTTAAAATTCTTTCTGTTAGTGTACTAGGAAAGAAATCTGAATCATCTTTAGTAGTAATAGAAGCAAACATACAGCACCTGTTCATTATCACTTATATTAACTTTTTTTTTTTTGTATCATTCCAATAAAATAAGATCGCAGTGCCAAATGAGTGAAGATAACTTAGGGAACCTTTTGGATCATCTTTTTATAAACAGTCTGTTCAATGACTTGTGATAGAACAGAAAAGAAGAGAAACTGTTCTTTTCTCTTATCTCCTGCTGGGGACAATAGTTTCCAATATTACAAATACACAAATAAGGCTCTTGGACCCAAAATGTGATGTATTTTTGCCTAACGAGAACTATGAAGGGAGACTTCATCCTACAAAATGATGGAAGAGTAAAGAATGGAGGGAGAGCCTGGGATTTAAAACCAGTTTGCCTGCAATTCATATCCTAAATCAACCACTTAACTAGCTAAAGGCAAAAATTAATTAACGTATGGTTGGGTCAGTTCATACCACTATAAAATGGTGAAAATTATATGCAGGTTTCTTGTGATAATGAAATTATATATTATGCATAAAGTGCTCAGAACAGTGCCTGACACGTTTTATATACAGTAAATATGATATTGTTATTATTAGACTAAAGCTAGAGTAAAGTCACATTGAAAATATAGAATCTCTCACCCAAAGAATAAAACACCAAATAATAGATGTTGAGTAGTTAAATTCATTTGAGGACATTTCAGGAGCAATATTATGCAGCAAAATAAATGTGGCAGAAATAGGTTTGTAAATGGAGCAGAGAATGACTAACTGTGCTGTCTAATACGGTGACTACTGGCCCATGGGTTTATTTAAATTTAAATTCTTTAAAATGAAATAAAGTTTAAAATTCAGTTCCCTAGTCACACTAGTCACATTACCAGCACTCAAAAGCTCCAGTAGCTGCCATATTGGACAGTGCAGTTCTAGAACATTTCTGGGTTCACAGAAAGTTCTACTGGACATTGCTGGACTAGGACATTCAAAGAGCGTCATAAGCCAGAAAATGGAATTCCAAGTGATATTTAAATAATGCCATGGATGTGTGAAAGGATAAACAGAGAAAAAGAATTTCTAAGAATTGATCATCTTTAACAGTTGCGAACTGTTCCTAGAAACAAAATCTTGTACATGGATCAATATTGAAAAGTTATAGAGCATAATCATGTGATATTTATTCCATTATATGCATTCCCATTGCATCAGTATATTCCATCTGTGATTCCAAGTTCTTGACTGGAATAACTATTTCTACTTTTATTTGTATAGTAGGGTATCAAGTAAAGAAAGTTTCAAAGGTTAGCAGATAGGAACATATGCAAACATGCTATACAGAATTGTACTGAACTAGCCAAATGTTTCAAAAATAAAATACAAAACTTGCACTGTAGTCGCTGGAGTGAGATGTTTTCCCATTACAGTGATATATCAAAAAAGGGTACAATTCACCAGTTTTTGTTGGCAATTATGGGAAAGCACCAGTTGTTCCACTCAATAACAAAGACTGTAATTCCAGCTTCACTTCCAGTTAGCTATAGCCATGCATTCAAGGAGTGTCCACTGGGATGTGAACAGAAGTAAACTGTGACATTTCTGGGTCTTGCCAATTAAAGGATTGGAATTGGGCTTCCCTTGGCCATTTTTTCCTCCCCCTTTGCTAGCAGAAAATGACAAAAGAGCCTCAGACCCAGAAATGGAAGCTGTTTTTTGACGTGGAGCCACTGTATTAGATTTAAGCCACGTTTATGTCACAAATTTAAGCTACTAGATTTTAGGGTGTTTCTTTTACAGTGGCTTAGCCTGTGCAATAATTAATGAAGCATGTAATTTGTATCTTTTAGCTATAAGAATTACCAGCTCATATTTAATATAGAAATCCATGCTAACGGACAGAGAACCATTCGTTAATTTTGTTTCCAGATTATCATAAATAACACACAATAATTCCAAATCTGAAGATCACTGAAGATTACCTATAATATGTCAGTGGCTTCCATCATTTTGTCTGATATTTTGTTGGCTTAGAGGATCTAGTTTTACAAAGTCTCTCCACTATATTCAAGTTAAATTGATAATAATGTTGCCACCAGTTATGGTGGCAAACTTATATACTTATTGATTCACTTAAAAAATATATCTACAGAACTAGTCCCAAAGCTGAATAATTTTCATTCTGACTTACCAATGAAAGTCTATTGAAATAAAATCTCATTCCAGGTTGTATGACTAAAACAATTTCACTACAAGTATTTTAAGATTTTATAAAAATATGGACACAAGGTTTAAGATGCTCTTGGCAGATGTTAACAGAAACTTTCAGGTTATCCTGTGAAGTGGTGACTTTCTGAAAACGAAGTAAAATACTTTGTACATACAATTTTCAAGGTACAAATAGAAAAAAGAGCCTCATTTCTTTAGCAAAAACATTTTCCTTTGTCAAACATTTTATCTTCTTTTTTTCAAATAACATCTAAAATTGAAAGCTTTAAATATTAATGTCATAAAATTATCTTAAAAAGTGATCGTTAGAATCAAGATCAGAATTTTTAGGGATCTCTGCATAAAGTGACAATATTTATGCATATATTTATATATTCTGTAAAATTGCAAAGTACACAAGAGGGCTACTAAAATCTAGCCCAATGGAAACTTAGCTCAAAATTCATCTTCAGGAGGATAGATGTGTCAGCCAAAACATTAACTTATACATACTAATACTGTGATATAAAGGTTTATAATATAGTTTATCAGTGTAGACAGATGATGAATGGATAGAAACAACATGAATGAATCAAGTTAGTTATAGGATATTCTTTCTCCGATTTCAAGAGTTCAAAATAGAGTATTGTGTTTGGAAATAATTGTGAAAGGAAATATCTAAAATTCCCATTCATCCAATGAAAACTTTCATAAGCTCAAAAGGTGTAAAGCAATGAAGTAGTTGCATTATTTAATCTGTAAAATTTTTTGAGCACTCCTAGATGCTAAATGTGAATGTATTCTGGGATCCTCTGGAATTGTTGGGTAGTTAGCTAATTGTTGTTGGTAATTGAACTGTAAGTTTAATAGTGAGAAAAAGAGCTATCAAAGTGTATATAGATATCCTGATTAGTACCCCAATATTGCCAGGTTCAGTATGCAGCTAAATTTACTTTCTCTGGAATAAAACTAATTATATCAAAGGAATAAAGATATTTCCCTTTGAATTTGGTTTGGGTTACCATAAGAATGATAAAGATAATGTCAGCGAATTTCTCAAGGTAAAATGTATTTCATTTTTCATAGAAGAAAAAGTAATGATAAATACTTCTGCAGAAGGCTTTCCCTATTGTCCCTTTTAATCAGTTCCTAACTGAGGTCGAAGAAGATTCAGTTCCCCATGTTCTAAAAGGAGCTATTTCAGCAACCCAACTAATGGACTTCACATAGAAGTGGTCTTTGAGACATTACTTTGCAAAACTACCAATCCAGGGGGCCCAGTCCTAAAAGCAGAATTGGAAAGACAAGACCTGTTAGGACTACAGTGTTCACAGACCAAATGAAAGAGTGGAAAGAGGAAGGAAAGTAACACCTTCACTTGTACTAATTTTCTAGCAACAAATGTTAGCCAGGGGAAGAATGTTTTAAAAAGGGTATGTTATTCAAGTTTTAAATTGATCAGACACCTAAAAACCAGAATACCCTGGCCAAGTTGCAACATCTAAGACAAATTAAGAGATCTTCTACCCAGTGGTTAAGGAATATTTAAGAACATAGCTCAAAGAGTAGTGAACAGAGAAAGATGCAAGTATTTCATGCTTATACCTCATTTTGTTAAAAATGGTTAATCAATTAGTAACACGTAGGATAAAAATCATGACAGCTTTATATTTCTTTTAAATGTATTTTATGTTAGTGGGACTCTACTACCCTAGAATTACATCCAATTCCCTCTCATACCCACTATAGGAAAATGAAAGAAAAGTTACTTAGCATATAACTCAATATATCTGAGTAAAATATGAATAATGTTTCATTATGGTCATACATTTAAGACACTAAGTATTAAAGATATAAAAAATTCTTAGAAAAATATGAAAGTCATATAACATAAATGTAGAAATCATCAACAGCAGAGAAGATTATTATATTTCAACTATGGATTTTATTGCTATTAAAGTATGACTACTAAAAGCTATATTGCATCATGTTGTTCATTTGAAATTTGTTAAGAGAATGAAATGAACCAAATAAATAAAATAAATAACTCAGAATATATCCTGAACATTTTCATTCCTATGCCTCAATGTCCCTATAACAATATTACAGATTCGAGAGCATATACCAACATTAAATTTTTAATCACAGATTTCACATTGCTGATGAATTGGGTAAGTCTGAAATTAAGCAGAATTGAGTATAATAAATCAGGATCAATAAATATTAAATAAATGATTGATAAAACTTTAATTATATTATCTTCACAACTCAATGTTATGCAAATTTTTATAACTCAATATAATATGGTCAAATAATTCATTTATATATGAAAGAACTTAAGGATATCAATTGTGAGAATGAATAATGAACTATTTATATTGTATATAGACAGCTACAGTCTTACTACAATTTAGTGTCTCCATCTATTAGATTTATAAAAATGACTTGGTAGGTTTCACACATATATCAAATTTTGGAATCTTATGTTGAAAGCAAATAATATCACCCTATGATAATTTATTGTTTTTAACATATGAAAGATAGTATAGGTTTTCCCCACTATCCAAGAGTATTCTTATGAAACCTTTCTTAAGTTCAGATAGCATAAAGCAATGAGGTAGTTGCATTAATTAATATGTAAAATTTTTTGAGCATTCCTAGATCCCCAAAATGATTTCTCTTGGGCTTTTATTTTTCTTTTTTCTTTAGGGTTTACTTATTTAAAAAAAAAAATCTGTACCCAATGTGGAACTTGAACTCACAACCCCGAGATCAAGAGTTGCATCTTTTTCTGACTGAGCCAGCCAGGCATCCCACTCTTAGGCTTTTCTGATACCTTGGGACACATCTTGCTAACAGATGCACAAAATAAACTGAGATAAAGCACAGATGTTCACAGATACAAGGCAAAGCTATGGTGACTTGATGCTGAGATGCTGAGTAGAGTTCCCAGGGAAGGAGCCTGGCAACACCACTCTTGTTATTCAGGATGTGCACTGCTACTCTAACAGTTCTAACACTGCTTCTGAATGCTATTTTCGCTTTTTGCCTTTTTTCCCCCATAAAAGTAAATATCCTCTTCACGTTTTTTTTCAGTTAGCGAAAACAGTTACCAATGTAGGCCTTTCGCAAAAGTGAAGTGGCTTAATGAAAACTTTTGAAAAGTGGATATATCTGTATATCACAGAAACTGAAAGCTTGGGCTTATGAAGCAGCTTGCCCGAGTGTGAATGCCAGCCGAGCCTTATAGTAACACTGCAACCTTCAGCTAACTTTTTAACCTGTCTGATCCTCACATTCCTCGTCTGTGAAATAGGGATAAATACAGAACTTTCCTTCGTAGGGCTGTTGTGTATATTAAATAAAAGGTCTTGGCACTCATTAACACACCAAAAATGCAAATATACAAAATTTTAATATACAAAAATACTATATAAATATTTGCTGTTATAATTACTATTCTATACCAACCTTCTGACCTCAAAAAAGGGGTTAGGTCTCCTTTTAAGTGTCTTGGAAATTCTTATATTAAATAGAAATCCAAAAGGGAAGAAGGAGTCACTGACTCTTTTTGAAATGATCCCTAATTTTACCTTTAAAAAGCCTCTGTTCAAACAATGTTTCATTTAAAGATTTCTTTAGGCTTAGTAAATGCTATGAATTTTTACATTCTCATTGAAATGAGGTATATCCAATTCCTAATGGACATTAAAGTAGAAACCCAGAGTTCTCTGAATTACATAAGAAAGCTGAATTTAATTCATAAATATGGATCCTCGGTGTCAAAAAGTACACTAAGGAAAGGCAAAGTCTCATTAACTGTAAACACTTGAATATAAAGAATATTTATTATGATTCACGTAAAATCATATGTGATATGTTCATGAAAATTCATTAAGAGGTATATGTTCTAAACTTGGACTTCATTAATATTTTTGTGATTCTTTGAAAATTTTAAACCTTGAATAGGAAAGATAAAATAAATGGTATCTATATAAAGAGAAATTTATATTTCCTTCCTTTTTTTTTCATATGAAACGTTCACAAATATGCATGTCATCCTTGTACAAGGGACCTGCTCATCCTCTCTGTATCCTTCCAATTTTAGTATATGTGCTGCTGGAGAAAGCACCATATCTTTTCAATAATTTTTATCTTGTAATCAGTGAAAATTGTGGCTTAAATCAGTAATATCCCAAGATCCATAAAATATTAGTAACAAGTTGAAATCTTTTATTTACTGATACTTATAATTAAAACCACAAGGTTTCCTGGTTTACTATCTGAGGGCCAATGTTTTTTGGACTCACACAGAGTCTTAGAACTTACTCTTTAGAACCTGTGACTATGGGGCTGATCACATTTGGTCACTGCAATGCAAGGAGATGAAATTCTTTAAAGAGTATATTACATACTTGCAGGATTTCTTTTTTCAACTTAGAAGATGCACAAACTATTTTTTGTTTAAGTACAATAACTCAGAAAATTAATAACTTTTCTGTATTCTTGCCAAAAGTGTCTGACAGGTTGAATTGCTCTTATACTTTTTTTTCATACCATATAATATCATCACCTCTTGTTTTAACAACTTGTAGTAGAAACATTCATCATATCCCTTCTATGAATAAACACCTATTTATAAACTGCTTGTAAGAACAACTAAAACAAAACAAAAAAAAAAGCACAACTGAGTATTTAAAACATGTCTGTACTTACTAAAGATTCCAATAAATGGAACCAAGGGAGGCACTGAAATGCAATAGAAAGCAGACAAGTTTTATTTAATTGTGGACAAGTAAGGTAATCTTCATAAGCTTTAGTTTACTCACCACCATGATGAGCAAAATAACCTCTCACTAGGATCTTTTTCAGAGTTAAATGAAACCAAGAAAATACTAGTCTATGGCTCCTAGGTTATACGTTAGTAAGATCTATTGTTGAAAAGCACTCTGAATTCTTGAATTTTTCATTCATGTGGAACAGGGAAAGTCTTGTGGTAAAGAAGATGATGAAGTCACCCCACAGAGACGGTGCACGAGAGCTAGTTACTTGGTTAGTGAGTAGGTCTAATTAATGACCTGTGATCTCTACCACATCTTACTTTTAATAAGATGTTGTTGTTTCCAATTAAACTTGTTACCAGGAATCTAATCTTAAAATTAGTCAATGAGAAAAAAAGTTAAGGAACAGGATAAATAAATCCAATTTTTCAGATATATAAAATGTCCAAATAGCAAAGTAAGAAATCTTAACTCGTTTACATTTTAGGCCAGAGGGTAGCTTCAGTAAAGCACCAAGAATCAACAATCAGAATGTATTCTCTGATAATAATGAAATTAAGTTAGAAATCAAAAACTAAAGTATGCATACATACACATGACCAATTTATACATCTGTTGCTACATCCAAAATATTTTACAAACAAGTTCTGTCTAATATTCAAGCAGCAATAATTCTTTTCTCATATAGGTTAAGTCTAAACAGAAAAGAAGGAAAACTTCGAGACTATTATAACTTAGCAGGTAAGGAGAGTTTAAGAGAATAAAAAACAAATTGTAAAAACATTTTACTTAAGAACTTCCATAAATATCCTAAAGAAGCTATTAAATAGCAACATCTAATAGTGCATCAACATCATGATCCATTGAGATTTACCACAGTATGGAAAGGAAGACATTAAAAGAATTTAAAAAAAACAATTCTGAAAAAAAAATACGTAAAAGAATAATAAAAGCTGAGTCAGTAAGGCAATTTTGAAAGACACAATCAAAATCAGAAACCTCGCTCTCCCACATACAAAGAAAGTTCTGGCAATAATATGGTCCCGGTAGCAGAACAAAGTGTATGTCCATGGAATAGAAGGGAGCATAGAAATAAAATTTCAATATAGGAGAGTGTGGCAGCACACATCTGGTGGAAAAAGATGGATTACTTAGCAAATGATGCTGGAAATTTGGCTCATTAGATAAAGAATTCAAAATGTCCTCCAAAGACCTCCAAAGTACACACTGTGGAGGAAAAAGTTAATGGTTTAAGTGTACGTATTCCTTGGTAACAACGGCAAAATTAATAGAGACATGACAGACTGGGCAGGGACACACACAACGGCAAAAGCGTTCAAACTATGTAGCAGCAAGTCAAGGAGAAGGTGCACAGGAAAGCTAACAGGAAAAATAGGAAAACATTACAACTTATTTTTTTATTTTTATTTTATTTTATTTTTTTTAATGCCAAGATTTTTTTTTTTTAAGATTTTATTTACTTATTCATGAGAGACACAGAGAGAGAGGCAGAGACACAGGCAGAGGGAGAAGCAGGCTCCATGCAAGGAGCCTGACCTGGGACTCGATCCCCGGCCTCCAGGATCACCACCTGGGCTGAAGGTGGCGCTAAATCTCTGGGGCTGCCCACAACTTATTTTTTTTTTAAAAAGAAAATCTAGTAGGAACAAATGGGCTTAAATATTTTACTAAGAGGGCTCCCCTGAATATTATTGAAGAGGCTGCCCATGTGCTGTTTCATTACATTGCACTAATGAAAGTTACTGAATGGCAGATCTGGTAATCTTAGAAACCTTTGTACAGCTAGCTGAGCAGAATGTGGTGCGTTCAAAGAAGGCAGAAAAATCACAACTACAATGGCAATGATGGTTACAAAGAAAATACGCCATCTTTGAGCTACGTCTTGATCTAAGTAATATGTTACTATCCAATGATGTCAATGCTTTTGCTGATAACTTATGAACTTCTCCACTCATGGCTTGTTTTGTCAGTCTCATAATTAACCAGTTTTAAATTAGAACCTTAGACTATCAATCTCAGTTCTGGAACTGAGAGGACTTTTCTATTAGCACATTGAAAGATCTGATTGAAAATATCAACTTCCATAGAAAACATTCCAGAGTATTCTAAAATGCATACTCAGTGCATAAATAGCACATTTATAAAAGTTCCAGGGACTCTGATGACAGACTTTATTTAAAATACATAATTGTATGTAGTGGAAAAATCCAAACAATTGGGACTCAGCCAAGAGAAAATTAGATTAGGAAATTTTCATGTGTGGACTGAGCAGCTCAAGACACAACATTCTACTATACTGTCTGCACATTTTAATTACAAATTCAATGATTTAATACATAATCCTTTATTTAAAGTTACTATATGACTTATATGCTTTCACCACTTTCTAAAATGAGCTAAAGGGGAAAAAAATAGCTTTAAAACACATCAACACTCCTGTAAGAAAGTCCTCCTGAATAATAGGAAAATGAGAAAAATTGAAGTCTGAAAGAGTGTATCTTCTTCCCTCGTTGTTTTTACTTGAGTGAGAGGTATAGCTCTGGAATTAGGGGAATGAAATGCATCCAGAGTATGCTAAGGTTTTCAGTTCATCTGTGTAATCTATAACCCTTGTGGTGATTAATTTGCCAATCAGTGGTCATCAGTTTATTATCTTTAATCATAGGGCATTTTTGTTTCCTTTTATTAATTGGAGTATATTTAAGTAGCCTGAGTTGTGTTCTTAAGATATAGGTTTCTTGGTATTTTCTAGAATTTGGGGAGAATATGAATTTACCTAAGGCAGAGTGTGTAAGCAGTGTTGTCACCCATCTAGGGGGCTTTTCCATCGCCACTGGATAGGGACCCCTTTGCTTAAGATGGTAAGTGACAGCAAAAAAGATAGTAAGTAATGACTTTGGACCACAAAAAATGGTTACAGGCTTAGCCCTTCCATTCATTTTAACATTTTTTGGTATATTTCTTAATCAGTCCAACTTCCACCATTTCCTTTCCTCCCCCCCCCAAATTCTATATCCTGTCCTTTGAAACTCACAATCAAATATCAACAAATTCCCCTCCATAGTAAACTTCACCTCTGGGTGGTTTATCACCCAGAAATGGCATCGCCTTCATGCTTTAGGAGAAATTGTCCCCTATAGGCAGTACTTTCCACACAAAATCAAATATTGGTTCTCTCACAACATTCAGGCAGAAGGAGTGCCATGGCCAGACCATGATTTCTCCTATCAAAACCCCCAGCCCCTTTGAGGTTCTTGCCATCAGATGTTTACTACCACTCCAGGCCTCCCATTTTTTCTGTCTCTTTATGTTTTCACTATACATCTCTCCATTAGTGATCATTCTTTTCCCATGGCCAACCTAGATCCTTTGACTTATTTTCTTACATAACCTTTCAACTTTAATGATTCTAAAAAACCCCACCCTGGATAGGTGGGCATTGCTAGGAAAACAAACAAAATAACAACACACAAAACCCTAATACACAATCATGATTACTTAAGACATGCTGAATTCGTGATAAGTCTCTTTCTTTTCTTTTCTTTTTTCTTTTCTTTTCTTTTCTTTTTTTTCTTTTCTTTCCTTTTCTTTCTTTCTCTTTCTTTCTTTCTTTCTTTCTTTCTTTCTTTCTTTCTTTCTTTCTTTCTTTCTTTCTTTCTTCTTTCTTTCTTTCCTCACTCTTTCTCTTTTCCCTTTTCTGTCTTTCTCTTTCTTTCTTTTTTTACTTTTTGAGAAACAGAGCAAGTAAGCATGGGGTGGGATAGGGTGGGGTGGGAGGGGTTTGGGGCAGAGGGAGAGAGAGAATCCTAAGCAGGCTCCATATCCAGAACAGAGGCCTACTCAGGGCTTGATATCACCACTCTGAGATCATGACCTGAGCCAAAATCAAGAGTCAGATGCTTAACCGACTGAGCCATCCCGTCATCCCAACAACAAATTTCTAATGACACTTAACAATGTCTGACAAGCCAACTATATACTTCCCTAGCACATATGCTTTTCCATTCTTCAAAAGGAATAGTTCACATCCTCCTTCAGCCTCAAACTTTCCTCTCATCCTAACCTCTCAGCTGAATGTTGTCACCTATTTCCTTGAAAAAAGGGAAGCAATCTGACAATTGCAAACACACTGGTGCACTGTACAGGCCTCATAATCTCTTATAGAGCTCCTGAATTTACCTCCCAGCTGCTGCATACTTAGCTGCTAAAGGCTTACCCCCTGTGACATACAGATGATTGTTCTTGGGCGCAGAGCTATTATGCCCCTATAGCCAGGAATGCCTGAGAGTTTACATTCCACTCTCACCCCACAGCAAGCCTGTAGTCAATTACTAACAGGTGTGAAGTTCTACAATCCCAGCTCCTTTGCCTCAAGGTTGGAAAGTTCCAAAGTGTAATTTACAGTCCAGAGCTCCCTCTGGGATCAGGGTCAGTCTGAAACTTCACCCAAAATGACAACCTTGCGTGTTTCTTCCTCTTACTATACTATTTCCCCTTACCCCTTACTTACTTTCTTACTGATTTCTCCTGAAAGCATTTCCTTCATAAATTGTTTGAACTGAATCCTTGGCTCAGAGGCTACTTCTAGGAAAACTCTACCAAGAATACTGACAGAAATGTTCTCATCTTTCCAACACCAAATCTATCAACTATCTTCACCAGTACCTCCACACACTATGTTTCCTCCAATTATAATGAAAGAATTGCCTTTCTTCTTATAAAGCCAACATATCTGCTCATCCTGATATTTCTCAGGACTGTGCTCCTGTAATGATTGCTCTCTCTCATGCTTCATCACTGTCTCTTTCTCTATTGGCTCATTCCCAACAGGAAACATATTTCAGTGTTCCTTACTTTTAAGAAACAAAAATTCTTCTTCCTAGATCTCAGAGATTTTCCAAGAATCTTATTTGTTAATCTTTTCTGAAAAATTTATCAAGAATTTCCTATACTGGGACTTCTGGGTGGCTCAGTGGTTGAGTGGCTGCCTTTGGCTCAGGGCATGATCCCAGAGTCTTGGGATTGATTCCCACATTGGGCTCCCTGCATGGAGCCTGCTTCTCCCTCTGCCTATGTCACTGCCTCTCTCTGTGTGTCTCTCATGAATAAATAAATAAAATCTTTTAAAAAAAGAATTTTCTATACTAGTAATCCATACTTGCTTACTTCTCATTTTCTTAAAAGCTACTTTATTCAGGAATTCTCTCCCCACAACTCCATAGTACCCCTGTCATTGACAAAGCCATTGGTAACTTTTTCTATCTTATCATACTTGACCATTCAGAAATACTCTACAATTGACTACTCCCTTCTATTCTTGGCTTCTATGAAATCATGTTATTACATTTACCTTGTTGACTGTACTTTCTGAGTCACCTTTACCAGAACAACATTCTCCTTGGGTGGTTTTATTCAGTAATTCACTTTAAATACCAGTTAGTCTGAAATCTCTATCTCTAATCCTGACAGGACTGCTGTGCCATTAAAACCTCTGACACTGCATTTTGCTAGCATGATTATAGTTCATAGCTGAAAATACTGAAATAATCACAGGCTTTTAAAGATGGGGCCCGTGGCGATCATATAATCCAATCAATATTTATATTTAAAGTTTCATAAGCATGTATCAATCTAAAATGATGTTTACCGAAAAGAAAATCATCTCTTTTAAAATTAAACACAATTTATTTACAGATGTGCAATGTGAAACGTCAAGTGTATGGTAATGGTTAAGGAAATGGGCCCCCAAGTCAGACAGTCCTCTGAAATCCTAGTTCTGGCACTAACTAGCTGTGAGGTCTCGAGGTGAGTCAATTACCCTCTTAGAAACTTAGGAGGTTTAGTGCAATGATTAAATTTACACATGGAACAGACTTAGAATTGTGCCTAGCACATAGTAAAACTTTAACAAATTAGCTATTTGTCTTATTATTTTGCACACCATTACAAATAGACTCGACACAACATCTCAAAATGCTATTTGATCAAGTATAGCAATTACAGTTGATTTAAGAGAACCGGGGAGCATTTATTTTTATTTCAGAACATATGACTAAATTTTTACTTACAGTATGTGACTCAAAATACAATATAGTATTTAACTTAATTTTGCCCACAACATTTTACTTTAAATATTTCCAAGAAGCATTTGAAACTTGAGTTGATTGGATTTGGAGGATAAGTCTTCCAGGACAATATTTATTATTCAAAGTTTCCCACAACAAATTTTCAAAATTAGTAAGTTTTGATTAAGTTTCAGACAAATGTATATACATATATAATCACTGCACCAAAAATATTGAAATTTAAAATATTTTGTGTCATTTTAAAGAAATCCCTATTAGAAAAAAAAAAAAACAAAAACGGATTTCCAGTTGGTTCTGATTATAGTAACCAAGGCAAACTCTTAAAAGCCCAAAGATTATGATACCAATGATGTCTCTTGTATGCTTCATTCAGCCTTTGAAAGTAGTCATATCCTCCATATAATACTTTCAAGCACTATGACTTAATCACGGGGTAAAAACTGGCTTATGTATTGAAAAAAATGATCTGCATGGAAGTAATCAAAATGTGATTCAAATGCTTTTATTTACATTTGGAATGTACAATTCCAAATCTACTCATTCCTTGTATAATTGTTTATAAGCTGAAACTACATTAAAATAAATATATTAAAACTGAATGAAATCATATTTGTGAGTTTTACTCATAGAACATAAGAGTTAATTTTGCAAGATAAAATTAAACAAGATGTTGCTAATTATATGTACTGGTTTTTGAATCTTTATTCAAATATTTAAAATTCAAGGAAAATAAATAGCAATTACATTTTTTAAATGAACAAAATATATAAAAAAATAGAGTAGGTTTAAAACTTTTTATCCCCAAACAGTAACTAGATTCTCACATCAATTTTTATATGATATATATAAAGCAATTTAAAACACACAATGAGCTCTTCCTCACAAAGAATTTGGAGACAAATGAATTACAGTAATTAAATGTTCTCATTTTCATAAGATTTGATTAAATTTTCATTATATAGCTATATACATAGTAGCATACTACTAACAGAAAATTAGACTTGAGTGTTTAAAACTTTTCAGAGTTTAGAAATACAGGATGATGCTCAAAGATGACATTCTTAGACTGTTATGTCACTAACACGTTTATGGTCATAACATAGGGCAAGCCATTTTCAAGTAAAATTTTTTAGAAGTACTATAGTGTTCATCATACTAACTTCAAAAACTCAAAAATACTGTGGTATAACAAAGAATAAATATTTGGTCTTTGTTCCTAAGGCAGAGTTTCTAAAACTCTTGAAATCTCTTATATAGTGTCTTTGAATGTTAATGAATAATGGGGCTGGCAGAGGGAATAAGGAAGGGTGGAGGTGAGTAGAGCGGACAAGTCTAGAGAAAAAGTCATGATTAAAGGGTTGGAAATTTCAGCCCCACTCCCACCTATAACTGCAGCCCCAGTAAGGGGTGGGGGCCCACAGATTGAGCTCTACACTACTGGCCAAAGATTAACCAGTCACATTGTTGTAGTGAAACCTCTTCTAAAACCCTTAACAGATGCTGCCATTCAAGGAGCTTCTGGGCTGGTGAACACTTTGAAAGGCTGGAGGGTAGATCCCAGAGAACCCATGGAAATTAAACTGACACCTCAATCCCTCATCCTTCCACATATCTTCCATTTGGTTTTTCCTGAGTTGTATCCTTTACAGTAGAGCTACAATTTTAAGTAGAGCACTTTGCTGAGTTCTGTGAGTTGTTCTGGTGAATCACTGGATCTGAGGAGTGATTGTGGGAACTCCTGAATTTGTAGTTCACCAGGCAGAAGGGGGATAGCTTATGTAACCCACTTGTGGCTGGCATCCGAGTGGCAGGCAGGGTTATGAAACTGAGTCCTCAACCTGTATGGTTTATTCTAACTGCAGGAGTTAGTGTCAAAATTGAATTTAATTGTTAGAAACTTATTTGGTATTGGAGAATGGGGTGGGTGGCAGAAAAAAAAAAACACCATATAATTGGTGTCAGAAGTGCTGTCTGAAAATAACATACAAGTGTACAAAAAAGAACATTTTAAATTATACATAATCTTACCACTAAAAGGTCACCATTATTCATTTTATAGTATATTTCCATTCAGTCTTTTTTTCTGCATATATAATCAGGTATTTCTGAGAAATAAGAATGTTCATCTTATATTCCAAGAGGTATATTAGCACACAGCTATCTTATAAAGTATGCTTAATAAAATTTCATGATATATAGCTTTGTATTTTATTTCCAGGAAGATAGCTAAATAAAGGATTTTTTAAAAAAAGATTTTATTCATTTATTCATGAGAGACACAGAGAGAGAGAGGCAGAGACACAGGCAGGGGGGAGAAGCAGGTTCCATGCAGGGAACCCGACATGGAACTCGATCCTGGGTCTCCAGGATCACGCCCTGGGCTGAAGACGGCGCTAAACTGCTGAGCCACCCGGGCTGCCCCAAGGATTGTTTTTAAGGGTATCAAAATGCATACCTTGTTATTACTTAAAGGAAAAAGAATTTTGTCACTTAGGTAATTTTTATTGATGATTAGTTCTTCTCTATGTAACTTATTTTGCTTCTTAAATTCATGAAATTACACATAAAATTTACTAAATATGTATAAAATATAAAGATTTGACTTATTTATTTTTTAAAGATTTTATTTATTTCTTCATGAGAGAGAGACACACACACACACACACAGAGGCAGAGACATAGGCAGAGGGAGAAACAGCCTAATGCGGGATTCGATCCCAGACCTCTGGGATTATGACCTGAGCCAAAGGCAGATGCTCAACCACTGAGCCACTGAAGCATCCTAACTTGTCCATTCTTACCAGATTAAAAGGAAGAGGCTATAATCTCCAAAATGCTTAAATTAACCAATCAATAAAACAAAACCCAAACTCCTTTGACCCTACATTTAACCTCCATTCTTCACTCTTATTATTATTTTTTTTATTTATTCATGATAGACATAGAGAGAGAGAGAGAGAGAGAGAGAGAGAGAGGCAGAGACACGGGAGGAGGGAGAAGCAGGCTCCATGCTGGGAGCTTGACGTGGGACTCGATCCCAGGACTCCAGGATTGTGCCCTGGGCCAAAGGCAGGCGCTAAACCGCTGAGCCACCCAGGGATCCCCTCTTCACTCTTATTTACAGAAAAATACCTGTGGCTTTTTTACATGTGGTTTTTAACTCCTCTCTTACTATTCTCCCCTCAACCCACTTAGAGCGCTAAGGTGTTGTCAATTACTTTGCCAAAACAACTCCTGAATGCACAAGGGTCTCCATGTGGTCCAGTGGCCAAATCCAAGTTCCCATTTTAACTGACAGGCTTGATTCACCTAATTCCTAGGATCTCTAGCCTTCCCACCCCATTGGCTACTCTTTTGAAATCTACTTTGTAGGTTCTGCATTTCCAATATGTCTAAAAGTTAGCGTGATCCAGGGTTACAGTCACTGGTCCTCTTACTGTATGTTTTGACTCTCAATCTCTTTATTTACCCAATATCATGGATTTAAAATAAAATCTTGATCAATATTCCTAAGATTGCAGCTAGTACCTATACTTCTAAGGTTCAAGGAATGGCCAAGGAGCACCTGTTTATGGGAGACATAGATGGAGCTTAGACCCTTACTGACATCAGTGAACTATTGAGTCAACTCTGGAACCTCCTACATCTGATTTTTTTTGTCCCATTTGTCATGATTTAGGCTGTTATTTTGGGTGAGCATTTGATACTCATATCTGGAGTCATCCTAACAAAAATATACAATCTAGTGACTAGTGAGGGAAACCAGTCTTGTTGGAATATCACTATCTCAATTTTTTTTGCCATCTGTCCATATCACTTTCACTATTTTACTACTATTACATTTTTCCCCATCATCTCACTCTGCTTAATATTTAAAGGAAGTGAATCACTGTGACAAATAAAGGACAGGATTATTTGACATTATAGAAAGTAATAATATATATTTATGTATATATAAAATGAAATCAGTATTCAAAAAATAAAATATTAAAAAAACTCCATGCAAAATCAAAATAAAACAAACCTGTACACTGATGACTCCAAATTTAAATCTCCAGCATTCATCACTCTGCCTACTCAACATCTACAGTAAAATGTAAGTCTCTCAAACTTAGTTGTCAAAAAAAAAAAAATCTTTTGACACCCCTAAGGCGTTTTTTCTGCAGTTTTCAACATCTTAGTAATAACAACTCATTCAGTATCCCAAGCCAAAAACTTTGAAATCACAATCCATTCCTTCCTCTGAGAGACTACATAAAATAAATTTGCAAATTCTGTAAGTTCTATCTTCAAAATAAATTCAAAATTTTAGTACTTCTCATTTATTAAAAAATAATGAATAAAGAATAAAATGCAAAGCCATATTCACATATTAAAAGTTAAATAAATGTGACTAATACAGACACAAATATTTACTTGCAATTATTCTCAGATTTCCACCACTCTTTTTTAAATCTTATTTATTTATTCATGAGAGACACAGAGAGAGAGGCAGAGGGAGAAGCAAGCTCCCTGTGGGGGGCCTGAAGTGGGACTGGATCCCAGGACCCCGGGATCATGACCTGAGCCAAAGACAGATGCTCAACCACTGAGCCACCCAGATGTCCAGATTTCTACCACTATTATAAAAATCTGCACTTATATACTTTTAGGGAAAAATGAGTTTTATGACTTGAGAAATGTTGGTTTCGTAAAAAAACAATTCCATTTACCAAGCTTCCCCCAAGTACAACGGCACATTTCACATAAGATACAAAGGAAATCTGAGTCCAAGTCACATATAGAAAACAAAGGAGCTGCTAATTTTTATGTTTTTATTATAAAGAAGAATTATTTTTCGTTTAGGTAGTCTTTCAGACTTTCTCATCCTTAGACTGCACTGCAAATGACTTTCCTAAATTTGATTCAAAACTAATTATTTGGGAGAAAAGTGAAAATATTATTTGATCTCAAGGTATAATGCAAAACAGTTCCAGTGTGCCTATGACAATCATGCTTCAAACTGTTTTCCTCAAATGTCAGCTCCCAGTGTATAAAGTATGCTGAACACAGTGATGCATAAAACACTTGGCTCCTAGGAAGATCATACGGGGATTTAAATGCATTTTAATGAAAAAAAAAAGAAAACTTGAAAGAGTCCAATACTTCTACATTTCAAAAAACTGAACACTATAGTGTAAAATGTATGATACAATGAGATTGGCAACAACATTTGCAGAATGCACATCTTTGTGAATCTGTGGTGAAAATTCATTTTCCAAATAAGTGCCAAATCAATGAATGCCTTTACCGTTGGAATTAAGTTAATCAGTAAAGGACTACCTACTACCTACTACCTTAACTTGTTTGAAGCAAATCTAGTGATGTTATAACAACACATGGAACTCCAAACAGTGTTGTTTAGAAGTGTAATCTCTTCAGATATACTTGGATCACTTATGATAATGTTAATGTACATTTCCAGTGATCTTCAACCACAGACTAAGGAAATGGAGGAAGACTGGGAAAAATGAAATAACAGACATTAGGAATGTCTGATGGAATAACAGATGATATTCCTTTCAAAATTTTCTTGAACATTATTTTATCTTATTACAGTGAATTATTTATTTAAGCAATTACTAGTTCTACATTTTCTAGAACTAGAGTGCTTATGGTATGGATGGGCTTTAGGAAATTTACCTGATAAAGATTTGGTAAAATACATCTTTAGTATAGTGTGTTGACCCAGGAATCTTTTTACAAGAGAGGTAACAGTTTTTAAACACATCACTAAATATTCAAAATAATTAGAAATTTGTAGAATTTTTATTTGAATTTAGTAGTTTCGGTGGTGTAAGGTAAAGTATGAATAAAATCAATTGCTTGGAGATATAAGCTATTCTTTTTTAAACCTGTATGGACTATTGGACTATACTGAGCTTACTTTTAAAAAACTTAAATTGGTATTTCAACATTCTTATATCACTAGCTAATATTTTGAGAAAAATGAAAAAGAACTAAAAATATTTTCCTAAAAACTCATCCAGAAACTTTGAAGTGGATCAATATTTTTACTAAATACAACTCAGGACTACATTTGCTATTCTCATAAAGGCTGAAACTCTTTTTAGGATACTGCTCTGACTACAGCATAAAGATGATACTATTTGAAAAGGAGGCTTTCTTCTTCCCTGTATGTGCCCTTCTCTCTAGCTATATATATAGTCATCTTAATATAGTAATACAAAGGAGAAAAAATTAAAGGGTTACAATATTCTTGTGATACTGCTGCATTTTTCAAGATTATATCAATTTGCTCTTCTGTCTTTAATTTTTAGATTGCCACCACTCCATAAATAATATAATACTAGTAATCATGTAATAAGGTAACATATTACATTCAAACAGAATGCAATTCTCACTTAACTGTTTCTACCAATATCTAGAAACATAGTCCTCAAAGCAAGTTACCTTTAAGAACAGAGTAAGTTATTGTGGATGCTGGTAAGGTAAGTAAGTTATAACATTTTTCTATTCATCCTTGAAGTTATTTAGAGCCTTCTTAGATTTCTTTATGTACGGCCAGTGTCCAAGTTCACTAAGCATACTTCTTTCTCTCTTCTTCAGAACTAACTATAGAATTTGTTACTTATTAATTAAATGTGCATTTCCTTCCTAGAACCAATTCTTTCATAATTAAGTTTGGCTTAAAAATGTATATTATACACTTATATATGTATTAATATAATATGTTAATATAATAATATGTATTATATATGATGTTATATGTTATACAATTATGTATCATATAATTTATATATAACTATAAATATAAAATATGTACTATGTATAAAATATATATACTTATTTATAACACATATTCTTTTTTTAAAGATTTTATTTATTTATTTTGACAGAGAGAGAGCACAAGCAGGGGGAGTGGCAGGCAGAGGTAGAGGGAGAAGCCGACTCCTCATTGGGGGCGGAGCCCAATGTGGGGCTGGATCCCAGAACTCCAGGATCATAACCCGAGCTGAAGGCCCAAATAAGCCACCAAGAGCCCCTATAATGCATATTCTTGCATATTCTTAATGACACCCCATGGTAAACAAGGCCAAATTCTAATCGGATTTTGATATGAGATGGAACAAATTTCAACATGGAAAGCACCAAGAACATTTTCACATAGTAGTTAAAAATAATCAGACCATCTTGTAGGGGCACAAATTATGTGATGCATGCATATTACATATAATTATATTTAATCATCTCAAAACTCTACAAAGTAGATACAATTATCCCCAATTCAGAGGAGATACTGAGAACCATGATGAAACTTGCAAGTTAATAGAACAATTATTACATTGAATAGAAATTCAAACCCAAGTGTCTGACATTCAAGTCATCATTTCCCTCTACTACTATGCCTTCCTTTAGCAAGTAGAGCACTAGGAAGAAGGAAGCAAAGTGAAACTGTTTCTTTAAGCCACCTGACAATATGTTTGCCATCCCAACACTCATGCTAAACCTAAGAGAGACCAGAAATCAAAAAACCTGACTAAGCCAAAATCAGAAATCCAGATGCAGAAGTTTGTCCATGGGAAAGGAGCTAGGGACAGACACAGGGAAGGGAAGCCTAAGTAAGCTCCTTGTCCCTCCACATAGGCACCGATTTTCTTTCTTAGCCCTAAAAGCCTCTACCATTACTTTTTACTCTTTAAAGTACCTGTGATGTAAAAAAAAATAAATAAATAAAATAAAATAAAAAATAAAAGTACCTGTGATGGATGCAATGAAACGCCGGGACACCCTGCACCCCGATGTTTATAGCAGCAATGGCCACGATAGCCAAACTGTGGAAGGAGCCTCGGTGTCCAACGAAAGATGAATGGATAAAGAAGATGTGGTTTATGTATACAATGGAATATTACTCAGCTATTAGAAATGACAAATACCCACCATTTGCTTCAACGTGGATGGAACTGGAGGGTATTATGCTGAGTGAAGTAAGTCAGTCGGTGAAGGACAAACATTATATGTTCTCATTCATTTGGGGAATATAAATAATAGTGAAAGGGAATATAAGGGAAGGGAGAAGAAATATGTGGGAAATATCAGAAAGGGAGACAGAACGTAAAGACTGCTAACTCTGGGAAACGAACTAGGGGTGGTGGAAGGGGAGAAGGGCGGGGGGTGGGAGTGAATGGGTGACGGGCACTGGGGGTTATTCCGTATGTTAGTAAATTGAACACCAATAAAAAATAAATTAAAAAAATAATAAAATAAAATATTAAAAAAAAAGTACCTGTGATATATTAAACCAGTAGCAGTAGTCAATAACTATGTAAGCAACACATTTTTATTGTGAAGGTAAAAGTCAAGAGTGCTCTAAATGCTTCTCAAGAATTAGTTTTACATGTCTTAATACTTCGGCAATAATTAAGTTGCTTATTCAATAACTGCTTATTCAATATAACTGCTTATTCATATTTATACATGCATGTATATATTCAAAATTAGTTAAGATTTTTGCTATGATTACTGTAAGCTCTAATCTCAACTTGTCTGAAACTCAACCAGAAAATTCAAATGAGTGGAATTACTTTTTTTTCCAAATATAATTGTTTATTTTGAGAAAAAAGAGACAAAGACAAGGAAACAAACAACAAATAGAAATGTATTTTGAAATTTTTATTACTTTTATAGAAATCTGAGAATTGGCATACCCCATTTCCTTGGTAATCATATTACCTATACTAATTCACTCTATTATTATTTGTTCTGGAGTATATCATTAATAGAGCAATGATTCAGCATAATGAAAGCTCTAAACTAACACACACACACACATACACACACATACACGGATAAATGTGTTTATTTTCATGACCGTGAAGTAAATTTTGAATTAAACCATAATTAAATTACTTTTAAAAATAATAATTATATAAGGGTCAATTGGGAGTCAGTAGAGAAAAGTGAGAGAAAATGAGGCAAAGAGAGCCCATCTAGAATGGCCAGGGGGCAAATGGCTTAACAACAGGCTAAAAAGAAAGGAGACTTAGTGGGGCCATGACGGGAGTCTGGACTTCTGTGCAGAGAGTTAACAGGAAGTCACTAAAGTTTTACCCAAGGGAGTTGGATGATGGGATTCACGCTTTTCAAGAGATCACTCTAGACGATGAAGGTAGGGGCAAGAATCAATACGGGGAAAGAAGTTAAAAGACCACTGCAGTGTTTCTGCAGAAGTTGATGGTGGCTTAAAAACTGGTGGCAGTGAACACTGGGAGAAGCAAACACATTTTAGATAAAGGAGAGATCTATGTGTGAAAGAACATGGATAATAAATAAATGAATGAAGGAATCGTTTTAGAAAAACATTGACTTCCAAAAGTCCTTATATGGTGAAATTTTTTCTCAAACTGAGCAAGGCAATCCATCTTATTCAGCATTTTACAAAAATAAAAAAAAAAGAAGGAAACATGACTTTTTTATTATGTCCTTTTCCATGTACTGAAAAAAGACTTTCCAGATAAATGGTGCTTATGGCTTGAAAATAAATACTCTTACATCACTCGTACACTTAAAAATACATATATAACAAAGACATTTTTTTAATAAAAAGGATGCCAGATTTTGTGAGTTTTCCTAATGTTCAAAATCATTATTACTTTTCTTAAATTCTTCTTTCTCTTCCAATTATGCCCTGTTGATTTCTTCACATGTACTTCTTAAATAGTTAATATATTTAAAAAAAAAATGAAATGTTCTTTAGATTCTGGGAAGTTTTAAGGAATATTTTCTTGAGATTTATTTCTTATTTTCTTTCTTCAACATGCTCCTATATCCTGCAGATGGCCACCTTTCTTACTTCATAGAAGAGGGCGAGCAGGAATTCCTCAATTTACTGCCCTGCCCTGATTCCTCCAACATAATCTACATCACACCTATTATTTATGTCATCCAGTATCAGTGGAAAAGAGTCCTCCTTAGTAGCTTCCCTTACTTTGGTAGCAAAGTGTCCTTCACATAATCTAATAGAGTGGAATTGGTTGACTGCTCTTCTGGATCTCATATCCTACAATTCCCAGGTCACAGCTATAAAAATGATTCCCTTTTCTATGTTTCTAATCACTCTATTACTGGTTCTTCCCCATCAGCCTGTCCAGATTCCTGCTTCTTCCATTTCAAAACCACCCTTTCTAACAACTACTTAGTTTCTCTCCTTGCTTTATTGACTCTTAAAAAAAAAGCATCAAATGTTGTATATATTCCTCTGCTCGTTTGAAGTTTGGGTATTTCATTATCATGCCCATTTAATTTCATTTTTATGTTTAAGAAATAGTTAATACCATTATTTTAAAGTAAGCTCTATGCCCATTGTGGGGCTTGAACTCACAACTCCGAGATCAAGAGTCACATGTTCTGCTGACCCTGCCAACCAGGTGTCCCATTATTGTACCCATTTTAAAGAGGACAGGATGGCTCAGCAAGTTTAAATCAACTTCTCCAAGGCTATATAAACTATAAAACAGTTTGGATAGAATTTAAATCAAGATATTCTCAAAGGTTTTACTTGCTTTGTAATATAAAGCTTAATGCCATCAATGTCATTGCATATAACTATTGCCTAATATGTGTTTGTTTGTTTTTTTAACAACATACATCATAAAGATTTGACCCATATCACTTAAAGAATACATAGGAATAATTACAGAACAAAGTGACCTTTTAAAACACATGATGACTGTAGTATGTACAGTACCTTTTCCCCCTAATTTTTAACATTATAAAAGTTGTTATGTAAATATAAAAGTATTTACTTCTGATAGTACTTTTAAAACACAACATAAATAGTACCAAAGTATTATGTGCATTTTTGTTTTATACTATAACAAATACAAAGACATTGTAATTTACACTAAAGGGAGTAAAAGTATAAAATGCCTATTTATTTATTTATCCAAATTCAACTTCATCAGGAAAAGATCGTCCAAAGAACCAATACTACAGTTTAGAAGGGCAGTCTAATTGTACATAATCCAACAAAATAATGACTATTACCTCAACTAAGTAACATTAAGAACTACAAAAGTCTACCACACACAGTAGGTAACTCCTAGTTTGCTCCATCACATTATTTTTTCTAATATCTTAGCTATTCTTTTCAATTAAATTAGATGATTCCTTCAACAAAATTAACCACTTAATGTCAATACACTTTTGTCACTAGTCTTTAATGCAATGCTATAAACATTCATTAAGGGCCTACTATGAGTAAGAGACTGTCAGGCACTAAATGTAGAAAGATGGAAAATGGGTGACATAGCTGCTATCTGAGGTAGTTCGAGAAGAATGTTCGAAAGTCACAGGTGACCTCATGAAACTTCTGAAAGCACATTCATTTAAATAAAGACATTTAACTCAGTTAATACAGAGCATAGGCAAATTACATACAAATTGCAATTTAATATAGGATAGTTAATGACTAACATACATCTCCGCGTTACTATCTTTCTCAAATGTCACAGCCTCTGAAGGAATGAGATAAAATTTTTGGTTATACTGAGGAACTAGTTTTCATTTCAGAAAATGTAAATTCGCTTCCTTTTGTGTATATATAAAAGTACTACTAGAGTGGAAAGAATGTGAATATTTTCCTATCTCTGTGTAGCAAGGGGTTTCTGAGCATAGAAAAATAGAATTTGGGTTAAAGGACAAACCTTGGAAGTTAAAAGATGGCTGAATAGATAGTGAGAGACTTTTGGAGTGATTTTCCTCCCAAGAGGAAAATGTTAACATTTCAAAGAGGGTGAAAGCCTGGAGCTATATATTTATACACCATAGGCCTGATTTTACATTAGGGAATTGAGTTTTGTCTTCTTTTCTCGGGAGAGGAGGGCAGCTGTATAAGAGCTCCTCCACAAATGCCCAGATTAATAATCTTGGGGTTCCTCTCCTGTGGTGTAAAATCTCCCTTTTAAGTACTTGCAGGTGCCACCATCTGACTCTCTTCACATTGCTCCTGAGGGGAAATGGAGTGTCAGGAAACTGATACAGCTATTGGTCCAAGAAACAACAGTCTGCCCAGATACAGAAACTTTGTATTTGCTTTCAGGACAAAATAATAAATGCACATATTAAAATCTTATCGTGTTGCAAATCAGAATTTAGGGGAAATCTTTTTTTTTTTTTTTAAGACACAGCTTCATTTTACTGATTTTCAAGCAGATCAAGTTACCTCAGCAGTCAATAAATGATCTTATTGAGCAAAAGACAACACACTGATCCTCTTCATGTTGTCACAAGATTTCAATAGAATTAAAAGTTGGGATTATTTAGAGTTCCAAAGTTAGGTTGGCTAAAGAAAACAAGAAGAAAAATCACTTACTTGATATTATCAAGGCAGCCCGATTCAGGTTTCAGAATGGCAGTATGATGAAACATTTTATATAGAGCAATCCCAAGGAAGATTACATTAAGCTGCAATGTAAAAAATACTATTATGTAGCGTAACTGGAATAGAAGAAAAAAAGTAAATCTATTCTCCATAATAGATGAGTTGTTCTGGGAAATTAGCTCTCACTATACTTATAAAGGAATTTGATCATAGATGATTGCCTGGTATTTTAGTAAAGGCAAGAAGCCACTTTAGGGAATTGGGATACCAATGAGTTACACAGTGCTATTATGTGAAAATACATACAAATACAAAATAGCAGCAGTTGGAATGATGCTGTGGAAACTGTAAAGGAACTCAAAGCCAATTAGATGTTTATATATATATAAAACACATATATATATGTGTGTGTGTGTTACTATTTTTATCATCTGAACATGGCCCCAAATTTGTTATTTAGGGATATATTTTGAAATGCTATATTACAAAATTATAATTACTAAAATCAATATATTTTTGAATAGCTAGATCAAAAGGATTATAAAATGGTGGTTAAATTCTAATGCTACAACAAACTAGGATTAAAGTCCAGGAAACTCTTAGCAATACTGTCTTTTCATTGGAAGCAGAGAAGGCATAGAACTTAAAATAAAACGAGATAAAAAGTTCCAGTGTGAATTTCATACATCACATATATGTAAACCACACACTGAATTGCCCTTTGTGACCTGGTTTGTTTCTATGTTCTAAAATTTAGGATTGGTGGGGACTATCAATAATACAGTTCTATAATTCTTTATCAAATCTCAAAAGTCTGAAAAGTGAACATTTTAAGAAATTAATTGTGTGGTGAAAAAGCCTAACCTTACCTAAACCCATTTGGTGGGAAAACCTGATTAGTACTGATGTAAGGCTCTTTTGTCTTTATTCCACTTACTCTTACTTTTCCATTTGTTTTTCCTGTTGAATTATTACTGTGTTTGGTTTCAGAGTCTTGCCTAGTCCCTACTGTGAGTATTGGTTGATGTGTTTGATTTGGGGCAACTGCTTATTCTCTACTAGGAATATTATATCCTGTGCACTATGTGTACCACATTATCTTTCTGAAGTCTGAAAACTTTCTGAATTCTAAAATATACTTGCTTCAAGGGATTTCAGATAGTGAATTGTAGACCTGTAACTAATTTCAAATCAAGAGCCCATTTTATTTTAAAAAATGGAGAACAATTTTGTATTATGGAATGATAAGTACATAAATAATACCAAAAACAGAATCTAAATTAGGATAAAAAATTTGTATTTGAAATCAAGACATTATGCATCTAAAAACACAAAAGGAAGTATGATTCCAGAATGCTTGCTTAACTTATTTGTGCTATTTTCAAGTGAAATCCTTTTGAATTTTACAGTTTTTGAGATTTATACAAAAAACAAAGCTGGAAGGAATATTAAGATATAGTGTCTTGTTTCCAATATCTGATTCCACTCATAGTTCAAATTATCTAAATGAAAAAGAAAGGAAACACATTGTTGTGAAACTTGAAGTCATCACTGTTCAAAAGCCTACAAAACCAAATGGCTTCTGTGGGGCGGGTTCCTAAGGAGCTATGGTCCTACATAAGCATTTGCATGTTTTCTTCACCAACGTTTTTGATTAAGTATTTTACAATATAAAAGTAGAATCTAATGGGGGTCTAATTGCTTGAGTCATATAGGGTCATATAAGTAGATGCTTTCCCCCAAATAATCTATATAAATCAAAGATAGTCAGTGCAAGGAGAGTGGAAGTTTTATTTCTTGACCTGGGAAACACGCAGTTAATGAGGAGTTCTTACCATAATTATCAAGGTCGCTGGTCCTATAAAGCTCCAAATGAAGTAGGTGTCAAGTCGGAGCCAACATCTGCAATGAAACACAAGGGAGAGAATGCATTCAAGGACTGGGTATGGGCCATACATCAAGAGTGAACGAGTGACAGAGAAGAATGTGAGCTGCAAAGCATTCCACTGGGAGACAGGAAATATTACATTGCTTGTTCATTTAAATGCTGAATTATGTGCCCAATTTCTGACAGCACTATTGATGGAGTAAGATAATTACTCCTGGAGGAAACAGGGAAAAAATGGCAGTAGGCCTATTTGCTAAGGCCTTTTGTGTCTGTCATAGAAACCTTAAAAAAAAAAAAAAAAAAAAAGGAAAAGAAAGAGAAAAAGCCATACATAGAGCCATTAAATCGAGTAGCTTTAAGCTATCCTTTTCTCTCCAATTATGGTGCTACATAACCTGTCTATCAGCTGTCAGGCAAAGTGACATTTTCCTGTCAAGAAGATCTGAGGAAATTCAGTACAAAGAAGAAATAAATTTGGTATCAGAAGATTGAAGTTTAATTAGGTTGGGCAGCCAACCTTTGAGAGTTCTTGAGTCTTAAAAAGTGCATTGTTACTGCCAGTGCTTCTGGGGTTGCAAATGATCCTTAGCATCCCGTGAAGTTGATTCATGACCCAAAAGTAAATTATTAATCACTTAATTTCAGTTACATTTAATACTCTCCCAATTCTTAAAGCCTCTGGGAAATTACATTTTCATTCTTCAGGATGACAGGAAGACAAAATGGAAGTGACTAGTTATGAGAAAGATTAATGTAAATTTTGAACAAATTACATTTGATGTTAAAAATTATATCTTGAATTATTTGCCATTTTGCTATATTTGATGTACAATTAAAAAAGAAAACATCTCCAGGGGAAAATATTCAAGAGTGGTCTGCTAGGTGGTCTAAAACTGAAAATCCAAAGTATATAAATATTTCTTGATTATTATGAAAATGTTACTTAAACCTCAGAATGAATGGAATAGCAGATATACTATAAAGAAAGGAACTTATCAACGTCCATCAGTAGATGACTGGATCAATAAAACGTTCTTCTCTTTGAAGAGAACATTTCTTTGATGAAATGTTGTAAAATAGTTAAAAGGGAGAAGGTGGATCTTTACATGTCAATAAGATAGATCATGATAACGAAGTGTAATGAAAAAGTAACATGAAGCATCTATGCCATATATGATACGTCATATACCTTTGAACATACAGTTGACCCCTGAACCACTAGAGCTTGAGCTATATGGGTCCACTTACATGTGGATTTTTTCTCAGTCAATACAGTACAGTATTGTAAGGGTATTTTCTCTTCCTTAGGATTTTCTTATTAATAATATGTAGTTTCCTTTAGCTTACTTTATTATAAGAACGGAATATACATATATATATATATAACATAAAATACAAGCTGATTGACCATTGATATTATTGGAAGGCTTCTGTCTGGTCAATACTAAGTAAGTAGTTAAGTTTTAAGGGATCAAAAGTTAGATGTGGATTTTGAACTGCATGGGGTTAGTGCTCATAGCTGTTGAAGCTACATATTAAAAGTAATACTCATATGCTTGAAAGATACACATATGTATTTTTTTTTTAATTGAAAGGGAGAAAAATTCAAACTCGTGTTAGTGGTTGCCTTTCACATGAGAGTGAAAAGACTAAAAAGTCAACCAAAGGGGCTTAACCATATGTTTTATTTAAATACTTACTGGAAGTGACATGCCAAAATACAGCAGTGTAACATTTGAGTGACAGAGGCAGTGATATTTATTACGTTTTTCTTTTTACTTTTCTGTAACGTAATTTTTTTAAAAAAGGTTAAAACCTAGATTCTTAGGCAAAACAAAAATAATCATATACCCTGAAAAACACAATTTTAAAACAACAAATTAGGACTTTCGTCTACTAAGTTAAATATATGTAAACTAATTTCAATAGAAATATAATATTTGTACTCCAAAAAGAACCTGATTACTAGTTCACATTTTTTACATAGGCAGATGATTTCTGTTTATTCAAGATATACATAATAATACTATTTGAAAAAATGCTGTTATAGGGAAGAAATCAATACTTAAACTATTAGCTATTAGTTTGAGTAGGTATCTTCCTATTGGTCTGTTGTTCTGAAAATATGGTCATGGAAAGTAAAAGTGTGGTGCTGCTAATAAGCAGAAACAAACTAGAAAATATAAGTTTGAAATATGAACTATTATCTTCATGCTGACCATAGGCTAGTTTGTTATCACTCTAATAGAAGTGTGTCTAAGTGTGGAGGGGGAGCAAGGGAAATGTTCAAGTCTCTCTTGGTTCTCAACAAAGACAATATTTTCCCTCAAGGTAAGAACAATAAAAGACAAAGCATGGACATTTCCCCAGATTAAAACACACACACACACACACACACACACACACACACTCCAAGAATGCTGCTGAAATTATAAGATAATACAATACTAATAATAAAATTATAAAATTGAAAATGAACCTTACTAGTATAGCTCCTGTTCTTTAGTAGGTCAAACAAGTTTTTGAGAGCTAATCTGAGAAGCAAAACACATTTTCAGCAAATTCTTTTTAAAGGAAAATGTGCTTCAAGAATTTCTGGAAAATGTTATTCTATAGGTTAAGGGCTTCTTACACAAATAATTTAAAGTATATTATTACAGAGTGTCTTGGACAAGGTAGGGGATTTTAAAATGTTAAATAATCTCACCAAATGTGTTGTTAAAATAAAACGTTATTAAATTTTAGCCTTAAAAAGCTTTTCTTTTTTGAAAACAGTTTCAGCAAATGCTTGGTGAGAAATAAACATGCTTTTGGCATAATGATCATTAAATGTAGAACTGAAATTACTTTAAAATTTATTATTTTTTTATTTTTTAAGAAAACGCTTCAATATCTATTTGGTGTAATAGATTTAAGTTCCCTTTGGAATTGAACAGTGTAAGAGGCAATATGAAACACTTAAAATGTACTGAGTAAATCATCCCTCCACAAGTGCTGCCTGGGTTTGACTATCTTCTGGAAGGCAGTGTGGCAAAAATCCCTTTTCTAATTCGATTGCCATATGGCCACACCTGCTGTTGTTTTTGGCCACATGCTGGCTTTCACAGAGCTTTCCACAGTTCCTCTCTTTCCCATTAACTACCTTAAAAGTTTGCCTGATTCCTTCTCTGAGTTTCCTGTGCCAATGTTGAAAGAATGCACCATGGCTTTAAGGTAAAGGACAGTAATACGTGGGGTGCTTACTCCTTGCATGGGCACCTATATCCCACATCATGGTGTTCCATAAGTCTAGGCCATTCAATATCACTTGGATATAGCGAAAATGCTAGAGGAACACATGATTGATTACATGAAGTGCAATAAAGTCCAGCTTGCAAATGGCCAGATAGACCTGCTATTGGAGGATATAATTTATCTAAAAATTACCTTTATCACTAAACTAACATTTAATTTGTGAAATCAATAATCTCATAGACTATTCTTGTTAATTTTTAAGATATATCAATTTCTTTTTTTAATGAAATTTGGTTATATGAGTACAATTTATAGAGTGTGTTTATAGCAGTACTTTAATAAAAGAGATGACTTGCAGTTGAAAAACAAGTACATTCTGGCCTCACCAGAGTGCTTATTTGAAGTAATACTGAAAAATCTTCATATATCTTGGAATTCAAAGGAACACTTGTCATGTATCATAAGCCTTGACTTTTTTTTTCCACTTGCTTAAATACAAAGATGTCACAAAATTTCTTTTTGTAGTATTTTTTCTTCAAATTGTAAAAGCTGCATATACTGTTATATATTTGATGAAGTCTTACTACATTAATACAAGTTTATTGATTTAATATTCTAAAGAACTGGTGCTAATCCAAAAGGACGTATTACTACTCTCCTCCAGAATTGTCTTCTAAAATATAAGACACATTACTGCAAATTAAATAATAAAGTGTTGATATCTGGATCAGTCTTCCTCAAAGATGTCACCAATCCAGCAGGTATCAATTTCATGTTTACTCAGAAAAGAGAAAAATACGATAATGTAACAACTTAATTTCTCAAAACAAGACAACTGAAAACCATACTTCTAAAGCTTATTCTCTTCTATTAAAATACTCACCACTTTATTTTCTCATGATTTAAAAATATATGGTTCTGTACTTAGAAAAATGGTAAAGCCAATTACCAGACTCTTATTCCAAGTTAGCATGTTTAATATATTGCCATTAAAATGCTTTGGGTCTTTGTATTTTTGTTGCCTGTTTAACTCAAGCTTATCAAAGCAGACATCTGACTATTCGCCAGTTTTCTGAAATAACAGAAGTTAAAATGGTGTTTGCTTCCTTTTCTATAGGATCCTAAGTCTCCGACTGACTCATCCTTGGTGAGTTTAAATATAGCCAGTAAACAATCTTTGGCTACTACTAGACCATAAAATTTACAAGGCTTAATTATATCAGGTTATGAGAGCTTATATAATACATAATCTTTTTTCTCTGTAACATATGCAGATCTCTTTATATTTCTGTAACATAGATCTGGTAAAATTGGGAAAAAAAAGAAGGAATAAAGAGTACTGGGACAAGAAAAAAGGAAGAGAAGAGGAATAGGGACAAATATATACTTCAAGCATAGTAACTCCAGTTCTAAGCTTGCTGCATAATACGTTAATTTCCTTTAATGCCATTTTCATCACAGCACACTCATGCATCTAATCTTGAAATATTTTGTGAGCAAGTACATGAACTGGAAAAAATACTGACAGAGTGATGCAGGAATGGAACGTGATCAGTAGTAGTCAAGACTAGTATTTGTGGTTCAACTACAGTTTTAGATCTTAGAATTCAAAACTAGATCTCATACATAAAATGCAGGTTATGTTATCTTCATGTCCCCAATATGTTATTTTGTAAAAAAAAAAAAAATGTTTTTCTTCAGCAAAATGCATCCTACATTTTTATGGTGAACTACAAAGGTTAGAAAAGCACTATGTATTTTAATTTATTAATACTAAATGTTAGAATAATTCCTACTGTCTCATGTTGCTTAAATTAATTGAGGCAGCAGCATAAGAATTATCATCACTTCTCTATAAATGGATGCTTTTAAAACAATTTATTTTATGACTATAACAATGTTGCTAATCATAAAGTTTGTATTCCTTCATTTGGATCAGCCAAATAATAGTATCAGTAATAATAATAGTTTTAATTTAATAAACATTTATATATGCCAGATACTTTACATGCCTGCTTGCTTAAATATATATATATGCATATATGCACACACAGACACATACACATATGTACTTACTCATATATACAAGAACACATATTCTCAAACTGTAATAGTTTTGCAAGGTGCCATATTAGAGATTGGAAAATGAAACTCAGAAAAACTAACTGATCTACCCATAGCCACATGACTAATAATTAGCAAAGCCAAATTTTATCCTAGTCTACCTGACTCCAAAGTCCCTGTGTGTTTATCAAAGAAAACCAAGATATGAGTTATAAATAAAAGTTCTAGTTTTGTTGACATTTATAAGTTCTCAATGAGTAGATGAGAAATTTACATGCTGTATATAAAGCATAGGTTGTTGAAACATGTCTCAAGTGGAAATATTAGATCTTTTAAAATATAAATTCATCTCAATAAGTTAGTAAAAAAATTAGTATTTTAAAACAGCTTTGTTGCAATATAATTTATATTAATTTTAAATCATCCACTTAAATGTACAATTTGATGTTTTTCGTCTATTTAAAAGTTGTAAAATTATCGAATTTTAGAATATTTTCATGGCACAGAAATGAAACCCTGTACCCACCTAAAGTCACTCCTCCCTTTCTCTACCAAATTCACTCCCAAAGGCTTCCCTACTCTCTCCCCAGTCCTAGCCACCACTATCCTTTTTCTCTCTAAAGGTTTACCTGTTCTGGACATTTTACATATGTGGAATCATACAACATACAGAAGATCTGTTTTCCAAAGTAGCTAACTACACAATTTTACATTGCCCATGGTAGTACGTGGGGATTCTAATTGTCTACATCTTCATCAACATGTGCTTTTCTTTTTCTTTTTTTATTGTAACCTTCTAGTGAGTGGAGTTATGATAAAAAGTGATGTCTAGATGTGGCAGTTAGTTATACTTCTTTGGTTCAAATATGAACTCAAAATCAACATCAGAACTATTATCTAACTCCTTAACAGAAAAGATTATGCTCAATCCCCAATTCTTATGTATTGTTATAATTTTATGCCTAATCATAGGGTTCCCAGGTGATGAAATGCTGACACAAGAGCCATCAATCTCTAATACACATACACATACACACTTTTGACCTTTAGTAAAATAACATGTAGACATACCCAGTACTCCCCACACACATAGTGAATAATCATCTTGATCTATGTCAATGAAAAATACTTCTTCGTTATTTACCCTATTTCCCATTGGCAAGCCTAAAATCAAGGTAATAATATGGGCAGCCCAGGTGGCTCAGCGGCTTGGAGCTGCCTTCGGCCCAGGGCATGATCTTGGAGACCCAGGATTAAGTTCCACGTTGGGTTCCCTGCATGGAGCCTGCATCTCCCTCTGCCTGTGTCTCTGCCTCTCTCTCTCTCTCTCTCTCTGTGTGTCTCTCATGAATAAATAAATAAAATCTTTTTTTTAAAAAAAAGGTAATAATATGTTCAATAAGGTAGATGTTTCATGTCAATGAAATGTTACAAGTGGGAATATTTTACAACATATAATAATATGTTTGGAGAGCTAATCCAAATGAATATATAATTTTCTGTGAGTGGGTTGAAGTGCTTTGAAATTGTGAAATATATTCTATAAACCTGCTGTGCATATAACTTGCAGATACTATCAAGTCCAATGTGTGTTATTGTTTTTGTTTTTTTGCTTTTTTTTTTTTTTTTTCTTAAGTAAACTCTACCCCCAGAGTGGGGCTGGAATTCATGGCCACAAGATCAACAGTCACAGGCTCTACTGACTGAGTCAGCCAGGTATCTCCATCCGGGTCAATGCTCTTTGGCTAGGTTCCTTCTTGAATAATACTATAGTCTGGTATTCAAAAAAAAATCAATAATCACTTTTCTATCCAAATGATTATCCTGGTTAAATAATGAAGTGAAAACAAAGAAACTGAGGGCAGGGATGCTAAAAGCAGAGAAGACACTACCTCTTTTAGAGTTGTCCTTAAACTAGTGAGCTGGAGAGACAAATACAAGACTTAATAGATGATTTATAATAATTTTCAGACCATAGAATTTGATTTCAATTATTTTTAAGACCCTGGTTATGCTTCTAGTACTCAAGGATGTTCTGATTCATTATAAATGTTTATGACCCTAATTGACATCTTTTGGAAACCCCTTACTAATTTTTGAGCCATATTTTTAAGTCTTGGGCTGTTCCCTGGACTTCATTTCTTTCCAGAGCCTTCCTTCCTCCTGGAACCTACTCCTAATCCTTTTCCAATTTATCCATCCTGTTAACCACTCCTTTTTCCATTGTATACTTTGATTGTGAGGAAAGTGGTATAAACTAAAATGTGATTTGCTCTTTAAATAAAAATTAACTGTTAAAGCAGCTTCTATTTTTGGTAATATTAAGGTAATTAAAGTTTACATGAACTAATTAGTTTCAGATCATAAAATAAAAGTATCTAGCACAGAATTTGTAAATCAGCCATGTTTAAATTATTGTTAAGTCAATGCCAGGTTTTATCTTCTGACAGTATCATTTACTGGATAGCTTCACTGAATGTGCATATGAATAAAAGTATAAGAGATACTAAGGGAAGATAAGAAAACAGAGATAAAACTGAATAAATGCCCATTGTTAACAGTGCAATTTAGAACTGTGGTCCACTAGCTGAGGTTTTTCCTTTTTTCTTTTAAATGATTATCCTGGTCTTCTAATCTAATTTTTTAAATGTCCAATTATTGTGACTAAATGTAATTCTAAGTACATTCTTGAGAATAATGTGAGTACAGATAAAAAGATTTGATTAAACAACATCAGAAAATAATAATAAAATTCTCTTGCAAGCATTGCAAACTAAGCAACTTCTCAAAATCAAATTATGTGTGCTTTGTGTGTATGTGTTTTGTACATAATAATCAGTTCAACAACCTAACATTTCATGGAAAAACACATCATATTCCATCAGCCAGATGGAATATGATAGTTACCACTATCTGTATCAAAGTAACATTTATTTAACCTACAAAACTAATTTTATTTCTAATTTTATCTCTTTCCATTGACATGATTCTGTAGTTTTTAGAAATGTAAGCTATTATTACTACTATTAAAGGTTTCAGTGATAAAACCTCATTGTCAGTATAATAAAATATAATTAAATACATTAAGAGGAGAGAAAAAGGAAGAATGTTCATTATTATTTGGATTACTATAATACATATCCAATGGTTTTATTCTGGATGTACTCTAAAGTTGCTGAAACTGAAGTAAAAATTTAATAATAACAAAGTTCCAAAAATAAGTGAAGTAGATTTCTAAGACATAAATATTCATTGTATTGAGCTTAATAAGAATTTACAGAAAAGGGCTGAAAATACATGTCTGAATTCTGACTAATTTCAATTTATTTAAGACTGTATACTTTATATATTTGTATTAAAAACTTAATGTAGCTTATAAGAGGGTAAAACTAGCAAACAAACAGGCATAAAACAACAGCACAATTTGGGTTAGTAGATTTACATCAGAAAAAGAGTCATGAGATGAACAGGGATCAGGAATGCCATCTAAAGTCAAATAAAAGCAATAGACTATAGTAATAGAGTGTGAAGCAACAAAGACAGATTTGATAATAAGGAACAAGATATATAATTCTATACGCAGAAATCCTTCAAGTTGTGTAAAAATTCATTGTTTATATTTTTCTTTGAGAACGTATCTCGATTAAACTCCTAATGGAAAACATGATCTGTTCATTTCGATTTTTCAAGTAAATACAAATGCCTGAATAATGTTTCTTTTTTAACACCTGCTTCTTCTATGGGCAAAATAGACACTGGATTGGATGCATTCCCAATCGGTAGAAGTTGAACATTTTTTCCAAGTATTCTGAAGGTCTCTCAGTGGACGATTTATTTAAAATGTACAAATGAGACACTAAACAGTCTTTGTCTGCCTGTGATGGAATTTAAAGTAATTTTCCTTATTCTTTTCTCTCCTCTTTCAACTATCCTCCCTTTTCTCTATATCTGCTTTCCTGCTCTTTGTGTTGGGAAAAATCATAATTGTGGAACCGAACTATTATGAAGGCTTATTTTAAATCAGTGCCTGGGAAGTAAATTAGCCTGTATTCCCACACAGTAATAATGTCAGTAAATGAGAGCTTCCAGTTATGGTACAGGAAATTAAAACAATGATGGCCAAAGCTTGAACAGTCACAAGAGACTTACATATTATTGATTTTAAGGAAAGATAGATTCCTACTATCCAGAAAATGACATCTGTCTCAAAATAAATGACTAAAACACAAAATAAACAAGTTTCAGTCAGTTTAGTAACAAAATTTGCAAATATCTAAAAAGAAAAAAAACATAAAATCAAAGCAAATCAGGAACTGTAAGACAGCAAAATGGAATTACTGAAGGAAAATATTTAAATAGTATAAGGTCACAAATAACTGTATCGCTTAATTTAGTATCTTAGATGGGATATGCATTAATTAAAATGTAAAAATCCTATGACCTAAGGGGAGTGATTACTTTGGGTTTCTTTTTAAGGCGATCAAAATGTTTTAAAATTAAATGGTGGTTATGGGTGCATAACACTGTGAATGTACTAATAACTACTGAGGTGTACACTCTAAATACACTCTACTGAGGTGAATTTTGTAGTGTGTAAATTATATCAGTAAAAGTATTATTAAAAAAAAAAACTTCTGATCTACCTAATTTCCCCTCCTCTAAGAGGTCTTTAGAAGCAAACACTTTTCATATTTTTATCTAATTCTAAATTGCTCCACAGTTGTCACTGGTATTCATAAAATGAACTAGATTGGAGCACAATTCATAAAAATCAGATTAAAAAATAATTACTATTTGTTAATTTAGACAAATGGCTTTTTATAGCCTTCCCTATACTCAAGAAAAAAATTCAGCAAAGGTAAGATGGTCTTCTTTCAATCGTATTATTCATGCCTCTGAACCCATACATATTCCACTTTAACTATGTTCCCAATAATGCTTCTGCTTGTCTTCCCTCCTTATGAATCCTCTCTTCTGGGAAGTGAGCTGCTTTATTGCCAGCATATTCAGGCTGCTGATTGCTGGTGGAAAGTCATGAAATTTGGCTTATTAACTTCTGTACAAATTGATGTTATCTAACCTCATCTGAGCCTTCACTACTGCTTGGAAATCTTTTTATTAATGTCTAATTGGCTCCTTAACACATTTTCCATAGTGCTCATTTCAAAGCTTTTCAAATCTCCTATCCTCTCAACACGACCTCACCTATTCACTCAGCAAAAGTCAGCTTCTTCTACTTGATGGAAAAGTTCTTCCACTTTCAAAATTCATCTTATTTGTTCTTTCCTTCACACTCATCTCAGAAGAGAGGGGTCATTCTATTTTTCCAAAAACATACTAGTTTAGTGGAAATAAATCTGACTTATTTTATCACAAATGTGCCACTATCTAGCTCTATAACCATGGGCAAGGCAATTAATTTATCTGGTCCTTGATTTTTTAATCTTTAAAATTAATGCCGTGGAGTAGGTGAATTCCAAAGCCACTTCCATTATTAAATCAAGATTTTCTTAATTGTAAGTATAATCTTATGCCTTTCTATCCCCCTAGGACCTTTCCCTTTCATTCAGCCTGTCTATATATTAAATACAAAGAGGTATTAAGATATTTTCCCCTCTATTAATCTCCTCCCATCAAATCGATTCTTCCCACCCTAGACATTCTTTGGACTTCATTTTTAAAAATTCTTCTTCATTTCTGTTACTACAAGTTAATCTCTTCACTATTTCTCTATCAAATTTTTTCACAGTGTAGATAATACTTTAAGACTCTACTTTCTTGCTATTGACTTATCTCTTCGAACCTTCCAATTTGGCTTCCACTTCCAGCACTGCCAAAATAATTGTTGCAAAGGACAAATAATTTTTCCTCATGCTGATCCTACTTGAATTATCTTTGATATAGAACACTGCCGATGGTGTTCTGAAACACCATCTTGAAACAGGCTTCTCATTCTTTTAAGGCTCCAGTCAACTCTTGTCTTTATTTTTTATTGTCCTGCCTCAAACTATGTCCTAAATGTGGGTATTCATCACAGATCTATCTTGGTCTTCTTTTGAATCTTTTTTCTATTGAAACTTTCATTCATTCTCAGAATGCCAACTATTATATTTATGTGGATTACAAAAATATTTTGCACTGAATTCCTTTCCTTTCTTGACATCTCTACATGTATGTCTTACCAATTTGAATGTATACTGAAAATAAAATTCATCACTATAACACGACACTCCCTAGAAAAACGGGGGTGGGGAGTGGGGGAGAATAATAAGCTGTCCCTGCTCCTATTGTCTCTCTTTCTGTTAATGATATAAATTTCTTTCTAGTGACTAGAACTGACAGGTCAGGAAGAAGAGAAGCCATTAATATCAGAGACTACACTGTCCTCTGAATACACACTTTCTGACATAGCTAGTTCTTCATTTGACAAATGCCTCAATGCTCTGAAAGATATTAAAACGATCATCTTCTTATAATTACTCAAGGCTCTGATGTAGCTGTGGGAAAATTAAGCTGTTTTAAACAGCATCCTACTGACTCAGACTTTTTTCTCTTTTTTATATCACAACAAAAGTATCCCCGTGAATCAAATTATCCCCATTTGTTTCTCCAGTTCAATCATTTTTTGCTGTGAGATAATAGAAAGACCTTAGCTTCCAAGCAAAGCCAAAGCATTTATTTCAACTAGATTCCAAAAGAGAGAAAAAAAAAGGTAAGAAAACATAAACTCACACTTTATCTGTTCCATAACTCCTGTAGTCTACCGCAGCTGACACAGCCACAATGAGCGCGGGCATCCCGTAGCCCACCAGGTAGAAGTATTTCCTTCGTGAATGCTCACTCTCAAAAACCTCCACCAGCATGATGTAGAGCTGCACTCCCTCCAGGAACATCCAGGTGAAGGCGGCCAAGAAGAAGAAATGTAAGAGCGCAGCGAAAACGGCACAGGCAATCTGGGGAAGGCAACAAAGGACTCCAGTAACAACCAACCGAAGTATCACGAAGTACCATGAAATCAAAATTAACAGTTATCAAGACTGTGGTAACACAACAGGTCTGCAAAAAAGTAATCTAGATGAGATTCCTAAAATTCAGATTTTATTTTATTTTTATTTATTTTATTTTTTTTTTATTTTTTAAAATTCAGATTTTAAAACCTCATTAAATAGGGATGCCTGAGTGGCTCAGCGGTTGAGCATCTCTCAGGACCTGGGATCGAGTCCCACATTAGGCTCCTTGCCAGGAGCCTGTTTCTCCCTCTGCCTGTGTCTCTGCCTCTCTCTCTCTCTCTGTCTCTCATGAATAAATAAATAAAATCTTTTAAAAAATAATAAAACCTCATTAAAAACCACCCTCGACATTTTATTTAAGAAGGGCTTACAGATGACAGCATAGAATGATAATAAGGAAACATTATTAAATAATTTATGAAAAACTTCTAATAAGAGCTTATTTATTGATAATTATTACTGAGATTAGCCTGCAGTTTTAAAAATAACATCGCATGCATTATTTTTCTTGGCCATAAACATGTGTGTTCTAACACATTAAGTTCTTCAATTGTAAATGAAAGAGAAACATTAAAACCAAGGAGAATAAAAGCTCTGAAAGTTAAAAAAATATATAATAATTACAGTATTCTGTGACGGGATCATTTCTTCATTATTATTATGGGCTGGGTTATTTCTTCCCTGCCTGGTTTCAGAAAAGATCTAAGTTAGCACTGGGAAGTTCATGCTGCAAAGTATAAAAGCAAGTCTGGTTAAAATAATACAAAAGGTTCTGGAGTTCTTTCTTCCTCTCATTTTTCTGTTATTCTATGAAATGTTGGGCTATACAAGCTTGGTAAAAAAAATGAAAAAAAAAAAGATAGCCAGTCCTTATTTTGGCATATTCTCTAAGGTACTACAAGTTTCATCTGACCATATATTAATTTTCTAATCTCAGTTCTGAAATTCTTACTCCTTTGGGAGATTGGGGTCTTTATTTTTTACTTAAGAAATCCTAGCGGTGCCTGGGTAGTGCAATCAGCTTGGTGTCTGACTGTGGGTGGGTCTGGCACAAGTTGTGGTCTTGGGAGTTGTAGGATCAAGCCTGGTGGAGTTCCACTTTCAGCATGGAGGAGTCTGCTTGGGATTCTCTCTCTCCCTCTCTGTCTGCCCCTTCCACTCCCCCACATGTACACTTTCTCTCCCTCTCTCTCTCCCAAATAAATAAGTAAATAAATAAATCTTAAAAAAGAGAGAGAAAGAAATCCTAACTAAAATCGGTATCTCTTACTAGAAAAGGGCAACAAAATTATAAACATTATCAGATTACTGTGGTTCAGTGATGAGTATAATCCTTGGGAAAGAGACAAGCAGCAGGTCAATTTCACTGAGTTAGAGAGATGACAACGAAGGGAGATGAGGACGTCCAGTGTCAGACTAGAGAGGAAGCAGAGCCTCATGAGCACATAAGAGTCAGGAAGAGGACACCTATCCAGCAACAAGAAGAAAGCAGGTTGGGGTAAGATGCACTCTACTCCAATGTTTCATGTCCATCTTTCTTCTCTATTTTACTTTTCAGGAGTGAGTTTTGTGCAGTATGCAACATGTGGTGAAGCTTATCATACCATATGATTTTCAGGAAACAAAAGTAAGAATGAAAGTTTCTAAATGAAAAGAAATTACACATCAATTGAATTGCAGGTTAACAACAGGATGGAATGATTTCTTCTTGGAAACTAACACAGTTTTCCATTTCTTGCTTTTTTGAGTTAGAACTTCAACTATTAATTTTTGTTATCAGAAGGCTTTACTTTTTGGGGAAAAAATGTGCACTTTGATTGCTTATTCATATATATGCATTTATAGGAAAAGCTGTCACATTTGTATATGATAACCAATTAAAAGTATAATCACCATAATTGTACCCTTTACAGCCATTAATCATGAATGTGTAATCACAAACATGAATTCAACTGCATTTTTATTGTAAAGTACTCCATACTTATGGACACATACCAGAAAACAGCATTAAGTGAATGAATTATTTATTATGCCTACACATCTTCTAAAAAATGGAAGTTTTCTTTTCAGTTGCAGTTTTAGTCATGAGGCCAAATGTGCACTATGTGCATGAGTCCTTAGTAAACAGAACAGGCCTCACAAAAAAAAAAAAAGAGTATAAGTAGGCATAGATTCTGTGGAATAATTAAAATTCTATCTATTATTCATATTTTCTGTTTCATTTTACCAAAAGCAGTTGGCTAGTGCTGCTCCTCTTCTCCCTTTTCTTTCCCTACTTCCTTCCTTTTATTTTCTGATATGACTAAATGTAGTTTGTAGTCAAGTACAAAGCGGACATTAAAGATGTAAACAGAACTTGTGCAAATACAATGTGTCAAACAAAATTTGGGAAGGGTTTATAAATTCTAAAAATGACCTATAGCTTAAACTCTTTTCCAAATATGTCAATTAGAAAAACGCAGCTCAGATGTGAAGTTTTTCATATGATATAAACCATTTTTTAAAGAAGTATACAATAGAGGTGGTTGGCTTGACTCAGTTGGAAAAGCACACAACTCTTGATCTTAGGGTCATGGGTTTGAGCCCCACTCTGGGTACACAGATTAATAAAAAAATAATAATAAACTTTAAAAAAAGTATGTGATAAACTTTGAAAATAACACTTTTATCTTTTGGGAAAGATACTCTTCCATTTCCCCATATGCTTTTACTTAACTTTCCTCCATATTCTGCTCTGATCAAAACAAAAGAAAAACAAACACACATGCAAATTAATAAGGAGACACTGTTCTTTTGAAAGGCAAGGTTATGAACAGAATGTCTCAAGAAAACTTCAGTCATATATCATATCTGAAACTTAATAACTATCTTAGGCAACTGGAAGAGAGGATACTTTGAACAAGAACATTTCCAGTACTGGAAACCTGGAAATGGAGAAGTTTTTGCTAATATCAGTGTAAGCTGCTTACCGGTTGGTCAGTTCGGTTGATCCCAATCAGGAAGAGCAGTTCAGCTACAAAAAGGCTGATGCAGAGGTTCTTGTGGATGGTGTTACGGTCACTCTGGAGCCCGCGGAAAAAGCAAAATGTGAAGATGCAAATCAGGAGACAAACAAGGGACAGCAAAATTCCAACCCATGTGATCACATCCAGAAGAAGGTCATGGACCGCATCACTGTGCTGGAAATACAACAGAAAAGCCGTAAGTTGCAATTATGCATAACAAATTATAAAGTCAGATCAGGCCTGGATTCATGAAGCATGATTTTTATAATGTAACTACATACCCTATGCACACACAGTGAACAAGATAACTTAATTATTTGGGTCTTCTAATACACAAGTAAAGCATTTAATATTCTCCTGGAAGTACAAATCAGTTTGATATTCAGGGATGTCAACAGGGTTTGCACCTTTCTTTGGCTGTAGGTATATTCAGGATACAAACAGTTAAAGCAAATCAACTTAATTCTGGCCTACAATTTCAGGGAAAAGCTTTATTTTTTCCAACTCATATCACGTTTTTTAGGCTATTTTTTTTCTTTTTCTTTTTTTTACAACTCCCACTAGGGAATACTCTATTTAAAAAATTAAGCCAAACGCTTAGGGAAGTGGTATCTCAATTGAAATGCTTTTTAAATCACCAAGGGTTTTTTTAATTAAAACAAAAAATTTCCTCTGTCCTATAAGTTCTTTATCAGAATTTCCCAGGTTGAGTTCATAAAAGTATGCATTTTTATAAAGATTCCCAGTTAATGCTGATGAACAGCCACATATGTGGACCATTTATTTAGTGGAAGATCTAAAAGAATGAGGATATTCACTGGATTTATATTCATATTGAATGGCTTAAGGAGATCAGGAAGTTTGATCCTTGAAGGGTTTTGCATGAATAGAGCCTGTTATACACAGATGGAAAATAAGCATTCAGTATTACCAAACCCAATAGCAGCATAAAACAGAGCTAAGAAAAAGAAAAAGCTTATAAAAGCCTCTGTACTAAAACTGCATTGGGGGGGGGGGGGGGGGGCTGTTCCTGTGAGTTCCATGCCTTTCATGTTCCTTATTCCATGTACTATCTCATTTCTCTCCTCGTTCTAAGATTCCAAACTCTATTCCTTTCCTATATTTTGCCTCCACCTAGAAACACTTCTGTGGAACATTAGAATTAATAGTGGCCCAACATATCAGTGTGCCAAAATGTTGGAGCAGAGTTGAGAAATTGTCTATGACTATTGATGCCTCTTTTGTTTGTAGGTTTCTTGAAAGGCCTGAAGACCTAATTTCTATAAGTAGGGGAACAAATAAGTGATGGTTGACTTATAAAAATGATATTCTGAAGAGTAATAGAAAATCAGTGTTCTAAGTTTATAGTCACACACATGGATACTCATGAAAAATTTAATATTAGATCTTTTAAAAATGCAAGTGGCAAAAGGATCTATAACAGTATAATGCCATTTATACAAAATTTCATTAGACAAAAAAAACAATGACATTGTTATGGATATATGCATAAGTAGTAAAAAATTTAAAAGAAGCATAGGAAAATTTTTTAGTTGAAAACAAAGAGATGTGTTCCTCACTGATATATTTTTCAACTGTGTAGGTCATGCACATTGATTTTTATTTTAGGATACAAGTTACTACATTTAGTTGCCTTCCCCTGATAAGCTGACTTGAAAAATACACAAATATCCAGGTTTTCTAGTGTTATTTGTTTCTATTCAAACTTCATAATTTTCTGTTTTATACAAACTTGATACAAAGATTATTCTGAATATGGAAATTCTTATAAATCAGGCACTATGCTGTAACCAAAATCATAGCTCTCCTCAGGTCACCAGATAAGACTCCACAGTTATTTGATAAAGAACTCTGCCATAATACTGTCAATGAAACAGTTCTGAAATATTCCTGCATAACTCTAGATATATTTATCGGAAGGAGCTCAAACCATGAAAGAAAACTACATGAAATTTTGCTCTAACTGCTTTGTTCTCCAGGGGACACTACTAAAGTAGTGTTGGGTCTCAGATAGCTTAAATTACTTCTACTGTTTGAGAGTGGAGAGTGGTTAGTGCTACCTGGTTCCCTGAACAGAGGGCTATTTGCTCTCTTCTTTGACTCAAAGGAAAGATGCTGTGATTGAGTATCAAGCACCAATGTTCAGCACAGCAGTCTTCTATAATGGGAAAAATGGCAGGTATAATACATTCTCAAATGTATCCTAAAGACCTAAAACACTAACAAAAAAAAAAAAAAAAAAAAAAAAAAAAAAAAAAAAGGAAAAGAAAGGAAAAAAAAGAAGAAACCAAAAAAAAAACTCCTGCCTTTGTCCGGGTAGTTGCATTATTGAGAGATGTATTTACTTTCCTCAGTGCCTTCATAAGTCCTTCAAAAACCCCATGCAGAGTTTTTGAGAGGAGAATACCAGATGTCAAAACATCAGTACAAAAAGTACATTACACCCAAAGACAGAACAAAAGAGTCTAATGATTAATTCACCTTTCAGGTATTACTGTCTAGCTCAGAAAACATCAACACCAGCCACCTTGTAGATACTATATTGTGATTAGCAGCACCCTTCAAATACAACTCACCACTCGAATTTTAGAAATCAGATGAAAGGAAAAGAACAATGGATATTAAATGCCAACAAGGGCTGTGAGAATAGCCCTCTTAATAGTAGTGCGCCATAACAGAACGTCCAGGAGGCCAAGCCATGAAAAACAAACAAACAAACAAACAAACAAACAAACAAACAGACAAACACAAAAACCTTCAAGAGGATGGCCAGTTGAGTAAAACTCTTAGGTATGCTTATAACAATGTGATAATGGATCACAAGTATTCTTATTCCCAAGTTCCACACTTGTGAGCACTATATCAAACACCTCTAATATGTACTATATACAATTATGCACCTTATTAATTTTATATCTTATTCATGTTATATTCTAGCACCTAGTACAGGCTTGACACATGAAAAATGCTTAATAAATATTTGTTTTTGAATGGTAGTAATAATCCTGCTCTGCTTAGACCAAAATGCCTGAGAACTGAATTTGTTATGTCAGTATAGCTCTAGCATCATTTAATCTCCACTGGATGTTTAAAAAGGTATTAAATATTAAATGTTCAAAACTGAGCCCCTCATCATATCCTGTTTCTCCCTCAGCCATCCAAAAAAAAACTTCTCTTCCCTCCATTTCCCCCTTTTAGTGAATGATAACTTCATTCTTTGAATTATTCTTGTCAAAAACTTAAGAGTCCTATTGATTCCTCTCTTTCACCTACCACTCTTAATCCATCAGGAAATCTTGTAGGCCCTGCCTTCTAAATCTGGCAGCTGTTCATTACCTCCACTACACCAAATTGGTTGGAGCCACCCATTTTTTAATAGCCTCCTAACTGATCTCCTCACTTTGGCCCTCATCCCCCTTTCCTCTATCCTCAATAGGACAGAGAAATTATTTTTAAATACAATTCAGATTATATGACTCATTGATGAAAGGCACCCAATGTTTTCCATTTCTTTTCTTTGTTTGTTTTCCATTTCAATGAAAGTAAAAACCAGTCTTTCAAGGGTCTATAAGGCACTACAACATCTGCATCTCTGTGACTTCATTTCCTACTCTCCCCTTCATTCAGTTCATCCACCACGTTGGATTATGCTCCACTCTCTGAGTATGTCAAAGACATTCCAGTTTCTGAGGCTTTGCCTTTGATGCTCCTGTGGCCTGGAATGCTCTTCCAAAAGATAGCTGCATGGTTTACTTGCTACCCTTCTTCAGTTCCTCATTCAAATGTCACCTTCTCATAGAGGGTTTTTCCGAGTCACCACATTTAAAATTGCAAACACCTTTTCCTGATTTTTTTCTCTATTATTTTTCCTGCATTATTTATCTCATCAGCACTTATCTACACTATATATTTTGTTAATATTGCTTGTTGATTGTCTGTGTCCCCCACTAGAAAGTACATTCGAAGAGAACAAGTTGTTTTATCTCTTCTGATCACCAATGCATCCACAGGTCCTACAAAATTGTCTACTATAGAGTGGACACACAATTAATGAGCTCTATAAATAAATTCTCTTAAATTATTCCCACCTTCTAGAAGGGATTTAAATTTTAAACTAAAAGTTGTATCATGCTGCCCATTACACAATCTTTGGGACTCTTGGGTTCTTAAGTCACCTGCTCTAAAACCTTATGTAAAAGATAAAATTAGAGCTGGAGAATGAGAAGGTTGTTACACCATAATATCTTAAGATATGTTGAAATATCAAGGTATTAAACAATTATGACAATGGAGACCAAGCTATGCATGGGAGAAGACTTTAGGAGTAACCTTGTCAGCCCAATTTCATAATTGTTACCCTGAACAAACTACTTAACCTTCTGAGGATCAAAAGCTTTATACACATAGAGATAAAATAACTAAGGCTTCAGATTCTTGTGATAAGTAATTAACATATACAAAAGCAAAAACAACCACAAACACATTATATGAAAGTGAGAAAGTCAATGTTTCTTATTTCTCTTTTGAATCTGAAAATAGGGGTGCCAGGGTGGCTCAGTTGGTTAAACGTCTGCTTTTGGCTCAGATCATGATTTCAGGGTCCTGGGATCGAGCCCTATACCGGGTTCCTTGCTAAGTGGGGAGTCTGCTTCTCCCTCTCCTCACTGTGCTCTCTCTCTCCGTCTCAAATAAATAAATACAATCTGAAAACAGTCTGTATTATTTTCTTGTTTGCAGCAACTTTCATATAAATAATCAAAAGTCTATATGAATGATAAGGGATGGATCAGAAAAAATAATAACTATAACAAAAATAAATGTTAATGTTAACTAAGAGCACAAAACGTTATTCCAACCACCTGATGAATTACCGAAGTTCACTATATAACATTGCGAGTTCAGTTTATGTTAATAATATTTGTGTTACTGATGAATTAAGGTCACGAAATTCCTACATTGTCTGAATGAGGAAGATTTTAACTTTAGAATTTGAATTCTGCATTCATTACTGTACAAATGTGTTTATGACTTTTAAATAATAAAAGACAAAGAGGCTCAATTTCAGCTTTATACTCTTCTTTAAGTTATAACAAAAAAGACACTGTTCTCCTGTTCTCTTGTGCTTTAAATCACCCTGTGTATCTTCTCAAATGAGTACGGGCAAGAATATCACAGAGCAGATTAAAAATACCCTGTTTATGTTTTGTTGTGTTCCTATAACTAATACTAAATTGGACTGATCATCACACCCACCCCAGATCCAGAATCTGTGACACATGCAACTTAAGTATTAAATTAAACTTACTCTGAAACCAAAACTAATCTTTCTTTAAACCAAAAAGTACAATATGATTTGATACTGGATGAAAAACTGACTTTTTAAGTTTACAGGACTCTTAGTTTTGAAAAACAGGATGCCCATATGGAATGCTGAAACGCCTCTTAGCATGACAAATGCCTGCTTCTCTCTCTTGTTGACTAAAGAAGTAACTGGTGGTTTGTATTTAACGTATCGTTTGGCTGGTTTTTATTAATTATTTAGATACCTTAAATCTGTAATATAAATGATACTGTTTCTATTGGCAATGCATTTTATAATCATTTCTATGAAATGTACTTTGTTTAATCAGATAAGCTAATAAATGAATTGGTTACATCATTTATATTTGTTAGCCTGCTGGACATGAACTGTGCCTGGTGCACCCCCTGGTTTTTAATAAATACTCATTGGTTAAAATGCCCTGCTAAAAAAAAAAAAAAAAAAAAAAAACACACAAAGTAGCAATGGAAGATATGTACCTAATATTTTCTTCCAGAGTCTGTACCGTACATAGACTAGTATAATTTGTTGGAATGAGTACTTGCAGATTCATACATTTATTTCTTTAAATACAAAAAAATTAAACACTTCAAGGAGATCAACATCTTATGAGAAGATGGAGAGGTTATGAGAGAAAAATTTTAAGCAGAATGACAGAGTGATTCCCAGAATGATATTCTGAGGGAAATGAAATGATTATAACCTCCTAGAAAGAAAGTTTTATTAAAACAATACTTGTTCTTCAGACTTTCTATGAAGTTTCTATTCATAGGGACGCCAAGGTGGCTCAGAGGTTGAGCATCTGCCTCTGGATCAGGGCATCATCCCAGGGTCCTGGGATCGGAACCACATCAGGCTTCCTGTGAGGAGCCTGCTTCTCCCTCTGCCTATGTCTCCACCTCTCTCTGTGTGTTTCTCATGAATACATAAATAAAATCTTTAAATGAAAAGTTTCTATTCATATTTGAAATGCCAAATATTTTGTAACCTATGGAAAGTTTCTGATGTTCTCTTTTACGTTTGTCTCGGTGAATTTGCTTTTTGTCTTATCACTATGGATAGTTCACTGAATAACTCCTATACCACAAAGGGTGTCACATTTGGGAAAGAAAAATGTCTTAAACAATGATGCTTTGTGAAAGCTACTCTATCAATGTGAAACACCCAAATATACAAATAGATACATATAATGAAACTAAATCCAAATTTATAGAAAAGGGAAATGTGACTTCTGTCCTATGTTTTTAAAATAACTCAATCTGAGTACACTAAGACCTTTTGGGGAAATATTGATGTTTTAAACTTTATTGTCAAAAAGGTTAAGTTAACAAACAAGATGGTGAAAAAGATTTTGAAATGGTTTTCACTTTAACTGCATAAGTGTTTCCAGATGGGACACAAACTATATGAATTAATTTCATATTAATGAAATATGAATATTTCATATTTTCATATGAAAATAAAAATTTTGAAATTTCAAAATTCAAAACCCTCTAGATGGTTTTTCTTTTTACATAATTTTAAAAAGTTGCATTTTCCAGATACCACTTGAACAATCACCCCGCAGTAATTATTAAATATGGGCCAGTAATTATCAATAACCTGTTTTACTTTCCACATAATAGTGTATATATTTAAATGTTCAGATTTGTTAAAGCATACTAATATGATCTTTAAATTGCCTCTTAGACATATCTTGTTCTGAAATATGTGTAACATAGCTAAAATAAGTTTTTTTTCTTTTTTTGCAAACATATGAGCACTTGCCTTGCTATAATGTATCACAGAAGCCAGTAGGGTTATGAAAGACTATTTTCTGATAAATGTTGTATAAACTCCACAAATCAGTTCCTAGGATTGCTCTAACTCTGGGGAACCAGGTCATAGGACACAAAGTTCACTCTGCAAATGCTTGAGAAAATAAAGGGCTCAATGGACTCAGGAAATTAGAATTTCCTTTACAGAAGTGGATGAAGGTCAGAGTTGAGTAACCTAGTGGGTAGAGCAATATCACTAACTGTATCTCTTAAGATTTTTATAGCAAATTAACCAAAAAACTAAGCAACAATTTTAAAGTTTGTATTACATTGAAAAAGATCACTCTAAATATTTTCTGGCTTTAATTGCTAAGAGAGAAACACTAGCAAGTTAGAGCACACAAAAACACCCATAACCAATTGTCCTTTGGATCCAATAGAACTTATTCAGCAAATCTCCCTGGTTTCAGAAACACAGCATAGCACACTTGAAGTTGTTTGAAATTTTCTTGCTTTGAATTAAAAACACAAAATATGGGTGCCTGAAGTGGCTCAGTCAATTAAGCATCTAACTCTTGATTTCAGCTCAGGTCATGATCTCTGGACTCCCTAAGATTGAGCTCCCTCCCTTCCCCCATCAGGCTCTGTGCTGGTCATGGAACCTGCTTAAGATTTTCTTCCTCTCCCTATGTCCCTCCCCCCTTTCTCTCTCCCTTTCTAAAAATAAATAAATAAATAAATAAATAAATAAATAAATAAATAATTAAAAAATAAAAATAAAATCTCACCATACTTGGTAAGCCAAACTGACAACTATCATAAAGGAGGAAACAGGAAAGGAAATATTAGAAAATGTTTGAGGTAAGTATCTTACTGGAACAAAGAGTTAAACAAAGTAAAGGTCAAAAAGGGTAGATTAAGGTTGATAAGCCAAAAATCAGTTGTGATCAGTTAGAACTTTGAAGGAAATGAGATGACTGAGCAGTAAATAAGCCTTTAGGAGTATCCAGGGTGAGGACAGGAAATGAACCTAGGCAGACAGCTAATTCCACCTTAGTGTTTCTGAATTAAGTAAGGTGATGATGAGCAGCCCAGATGGCTCAGCGGTTTAGTGCTGCCTCCAGCCCAAGGTCTGATCCTGGAGACCCGGGATCAAGTCCCACATCCGGCTCCCTGCATGGAGCTTGCTTCTCCCTCTGCTTGTGTCTCTGCCTCTCTCTCTGTCTCTCATGAATAAATAAATAAAATCTTTTTAAAAAAGTAAGGTGATGATAATAATAGCTGAAATATAACTTAAAGATATCATATTTTGTTGGAAGTGCTTATTTATTTTATTAGGATACCTAATCATAAAAAAACATTTTGATGTGATATTATTATCTCTAGTTTATAGATGAAGAAACTGAAGCACAGAGAGAAGGTAATTTATCCCAGATAACTCAGCTAGTAGGCAGTAGGGATAGGAATGTGGGAGGGTAACTAACTGTCCAGGTTGGCTCAGGACTATCCTAGTTTTAGTACGATGTTTTTGAATCCTTGGAAAGCCTTCCCTAGGACATAAAAGGATCCCAACCATCACAGAAGTTTGCTTCAGAAGTTTGGAAGAAAACTAGAAAATCGTTACGATAGCCTAAAAAACAGAGGCTGGAAACTATACTATCTGTAGGGTCGAATGGAGGAAGCATTGCTCACCTACTTTCTTTTAGTGACGCCTGCTGTTTCTCACCCTGACTCCTGATGTTGGCACCCATGACCTGCACTTCCCAGGGCTGCATCCTCGGAATGATACAGCTTCAACATTCATGATCATCTCTTCTCTATGACTTTGGATTAATTTTTGTGCTTTGTATCCAGATTGCACTACTTCAACCTTTCATGTTGTCAATATGGTGACCATGTTTCTGACAATTCATTGATGAAACTGAGAACGGCCATAATACAATAATATGACCATACTTTTTAAAAAGGCTAAACAACTATGCTACTTTATAAAGACGCGTGTAAGAATTCATGAAACCGGGTTGGAGAGGAAACCAAGGCAGAAGATTCTGTGCACCATGCAGAAATGAATTTGGGTCCACATATACACGTGAAGGAGAAGGTTGTGTGAATGTGCACAGGGAGGCTGAATTTCACAAGCCTGGGAAGAGACAGGCAAGTTTTTGCAAGATCAAAAGTTTTTTTTTTTTTTATTTTTTAAACCGCCCCCCCCCCCCCAAGAAAAGACACCAATGCTCAGTTGAAATTAATAGCTCATTGACTACATTGGAGGATGCTGTAAGAATAAACATTCACGGGCAGCCCTGGTGGCTCAGCGGTTTAGTGCCACCTTCAGCCCAGAGTGTGATCCTGGAGTCCCGGGATCGAGTCCCATGTCGGGCTCCCTGCATAGAGCCTGCTTCTCCCTCTGCCTGTGTCTCTGCCTCTCTGTCTCTGTGTCTTTTGTTAATAAATAAATAACATCTTTAAAAAAAAAAGAATAAGCATTCACTGTGGCTTTGTTTCCTTGATTTCTCTATGTATCTAAGGAAAGTTATTTTTCTGGACTTGAAGCTTGCAAGTACAATGTGCTGTGGATAAACAAAGGGGAAAATTTTGATAGCCAATGTTTTGACCCTTCATAGTGTTAGAGCTCATTCTGCCAGATTCTACTAATAATCATACTTTGTATAGTATATCAAGTGATGTATTGCGTCTTGGCAACAAAAAAATGTTTCCCCTGCCTCTTAGGTATTTTTATTTGAAACATGGAGTTTGAAATCTTTTTCTCGATTTCCACACAAAAATTTAATGAAACTTCAGAAGATATAAAGCAAAAGCTTGTTGACACCTTGTCCAGGCATAAAGTAGACTTTGCTCATCTATGTGCATATTCAACAGACACTGCAAGTGTGAATTCTGGAAAATTCCATTCAGCCTATAAACTTCTTAGAAAAGAAAATAAACAGTTCTTACTAAATGTCCTGTATACCTGGTACACAAGGCAGCTAAAAGGAGATGTGGTTTGCTTACCTGTGATAAGAAGTTTATAATGAAACTTTTGGATCACTTTTTAGTTTCTGAAAAATGTGCAGTTTTTTTTTTTTTTTTCCTTTATTTATTTCTAGAGAGGTAAGGAGATAATCTACTGAGACACGTCCTACAAGATGGAAATCCTTGATTCTGGTCATAGAGAATAAGTTAAAATATTGGTCTTTATAAAATTGTATTTTCAAAGTGTGGGACAAAAAGAATGTCTTTCCCTAATTTTGAAAATATATGACAGGGCAGCCCCTGTGGCTCAGCGGTTTAGCGCCACCTTCAGCCCAGGGCGTGATCCTGGAGACTCAGGATGGAGTCCCACCACTGGCTTCCTGCATGGAGCCTGCTTCTCCCTCTGCCTGTGTCTCTGCCTCTCTCTCTCTGTGTCTCTCATGAATGAATAAACAAAATCATCGTCATATATATATATATATATATATATATATATATATATATATATATGACAGATGAAAATGAAGAAAAAGTTTATAGTAAAACAAATTTTTATGATCTCTCTCTGAAACTGATGATCTCTGAAAAAGCTATAAGGAACCTAGAAAAGGTGAACTGACTTCATCTGAGTTGCATCAAGTTCTGTGTAGGTTACGACAAAGTCTCATAGAGAGGAAAACATGACTTATTTGGGGGGAATTTAAGACTAGTTTCAAAGAAAATGTCACTAACAAAGGACAAATGAATTAAACAGGACTTTCTCATTCCTTTATTAAAACTATAACTTGGGATCCCTGGGTGGCGCAGCGGTTTGGCGCCTGCCTTTGGCCCAGGGCGCAATCCTGGGGACCCAGGATCGAGTCCCACATCGGGCTCCTGGTGCATGGAGCCTGCTTCTCCCTCTGCCTGTGTCTCTGCCTCTCTCTCTCTCTCTCTCTCTCTCTCTCTCTCTGTGACTATCATAAAAAAAATAATAATAAAATAAAATAAAATAAAACTATAACTTATTTGGAATCCGATCTTGAAATCATAAAGCAAAATTACCTCAGTGCTTTAAAACCATTATCCTTGATAGTCTCTTACCTTATGTTAGTAACCAGTGTACTTGGAAGTGTTTAAAAATAATTAAGTATTTTGGACATGGATAGCCTTTATGATGAATTCACAGATGCAAAAGAACTGACTGATAAGCAGCTGGTCTACCAAAATAAGCCTTTAGGTACGAAGTGGAGGGGCATATTTAGAGAGATGGGAACTAGCTCCTACAAGTCTAAAAACCTGTTAGGTAAATGGCTTTCAGTAAAACCCTTTGTATTTTATGCTCAGCATTTTTTAAAAGGTTTTATTTTTAAGTAATTTCTATGTCCAATGTGGGGCTTGAACTCACAACCATGAAATCAAGAGTTGCATGCTCTATGAACTCAGCCAGCCAGGCACCCCTATGCTCAACATTTTTGTTGAGAAGATATTTAGTTTGCTATCTTCACATTGGATTGACACTAGGAATCTAGGGCTTGGTAAGACAGAACTAAAGGTCAAAGAGATTTTACTTTTGACTATCTTCACTTTTAATTCTCTAAAAAAAGAAAAAGACAAACATACAGAAACATGTCATAGCTATTTCTAGTAAATAGGAGTCATATCTGTTTATTGAACTAACTTTTTGAAGCCTCACATTTATATATCTTAAAAATATTCAATGGCAGTCCTCAAATTTAAATATCCAATAAAAATTTTACAGTCTCAGACGACAGAAAGACACATTTAGAAAATGTTTTTATAGTTTTTCACATTAGTAGCCCTGCTACTAATTAGTATTAAACCCTACTAATTGTCACAGTTAAGCAGTAATAACACATATGTGCATAATAACTTATTAATAAATATTAAGTATATTTTTGATCTGGTAGTGCTGTTTCTCAGTGGGCTTTCTAAAAGGTTGATCACCCTAACTTTTGGCCAAATACTCCATACTCTTCACAACTTCACCAACACTGGAGAGAATCACAGATTTTTTTTTTTTTCCCTGTGTCTCCTTTTCTGACCCAATTATACTAAGCTCCTTAGAAATGGACAGAACCAGGCTTGTATGGGTAAACATTTCTTAAAAATGTCCTTTCAGTGTAATGATTAAATCCAGCAGTTTTGTTAAAACAAAGTTTGCCGATGGTTATTCAGGAAACTTCCTAAATCCCATACAAAATGGGTAACAACTTTAAGATTGTTTCTTATTTTATTTTAATTTTTTTTAAGATTGTTTCCATTAAAACACACACATACGCAATATTTTTGGAAGTAGTTCTTAAAGGGGTTCATGATACGGAATGGCATAGCAGAGCTGAAGTAGAGTGAAAGGAAATAATGGAACTGCCAGACTTGAATTACCCAGATAAGTTTATTGTTATATATGTACCATTCTTCTCCTAGAGTAATTTCCTTTTTTTTTTTTTTTTAATTTTTTATTTATTTATGATAGTCACACACAGAGAGAGAGAGAGGGGCAGAGACACAGGCAGAGGGAGAAGCAGGCTCCATGCACCGGGAGCCCGACGTGGGATTCGATCCCGGATCTCCAGGATCGCGCCCTGGGCCAAAGGCAGGCGCCAAACCGCTGCGCCACCCAGGGATCCCCAATTTCCTTTGTCATAAGCAAAGATTAAATTTACCACACTAAGAAAGAAAAGTTTTAAAATAGAAACAAATTAACTTAGGTTTTAAAAGAGAAAGTAATTTTGCATAACTAGATTATGAAAACCATACAAATAGAAACTGCACCTAGGCCAAAGTATCTAAGAAAAACTTGTAGATTCATTCTAAGAATATTCACTGGAGGCCTACTATGCTTCAGGTACTAAATAAAATAGTATGTATATATAAACACACACACACACACATCTCATTTTTATTTCATTATTCCATTTTCATTTGATTTTCTTAACTAAAGCAATTTCAGGAAAAAGAAAAAGGGGATGGTTACTGGGCTTCCTTTTTTCCATTCGTGAATAAATTTATTGGATTTTAAACAGAGTAGGGGTCTTCCAGATATAACCCTGGGGACAATTACCTGACATGCCTAGAGACAATAACTTGAACTAACATTAAATCTTACAAAATTAACATCCTAAAATTTCTATGAATTGGTTATTTAAACCAGCAAGCAATCAACCAAAGAAAACCTTTAAGTAATGATGCTGACACTGTAAGATACACATAGTAAATTGGTAGTCCTTTGAATGGAAAGACGGAAAAGGGTTTTTAGTTCAGCCATATTTCTGTTCAAATGCTTTTAAAATTGTATTTATACAAACAGACCTTAGAAAGCTACATAAATCACTGTTCTGGAAAATTTAGCCTAATTCCTCTAGAGTCCAGTCGAAGTCTAGCTTTCTCACTTTATTTATTAGATACAATGGAATGAAATAAGCTAGGGAAAAAAAGCCTCAACAAAACAATCATTGAATAGCCTCAATGGTTATTTAAAAAAAAAAAACAGTGAAATTTTGTGATCTGGAATAGAGTACAGTTAGTAAACATATCAACCAGTTCTTACTAAGAACAGTATAAGCAATTGAGGATATTTTTAGAACGTTAGGATGGGAAAGGCTTTTATGCTTGGTTTCTTTGCTTGGTTGGTTGCAAATACTTTCTTAAGCATGGATAAATTGGGTAAGTGGAGCTATTATATTTAAATTAATTTAAAAAAATTCCTTCAGTTAGTCAATGCTAAAAATTATCTCACTAATGAAGAGGAAATGCTATCAGTAAAAAAGTTATGTATTGATTGTTTTAGTATTTATTTATGATTGTGCCTAAAATTGAATTTGGTAGTGCTGATATTGTAGGAATTTAATGTCCATATAACCAACATTTGGAAGGCCTGGAGAGTTAAACGTAGTTATGATAACATTTTGCTGCAAATCTATTATTTGACAATTTTATTGTGAAAAAAGAATCTGGTACTTCAAAAAGTGAGACAAAGCACTTGGCTAAACTCTTCTCTTTTTTAGGGAAAACTTAGCTGTATAGCAGTAGATAAAATCATTACATTTTATTAGAAACAAAATTAAATATTTGGGCCTTGGCAGTTAACTACCCCCAGAATCAAGAGCTCAAGGGCTTTGAGGACAAGTAAGCATATTGTGAATTGAAAAAAATATATTTTTTCAGAAAATTTTACAACTTCGAACATGATTTTAGCAAATTTTGTTACTCAATCCCTAAAATAATCCTGAGATAATGTTAGAAAAAAGCATTTGTCTTATTTCACTGATTTAATAACAGGAACAGGGGATTCAGATGATTTGCCTGAGCACAAGAAACACTTTCCCCAGAAACTAGAATCAGGGCTCTATGTCTCCCGATTTTTAATTTTTATTGTAATTTCTCCTCAGATTATAAATTGGGGAAATAAATAATAATAATAATAATAATAATAATAATAATACCTATTGTGGATTAAATGAAATAATGTATGTACACATTAAAGAAATGATATTCTTTCTTATTATTACAGGACATGCCAGGCCCTTCTGAGAGGTGAAGTTCTCACCCAATCTCCACTTATTGGAGATAATATTATTATCAAGTAAATTTGATTACTTACTCTTTATAAAATATTTCAAACTGGAATTGCAGATGAGTCTCCAGATGCTATTTTTAACCAACCTTATTTACTGAAGATGATAAAGAACCTAAATATTGTTAAGTGTAAGGATCCAAGCTGTGTGTGAGAAAACTACAGGTTTCTTTCCGCTTAAATATTCCACTACCATCCAAAAATAAAAACAGTCAGAAAGACTGTTATTAATAATCTAAAAAGGGACGCCTTGGTGGCTCAGCAGTTGAGCGTCTGCCTTTGCTCAGGGTGTGATCCTGGATTCCCAGGATCGAGTCCCACATCAGGCTCCTCACACGGAGCCTGCTTCTCTTTCTGCTTGTGTCTACTTCTCTCTGTGTCTCTAATGAATGAATAAATAAAATCTTAAAAAAAAATACTCTAAAAATATAAGATTTAAAAATATATATATAAGATTTACTGAAAAAAATGTACTTTAAAACTACAAAAATCCAGCTCTATTTCATGCTACTTCTATCCTGTCACTCTCATTTTGCTTAAATAGTTATGTGCCTTCATGCAGAGCATATTCCTTGAGCCATCAAGGTCGAATTAAGACTCATTCCACAGGCTCTCCCACAATGATAAGACGTTTTTTACAAAATACTGATTTTGCTGATTACTTATCTGTACTATTAATTAAACCACAAGCTTTGCCTATCACAAAGACAACAGTCAACTATTTGAGAAACAAAGGGTAGCCTGAACACATCACAATTTTAAAAATTAGATGAATTAAACAAAGTTTTCAAATATGTTTCCACAGATTCTTCTTAACTACAAAAAAATTCATTGTCTTATTCAATGTTCCAATAAGGAGTCTTTGAATACAATGGAAAGGATACAGTATCTCCCACATGGTTTTCTTGCCACAAACATTTAACCTGAATCTAATTATAAGAGAATAATCAGAAAACTGAAATTGTGAAATGTTCCAATAGGACAAATGACCTGGATTCTACCATGAAAGACAAAAACAGGTAGGAAAACTTCTACTTAAAGAAGGCTAAAGAGATATAGCAGCTAAAGGCAATGTGTGATTCTTGACTGGGTCTTGCATGAAAAAATCAAAGGCTATATAAAAGGACATTATTTGAATTATTGGAAAAAATTGTGTATGGATTCTATGCTATAGGATAATACTTAATGGTAAATTTCCTGTGTGTGTTAGTAATAGAGAGTATGTTCTTAAAACATGTTTGTGGAAAGATTTAGGAATTAAATATTATAAAGTCAGCACTTCTCTTTTGAAAAATCAAATATAAGATAAATATATCTGCACATACATACACAGAAAAGTGGCAATCAAGTGTGTCAAAACTCAAATATAAATTCAGAAAAATGGGTATATATTTCTGAATATACCATTTTTTCAACTTTTTAATAAAAGTTATATAAAAAAGAATAGATGAAAAAATAAAAGAATGTTTTTTTAATGGTTTATTTTTCTTCAAATCCATAACTTCAGCTATTCTCTCTCTATAAATAGCTAATTTTGGATATATTTCCTCCTTTCACCAACTTAAGAAATCTGACCACAGCTGGTTGCCAATTCTTCTCAAATGCATACACAAAAAAGTATCTTCCTTGCTATCTCTAGTTAGGTTACCTTTCCTCTCTTCCTCCATGTCCTATGCAGGGATAGAGGAAAGACGGAACTTTTTTCCTCCTCTTCTAATAATTTCCACTCTGTACAGTAACTGTATCAGAAGTCAAATAAAAAGACTGTAGGCAATTAGTGATCCAGTGTTGATTGGGTGAAGTGATATGGAAGCTGCATTTTTCATTTCTTGTTGCTTATTCAAAGAAGCATTAGAGTTGAGGTCATGTGGTGCTCCAGGAACCACGGTGGTGGGAAGAAAATACTCCCTTCATACTTGCTCACATTTTGAAATATCTCCTCAGCCTACTGCTCACAAGTAACATTGGAAATACTCTCTCTGCCGTAGGAAATTAAAAGATGTGTGTTTGCAAGTGTCTGATACAGAACGAGGGGTGTGGGTCAGTGAGGAAGGTAGTGCTATCATTCTTTTATTAACTAAAAGGGATATGTTGCTTCTTGGTGGGCTGGACAAAAAGTAATCAACTCTAGAAAATGACAAATTGTTACAGGCTTAGATCTAAGTATGTTGGACTTTGGAAAAAGCACAGTAAACTGATTTCAAAGAATCTAAAAATTTAAAGAAATTAAAAGAAACAGAGATAAGCTATCTTGCAAAATATGTATTTCTCAGAACAAAAATGAATCCACACTTTAAGGAAATATATAGATATCATTTAGGGTCTGGGCATGGCTGAAGTCGCTGAAGTCTCCCTCTTAATAAATATATTTCAAACTGGTAGATGTAAAACATTTAATACATTACACATGTAACATATGCTCAAAGCTCTGCTGTGCTTTTCCATTGCAGTTTGAGTAAAACCTGTGCCCAACACCATTCCAATGGCCTTACAGTACCTTCCATTCTAGACCCTTTGACTTTTTCTGCTAATGTACCTTCTCTCTTACACTTTCCACTCCAAATATACTGTTCATAAAGTTCCTCAGACACATCAGAATCACCCTGGTTCAGGGTATTCTTGTTGCATCTGCCTGGAAGAGTCTTTTCCCCAGAGGATCTGCATGGCTGACTTTCTCACCTCTCTCTGCTCTTAACACTGCACTAGTGTCTAATGAGAGAGGTAGCATGCTAGCAAATAAGTAATTACAAATTTTTATAAATCTATGAAGGAAATCTATCATAAAATGGTTCACTGAGAACTCCCAAGAATAATTCTTAGATCTAAATTGTTGTTAATTTTTAATATAAAGTTAATATTCAAGATACTGTAATAAAATCTTGCATAGTTGATCATTTTTGAAACCATTTTCTTTTTGTGGAATATTCCATATTTGGAGAGAATTCAATCTGTCAGTTTCTAGTATCTTTTCTTAAATAAATACTTAATTTAAAGTACTATATACCAGTTATGATTTTCAAGCTCTACCTCTCCCTCGATCCCACATGCTATATATGGCAAAATTAAAAAAAAATGAGCATAAAATTTGGCAACGTAAGTGTGCAACCTTAAGCATGATGCACTAAACATTTTATTTTTCACTAATAAAATCATTACTTAAACTCAAAATAGCTTTTCTTTTTAGAATTTAAAGAATAAAAATATTTTTTATTTTTAATTATTTTTCATTTAAAAAATATTTTATGCATTTATTTGACACAGAGAGAAAAGACAGAAAGATAGAGCGTGCATGCACAAGCAGGGGGAACAGCAGGCAGAGGAAGAACAAAGCTCCCTAATGATCAAGGGGCTTGATCCCAGGATCCTGAAATCATGACTTGAGCCAAAGGCAGATGCTTAACCAACTGAGCTACCCAATCACTCCTAAAATTATTATTTTTTTAAATAAGTACTTTCCTTCATGAGCAACTGCACAATCTTGTATTGTAAAACTATCTATTTTTTTTCCAGCATAGGAAAAGTTTAGCTATAAAATATCTGACACACAGAATCTATGGTATGACATTAAAACTTTCTAAATTGTCACTGTTTGAAATCAATACTAAATAAAGAAATAAATAAAATGATTTCAAACAGCAAAATCAATGCTTATACCTGGACTGGAGTCAAGTGTGGGATAGGGGCAATTAGGATATATTAAACTACAAAAACACAGAAATAGAAAGAGATGTGAGCATCAAAATAAGGAAAGTGAAGTCTTTTAAAAGGTAACAAAGGGAAGCCTGGGTGGGTCAGTCAGGTAAGTAGACTCTTCCTCCTCAGCCCCTCCCCCTGCTCATGCTCTCTCAAATAAATAAATATATTTTAAAAAATCTGTAAAAAAAAAAAAATCAGTGTCAAGTTGAACTGACAGGAAAAAGTGGTTTGCTTTTTTTTTTTTTTTTTTTTTATCTCCCAAAGAATTACAATTTGAGTAGAGGAAAGAGCTATAGGTGATATAAATTATCAACTCTTCTAAAGCATTTGTTACAATGCTTTACAAAATCACAGCAGAAATATTAATTAGTTTGAAACTTACACTCCCATAAACTAAAATACTCCTCCCATAAAGAGTGTTCACAAAAAGAATCCCTAGTAAGAGAAGAGAGACCATTGGATTTGATGTATTTAACATTCTGCTGAGCAACAGATAAATAAAACTGTAGGTGATCCACAATAATGGAAAAGTTTTAAAATACCATGGATACTATCTCAGTTTAGTGTAAAATTATCTAATTTCTGTAATGATTACATAGATTTATCTATCTATCTATCTATCTATCTATCTATCTATCTATCTATCTATCTATCATCTATCTAATCTATCTATTTAGAGAGCCCATATGCGCTCAAGCAGGGAGAGGGGCAAAAGGAGACAAGATTTCAAGCAGACACTCTGCTAAGCGTGGAGTCCAACATGGGGCTCAATCTCACAAACCTGATATCATGACATGAGCCAAAATCAAGAGTCGGATGCGTAGCAGACTGAGCCTTCCCAGCACCTCTGTAATGATTACTTTTGTGTCAAAAAGAGAAGACAGTCAAATGCTTCCTTAGACAATAAAAGTACAGTGAACTCAGAAGTAGTTAACCAGCAAAATTGCCACCTTAGTGTAGACACATCCCTGCCTTCTTTAACCTGTCTAAATTGACCTACCTATTGTTGAAAAGAAAATGACAGGGCCAAAATGGCATCACTCAGGCCAAATCACCGAAGCCCAGTTCGGGGACTTAATACCTAATCTAATGGCAGTTTCAATCTCTCCCAGGAAATGTAAGTCTTAACCAGCCAGTCAGGAATATTCTAATAAGTACCAACGGGCTAATCTCTCACAGGGGTCCTACCCCAAAGAGGAGGTAATTTCACTTAAAAAGACCCCCAGCCTTTCCTCCAGGGAAGGTGATCTGGCCTGAAATAATCTTTCCTCTATTTTGCTAATAACTTCCTCATCCTACCCTCTCCAATAAAACCTTCCATTTTGATAAATTATTGGAGTTCCCAACTACTGTTAGATGGGACACTGCCTGATTCATGAATCCCTTAATAAATCCAACCAGATCTCCAAACATACTCATTTGAATTTTTCTTCTTTAAAATTAAGAAATCTCTCTTACTACTCCTTTCAAAAATCAGTCTTAGCCCTTCTCTCCCTTGATAAATTATAAATTCCCTGAGGTCAGGGAACTGTTTTGCCTTATTTATTCCTCACAGTATTTTGTGGTGGTGGAATAATATGAAATTTTAAACAGAATGGACAGAATGAGCACTTTGAGAAGATGACAGTGAAACAGAGACTTAAAGGGGATGAGGAAGTTGGCTATGGCGGCTGTCTGGTGGGGTAGGAGGAGGGGGACTTTCAAGTCTAATACCGAATGTGTTTGTGGAAAGGCAAGATAGGCTGTAATGGTTGAAGTCAAGTGTGCCAGAGGAAGAGGAGAGGAGTAGGAAAGGAGATCCAAAGATGCTAAGGAGGCCAAGATTTGGGATTTGCTCTGATTAAGAGAAGAAGTCATTCCAATTGGATCAAAGCTATGAAGTACCTGATTTGCATTTGAAAGGGATTGCAGAGCTGATTTCTGAGAATGAATCAGACTAGTGAGGAGGTCTGACTCACATTTCACAAGTACCCCTCTGGCAACTCTACTGAGAATAGATTTAGGAGAAGCAGGAAGGGAAGCAGAGAGACCAACTAAGGAGCTCTAACTAGAAAATGAAGGACTAATGACAGTGGCTGTGACCTAGGTGGTAGTGATGACGATGCTGAGAATTTGTCAGATCCTCGATTTTGCAGCATATGCTGACAGGATTGGATGTACAGCATGAGCAAGAAGAAACAAATCAAAAATGGTGCAGGGCTTAGGGCCTGAGCATCCTGAAGGGCAATGCACCCTTCATGAACTAAGAAGACTCAGGGGAGAGAATACCGGAAATGTGGTTCTAGAATTGAGGCACTTATTAGAAGCCTAAGTGGATAGATACAACAAGCTAGCAGTTGAATCTATGAGTCTGGAGTTCAAAAATGGAGATAGGAATCTGGGCAGCATGAGATGTTTAGAGCCATATGGCCATATGAGATCATCCAGGGACAAAGAACAGATAATGCCCATACTAGATCTAATTACACTTTGGGCCAGAGCAAGGAGAGGTCACAGTGATGAGAGGAACCCACAAAGGAGGCTAAGAAGGACCAGCTGCAGAGGAAGGAAAGAAACAAGAGGGAGGGGTATACCCAAGGAACGGTGAAAAAGGTGTTGCAGGAATGTAGTCAGTGCAAATTCTCCACACATTGCCTTACTAAATACATCCTACTCATCCTTCAGATTGGAACATTTATTTTTTGGTAAGCCCTTTCGGAGCAAACCTGCCTTATTCGATGATCCTCCACTGCACTGCAAAATCACAATGTGTGTCTCAATTACAATACTCAAAAATGTCGTTAAAAGAAGGAAGGAAGTGCTCGATGGACAGCCGACATAGCACAGATGGCAGCTAAGGGCGGCACGCGCAGTGCACAGGTAAGAGCCCAGAAGGAAGACCTATGCATCAGGGTACCACAGCTGAACAGCAACAGCTGGGAGATTACTCAGCTGACTCCTCTTGCTCCCCTTTCCAGCTCATCAAGCAAAACTAGCCAATATAATTCTGTGTCCTTCTTACGTTTTCCTGCAGGGTTAGAAAGTGACAACTAGCAAACAATAAATATCTATTCCAACGCTTTGCTGTATTTCTCACTGTGCCTGAATAGATGGGTGTTCTGTTTTACAAATTAGTCTAATATAAGTTTAGTTACCGTGTTTCCTTTTGGACTTCTAGTATTGTTCAGTCTGCTTGTTTCCTGTTTTTCAAGTGCCGAAAACATGCTGTGAGATCTAAATGCGCCTGACTGGCAATTGCAAGAGACTGTGGTACAGAAAACCATGGCATCCACGCTGTGTGACTGACTGCTAAAGGGAAATACTGATTTGCATTTATTTTATCTCTCGTTGACATGCAATAATGGTCATAGCCAGGATTCTTGTATAATGGTTGAGTAGAGGGTACTATGCCACGCCAGCAACAACAACAACAACAAAAAAAGATATTTTGTTGTTTCTTTCTTTTTTTCTTTTTTTTTTGTTGTTTCAAATATGATTCCTTTTTCTAAGTTTGCATTTATTCCCTAAATGGAAAAATAGAATCCCAGAGCCACACTAACACACTCCTGGTTGAAATCTAACATTTGTTAGTATAGCTAGTCTTGCTAAACTACATCAATTTGTGATGCTCTGAGAAAATAGGGTATGTGGTCCTTTAAAGATCAAAATTTGAACTGTGCTGACACAACTGAGGTAATTTACTTTTAAGGTGCTAACAGGGTTTGGATCTGGCCTCCCTCTGGGTTACCTATGCTATCTCTAAATTCAACAGTGAGTGTCAAAGAAAATTTTGGATGAAATTATTTAGAAAAAATGACATCAAGTAGATAAAACCTTTGCCACAGTTTTCACTTCTGAAAACATGTTGGAGAGTAATCCTTCCTCTGTTTTTATTGACATCAGGGAGATAAGAAGAGAATTTACAACGATTTAATTTCGTTACTAACCCATCAATCTCTATAACCAAGCTAATAAGGCTTTTGTGTTTCTTAAGCCTTTTGTATTTTTATGTCCTAAATATATCTGAAATCTAAGTCCTCCTCGTGCTCTCCCCCACCCATGGCAGCCAGACTCATGCCAGGAGGAGACTGAGCCAAATTAGCTGTGTTTCTGACTTTGGAAACTATCACCGGGATTTTCCCTTAGACTAGGGTTTTCTTGACTGGAGAAAACCCACTTCATTATATTAGAATTTGCTAAGCCCTTTGCATTACCAGATGTTGTTTATTGTGCTAATGGCTACTTTGACAAGAGTCATTTTGGCAGTATTTAATTCTACCCATAGCTCCTTTGTCTTCAACCTACCAGACCCTGGTTCCTCACCCCACTGCACTGGCCTTTGGGTCCTCAGGTCCCACCTGGCTTTGTTCACAAGGTCTCATTTATTCATACGAAATAAGAGCAGGGGAGACTAAGGGGAATTTTTATAAGCACAGTTTAACTTTACAGGCTAACTTCAATTTTATAAACTATGTTGATAATAGAATAAAAAAAGGTTTCTTTGAATCAACCAGGAGGATATGAGTTGAACCATATCCCCAGAGAGTTTCTGAATAGAATTACTAAGAAGCTGGAAAACCTTTGAAGCAAGACTGGACTGTGGACTTAGGACTTTTCACAGTGGTATCCTGACCATATGCTTAGATACTTTTATTACATGGTATATATCTTACCTTAACTTCCACATGTGCCATCAGTACTGCAAAATTCGTTAGGTGGTTACAAGAGCATGTAGTGTGTGTTTTATTTGTTGTCAGGAGCCGACAGCCTTGTGTTGACCAATAACCTGTCATTGTGCGCTTGGAATAGCTCCAAAATGAACAGTTAGGGTTGAAATTCTCCTCAGACTGCTATAAGGGGAAAAAAAAATCAATAAAGCCAATAAGTATTTTATGATCACCTAAAATAGATAGGTATTTTCTTTACATCTAACACAACTTCATACTCTATTCCAACTTTTGTGGAGATGTATACCAGTGCTTTTATCTTAAGTGGGCTTCATTAAGCCTGAGCAAATTTGAATAGATGTTGTTTATTTCCTCTGATTACAGATGAATTTACTTTTTAAAAATTTAATATTAATGGAATACTAGTATCGATATCTCAGAATGACTTCAACTAATTTCAAAGTAAAGTACATTATAAAGGATTTAATTAAGCAATTTCTGAGAAGATGGTCTTTAGAAATCTTTGTTCAATTTATGATACAATCTTTGTACATACATAAAGATATGTCTATGCACAAACACATAATTACTTGTAACATCATATGTGAAGCCATGTCCAATTTCACTAAATATGTTGCTAACTCTTTTAATTATGGAGACACGTTTATAAATCTATCTACAAATATTGTATCAGAAGCATTTATAAATTCAAGAATTATTCTCACTCATCTTAGAAAAAAAAATCACCACTATCATTCTATAGATAATGAATTGCTATCTGTCAAATAATAGGAAAAAACTCAAGAAAATTAATATACTTCTTGTTTGTGGTATAACAAATATAGATAATGTGAACAAATAAACTTAACATGCCATTTTCTTACCTTAATATGTTTAACGGTGAACACCACAGGATCAGCTAAATAAACCTTATTGCTGAACTCTTTGTTTATTGCTGCGGTAATAACAGGGGAATTGACAATAACAGAATGATTGGTGGACATAGCTTCTGTTCCCAACTTCATGCTGGCATTCTCCGTGGACAAATAAGGACCCAAGTTATTGTACAGGACAAAGGCCACTCTGATCTCTCCTGAAATAAATATAAATATGAATTATAGGTTGGGAAGAAAATCTCATTATTCTGTACATTCCACTTAATTTAGATAGTTCTAATTAAGTTGTAATCAAATCCATACAGTATATAATCACAACAAAATTAAGCATTCATTTTAACCAAAGTGCCAACTCATTCATGAGAAATGGAATGTCAAGTGATGCTGAATAAAGTACATATCAATATTTTAAGAAATGAATGTCAATCCCTATCTCACTCTGTACTCAAAAGTTAAAGACAGATCATAGATCTAAACATAAAAACCAGAACCATAAAGTTTCTAGATCAAAATATAGAATCTCTATGATCTTGGAGTAGGCAAGAATGACATGGATAGACCAAAAAGACATTGACTATAAAAGAAAAAAAAACCCGGTAAACTGTGCTTTGTCAAAATTAAAAATGTATCTATCAAAATATAGCATTAACAATAATATATATGAGACACGTCTATATATAGCAGTTCTGCTAATCAATAAGAAGAAAATAATGCATGAAAATAGCAAAAGACATAAACACATACTTTAGAAAAAATATACATGAAAGGCTAATAGAAACATGAAAAATCACACAGATACCATTTCATACCCACTAGAATTTATAATATCAAAATGACTGGTCACACTAATATTGATAAAGCTGTGGAACAGCTAGAGCTCCTATACACCACTGGTGGAAATGTAAAATAGTTCAACTATTGGGAAAAATGGTGATTTCTTATAAAGTTAAGCATATCTATATTTCCTAGATAAGTGAAAATGGGTATCTGCAAAGGGAAAACAAAACAAAACAAAACAAAACAAAACAAAATAAGCTTGTATAAGGATGTTAATATTGTCCTTATTCATAATATTCCTTGAAGGGAAACAACTAAAAAATCTACCAATAGACAAAGTATGGCATGCGAATATAATGGAATATACTATGCCTCACTAAAGAACTACTGAGAGCAAAAAATAAACTATTATAGCATGATGACAAATCCCCAAAATACTATGTTCAGTGGAAAAATTCAGACAGAAAAGGGTACATACTATATGATTCCAGTTATATAATGTCTACAAACATGTAAAATTTGTCTATAGAGATAGTAATGAGAGTAATTTCATCAGATAGGGAGAGGACTGGGAGGGGTCACAATTTCTGGGTAATAGAAGAGATTTATGTCTTACTTTATGTAATATCACAGAGGAATGTTCAACTGTCAAATTCATCAAGCTCGTTATTAAGCTATGTGCATTTTATTGTATGTAAGTCATATCTCAATTGTAATCAAAAGTAAAAACAATTATTCAAAATCCTTATCTGTCTTAAAACTCAATTACTATGTTCTTTGATAGTCACTTTCTCCATACATCCTTCCACCTTTTTTTCTCTTATGATTATCTTTTATGTGCAATCTTCTATACAATTAACCTTCTTTTAACATGCTATCAACCATATTTTCTTTCTTACAATACACCAACCCCTGTGTCTTACTTCTGATATGAATTCATATCGGCTCACAAGCACTGTCCTGACTACTATGGTTACTAAGATGAGGAAGTCTCAGTCCTTATCCCTGAATCTCAGAGTCACGTGGAAAAAAAAAAGAGAAATTTTAATATATTTCTTTTGAGGAGCACGTCTAAACTGCGCTCCCATATTTGGAAAATTCACTACTATCAGGGATTTATGGACACAAAATGGACATATATTTGCTTCCTCAGCCTGTCTTGCAAAGAGGTTACTCTGGGCACCTCAGCTAGATGCCTCCCATTGGATGCACTAGACTCTGACCTCAGTTCATTGCAGAAGCTCGTGACATGGAAGCAGGGGGTGGTGCAGCAGTAGCCGCCTCCACTTGTGTTTCACCTGTGGCAGCAGTGACATCTCACAGCAATGATTCTGTGTGATGATAAAGGCTGCTGTCAGCTTCCTGGCTCTTGTTTTCTGAGCCCGATTCTCCAGGCTTCTCAGTAATTCTATGAGATATCCATCGTCCTTTCAGTAATTCAGTAGAATGATTATAATTATAATAAGAGCTACCTAAAGGAAAGGGGCATTCTAAAGCTTCCAACCCACATCTGTTAACACAGTACTGAGCAAACAACAGTAATTCACTAACTACTTCTTGTGTGTTACAACACAGCATTTCATTTTAGTTCTTTTCTCTAGGTTTAATATGAAAATACTAAATTTTGGAAGGCTAAACTTAACATTTTTTCCCCTTTCTGGTTGACAGTAACAACTTTTATTGTAACTGTTTGATAACTGACTGATAATTCCTACCAATTTCCACCTATGGGATAGTGTCTCCTTGACATTCCCCCTTGTTGTATCAATACATTTTAGTCACGTATAATTGTTATATATTCTGCAATGCAAAAGTAATGCTTAAATGTGACCTAAAACACACACACTACTTTAATAAATAAAATAAATGAACACAAAACATAGTATGACTAATATAGCCATATTTTAATTGCCATTAGCTGTGTACCTGAAAGGTCATATATTTATTTGATAAATTCTTAGGAAGTTTATGCATATGCCAGGCACAAGGGTTACACCAGCAAACAAGTAAGAAAAAATTCCCCTGCTCTCATGAGCTTACCACCTAGAAGGAAAGTCAGATAACAAGCAGGCCACTTAAAAATAATAATTATAGTATTTCATATAATGTTAAGTGAATAACCGCCATGAAAAATCATTGGCATAAAATTGGCTAGTGGGAAAATAGCATTTGGGAAAGAATGATGTACCTTCAGGGAGACAGATGAAAACTTCCCTTCCTGAAGAGGTAAGATTTATACTGAACAGAGAATGACAGAGAAGTTTCTATGTAAAGAACTGTAAGAATTGCATTCCATGAAGAAAACAAAAATCTGATACAGAAACACTCTTGGTGTATTCAAGGAACAGAATAAAGACGAGACCAGAGAGAATCCTTGTGCACTGTTGATGGGAATGTAAATTGGTGCAGCCACTGTGGAAAACATTTTGGAGGTCCCCCCAAAATTAAAAATAGAACTACCACATGATCCAGTAATTCCACTTCTGAGTTTTTATCTGAAGAAAACAAGAACATTAACTCAAAAAAGATCCCTGTACTCTATGTTCATTGCAGCATTATTTACAAGAGCTAAGACATGTAAACAACTCAAGTGTCCACTGATGAATGGACAAATAAAGAAAAGGGAATAGTATGCAGCCATTAAGGAAGAATGATATCTTGACATTTATGATAACATGGATGGACCTTGAGGGCATTATGCTAAGTGAAATATGTCAGACAGGGAAAGACAAATATTGTATGACCTCACTTATATGTGGAATCCAAAAAAATTAAAAATAAAACAAACTAAATTCATAGATATAGAGAACAAACTGATGGTTGCCACAGGCAGGGGGCGGTGAGAAAATGGCAAAATTTTTGGCAAAATGGGTGAAAATGGTGAAAAGGCAAAAAGTACAAACTTCTAGTTATAAAATAAATGTCATGGGATGTAGCATATAGCATAGTGACTACAGTTAATAATGCTGTAATGGATATTTTGAAAGTTGCTAAGAGAGTAAATCTTAAAAGTTCTCAGCATAAGAAAAAATATAACTCTATGTGGTGATAAATGTTAACTAGACTTATTGTGTTGATCATTTTACAATACATACAAATATTGAATCTTTACATTGTATACCTGAAACTAATATAAAGTTAGATGTCCCATATATCTCAATAAAAATGAAAAAGAATCCAGACTAAACTTTCGGGATCATTGTGGGCATGCTAACAATGGACAGGAAATGGGGCAGACATGAGGCAGGAAAGAAGTGAACAAGCACATGGTGGCCAGTGACACCACCTGATTTCATTTTACGTGCAATTGAACACAAACTGGTCAGATTGACATTTCGGGAAGAACTCTTTGTCAACAGGATATTCTGTTGGGAGGCAGAAAGAGTGGACAGAGGGAAATCAGTTGGAAAGCTAATGCAGAAATATGATTTTGCTTCTTAGAAAATCTTATTGCTGCCTGAAAAATTCACATAGTCAAATTAGCAATATAATGACTTATAAGGTCAGTCTTGTAAGATTTCCAACACTTAAAAAAATTTTGTTCTGTTGACAACAGTCTTAATTTGTTTTTCTTGGTATCATACAACAGGATCTTCTTTCTTTAAAACTATTCATCCTCCACTATGATATGCCACCTTTGAGTTGGCTGCTACAACCTGAGGGCATCTTCCCACCACCTAACAGGTCAAAGGATCTCATTTAGTTGGCAAAAGTATGTTTTTAAAAATTTGGTACTAGTCACACTGGAGATACATTTTCTCCGTGAGTTTATTTAATTCTCATTATAGTCAGTGAATTTAATCTTGTATCCAATTGACCTGAACTGACCAGTTCCTTTTCCCTAAATCATCTCACATTGAAATTTTCCATATGCTTTGCAAAGAAAACTCATAGAAACGCCTTCAAAAAAACGTGAATAAGAAAAAAAAAATAGATCATTTAATTTTAAAATTAGAAGTACTCAATAAGGGGATCCCTGGGTGGCTCTGCGGTTTGGTGTCTGCCTTTGGCCCAGGGCGTGGTCCCGGAGTCCCGGGATCGAGTCCCACATTGGGCTCCTGCGTGGATCCTGCTTCTCCCTCTCCCTGTGCCTCTGTCCCTCTCTCTCTCTCTCTCTCTCTCTGTGTCTCTAATGAATAAATAAATAAAATCTTTTAAAATAATAAAAAAAAGAAGTACTCAATAAGTAAATAAAATCTTAAAAAGCGGAGGGGAGTGTCTGGGTGGCTTAGTCATTTGAGCATCTGCCTTCAGCTCAAGTCATGATGTCACCGTCCTGGGATGGAGCCCCACATCAGGCTCCCTGCTCATGGGGAGCCTGTTCTCTCTGTTCTCCCTGCTTCTGTTCTCTCTCTCTCTCAAATAAATAAAATCTTAAAATTAGAAGTAAAATTCTCATTAAAATTTTTGAAACTAAATCTGTCAACTCCTTTCAAGAAAAAAGTCAGATATCTGTATTTTGTTGTTCATTAATTCCTCTCAGATTTAAGCTTCTGACATTGTACAGAACAATTTTCAAATGTGCCTGAGAATTTTGTAGACCTAATATATTGTGATGTTGTTGGCACAGAAGATAGGAAAGAAAAGGAAGAGGAAGAGGAGAGCTAGAACAGTTGAATGAGAGGAGAGCTCTTGGATAGCAGGTCTAAAATCCCAAGCCAAAAAACAAGTCATTGATGAGAATTCAATCTCACCATGCTTAGCAAATAAACTCTAACCTACCGTTTCGGCCATTCTGTTTTAATGTATTGGCAGACAATTGGATGGTGCTTCCGTGACCCATGTTTTCTGGAAATTTTAGGTCTTCTAAGTTTCCTTCTGTACTCAGCCTTGCGACTTCCAATTCTGTTAATGGCAAAGAGTTATCACTGTTCATTGAGAAACACAACCCAAGATGAGTTCCTAAATCATTTAAATATTTCTGAAATCAAAACACTGGAATTATTGTTATACTAATTATTAGTAGTCAAAATTTATAGTAGTTCAATGCTTTATTTTGAAAGTATTTCTTTAAAATAAGGCAAAAATTGTTTAAATCAGGTAAATAAGAATACAAATGTATCCATTATAAAGCCTAAAATTAAAAAAAAAATCAAACTCAAAGGCTTATACTCTGTCATTTACTTTAAATTTATTTTCAAAATATTATCTTCGTGAATTAAGTAAACGTCTCTTTATAATCTGGAGCTGCACTATCATATCAATATTGATCTATCTTTAAATCTAATAAGTTTGAAAGAGCTTTATCAAATCTTCTGAAATAAAACTGTCAGCTATATCCTTATGCACAATAAAAATAGATTTATACTCCTTATGAGCCAATAACACAATTACAAAAAAATCGTTTTATCACCTTCACTTAAATGACTGATTTCTTTATAGTACATAATTCAGACATTCTTACTATAACTGAAGTGACCTGTAAGCACTGTGTTAGGAAGATAAAATTTAGATAGTACAATGCAATACATAGATACATACAGACATAAAAACTAACTTATGGATCTCACTGTGAGTGATTTCAGGCTCAGATATCCAATATTGGAATGTCTTATGGAGGATAACATACATGATTATGAGGACCCTCTTAAGCCAGTGGCAGGTGATATAATTATAGAAAAAAAATCACTTATCTCCACTGAAATAAAAATCACTCATAATATCTGTGCTACCATAATTTTTTTTTCTTTTCTCTCTTCTGCTGTACAAGGGTCTCTGGCTCTTCTCTATAACAAAGGCCACTTACGAATATTGTCTGTGTTCTCCCTGACGATGTCAGTCTTCAAAAGGTTATCAGCCAGCACAAAAGCACTTTCCTCCACAGTGTCAAGCAACATGGTGGCTGCACGTAGTTGATCGCTTGTAGTCAGGTCTCTCCACGCATTTGAGGCTTGTGGCTGGAGGAGGTTGTTAACTGTCTCGACCATTGCCTACAAGAGGATGAACAGAATGACAGAGGTCTCTAGTGAACTCACAGAGCTGTCAGAAATCCAGGTGTACATGTTGCTCAGCAAGCAAGGATCAGCGGTGTGCATGAGTTCAGTATTGTCCCAGCCTCCCCTGTGACATGCTGCAGCAGAAGCATTCATTATTTTGTTCTGTTAAAACCCTAGCCGAGACTGCAAGGCAAGAGAAAAACCAGCTTTTGTTTTGAAGGACAACAAATAGATCCATGCTTGCTTCTTAGAATCGATAGCAATGGCCTCAATAAGACTATAATCACATAATTAAATTATTTGGCTGGGGAACTGTTGGCAAGTAATTTAAACCAACACTTTTATCAAATCACCCACAAAAATGATTTTTCCCTAGTATCACCATAAAACTAAATGCTGAATACAACAGAGATTAAAGGGGTGACTACAGACAGGATGATACAAGAATTTGTTGCCTATAGATAGGTTGAGGACCCACTGAGCAAACCATTTTTTTTTTTCTTAGCCAGTTGGTAAAATGTCAGGATGGGAAAAATATCAAAGCATACACACTCCTAGGGGCTTTGGATATGTTACGTGCGGAGAAAAACCTTCTCCATGCTGTTTACTATTAGGGAGGGCAATAAACAGTCAGAACTTGGCTACCTGTGGCCCTCAGGTGTTTTTCCTTTAAAAAATCAGCAGTAGGTACATAGAGAGATAAAGATCCACAGTTCTCATGGCTTCATCCAAAAGAATCATCTCCCTAGTTACAATTTATATATTTCCCATGGTTAGCTTTATGCTCTAGGTTACAAAGAAAAAAAAAAAACCAGTTCTCCCGATAAGGTCTCCTTACGGTTTCATTCAAACAGAGAATTACAAAATAGAAAAATACAACACCTGCAGTTTTCAAAGTGATCATCCCTGAACCCGTTGATTATGAAATATGCATCTAATCGAGAAACAGATTTGAATAAATAGCCGAAACAGGCACTTTCTGGGCAGTGCATGGGCGTTTTAAAACAAGACTCATATTATTGACACGTTGGCAGAAGGATTGAGAGAGACTGAAGAAATACCCATTACACTGCAGTGTTTTCTTCTGGCTGGTGTTTTCATAGTAACCAACTAACAACTGTTAAAAATTCAGCTTCATAATGAAACACCTTGGCTGCCAATTAACACCAGCTTCAAAAACTAATTTGCCTTTTGATAAGAGTTGTTTTTTCTTGATATTTTTCCCAGCTACTCCAAATTCTGGCCAAAAATCAACATCAATGGACTTGTATGGAAAATAGTCCTATACTTGCAACTTGAGTACTTTGCATCATTTACACACACACAAACAAACAGCAAACAAAAAAAAACACCAAAAAATCTCTCAGGAGTTTAATAACTGGGTGTTTTCCCATAGTGGGCTTAGTTCCGCCATGTGTTCTGAGTTTAAAGCATGACCCAGAAGCCAGACAAAAGCATTTCCGAGCACAACAAAATGATTTGCTTTCCAGGAAGTTCTTTATAGGGATAATGCCAACAGGATATGCCAAAAAGGAGGTGCCACACTGGAAACAAATGAACAAAACAAGTTTAGGTATTTTCAGAAGCCAGAGAACATCGACCTTTTAAGTGCAAAGAAATATTCTTTCTGCGAGTAGATGATCCTCTGAATTCATTAGAAATGCTCTGAAAATCCCACATGCAAGAGAAATGATGCCTGTTTTTTTAGAGACAGCCGTTGTAACATTAGTTAAGAATCTTAAACCGATGAATTTAAACCTGACCTCAGAGAAAATTTTATTGGGGATAATACAATAATTCTGCTCTGCTCTTTACTGTTTTTAATTTTTTTTTAATTTAAGAAATGCAAAAGAAGGAAGAAAGAGAAAAAACAAAAATAAACAACTATGGTCAACTCTGAGAAGGTTCTAAAAAGCCACCTGTTTACAACAGACTGTTCTACGTAAAATAACACATTTGAATTGGTAACTAACGAAATTGAAGGCGCCCCTTTTTAAATCATCTTAGTTTTGCATCCGAAAATGTATGTAGTGCAATATTTTATCATAGTCATAAATTTTAAGCACATTTACAACAATTGCACTTTCCAAATGAATCATAATCTTTAAAGAAGTTTTCTATTAAAGCCCAAATGATTTCCAAGTTTATTATAGAAATGACAGACATAATAATACATGGTCCTAAAACCTGGATGGGTTAAGGCAGAAATCCAATATTTATTTATTCTTTAAAAAGCACTTGTCGTGATGGCTTAAGTATAAATGTAAGGGAATTTCAGCACAAGGGCTGAAGACAGAATTCTGTAGTGCTAAAATCAGAGTATGGGATTTGGAACCACATCTGCTAAGTGTGGACCTGGACTGTGCCACTTTCTAGATGTATGATGTTGGGCAAGTTACTTAACTGCACTTCATCTGTAAATCTGAGACGATGGTATAAGCGTTTTATATTGCATGGCAATATAAATGCATTTATGTTGCCTGCCTCAAAATATGTGTTTAAGGTGTAGTCTTATGTTGATTTGCATTGGATAGCAAAGTCCAGCTAGGGAAGAAGAGAGGTCTTCAGTGAATGAAGCACACACACATCATTGGTGGTGATTACAAAACATTAGCTCTGAAGTGAGAGCCGCAAGGACTAACTTCTGCAATGTAATGTTCAGGAATAAACCTGTTTTACAACTTAACTACTAAGACTATATCACCTGAATCTTTGAGGATTAGGACAGTACAGGAGCATGTATATTAAATAATTCATAATGTATGTTTTAGAGTTTTGAAAAAACTGACCGGTTTTCTACTACTGAGACAGCATGGCCAAGTCAATCCTAATAGCTTTATAATTAATGCGGTTTGCTTAAACTTTCCAAATTTGCTGACATGTCCCTGTTACCAGTTGAACCAGGTCAATTAAGTAGTCCCACTCTCTAACGACAAAAGAATATCTCTATTTTGTTTTCTTTGTACATTTTTGCATTTGTATGTTTTACCCACAAATGATGACATCTGGTCATTATGTATGTGTGTGTGGTTTTCATTTTTCTTTTTGTCAAACAAGTTATTTGCATTCCCTTCTTAGTTCAACAGCATCTCTTTAAAGACAAGTTGATTTTCATTTTATTTGGTTACAAGGAAATGAGCTTAACTATGCTTAGAACCAAAGTTGAACAGGGAATATACAATGAATTGGACTAAAGTGAGGCAGTTGGTCCAACAGCTCTCACTGATTCTCTTTTTCTGCTATAAATATTTTTCCGATCTAAAATTTACATGATAAAGTTGGAGGAAAATACACTTGGTCCCGTATTTACATTAAAAAAGTCCTTTGATCCCTGAGGAAAAAAACAACAAAAATCACTTAATGGTTTGGATGCATACTGACTGAAATAATCTATATTTCTAAAAAGTGAATTTAATCACCAATGTCCTTGTGAGAAACTAAATGTCAACTCACTAGAAACACTAGAAACTGAATAGGAGATGGCATTGGAAATTTGCATTCTAGTTGTCACTAAATTTCAGTGCATCTTTGGACATATTTATGTTTTCTAACCAATCAACAAAGTGGGAACTATACAAGAAAATAAATTTCATTATGTTTCAATTTGAGGGTAGTCAGGGGCATTCTGCTATTCGATATAACTCTTTATATAGTTTATCACTAGACTCTAAAGTGACTTTTGACTATTTCTAAAAATCAAATGTATAAAGTATAAAAGTCACTAGGATTCATACCAGGATCATGAGCGTATCATATCCTTCTGGACATATATTCGCATTACACAACTTTATTGGACCTCTTATCATAAAATTCATTGGTGGTAGGACTAGTAAATTTAGGCAAATTCATTTTACTAGTTTTACTTGTAGCATATAGTTATAGTATGTTTATTAAAAGATGTTATAAAGTATATAATCATACTATTTCAAAAGGGAGGACTTACTTCTTTGCTCTAATTACTGTGAAAATTTGGGGGGACACCAGCTATTTATTTCTCTAGTACCATCTTTGTCTTTATTCCAAGAGGATATGCTTGTGAAATACCTAGGATCAATGGTGAGAGATCTATTTTTTAAAAGATTTTATTCATGAGAGACAGAGAGAGAGAGAGAGAGAGAGAGGAGCAGAGAAACAGGCAGAGGGAGAAGCAGGCTCCATGCAGGGAGCCTGATGTAGGGACTCAGTCCCGGATCTCCAGCATCACGCCCTGGGCTGAAAGCAGCCGCTAAACCGCTGAGCCACCGAGGGATCCCAGATGAGAGATCTATTAATGTCACCTAGGTGAACCGTAAATCTTAAACTAGCTAAGCAAAATCACCTGGATAATTTAGTTACTCCTCCTTCCTTACTTGAAAACCATTAAAGACCCAAATAGAATGAATGCTTGTGAAAAGGTATGCAACTTTACCATTACTGCATTTTTCTGAAGATAGGTTTTCTAATCATAAGCCATTCCGGTTTTAGCTCAGGTACAAAAAGGTCTTAGATTATCAGCATAGCTAGGAAGAATGCCCCCACCCTTAACTCTGTTTACTGTTTTGTTTCCTTTGTATCACATGTCATTATATAAGGTACCTAAAATATGTATTTATCTACATGGCTATCTCAGATCTCACACTCAAGAAATTTATGTTTCATGAGGGGGCAACTCTGTGTCATTTATACGTGCCCAAAACTCTGCCTGGCATATATGTGTTCAATGACTCTGCTGAATGATTGCCATCTAATGAAGATTCATACTTCAGTGAGTCATCTCCATTTTCATGACAGCAGGGAAAAAAAAATCTCTTAAAGTATTGGTTTTAGAAGAGCAAAGAATATGTAAGTACAAATGGAAAAAAAACAAACTAGTAACTAGTCAATATCTGAATCATTATCATTTAGAGATTCACTGCCATAATAGGTTCCTATTTTCATACTTAAAAACCTTGAATAGAACTATCCACACTTATGGTCTGGCTCTCTCACTAGATTACAATGTTCTCAGGGGAGAGACCATGTTCACTGGTGTTTTCCCAGGGTCAATTTTACTGCCTTGAGACAGTTTAGGTACTCAAAAAAATGTTCATTAGGCAAAGATCACCTACCTTTACTATCAAATCATTAATGACTTTATATGTAATAGAAATGAAAACGTCTGTAATAAATAAAACACATAAATAAATAAAATAAACACATAAAATAAATACATAAAACACATAAATAAAAACATCTGTAATGTAATGAAATGAAAACATCTAGTTTTATAACTTTTTTCCATGTCTCCCAAGAGGTGTTCTGAGAGAATAAAGTGCTCAGTTATCACAGGGTTTGGCACGTAGACAGGCTGAATTACAGGGAATTAAGAAGACAATCAGAGTTCAAAAGGAGAAAAGCAGAACCACAGGCTATTGTAGTAAATGCAAACCACTAGGCATAACAAAAATATATTCTACAAAAAGCTCTCCAAAATGTTTTTAAGTGTACCAAAGCCCACTTTCAATGCAATTCAATGAGGTCCTATTAAGTATGTATGATATGCAAAGAACTAGGGAAGTCACTGTTGGAGGAGGTGAGGAAAGAGAAGGAAAACAGAGTCAGCCTTCAATTTGTCTACACTCCAAGGCAGAAGGTAAGAACAAAATAGAGCTAAAAACTCACAGCATATGGGACAAAAAGTAAATGAATTCTTACAGAGAAAGATCAAGAAAAGATCCCAGAAGGTGTGTAATTTTGAGTTAGACACTAAAAGATGAATAAACTTTCCTTGATTATGATGAGGATACTTAAGGCAAAAGGACACAATAAGCAAGGTAACGGCTAACACAAAACAAAGCAGGTTCTAAGGCAAGGAATGTATTGGGTTTGGGATGAGGAGAGTGTGTAGTGCATGGAAAGAGAGTGTTAAAAGAAGAGTATGGGGATGCTTGGGTAGCTCAGCAGTTGGGTGTCTGCCTTCCGCTCAGGGCGTGATCCTGGAATATCAGGATTGAGTACCACATCGAGCTCCCTGCATGGAGCCTGCTTCCCCCTCTGCCTATATCTCTCTACCTCTTTCTCTCTCTCTCACTCTCTCTGTCTCTCATGAATAAATAAATAAAATCTTAAAAAAAAAAAAAAGATGAGTGTAGTGGGAGAAGCAGTAAGTAGCAGTCAGATCTTAGAAGATCTTCAGTATGATAGAAGTTTGGGTTATTATATACCCAAATATATATGTATATATCATATATAATATATCATTATATACCATAGATATGTATATGTATATATGTAATATTATAGTATATCATATGTAATATATAATACATGATTACATATATAATATAGTTGACATTCATTTATAATTTGAAAAGATAAAACAACTTTTCTTTAATTCCTCCTTTTTGATTTCTTGATATGAAGGTTATCAGTTGAGAATAAAGTAAATTAGAACAAAAGCTTAAAACTATTACTGAATAGGGCACATTGTACTCTAACATACATTTATATATAGATTCAAATCAAAATTTTAAAGATCAAATGTTAGAGGAGTCTTCCAAACAGTTTTGAACTTACTGTTTGTTTTTTTTTTATTAGAAGTCAAGTTCAGTGACTGATATTTACACATCTGGTCAATAACCTAAGGTTCTTTTTATAATCACTGTCATTTAATATTATTAAGCATATAAAAACTACTAATCTCTGGACTCCCTTTTATATTACAGTGAAGTGTTGGCATTTCCAAGTCTTAATTAAAATTAGATTATATAACACAACTGACCTTAATATAGTGATAAGAGGCCTGAACAGTAGTACAAGATGAAACTAAAATTTCATAGAAAAGACTCTGCCTCTTTAAGAGATCCCTTGTTGCTTAAAAAATGTACTGTTTTTAGCAAACTGCAATTTATTGCACTATTTAAAAAATCTCAATTAGAATTAAATGATTGAATGCTGTCAAGTCTATGTTGAGTTACAGGAATTAAATAGAGCTATAAACTGGACTTAAACTTCTTGCTAACTCAACAGTTATTCAACAAATATTAACTAGGTACTTTCAACTGGGTGCTGCAAGAAAGACAGATACTTTCCTGTCCTTAAAAGTGATGACAATATGGTAATGCCAGACTATTAAACAAGTAGAAACATGGCAAACATTATGATAGGCTCCATGAAGTAAAATTTCAAGCTCAAGTTCAATATTGACCAATCAGACAAAACAGACACCTCCAAGGAACTGACAAGATTTCCCATAGCAGAGCAGAGTGCCAGTGGTTCAGTGGCAGGAAAGTGAGTGAAGGCTAGTTTTCAAAAAAGTTTGCATAACATGTTTGATATGTACAATTCTTCCTAAAAGCAGCAAGAAGTCCATGAAAAAGTAGAGGAGTGATATAAATTATAATGGCTAATACTTATTGAGTATTGGAGGTGGTGCAGTCAGTTAAGCACCTGACTCTTGGTTTCTGCTCAGGTCATGATCTCAGGGTTGTGTGACTAAGCCCCCCACAGCAGGCTCTGCGCTGAGCATAGAATCTGCTTCAGATTCTTCCTCTCCCTCTGCCCCTCCCGCTCATTCTCTCTTTCTCTTCCAAATAATGTTTAACAAAATATTTATTATGCTCCAAACTCTCATCTGAATGCTTTATGCATCAACTCCTTTAATTCTGACAATAACCCAATGAGGCAGAAACAAATATGATCCTCATCTTGCAGTGAGAAAGCGGAGACTCAGAGAAGTGAAATAACTTGCTAAAGGTTAATTAACTAAGCTAGGGCAGAACTAGGGTTCAAATCCATACATTCTGACTCTGCGGATAAAGAAAAGTAGAGATTCCACAGGTATTTTTCAAAATTGGTTGATTAATTAAAGTTAGTTGGTAAGGGAAATAAAGGAGTGCAGTGCATGGAATCTGAGCGTAGGCAATGTGGTGGCACTTGTTTAAGATGGAAATAAAGAGAAACCGATTTTTGTTCATTAAAAGGTAAAGGGTACCCATTCTGAGTGCAAAGTACTTGAATGGAATCAATTTAAGAGGTCTATGGAAGCCTGGCAAGGGAGGAAAAACCTTCCCTCTAGTCTACCCTCTTAGAGTATATACCAGTTCAATGCCAAGCTCTGAGAATTAAACTGACATGAGATAAACATGAGATAAATTTTATCTAGTATTTTATGTTAATAATATAATTTTTTAAAATAAAAGGACAAGGGACAGCCTGGGTGGCTCAGCGGTTTAGTGCCGCCTTCAGTCCAGGGCGTGATCCTGGAGACCCGGGATCGAGTCCCACGTTGGGCTCCCTGCATGGAGCCTGCTTCTCCCTCTGCCTGTGTCTCTGCTTCTCTCTGTGTGTCTCTCATGAGTAAATAAATAAAATCTATAAATAAATAAATAAATAAATAAATAAATAAATAAATAAACAAACAAACAATACTTCTTCATTTGTGAAGAAGTGACAAGATAAAGGAAAAGGGTTTAAGCTTTCAAAAAGAGTATGCTGTGGGAAGATAACTAGAAAAAATATAGGGGAAACTAATGGAAGAGAAGGGTTAATTTAGAGCGTTTGTTCCTTTCAGTCCCAAAGAATCAATATTCCAATGTGGCATATTTGGGGCATGTTGTTACCATTTTAGCTGTAGCTTACTACTCAACATCTGTTTTTTATTTTTATTTTTTTAGTTTTATTTATTTATTTATGAGAGACTCACAGAGAGAGAGGCAGAGACATAGGCAGATGGAGAAGCAGGCTCTCCACTTGGAGCTCAGTGCGGAACTGGATTCTAGATTCCGGGATCACACCCTGAGCCAAAGGCAGATGCTCAAATGCTGAGCCACCCAGACAACCCTCAACATCTCTTCTTGACATAGGTTTAGGAATCATGTAATTAAATAAGAGGCAAGCCATTGGGGATGCCTGGGTGGCTCAGCCATTGAGCATCTGCCTTAGGCTCAGGGCGTGATCCTGGGGGCTTAGGATCGAGTCCCACATCAGGCTCTCTAGATGGAGCCTGCTCCTTCCTCTGCCCGTGACTCTGCCTCTCTCTCACTGTGTGTCTTTCATGAATGAATAAATAAAATCTTTTAAAAAAAGAAGCAAGCCATTGGTATGTCTGACATTACGCAAATAAACTGAGTAGTACAAGAATCAATGGCCCAGAAACACTCAGGATAGAGGAGAAAATATAGAAAAAATAGTCAACACCACAGATTAAAGAAGGCAGAGCCAGAAGAGTGTGGTATCACAGAAGGTAAAGGAGGAGACTTTCCATTGCTTTCAAAATGAACTCGACCATAAAAATACCCCCAACGCCCTTCTTGAAATAATAATGACTCTAGATATTTTTTTCCCTGAGAACTGATAGAATGCTTGTGAAATAAAGAGAAAAAAATCACAGAGAAGCAGTTCTTGAGGGACAATCAATTGAGTTTTATGAATTTTTACTTTGAAGTAGGACATATAAATTCATAAAATAATGCATATTATTTTAAAACAAAAAGTACATGCCTGAAAACAGTATTGTTTAATACAGAAGTATATAAATTAAAACCTGAAAGTCTGTTTATGGGACACCACCACCAACCTCACCTAAAGTAGAAATCACTCCGACAATTTGTTGTGGGTCCCTCCAGACTTGCAAATATCTACATGTACATACCAACAAATGTGATCACTATAATAATGCTGTGATCTGTTGGGTTTTGCTTGCCTGTTGGTTTTGTCCTCTAATACACTACACCCACCTTTCTAGATCAATGCAACATCTACCTCATTCCTTCTGTGGCTTAAGTAGTATTCCACTATTTGGCGTACCAGTTTATTCAACCCACTTCCTACTGATGACGAGTGACGTTGTTTCTTTGATGTGAACCATGATACAAGGCTACCTTGTGATTCTCTCTGCACATTTAGTCCTTTCAATGGAGCAATGCTACTCCCAAAGTCCTTACTGTAAGCAGAGAGAACAATACTGTTTTGTGATTGTATGATAAGGTTTATGAAAAAAATATTATAAAAACATGGATAAGAATAAAAATAGTCTTCTCTGGTAGGATATTGAAGAGGCTACTAATAGTGATTGCTTTGAAGGAGAGCTGAATGTCTGGGGAGAGGAAGGGAAGGGAGGATTGTTACTACACAACTCCAGGAGGCACCTTCCAACTAGATCACAGGGTGAGCGGCACGCCCTGAAGTTAGCAATGCCAAAGCCATGGCGAGAAGATAGTTCTATTATTCCTACTTTTTGAAATATAAACCATGTGCCTATATTAGCTATTAGCTATTAAAACAACTACTACTACTACTACTACTACTTAAAAAGAAGAAAAATGCTATCTGAAAAGGATTGGAATAACTTTTTTTAACAAAATGATTGCCCAAGACTGTAACTAACAGAATAATCAAAAGAGAATTTTAATCTGTAGTTAGGGTGCAAAAGTAACCCTATATTGTCATAAATCTATGGCAGCTTATTATATCAAAAATGGGGGACTGGGGGACGCCTGGTTGGCTCAGCGGTTGAGTGTCTGCCTTCGGCTCAGGGTGTGATCCCACACAAGGCTCCCTCTGCCTATGTCTCTGCCTTCTTTCTGTGTCTCATGTATAAATAAATAAAATCTTAAAAAAAAAACTGGATGAAGATATCAACATATACCACTACATGAGGGAAAAAAAGTATTTTTGGTTGCCTCTAAGAATGCTAGCTGCCCAATAACATTCTTTGACTTAGACATAGACTCACTGGACACTGAATCGTTTAGTTACTTGTCCTTCTCCTTCTTACTGTGCAGAGCTTTGCATGAAGTGATGATTGGAACCTAGTAGCCATCGGCTCATTTTGAGGATGGAAGTCCATGTGCTAAAGATAATAGAATAGAAAAACAGAAGAAGCCTCCATCTCTAATGTGAAATTTTCATGCTAATCCTGGACTACATCATCTGCATTTCTTTTTTATGCACATGAATAAAGCCCTGGTTTGTTTAAGCCACCCAGCTAAGTTTTTGTTACTACCAGCTGTATAAAATTCATACATTAGATAAGGGAAAATATCAAAATTATAACTCTGTTGGGAGCAGTACTAAAAAATCATTTGTTTGGTTCCAAGTCATCAGGCAACTACTTTACTGCAAATTACACCTTAAAACTTCTATTTCTTTTCTGACCTGCACCAGAAAAGGCAATGATAACTTTACAAAGTAGGATCTTAAATCTGTAATGCTATTTTTAATATCTTTTTCCTTCTGGTTAGCTTATGTGATCATAAAGATATTAAAGCACTAACAAAGTAAATTGATGTTCATTCTTTTTGTGTTTGCACAGAAATAATATCTATTTATTTTCTATATATTCGAAAACTTTTCTTCAGGTAAGCATTTCAGAGAGCAGTGATGCATTAGAAAGGCTTTTTAAATTAACAATTTTACAATTAAGTAGTGACCCGGGCTTTGATTAAAAAATTACAAGACAGGCTACATCTTGGTGAAAAGTGGGAAAATATTTTTGTTTTAGAGGAAAATATTTTATTTAAAAACAGAAGGTTTTTTTTAAAGCCTCATAAGGATTACTTCCTGAAACATTCATAAACCAAGTATATACAAAGAGCAGCTGGAATATTTTGTTTATTTATAGGAAATGTGCAAAATGGAAGAGTCGGAAATGACTCAGTAAGGCAGCCATCACTGGTTGGCCTGATACATTCACCACAGGAATTTTGAGAGATTCCCAGGATGATGTTCTTTGCACGTCAGAGGAGGATCTCCGTCATCAACATCTGCCGTCATCCTTATGGAGGCTTTTTTAATTATTAGATTTATGAACTGACCTGTCCGCATTAAATAATAACCTGTATAATTTACTCTGCATACATTACATATGGTTTTACTGTCTTCTGATTCAATGATTGCTTTATGACAGCATTTAATGACTACACCTTACAGGACAGAATCCTTACGACTTCTTCATCTAAAGAAAACTACTCTGGTTTTGTAGATGGAAGTCACTTTCTTTGATCTCAGTGTCTTTCAGCAATAGGTTCAGGGCACCAGAAAGACGCAGGGTGCAGATTTATATTTTCTCTCTTACTGACACAAATCAAGTGCAGATTTATCAAGCTGTGAAATATATTAAGTTCACAGGGTTTTAACAAAGGGTTACCAAACCTCAAGAACCTGCTGTGATTCAAACTACTTTCAGATGTCCTTTTAATTATATTAAATGAAAGTTTGGGTTGGCTTTGATGCTTATGGGCAAACATCGAAATCTCTTGAAAGAGCTGCTAAAAGTACTCCCTGTTGCTGTAGTTAATATACTACATTGTATGCACACCACTAGCCAATTTATTCTAGCCACTTTAACAAGGATATCCAGCCTGACAGGCCACACAGAATAGTATCACAAGTCAAGCAAAGCACAAATCATCAGAGGCCTCCGAAAGTTGTTTGACATGCACCGCGGAGCTCTTTGTCACACAGCCAATTAAGTGACCAAACAAGGAACTTGAAAATACTCATTAATTTCTTCCTAGCAGTATAAATGGAGGTTAGAATCCTCCTTGTCTTATGCACCAAAGGCAGACAAGTAAAACGGGCATAATTCAATTTGCACTTTGTCAAAGGTGCAAGTAGCAACTTTGGCTCACAGAAAGTCTGCGTTAGAGAGGAAAAAAAAAAATGAAAGGAATAGGTAAAAATGTTTATTTAGATAGTACATATCATAATATAGATATAAGGGCTCTGGGATTTTTTTTTTTTTTTTTTGTTAATTAATCAAAAGCTGACGTTACTTTTAATCCTTGAGAAGCTGCATTGGCACTTCTGAGCAGACTCAGCAGCCCTTGACATTACTTCCTCCTCTGTGTAAAAAAGAACCCGAGCTGATTTCTGAACACCATGCTCTGCAGGTCTTTTCTGCTCCTTCAAGTTGTTCTTTGGCCTCCCTGACATCTTGGGAGTATAACAGTGTCCTGGGGCTCATCCTAGATTCTTTTTTTTTTTTTTTTCCTAGATTCTTTTCTCTTCTCTATGTTCATTGCCTTGATGAATTCATCCAGCACACTGGCTGTGAGTGTCACTTGAAGTGAAACATCACCCAATGTCTCTTTCTAGCCTGACCTCTGAGCTGACCTTCACGCTTGTATATCTGACTGAATATGTAACATCTGCATTGCACACCTCATAAGAATCGCAAAGTGGACATGCCCCAAAGTTGAAGTTCTTTTTTGTGCTTGTCCCAACTTGGTCACAGACAGACCATCTCAATAAATAGTGACTTCCTTCATCCTTCCAGTTGCTCACATAAAGCACTGTCATTTGGACTCCTCTTCCTCTGAGGTTTCACATACAACTCCTAGCAAGTCCTGTTTGTTATACTTAAAACAAACAAAACAAAACAAAACAAAACAAACAAAATCGTGAACCTGAGTAGTTATCCCAAGATCTCATACCCATACTCTATCTGACCATTATTATCCTTGGTCACCCTGCTTCAGCCCTTAGTTTTCCTGCAATAATCTACTTTTTCACTCTTAAAACACATTAGCTCATGTCATCGCTCTGCTCAGAAGCCTACAGTGGTTTACTGTGTCTCTCTGAATAAAAGCCAGCATCCTTACAATGGTCTAGCAGATCTGGGCCCTTAACACCCCCCAGACTCATGCCCCATGACCATCTTCTCCTCTACAACACACCAGTTGCTCTGGACGTCTGGACCATGGGCATATTTCTACTATGGAAACTCTCTGTCACTCTGCTACAGTGTTTTTTCCGGAATACCTACATAGCTCACTCCTCCTCTTCCTTCACTGTTTTGTTCCAATGTCACTTCAGTGATGCATTTCTTGCTTTCTTTTCTCCTTAGTATTTATCATTGTCTCATATGCCAGATTTTTCACATCCATACTGTATTGTTTCTATTCTGCCCCTAGAAATCTTACCCTAGGAGGGAGAGCAGGATTTTGCCTGTTACCTGCATTGCTGTATTCTCAGCGCTGATGATGTTATTGGGCCCCATGCTCAACTATTAATTTGTGAATGTTTTTGTTGTTAACTATTATGTGGGTTTTTTTCACAGTCGAAAACAGATATTGTTTTTGCACTGCTAGCGCCTAGGATAGAGATATCTAGTGGATAATTAAGGCAAAAACAAAGTAAGTAAGTAATGAGCAAATCATAGTTCTGAATTGAAATAAACAGATGGTTTGTTTCAAATACTTTGTAGGATTTTTAAAAAATTAAAGATTTTTTATGTATCTGAGAGAGAGAGAAGAGGGAGAGAGAGAGAGAGCATGAGCAGTGGGGAAGGGCAGAGGGAGAAGCGGACTCCCCGCAGAGGAAGGGGCCCAACACTTGGACTCAGTCCCAGGATCCTCAGATCAGGACCTGAGCCAAAGGCAGACCCTTAAGCAACTGAGTCACCCAGGTGCCCCCAAATACTTTGTAGGCTTTAAAGAACACAGACCTATGAGGAAGAAGAAGAAGAAGGTGGCGGTGGCAGCTTCAGCAGAGGGGGAGGAGAGAAAGAAAGGAAAGAAGGAAGGAGGAGGAAGGAGGGAAGGAATGAAACCAGGGATATGTGTGTGTGTGTGTGTGTGTGTGTGTGTGTGTTGTGTATTCATTTGCATCAATCTAGAAATTTTTTCTGATCAGTTCTCAACTTGACTGTGGAGGTAATAGCAGATTCCAAGAATGACTCATAGATTCATATTAATAATTATATGTACTTATATTTCCCACTAAGCAAGGTCATCCGACTGCAGACTCTCTTAAGGAATATGTGCTGCCTCTGAGATCTGGAGAGCAAAAGGAATTGCTGACAAAAATTCAAATATATATATATATATCTTAACTAGGGAAATGTCTTGCTTTGAAAGCTATGAAAAATGAATGCTGGTAATTCTTAATATTTCCTGTTAAAGAAGAGAACAATGCTAACAAACATTACTACTTTAAAAATGAGAAAAAAATGTAAATTTAGGGATGCCTGGGTGGCCCCAGGGCATGATCCTGGAGTCCCGGGATCCAGTCCCCCATCAGGCTCCCTGCAAGGAGCCTGCTTCTCCCTCTGCCTATGTCTCTGCCTCTCTCTGTGTGTCTCTCATGAATAAATAAATAAAGTCATTTAAAAAAAAGAAGTAAATTTAAGTTCTGCTTACATTTAAAGAACATGAAAGCAGTTGTTCTTAAGTGGTTTGAGATCACAATCTCCTCCCAGAGTCTCATGAAAACCACACATCTCTTTTTGGAGCCATATGACATTTGCTTGCTTCACAGATTACACTCCCACACCCCTCTTCTCCAGTTCCAGGACTGGAGTTAAGGACTTCAGCAATTCACCTGTACTAGAATGGCTATAATCAAAAAAGACAGAAAATAACAGGCATTGCTGAGGATGTGAAGGAACGAAACTTTCCTACATTGCTGGTTGGAAATGTAAAAGGGTGTGGTCACTTTGGAGAACAGTTTGACAGATACTCCTTTAACAGAGTTACTGTATTTCCTATTTGCTCTTCCCCTCTCTTAATATGATAATTTTTTTATCACAGTGTCCTCTGAAAACAAAAGGACCTTGAAGTAAATTATGTGTGCATTTGCACTTAGTCAACAGTACAAAATGATTGCTATAGAGCCATTTGAACTCAATCTCAAACAAAAAGAAAAAATAAAACTATTTTACTCTATATTATCCCTGACATACAGTAAAATAAATCAATAAACATAAATCAGAAGGTTTATCCTGACTCCTAACACCAAAACTGAAGTCAGTTCTGTAACAGTGGTATCCTAGGGATTTGGAGCATGAGCTTCTGAGTCAGGAAGTCCTAGCTTTGAATTCAGGACCCCCTCCATTACTATCATATGATCTTGTGAAGGTCATTTAATTCCACCTGGGCCTTATTTTCTCTACTGTAAGTTAAAAATAGCAATAATTATATTATAGGATTAGTGTGGATATTAAATAAGAATTTATGCAAACTGGGCCACACGGTGACGGCTACACAATTAGTGCCTAATGATTGCATTTATTCTTAAAAATAAATTGTTGATGTTGAGAAAGCACTTGAGGCATTAGTGCCATGGGTGCTAGTGTGTGACTTTGGGTCGGACCTCTCTCTCCTGATCTCAGCTAACTCATTTTCATCTTTAAGGTAACTTCTATTAATATGGGACATCAGAGTAGTTATTTAATACACATATGTAACACAAGCCTTACTTGTCTTCTCTGGTATAAAACTTAACACTCTCTTCTTAAATGAAGGTATCTATTTTGCCCAAGACATGGTAATGAATTTTTTTTTTTTACTATGACTTATCTCTATCTTTTGATAGTAAACAGAGATTTCAGTGTAACCTAAATTAAATGAAACAAATATTGGACCCAATTGTTTGATTTTTGTTAAAATTGTGGATGTGCAAGCATAATGAGTATTGGGGGATTCACATATTATTTTTAAAAATCAAAGCAATCACCTTTTGATTGTTCCCCTACAGATCCATTATCAGTTATCATGGCTGACAGATGATAGTCCATATTTTATTGTGCTTTTTCAGTGAAATAAACAAATGTAGGAAGGAAGAAGAAGTAAAAGATGGAACCAGATATTCATAGACTAGACATCGTACCTCTAAATAATTAAAAGCTAAATGGATTTGGTGGTCAAAGTCAAACCAAAGTCAAACCTAGAAGAATCACTGCTTGTACCCATGGAAAAGCCACATTTTAAAAGAATCTCATGATACCTAAGCAATTATATTTTTTCAAATTTAATTAATAAAGTACTCCCAGTATATTTTATACCTATTTCGCAGAATAGCTCAGAATGTTCTCCAAACATAGAAACAACACGGAACATCAGACAAGTCTTTAAAATTTGAATAGAGTAAATAAAGTTTAAAGTATTATTTACTCTAGAATTTCACAGAGTAATAATCTATATTAAAACGAATAGAAGTAATGCCATGTCTTAGTGAGCAGAGCATTTCTGCTTCACAAATATTCTGTTTGTATTTGGTCTTATCAGATGTTTAGTCAATAGCTGAAACATTTATTCACAGCCAGTCAATTATAACACCAGGAAATCAGCCATTGAATAAACTGTGCTATTAATTTTCCATCAGAGATTCATGTTTGAATGACCATGCATTTCATAGATTTAAATACCAAAAGGCTAATTATCTCCAAGGCCCCATTAAGGGGATAGCATAGATAGCAATCAAAAACAATCCTAATATTGCTCAAAAATTATCTTCAGCTTTCATTGCTGCAAAATACTTCAACTTCTCTACCTAGTGCACATATTAAGAGGATAGGTTTTATCTATCTGTCTATCTATCTATCTATCATCTATTTCCCAAAACCTTAGGAGAATAAACAAAAAACAAAAACAACAGAACGTTCCTCATACACATTCATTTATTTACAAAGTAAAATGAATATTAAAGCTTATCTATCTAATATGTTTGATGTAAATTATTTTCCTCCCTCTTTTGTGAAGTCCCGGGCCCCTATCCCATTCTTAGCTCAGGATGATATACAAGCTTCATATGAGTCTTACATGTTTTGGGTGCTCCTATACATTTGGAATCATTTTTTTTTTTCTACTGTTAATCTGTCTTATGTCAATTTAATTATTAGACCAGCCAAAAAACCTAGAGGGGGAAAAGGAAAAATTTTCCACCTCTAAGCTGCTTTCTTGCCTTCCTCCCTTGTAAAAATAACTATAAAGATTGTTTCTGAGATTCTTTTCACACAGAACCCATAAACATAGGAATGTTTTCTACCCTGCTTAGGAACAAATTGCAACATGTTAACAGGAGAAAAATTACATTTATATCAGAACTAAACTGTTTATAGTGAGTGGGAAAGTAAGACAGTCACAGCATGGGTTGAACATTCTGGTACAGAAGCCTGAAAGTATTCTGAACTATTATTTGTCTTAGAGGACTTGGATTTAATGTCATTTCTGAATGATCTGCTACTCAAATATTAGCTGGCCCAATGTACTCATGAAATGTTTTCATACATACCCCTATGCAGAAATCAGAGATTTATATAGGACATCCAACTCACCTTTTAATTATGATCAAAATGGTCACATGCCAAGTTATACCTCCTTGTTGGTCTCTGTCCATCTTGTATGACAGAGCATGGGCACTGCCAAATTTCTTTTCAGCACATACCCTTGCAACGTAAGTCCCTCTATTCCCACACTTCATGCCCTCCCTGAAATCCCTTTAGCTCAACAGGGTACATTATCATTTATCTATCAGATGCCCATAAATGCTACCACCAACAGACAATTCAACAACTTAACACATTTATAAAAACGCAGAAAGTACCTGGACATAGGCTCTGCAAGAGCGCTCTCTTTTCTGAAGCTGAATCCATTAAGACAGCAGATTAAACACAGAATAGAAAAAACAAGTTAGTGACAGAAGAAAACAAGAAAAATAAAAGAACACATCTACACAAAACACCTTATTTTGTTGTGTACTACTTTCTAGAAGAGAATGAAAGCTAAGCAGCAGCAAAATGTAAAGCAATGGCTTGAAAACTAGTCGCCAGCACCTTTTCAGAATAACCCAAGCAAAAACTGGATGGTAGAAAGATGTTAATGATGGCAGGAAATCTTGGAATAAATTTAGTAGAAATTAGTAAAAATCATTATACTTCAGTCATTTGAAATGATTCATTTTACATCAGGTTAGTTGTTCATTCATGAGCCACAAATGAAGACATATGAAGTTAAGTAAATTATGTCAAAAATTTGGAAGCTGCATTGTTTGTGGCTTAAAGATTAGGTAGATGGTTAAAATGCACCACAAACCATATGTTCAAACACAAGAAATTCTGTTTATCAGAAATATAGATGTGCCCATTCATTACGATTATTTGGTTCCAAGGGGAAAATACCAACAGATAAGTAACTTCTAATTGGAAGAATGTGATTAATCTTCCGATTTATCACTGCTTTTATTATGTCTTGAATAATTCCTTTCCACAGTTTTCACCAAAAACAAACAAAACAAAACAAAACAAAAAACCTTATACATTTTAGAAACTTCTGTGGCATAAGAAGCCTGTTTTTGTTTATTTGCTTGCAAACAGAGTGATGTTTTTCTGGGCAAAAGGTTAATAACAACTCATATTCAATCCCAAACATTTTTTTTTCTGCTGATGAAATAAATAAGTAATAAGCTTAATTGCCCTCTTTAAATAAGTGACATAAAATTTCATGAATTAAATTGTGATTTCCTTCCTCTTCTCTATTTTTTTTTTTTTTTTTTTTTGCCTTCAGTAGCCTTGTTTGTGGAAGGAGAAAATTACCCAGGTTAAAGAAACAGTTACTCTGATGCCTTTTGTGTGGCTAATACTCTCCCAACTTTAATTCATGCAGTCTTCAATGAGCATAGAGCAGTTACTCCTCTAAAGAATTAAAGTGAGGAATGAGTGCAAGTAAATTGCCAGCGCTGTCATTTGGATCACTGACTCGCATCTTGGTTTCACAGGACTCTAAACCCTTCAGAATTTCAATGTGGAGTTCAATTGATTTGTACCAAGTTGACTTTGCAAATCTGATGGGTTATAAGTGCTTCAGGGAACAGTGGGAACAGGCAATGAGAGCAAGCCAGTGAGCACGTGGGTAACCTTTGCCCTCCCATCTCCTCACCCCATCATGCAAATTAACATATGACAAACCACATTCTATAAACAATTGAAAAGAGCCAAATGGGAAACAAAAGAAAGCATTAAAAAGCTTCACAAATGGAAATTTGCCCATTATGTAGTTATTTGATATTCAGAGTAGGCAAGCTGATTAGCTGTAGCCAGTTAGAATGTGACATTAATTGCCAGCTTTACCTGATACTGTCAGACATCAACACCGTTTTTAAATAAAGATACAAAGTATTGCTATAACAAGTAATGTTATGGATATGTAACATTAATAGAAATTACTACTTCCAGTACATTAGGATAACAATAGCTGGCGGCAATATTCGTTAATAGCATCCAGTCAGCCTGGGTAATAACACATTAAAATCTCAGCATGTCCAGATTACATAGGCAGCTGTGGATTACATTTTATCAGGGACTTGGTTGTGATTCTATCAGGGGCATAAGTGACAAAAATAACTCCTTTATGCTCAGCATGGAAAAAACTTTAATAATAATTTATATCTGCTAGATAAAGCTGAATCTGTTTTCTGAGGATGAAATTGCGGGAAAAACTGTATTTGCCAGATAAAATGTCAGGCTTTCCTGTGTCAAACCATCGTTATTTGAAAAATTTCTTTCATCTTGATCAGTGAGACTCTCAGTGTAATGAGACACAAAAAAACTTAACATACGAAAAGACCATTCTCCTAAAAGTCTTTTTCATTCTAAAGAGGAATGTTCATTTGGTGACTTCCGTAGAGGACTTTAGTCTGCTACTGCTGAATTCTTGCTTTTTAAAAGAGTTGGACTGTCAGGATATTCAAGGCCTTAAAATCCAGTTTCAATAACTCATCACTTCTACACAAATACCTTTCATGGAACACATGTCTTTTGATGCTAGTCATTCTAGTATCTTTTCATCATGGAGTTAATTTGCCATGGGATGTTATAAGGAATAAGTTATATATTCCTTATAAATATGTAAAATATGTTTTACATATTAATGTAAATAAAATGCTTATACAAAGTGCTTAATAATATATAGTTATATACAATAAACATAAGATGTTTATATAATATACAAATATATATTGTATACTTATAAATAATATATAAAATGTCTCTTCTCTGAAATTTAAAAAAGGAATTATTTTCATTATTTACAATTCAAATTTGCTGAAATACAATTAAACCTTCTAAAGTGTTAACACAGTGAAGTAAAATCTGAGTAATTTAAATATCAAAAGGAAATACAAATTAAAACCTAACTACTTGTCCCATGAGTTTTAAGTGTAATATTAATTAGGTTAAATTATTTCCTTTTTGAAACATCTTTAATGAATTGCTAATATCCTATCTCATTGCCATTTTCTAAACTTCTACTTATTGATTAGACATTTATTTTATTATAATTATTTTGATGTAAAAGTTCAAAAGGAAAAAAAGAAACAAAATAAATTGCATTTGCTCATATCGGCCTTGCCAGAATTTAGCATTCAAAATAGTAAACAGCAAATAAAATATAATTGTAAATTCAAAATGTATAAGGAGAGATGATCATTTATTGCATCTGTAGATTAGAGGCCAAACTGGGTCACCATTGCAATAAAATACTGAAGCAGATTGAATGTAACTAGTGATGCTTTTTAGAATGATATGATTTTATAGAAAGAGAAAAATTAACCAGAGCGGTCTCACAACTTTATATATATATTATACATATATATATAAAACCAAAGTCCTTACCTTGTTCAAACTTCGTGCAGCACTATCTTTTCCACCTGGGGTCAAGTTCCGAAGTTGTACATCTAGGAGGCCTACCAGCTGGTCCATGGCACGGACTGAGTAGGTGATATCTCCAGCATTCAAATGGTTTCTTGTTTGTTCGGCCAATTCCCTAGCAATGTTGGCAGCTGTCTCTCCAGATTTCAACTGCAATTTTTAAAAATGAATAAAAAGAAAGATCTTAAAAAAGTGTCTCTGTGAACAATTGTTTTTGCATATGAATTATAATCATTAAGCCAAGAAGTAATTATTAAACTCCATCTTTACCTGGGATACATTCCCTGCATTTCCCTGTTAATCATTATTTTTCTTCTGTAATATCTAACTTGAAGTTTCTATCTTTTGGGAGCTCCCGGCTGAAGAATCTTACTTCGGAAAATTGTTCTCACCTTAATCGTCCATTTAGGTCAACTCTAAAGTTTGCCCTGTGATTTTTCTCTGTGAGTTTTTAAATCCTGTGTTGATGAATTTGTGTTGTGAATCCCCAACCATATTCTAAGTTCTCAGAGGCAAGCACAAATTTTCTATTGTGTCTAATTTAGTACTTAGTACACAATGGACACTGACAGGCTGCTAAGCTTTGTGAAAATTTTATCCCAAATACAATCCCTGCTTTTCAAAAGGTTTTCATTTTCTTATTAACTAAGTAAGAGATTTTGATCCCAATGCACTGGGTAGCAAATTATTGCTGTTTCTAGCATCTTCCTTTTTGGAAGCTACATGCTTATCTTTCAAGTATATTCTCTAAGAATACATTAAATTGTCAACACTCCAAAGATGTTAAAAGAGATAGAGACTAATACCCCATGCTCATGTGAATAAATTTGTCAGCTTTGGGTAAAAGAAGATAGGGATATTTTACCCTATAACAACTTGAATGTATAATACTGTAATGTTTAGGAAACTTTTTTCTCCTCTCCCCCTCTCCTTTTTTTTTTTTTTTTTAAAGCACAGTCCAATATAAAATTCAGGATCTCACAGAGAAAATTCCTCTCTGTAAGGGTATCTTCCTCGCAGGTCTTCAGAGAGCTCTAAGAGACATGACTAAGATTCTTACTCACATAGGTTATCAATATCTTCTAAGGGATGCTTAATAAATGTTAGTAGCAGGATTGAATGCTTAAAGATTTATATATACAAATTAGGGTGATTAGAACAGCTATATCATTAATAATCAATGATATTGATTATTATCATACCTCAAGTATGTAGAAAAATCCAAAGTAAAAGCCAAAAAAAAAAAAAATGTAGTAACAAAATGTTGGCTAGGATTTGTGGAAATGTCTATCACCCTCAGAAATTACCACTGGGCATATATATTTGTATAGCATCCATGTAGAACAAATTACCAGTGTCCATTAAATTTTGAAATGTGAAGATTATATAACTGAGTTATTTCTCTTCCCACTTCCAACCATAAGAAATAAAATAATCCCAAAAATGTTAAAAGGAAATGTTCAAACATGTTCATTCTGGTTTGCTTATAAGAGAAAACAAATGGATTACAACCGTAGAAAAATGCTCATATATATAAATATCATGGAATATTGTACAACAGTTTAAAAGTACAAAGGAGATCAATGTTTTTAACATCGATTTTCAACAAGTTCTGTTGAGTTAAAATAAATGCAAGTTTATATATATATATATTTAAAATATATGCTAATATCTATTAGCACGGTATTTGTGAAATAAAAATACAAAACATTAGTAGCATATAAACGTGCTATGTATGAAACATGCAATACATACAGCATGATATTTTTATGTTTATTTTATATATATTTAAGCACACAGAAGTCTGAAAGATGGGAATCAAAGGAAATATCTTTTTCTATACTATTTAAATGCTATAAGAAGAATATAGTGACGTATCTACTACATGAGTACTTTTTAGAAATCTTTAAAATAGAAAACACCCGCACTAACTTCAATAAATTTGTAAAATATGGTCAAGGCCTACATAGCTAAGATGCCTATAAAACCAAATGGAATACATTATAAGGTTCAATGCTTTTATGTTCAAGTACAAAACAAATTCAAGGTACATTAAAGTAGCATTCATGGTCCACTGATGGGTCATGAAAGTACTTTTAAGTGGTCACAGACATAAATGTGATTATAATCCATACATTTTCATTTTACATACAATTTAAGGCTGCTTATGGGTAACCTAGTAATCAATGAATGATTTATACATTTTGGTATTCATTAATTAACTTAGTGAGATGCTGGTATTTGCTAAGCATTCAAATTCAGTATTCCATTCAATAAGTCTAAACACATGATAGAAGTGCTTGGTAACTTTGAAAAACTCTTACTGTGCTACTTACTCTTACAGTAGCTAGAATTCCTAAAATTTTCCAAGAGGATGTTCTTTCAATCAATGCATGATTTTAGTGTGCTGTCATTTGTTATAGTTTCCATCTATGATATTCTTATAATAATATATATGTAGAATTTCATGTTTTACTTTGTTAATCATTGTGTTATATAATTGTTCTATAACCTTTGTTGTTGTTGCTGTTATATTGTTTTCTTCTATTTCTTTATTTCCACATCTTATTTTCTCTGTGAGAAATGTCAGGGCAGATGAGGACCTCTGAAGTCTTTTGATTTACTTGTTGAAAAACATTTGAGCCCTACTAAACTAAGTTATATATTTTCTCTATTGACACAGTATCTTTGAAACTAAGGATGCAAGTATTGACTTTGGTTACATCTATCAGGGAATATTAGGAAAATCAAAATTGTTTATCAGACAGAGAAAAAATAAGAAATAACAGTGCTGGTATTTTCATACTGCTATTCCATTTCTTTTTTTTTTTTTCTGTGTAGTTGTATAAGCATAGTTTTCAAATTTGTTATTATAATATTAGGGTGGAACATATGATGAGGTGGAAAAGAAGGCCTATGTAGTTCCCTTATATTAAAATTTAAACTTTTTCTTTATGTACAGTAATCAAAAAGTTAAAAATGTAAATGACTTATAAGTCAAAATATAACTGTTCTCAACATAAAGGATAATGGTGCTTGCTATATATGTATCAATAGCAGATGATCTAGTGTGATAAGACTGAGTCAAATATGAAAATTACTGGTGGATTATCTTAAAATAGTAGTTATATTTTAACATTTAAGAAGCACTTATTTATGAAGAATAAATTTAATTATGTCCTCAAAAGAACTCTGAAACTCAATATTCACCAAAAAGAAAGTTGGTAAGAAAAAACAAAACTCTGAAGTGCAATTAAGTTATAAAAAGGTTTATAATAAAAATGTGAGAAGTATGTTTTTAAAGTAAAATAAAAATTGATATAACTATTATCCTGATCCTCTCTTCCTCTTAAAACTTAAGAAATCGGGATCCCTGGGTGGGGCAGTGGTTTGGCGCCTGCCTTTGGCCCAGGGCACGATCCTGGAGACCCGGGATCGAATCCCACGTCGGGCTCCCAGTGCATGGAGCCTGCTTCTCCCTCTGCCTGTGTCTCTGCCCCTCTCTCTCTCTGTGTGTGACTATCATAAATAAATAAAAATTAAAAAAAAACTTAAGAAATCATAATAAGAATCTTTCATTCATTCAACAATCATTTGGACACTTGTTATTTCCTAAGGAAATAGAAAAGAACATTATATAGCTCTTGTACTCATGAAGCTTCCATTCTACCTTTGGGATTGGGGTGAGGGTAGGGGCATAAAGGCAGATAACAGTAACACAATAGTGCAATTTTAATAACAGAAATGTATCATGATGTATTATGGTAATATAGTAGAGGGGAATAAATAGCTGGAAAATAGGGTGGGAAGGCAACAGAAAGTAACCACCTGAATAACCATGGTTTGAGAAGATGAGATACTGCAGGTGCAACAGAAAGAAAAAAAACACACTTTTCTACCTTCAGAATTTAATATTGATACCTACCCACTATAAATTGTGTATGTGTACATGGTAAAAATAGATATTGTATCTTACTTTAAAAAACAGGATGGGGGCACTTGGGTGGCTCAATGGGTTAAGCATCTGCTTCTCCCTCTGTGCCCTCCCCACCCCCCTCAGGCTTTTACTCTCTCTCTGCTCTAAATAAAATCTTTAAATTTTATTTATTTATTCATGAGAGACACACAGAGAAAGGCAGAGACATAGGCAGAGGGAGAAGCAGACTCCTCTCTTGGAGCCCAATATGGGACTCAATCCTGGGACACCAGGGTCATGCCCTGAGCCAAAGGCAGACGCTCAACCACCCAGGCATCCCCTAAATAAAATCATTAAATAAATAAATAACAGGATGAATGTCTCTGTTTCTAGAATTTCAACATTTATTCAGTGTATATGTTCATTTGTTCTTTAATTAACATGTGAATTTCTAACAGCATGGGACTACAATGCTGAATAAAATGGTAGCCAATAAAAAGGAGCTTACATACTAGCAATGGAAAAGGTTTTTAATCAATTAACTGAAGAATTATTTCATTTTAATTTTCTTGAGTGGAAAACGGAACCCAAGTTTAAGGGTATCTTAACCTAGTGTCTGAAGTTACGGAAGAGCTTAGGAAATGCTTTTCTGTGGAAGAATATTGAATCTGAGATGGGATGCGAAAGAAGGAATTGGGTTGGCATCTAAGCAGAGAGGACACTTTTAGGAGGGAGGCATGGGTCCTAGGGGAACTACACCAAGGGGGCTCTAACTGGGATTCAGGCCACTGGAGAGGTGAGCAAGGGGCAGATGAAGCGGTCCCCTTCGGAAGTCATGATAAAGATTTTAGGAAGTGCGCTCAGCCCAAGGGAAGGTGCTAAAGTGTCTAAACAGGAGTGGTCTAATCAGAGATGTATTTGAAATCAACTCAGGAAAATGGATTAGAGGGTTCAGGGGTGGCTGAAAGGGAATTTGCTAAGAGGCTCTGGGAGCAGAAGACATTATAGATTAGAGTAGTGGCAGTGGAGGATGGTGAAAAGTGGCCTGATTTGGGAGAGGAATATAAGTACACTGACAGGCCTACTATCTGATTGGCTGCAGGAGGGGAAGGAAAGAGAGGCACTCCATGGTGGTGCCATTAACTGGATTCTCCAACAGCCGCTGTGACCTCAACATTCATGGCTCAGATCAAAGTTTGCCTTTCCACAGCAGGCTCTCCCTAACCATATTCTTTCCAGTGGCATCCAGAGGCTACTCTATTGTCTGATTGCTCTATTTATTTCTCTCATCACAGTACTCATGGACCACAATTATCTTACTTCTAGACAACAGATATATGCATACCTTGAATGTGTCTCAAGTCTTCTGGGCAAAGGGCTGAAATAATGTTACTCGGTGTATCCTGGCTTACAGATCTAATGAAAATGTCTGTCTCAACCATTTCTTTCACTACATTCTACTGAAGTTACTTCTTAGAAATAAGCACATGCACACTGAGAAATCTTATGAGTTCTGTGACAATTAGTAAATTAATGCCTGTATTGAAATGGTGGGATTATATCTAGAACTTGAATAGGGGAGGGGAAACCCTGTAGCTTTAGTTAAGGATAATAATTATGACAGAGATGGATTCTATTTACATTTCAATTCTGACACATGGAAAAACAATTTTCTTTGCAATGTTTTGACATTTTATGAGATTTATTACATCAAACATTAACCGAGTGCCAAAACAATCCATGAAGGATTTTTTCATAGTGTTTAAGTGTTTAGCTATCATTTTTTTTTGAAAGACCTAGTTATGCTATTTTGCTATAAGTCAGAGTCCAAAAGATATATAAAAAATAGAATGTTTTTATCTTACAGTCCAAAATAGGTTAAATCAGCCTGAAGTCCTAGAAACCCTACCAATCTCTGAAAAATTAAGAAGCTATTTATTTCATTCCATATTAGCTCTATGGAGATTAAAATAGTGGAGAAATTAAAATCCGGGTGATAGGACTCAACTCAGTCTTCCTAGGCAAATAACTGGCTTATTTTATAGTGTAAAATCACTACAATTCTGGATCTTCACATCCTTCTTTAAAAAAATGCAGGAAAAACTCAACTTATCTCGAAATCTGTCAGTAGCTTGTGAACAAACAAAACACAAGACTCTTCAGTTTGCTAGAAATAGAAAGACTATTTTCCAGCGACAATTCAGGCATTTCTTTTTCATATAATAGTTGAACCAGGTAATGAAGTAGGAAGCATACTTCACATCCTATACAGAGAAATATGGAAGCTATTCAAAACTGTAATTTCAAAGAATTTTAAATTGAAAAAGACTGGAGGGATTGGAAAGTGCAATAAGCTCTTTAGTATATGTGCTGCCGAAGAGAGCACAATAAGCTCTTTAAAAGTATGCAACATAGAAAATATAAATTCCTTTTTGAAAATCTGAGTGTAATCTAGAGATCAAGCTAAAGCCAGAGACTATATATTTCAGTAAGTAGTAATTAAGGTGAGAAAATAGGATATGTTTGAGGTGCCTGAGCTCTGAACTAATTTGCTGGTTTTCAAGGAGAGCTGGAAAAGATTCATAAAAATTAATTTGAAGATCAATCTACCTATCTTTCTATTCATCCAACTGTTGATCTTTGAACCTGCCTTTCCTTCTATCCATCTTGTCCATCCATCCGTCTATGCCACTACCTACCAATTTTTCTCTCCCCCTCCTCCCTCTCTATTGTTGCCGGCGTAAAGGCCCCTTTGTGCACAACTTTTACCTCTTTTACACAAGTTATGCTTTGTATTAAATCTCATCTTCATGAAACTATTCCAGCTAGTTTGTAATGAACTTCTTCATGAAATTCTGACTTCAGAGGCTTACATTCTCTAATTAAATGTAATCTACTCTTTATCACCACACAAAATTTATTCTATGATTTCACCAGTATATAAGTGGCCTGAATTCATTTCTGAATTAGAAGCCATCAAGATCCTTTGCCTGTTTTCCTTCTCTCTTCTGGCCTGACTGCAGGCACAGAGGTTGACGGGGAATCATTCGTTCCTTAACAAACATGGAAATATAGTTTGCTTTTTCAAACTAAAATAGGCATCCTAATCCACTTATTTGTGTATACTTGCTGTCTGCAGTGGTGCCAAACACACAGTGGGTGGACAGTATTATTGATAATGAAAAGAATGCTCCTCCCCACGGCAGAGATGCAGAGAATATCTTTGGAATTTGCAGGTTTCACTTTAAATGTCGGGGTGTTGAACAGTTTTTACTGATTTTTTTTTTTTTTTAGTTTTTTTTTTTTTTTAGTTTTTTACTGATTTTAGTGGTGATCTCTCTATCTTCTGGATCTGAATGCCTGTTTCCCTTCCTAAGTTAGGGAAGTTCTCAGCTATGATTTGTTCAAATACACTTTCTGGACCTCTGTCCTTTCGACGCCATCGGGAACCCCAATTAAACGTAGATTTTTCCTTCTGAGGCTGTCATTTATTTCCCTTAACCTTCCCTAATGATCTTTTAATTGTTTTTCTCTTTTTTCCTCAGCTTCCTTCCTTGCCATCAACTTGTCTTCTATGTCACTCACTCATTCTTCTACCTCATTATCCCTCGTCTTTAGGACCTCCAGTTTGGATTGCATCTCATTTAATTGATTTCCAAGAATGTGATCCAGAGGTGTTCTTTCCTCGAAAGCCCACAGAAATTCCCCAGAAAGTCATAAAGGAGGTGCCTCACGTTCCAGGATGCATTCACTCAATGACCCTTGAGGAGTGGAAACTGAATACGCTGCTTACAGAGAATCTCCTCTTTTTCTTTTCTCATCTCTGCTTTCATAGGGGGTAAGAAGTGTTCCTTTATTTTACAAGTTTGAAGCTCACAGGACACAAAGCTCACAAAGGGGGAGGAGAGAAGGAATGAATCATGAAAGACAGTTCTTTAATCTTTAATGGGACCAAAAAAGAAATCCACTAGAAAAAGGGAGAAGTTGAGAGCAGAGCAGTAGGAATGGGGTGTGGGAACGGAAGCAGGGAGGGGAGGAGCAGGGAGAGGAGAAAGAATGGGAAAAGGCAGAGGGATGAGAGAAGGGGAGTGCAAGCTTAGAGCTATGCTGGGTACTTTCCAATTATTGGTTCCAGGCCATTTACCCTCCGCCTCCAACCTGCTCTCTGCCCTACACAGCGAACTTACCAGGGTGTTATCCAGAGCGCCCCTCTTCTCTGGCTTCCACTGGTTTGTCCAATGGGAGGGTGGGCAAGTGAATGGAAGGAGGAGGGGTAGTGAGGTCAGGGTATTTATTCCCCTAGATCTCTTTTTGAAAAGTTGCCTGATGCTAGGCTGAGTCTCTTGTCTGTGGGTCAACTTTCCTTTCAAAGACATCCGCTTCCAATTTTTAGTCACTCCTCTGATCCATCAACCCACAGGCTTGGGGCTGGGAGCCGTTCCACCTGTTACTAGCCGTGGCTTCCTACTCAATCCCTCCAGTTCACCTTTGCTCCCCCAAGAAACTGTAAGCGAACCCTTTTCGAATGTTCCACCTGTTTGTTGTTGGGACTCTGGTTCTGACAGACGAAAGAAATGAGCAAAGGTATGGATTCTGTGAAGGAGGCTTTGGAGGGCAAGGAGATAATGTGGACAAATCGCTCTGTGAATACTGCATACAAATTCTCTCCATTTTTATAATTGCATTAGTAATAAACATGCTCAATATATTGCAACCAAATAAGCCCTGAAAATTTGAGTCTGCAAGATTCTGTCCACATATGTATACCTTTCACATTGATAAATGATTAGGTTACAAAACATCTATCGATGTTAATTAACGTCAATTAGTATTGACAGTATTAATATTTAAAAGTTTTGGAGCTTTGTGGTAAAGAAACCTAGAATATAAACTACTCTTTGTATTCAATGAAGCATAAATGTGGGACACCTGGGTGGCTCAGCGGTTGAGCGTCTACCCTTCGGCCCAGGGCATGATCCTGGAGTCCAGGGATCGAGTCCCACATCGGGCTCCCTGTGAGCCTGCTCCTCCCTCGGTCTTTGTCTCTGTGTCTTTTTGTGAATAAATAAACAAAATCTTAAAGAAAAAAGAGCGTAAATATTTGGAGGTATGAGGGATACACCAGGTAAAAGGGAGGACAAAAGTAAAGAGGGCCTAGGGAAGTAGATATGATATAAAGGCAGTCAAAACTGGGCACAGTTTAACCAGTGTCATGGCTATGTATGATGCCTGGATAAAGGTAGATCCCCCTAAAATCCTAGCTCCAACACTGACCTTGGCCTAGTTATATAATCTGATTCGGAGGGCTCCAAGCCTCCTGTTAAACTTTTGAAGATTTTATAAACTTACAAGTTATGAAGCTAAGGCATTATTATAAACTCCAACTGCTTAAATGCTATAATCTTAATATAATTATAATATTATATATTTTTACAGACTCTACAGGATTAAGCAGAAATGCTCTGGAATAATGGAACATATTTGTTATATTAAAAAAAAAATCACCACCCATCTATAAATCAAATGGGCAACAGCTGTCTGATCTTTGCAAAGAATTATCTCTTTTGTCATAAGATTAGGAGGTCTGCAGAGGAAAGAAAAGAATTAAGTCTCATTATCAGTTAAAGTCACCCAGTAATTCCTGCAATGAAACAGTCTAACTATATTCAGGAATTATCATGAAAACAGTCAGCCTTCTAGGTGAATTATTACTGAATTAATATTACCCCCTGGGCTAAGTATGTAGGGAGTATTTTTTAAAAGTTGCTAATGTAAGGAGATATGCTACTGATCTCTTAATCTGATCACATCCAGCAAGAGTTATTTGCCCTGGGGTCTGAGCTACATTGTAATAAAATCAAAGGACATAAAAACTGTGGCAGGAACAGTGCTGAAATTGGAGAAGCATCATTATGAATAGCAACAAGTATGGAGATGCATATGTAAGAGGGTAACTAGAGTCAATATAACCACTGTTCTTCCATGATTTAGGGTAAATAGATAGTTATGGCTCATCTGCTAAATGATCTACTGGGTAGATATTTATGGATTATTATACAGTATATTATTGAGGATCAGCCTGGTTAAAAACAAATAGAGAAAAGAGCAAATGGCACAGACAGGCTTTTAGTAAGGCCATCATTTGTAATATTTCTCGGGAAAAAAATCTCTTTCAGAAATTCCTCAGCATAGCTAATGTGCCATAGAAGGACTCTTCATTTTAGGAGTGCATAAATCCACACAAATTGCTATAATAAGGATTCATCCCATAGCCCTTTTGGCATAAATGCACATCTGGTCTCTGTTTGTAATGAAATCAATTCAAAGCCCCACAGTGCATTAATAATAAAAATGTTCAACATATTGCAACCAAATAAGCCCTGAAAATTTGAGTCTGCAAGATTCTGTCCACATATGTATACTTTTAACACTGATAAATGATTAGGTTACAGAACATTTATCAAATAGCTTAAGATTCCAAAGGTAGACGTTTTGGTGATCATTATTTCCATGGGAAAATACATATGCGTGTATGCTAGAAGCTTTTGCCTCCTTGATTTATAATGCCTCTTGGACTTTTATATCTGTAGTTCACAATATTATAAAAATTTTATTCATAATAAAATTATTATAAGCAATACTGCCTGGCTTAGAGGAAGTTCACAGATTTGTCCTTTAAGAACAACAAAATTCTAGATTAGCACATAGCGTATCAAAGGTTGTCATTAAATCTTAAATGAAGTTAAAAAGGGAGAATATTTCCATGTTAATTAAAAGATCTTAACTACTTTGTTTGCAACAGTTATAATCAATAACAGAGGATCTCGGTTTGGGAAAACCTTCCTTGTCAGTCATACGATTTACCTTTTGTGTTATATGGTTGACCCAAGGAGAAGAACAGTTGCTAAGATCTGGTCCTTGGGGATCCCAGATTCCATCAGGAGCCAGGCAGAGATAAGTTGATACTCCTAAAACAATGAGAAAAATAAGTCTGCTTTAAATATTCAAACCATCTTGCTTACAAAGACTTTATATCCATGTTATGTTTAAATATGAACAAAGGCAAAACTGACATCATTAAACTAAGAGAATGTTTGTTAAAACACCACACACAGCGCCTGGCAAATAACTGACATTGGAGAAATGCAACAGAACAAATAAAAACATTCAATATTTTGAAAGCACTTGCTGGCACCTATACCAGGTTCAGAGAACAATTTCCTAAATTAGATCAATGTGGTACCTGCCCCCACGGGGCTTACTGTGTGAGTTTTTTCAGAGGCAAGGTAGCAGTTGAGTCTTCAAGGTATCAGTGTGCAGGTTTTTCGGGAAAACAAGGTAGGAAAGGGCATTCCAGGTGCAGCAAAAATAAGTTGTCCTTGGGAAACTTCAAATGTTTTAAATTGAGGTCTACTGTAGAGGGGAGTTGTGTTTAATGGACTCAGAAAGGCAGGCAAAGTCAGATCATAAACTCCCTTGTCTGCCACCTGTGGGTGCTGGAAAATCAATGAACATTAAGCAGAGGAGAGAAATGAGCTGATTAAGGTTTTAGAAAGACAACTGTGGCAGCAGCATGGAGGACGAATCTGAGGGGGAGATGTGAAGGTTTGGGGGAAGCTATTACAATAATTCAAGGGACAGCCTTGAATGTGGGTCTGTGTGGGTCTGGACAGAGTACAGCAGAGGGGACAGAGAAAAGGTTAAAAATAAGATTGTAGCGCAGGGACATTCACCTGGGAGGGCTCTAGAAGGTTTGGTTTCCTTTGAAGCTCTCTCTCAATTTTCACAGAACAATAATGACATATTTCTGTAGTGCTCTGTAGTTCTAAAACTGCTTTCAAATAAAGTATTTCACTCACCTTCACAACAAACATCTGATGGGGGGGGTATTATTATTTTTCTTTTAGAAATGAAGAGCTGAGGCCCAGAACGAAATGCTTAGAGACAAGGTTTCAAACTGTTGGAATCAAACTGACTTCAGTACCACAGAAAACTTTAGAACTAAACATTGCACCCTTTCATAAAGGGAAGAAGGATTTCAGAATATTTTTTAAAAGACTTTGCTGAAAACAGAAATTACATGTGCACTTTTATAAAAGCCAATATTCTTTTTGGTCCTTCTCCCATTTCACATACTACAGGATTCAGAATGATATATCCACATTGGAACTGTGCTAAGACAAACCTGTTTATTTTTTTTTGTTTTTTGTTTTTTTTTTGACAAACCTGTTTAAAGTAACCAAATCGAAAAAAAAAATTAAATTAAAAATAAAATTAATAAAAAAAAAAAGTAACCAAATTGACAACACCCAAAGACAGAGCCTCTATTGCTTGTATCGTGACATCTATTGTACCTTTGCTCTATTTACACATTATATATTGTATGGAATAAGGCAAATATTATTCAGCAGATCACATATTAGTTTTATGAAGATCAATGTAGGAAGCAAGAAAACCAGGCTATTTCTGGCATAAAAATTGTAAATAATAATATGGTCACCACTTGGGGATATTTTGAATCACATCAGTAAAAAAAAAAAAAGAAAAAAAAAAAAAAAGGGCAGGGAAGACGGAAGAACTATTCAGCTTTGAACTACCTCTTGGGGGAAAAAGATGGATCTCACGCTCTCTACTGGATGTTCAGTAATGGAAGGCTGGCTCCTGCCTTTGTGAAGAGCCTTTGGCTATCGAAGGACAGCTACAATGACTTGTCAAAAGCATAGTCAAACTTCCTCTTCTGTTAAGTTTTAAGTAGTTTCCATGATCATCTTCTAAGAGATGATGACTTCTAAGGGAGAAGTCCTCCACCTTGTTTTCTGCTAGCAACATTTGACAGCTGGTGACAAGCATGAGAACTAGTTTCCAGCAACCCGGTGATTCACTCGGGGCTGCTGCAGAGAAGGGCTGGCCTTCTGGAGTAGCCAGGACATCCACAGCCTCATGGTAAGTTCACTCACAGCCCTCACACTGTGGGCAAAAACCAATGACCTCACGTATATACACACCAAATCCTCACTGGTGACTTCTTCAGAAACTCTGAAAATTAGTTGCTTTAAATTGTAATTGGGCTGAGTCCAGAATTCAGTCAAGTCAAATTACAAAAATATGTAGTGAAAAACAAAAAACTAAAGAAAAAATTGCAAAAAAAAAAAAAAAAAAAAAAAAAAAGGCAAGCTAAAGTAACAAAAGATCTTTCACTTAGTCAGTAGAGCAGACTTACCTATCGTTCCTGCAGGGCATGGCTGCTTGGCCATCTGTCCTTGACGGGTCTTGAACCACATGATTTCTCGGGCTTCCACAGCTTCACAGCTCTCTTCCAGAGCTGGGATTTGGGAGGATGCTGATGGCAGGTGTGTGGTAATGTCATCAAGCACCTCCACAGCTGGAGATGGGGTGCTGGTACTCCGGTTTCTTCTTCCTGACATGGATGGGGTGGTGGTCCTCCCGGGGCTCCAAGTTGTGGTCCGCAGAGTGGTACTGGTGGTGGTGCTTCCCATGCCAAGAGGTCCTGTGGTAGAGATTTCTGAAATAAAATTCAAAAGAAAACACCTACATTGCTTGTTCATCACCTCAAGATGTCCTAGTACCTTAGGAACCATTTCTATCTGACAATTCAAAGAGCCTTAAACATAAAATACATAAGCCAGTACCATGAGGTGTCTGAGCGCCGCTTCAGGACCATGACAGACGTCTGACCAATGCCAAACATTGGCTTATCCATGGTTTCACTCAACTCAAATCACAGAGAAGAAAACTGCAGCACAACCCAACTCTTCAGTAAGCTTTTTAATCCTTCAGGCCTTTTTAACATTTAGAGGATTCAAGCCCTCACCTCAGAATTTTCAAACTTATATAGGAGAGAGCTATATATGATAGTCTTTTCACATTGAATATAACATGAGTTTCTAAAGATGAAGTAATTATGGGAGACGGATCAGGAAAAAAAAGGGCATCAAAATTTAAAGTGTTCTCGAGCTAAAAGGTAAAGAACAATTCTGAGTACAGTAGCTTGAAGATTGAGAACTAACCCATCTTAAAACCTCCAAGACTTGACATTTACTAATGTAAAGTAAAAGTAGTTTCCAATTAGTTGTCTCATAAATTATTTTCTAACCGGATTCCTTAAAATGGGGAAATGGGGAAATGTATTCCAAATTCCAAATGCAACTGGTGAGGTTCCTTGATCAGATATTAACAGGTTATTAAGCCTAGAACATTTCCAAAGGAATGTTCTATTAATACTATGGAAATAATCACTGCAGAGGATCATCTTTCTGGGAAAATATATGTTTCCATCCTAAGAAGGCAAGAGCATGCAAGGCCTCCACATACATACATTGCATTCCTAATTGTAAGGTTAGAAACTACCCTTAACCTCATTTACTGGCAATAAACCCAGGGGCACTAATTCTAGCCAGATTTGGGTTTATGGAACTCGGAGTCCTGTGTTGAGCCTCCGGCTGTTTGTCATTCACTGTCTGCTTTCTTTAACGTGTCATCGACCTGACTCTGCTGCCCCAGAAGAGGTACCGCATCCATCACTGGGTGTTTGGTATGTATAACAAGATAGAGACGGCAGTAGGAAGGGAGTATGGATTTTCTGAACATTTAATCACTGAAACTGTAGCCTTTTCTGGAGTGATGCTATTTTTCTAGCTGTCTCCTTGCTTGTTCTGTTTCCTCTTCCTCTCTTCTAAGCTTTTCTCCTTCCTCTTGGAGTCTCCCTCTATGGGAATGCGATGTTCATAACATCATTGATGCAAAGTTCATGAAAACAGAAAGAGGATCGTTTTTCCCCTTCCTCCATTTATATCTCATCCCCCAAACTGCTGAGTCTCATTGATTTTCATTTCTCTATTTTCCTCTGTTCTCAATCATCACTAGCCACAAGTACGACAGACCTTCTAAGCTTTTTGCCAGTGAAAGCAATACCAGAACAAAATGGCAATATTGAGATTTTACTATCGATTTTTGATAAACTAAAATTGACACTAATTGTTTACCACAAATATAAAATTTAGCAACATGAGTGAAATTCAATTCTTAAAATTACAAACAGTAGAAATGATTCTAATACATATATCAGTTGCATTTAAATTTCTTGAAATGTCTCAAAAAGAAAAAAAATACAATTAAGAACTAATAATAGGGGTGCCTGGGTTGCTCAGTCAGTTGAGTGATTGCCTTTGGCTCAGGTCATGATCCCAGGGTCCTGGGATCAAGCCCCGTATCAGGCTCCCTGATCACTGGGTAGCCTGCTTCTCCCTCTAAAGCTCCCCATGCTTGTGCATTCACTGTTTCTCTATCAAATAAGTAAATAAAATATTTAAAAAAAAGAACTATTAATAACTTGACATTGAATAGTATTTAATATTAAATTAATTAAAATAAATTAATATTAAAGTCAAATACTCCTGTTCTTATTAAGTATTAGCCTTAAAAACAAATGTCAGTGTTGTCGTTGCTGGGATACAAGCGCCTTTTTTGTGCAAAGTCTACTGGCTGGCGGAAATATTCTTCACTTTATACCACTTGATAGAATAGTAAGGCAATAGTTAAAAACTAACTCCAAGCATTTTCTCTGGCTCCTTCAATTTAAATAATGCCATCTCTCATTTGTAGTTTCTTCAGAATTATATAGATACTGAAGAATGCTTTCTAAATGAATGCACTTTCCTTCATTTAGATATTTTAGTTAGCATACAATGCTCTGGGACGGAAGAGATTTGTTTTGCAAACATTTTTACTCTGATAAAACTGCATAATCCCACATGCAGTGAGAAGATTGACCAGTCTATTGTCTCAATCACACAAATCATACACAAGGAACAACGATACACTATCACAAGATGCTTGTTTGCTGTGCCTCTGGCCTTGCCAATTTTGAATAGATTTGTCTTTTAGCACAGATTTAATATATTTTTCTTTGTGCTCTATAATAGTCCAGATTTCTGATTTTTAAAGACTATATAGTACCACACCAAAATGTATTTAACAATACCACCACATAATGGAAATCAATGCTCATTATTTTTCTCTAAAATTATCCTATTGAAACAATTCTCTACCTTTTGCCAGAGGCATCTTGTAGGGTATAAATTGGAATATGTTACTCTCCAGATTAAAATCCCTTAAATCATTTCTGTCTGCCCTCTAAACAAAGACTGGACTCCTTTTCTTTGTGCCTAAAGCCCTTTATGAGTTTTTTTCTCTAGCTCATTTGTAATGCTTCTTCATCTTTCAGCTCTACCATTAAGCCATACAAAATTACCAGTAATTTCCCAACTGTACCGTGTTCTTTCTGCCTCAGGGTTTTTGCACATGCTGCAGCATTCCTGATCCTATTTCCACCTGGCTAATTTCTGTTTAGCCTTTGGGGATTGCTTGGATGCCATCTCCACCAAGGAATCTTTTCAAAGTTACCAAGACGAGGTTACATACTAATGTGTTTTGTTCAAGACTATTTCCTCAGTTTTTAGCCTTGTGTCTGACCTACAGTAAATTAGCTCTCAGTCAAGATAGAAGAACATCAGGTGTAGGTCAAGGAAGCAAGGGAGGGTTCAGTTGTGAAATATCATAAAAAAAGGAAAAATGATAAATATAGCAGATGGAGTTGTTAAGAGTCCTTGTAGTTGATAGGCTAAAAATATTATTTTATAAGTGCATTTTATGCTATCATTAAGAAAACTACCAGATAACACAAAAAGACGCAGGAAGAACACAGTCTCCTCTTCCTCCAAATAATGCTCTTTCAGGATATCCATATTTAAACTGAATATACTCTTGTGAAGCAATGAAGTATACTGATAAGGGAACTTTTTAAAGTGTGAATTGTTATGTAATACACTGCAAGGACTTAGTTTAATATGGACATATTAATATTAAGGATTAATATAGAACTTATTTCTTTGGAATTGTGTTACAGAGAGGTGCCTATTTACATATAACACTTTATCAAAATTATATAATTCTCCTCACTATTTTGTCATTGTTACTGGGCTCACTGTGCTTATATTTTCATAAAAGTAACTAAACAAACTCCTTATGTATAAAATTTTAATTCTCCTGTCCCCTGAAATATATTGCCCATGGCTTATTTCATTTTTATATTTTGGCTTATTTTGTTTAATTTATTTTTCCTTCAATCTGCCTTGAAAAGAATAAATATTATTTGAATATTACTATAGGTTATAGTCTGTGGAGTATACTAATGGAAAACTGAAAATAACCAACATTGGTATAGTGCTTTACATTTTTCAATGTCTTTATTATCTCATTGAATTCACGGCATGTAGTAATTGTAACTACAAATTTCTAATTTTACAAATGAAAAAATATAGGCTCAGATGGTAAGTGAATCATAATCATACCTACAGAAAGTAAATCAGTGTCCCCCAATTCCATATTCCATGTTTCTATAATAAGCTATCAAAAATGACATTCTGAATTATCTCGTGCATTCTACAACTGAGTCTTCCACATGCTTTAAGAAGGGAGTGAAGTACAATGATTCTAATAAGACATTACTATTCTTGATCACAAAACATATTTTTGGGGATGGACATTGTTAATTGTTTTCCCCCAAGGCCTTATGTTGAAGCCCTACCCCACCTATAACTCTACTTGGTGATGGAGATTTTAAAAAAGGTAATTAAGGTTCAATGAGATTTTAAGGGTGGGGCCCTGATCCAATAGAACTGTTATCCTTAAATGAAAAGGAAGACATACAAAAAAAAAAAAAAAAAAGAAAGAAAAGAAAAGGAAGAAATAGTAGGGATGCATACTCATAAAATAAAGGCCATATGAGGACATAATGAGAAGGTGGCCATTTCTAAGGCAAGGTGTGAGACCTCAAGAGGAACCAATCTGACCAGAACCTTGGTCTTGTGGACTTTTAGTTGCCAAAACTGGGAGGAAATGATTTCTGTTGTTTAAGTTACCTAGCCTGTGGTATTTTGTCATGACAGCCTTAGCAGACTATTACAGGCATCCTCCAAAAAAAAACTGTAAAATTTTAAAAAGAATATAAAACTTCACAATAGAAGAAATGTTTACCTTCTACTCATAAAGTGCATGAACTTTCTTCTTGATTCATTTTTTTTTCTTCTCTAAAATATGCGTCTCCCCTATGGTTTTCCCTTTACTAATCTTCTGTGTTGACTTCATTCCAACATATAGTATTTAGGCTGACTACAGAAATGTTTCTTTCTCCCCTCCCTCCAAGTATTTATTTAAATCCAACGTCAGTTATTGAAGAAATCTTCCCAAGGGCTTGATAGAGGAAATAAGAAACCTAAAACCATAGCAACACTACAAGTGGCTTTTGGTACTTGCACAGTGCTCTGGTAGAAGAGAGAAATTTTGCTTGATCCCTGTGGATATAAGCTGGTGGCAGCAGATTTGATTATACTTACCTTTAAAAAAGAAACATTAATTTTACCTATCAGGAAATTATGTGATTCCTTTCAGAATTCATTCATAATATTTGGCTTTATGGCCTCTTTAAGATAGTGAAATTCCACAAATTATTAGCCATGGGAAGGCATATTTATTTTTGTAATTTAATCCATTTATATTTTCTGATTTTCCCATATCATTCTTATTGCAAAATAGAGGAAATAATCTATACTAATTAAACATGAATTTGTAATGGCCTTATTATATAAAATAATAAGCTAAATAGGGGATTTGAGGACAACTTATTAAAATTATCTGCTACATATTTAGCCCTATCATGCCAGGAACTGTGTTGTATGTTTTAAATGTGTTCCAATTTAGTGCTCCTAATAATCTTTGGGTGGATGTATTTACCTCCACTTCAGAGATGAAAGAAGTCAAAATAAGTAATTCTCTCAGGCTTACATAACTGTTAAATGATGGAACCAGGATTTCAAACTAAGTCCATCAAACACCCCCCCCCCTTTCCATTAGGACCATGTGTGGTGTTAGACTTTAGACAGAATTAATGACAGAAACACATATGCAGAAGGTCTTAATGAATTCGGAAATTAATTTTTCCTAAACACTGCTCACATGTAATTTTATTGGTATTGCTATAGTTCAGACCTGTTGGGTATTTACTTAAGGCTTAATATGGATAGGAATTGGCCCATTTGATTCTGACAGAAAATCTGTAAGGAGGCACTATTAATTACCTTCATTTTACAGATGGTGAAACTGCAGCACCAAGAGACTCAGTAATTTTTCAAAGGTTAAAAGTTCCTAAGTAGAAGAATGGACAAACAACCAAGCCATGGTTACAGAGACTCATTCTTAAGCATACTAACCTGGATGGGACATTGAGAACCTCAACTTGATCCTCCAAAGAGCAGCCTGCCCACTGCTGTTAAGAGGGGAGGCAGTAATTATCTTTGAGCTAATTTCTTTCTGCTTATGGCATTTCTAATTCTCATAGTAAAGATTCGGGACCAGCTAAGAACTGTAGAATCCACAAAACTTAATACATTGTTCAGCATCCAGGTAGACAATAAACAAGCAACAAACAATAATGTGAGATAATAGTTGACTTTCTTTGAGCATAAATGACATACTTGGCAGTATGCTAAGGCTTTACCTGCATAAGCAAGGTTGTGTGAATTTCCTAGCTTCACATGGTTGGTAAGTGGTGAAGCTGGCATTTAAATACATGTAGTTTGACCCTAAAACCCATGTGTATCCATATTAACTGATAGAAGTTTGAAATCTTTTTCTTTTTTTAAGTATCAAGTATGACATATATTATTGACCTATAAGAGAGTTCAACTCTAGAAATTACAAGATTAATTCATTCTATCGATATTTATTTTAATTTTTTTAGATTTTATTTATTTATTCATGAGAGACACAGAGAGAGAGGCAGAGACATAGGCAGAGGGAGAAGCAGGCTCCCCGCAGGGAGCCTGATGCGGGGACTTGATCCCAGGACTCCGGAATCACAACCTGAGCCGAAGGCAGACGCTCAGCCACTGAGCCACCCAGGTGTCCCTCTCTCCATATTTATTAAGTAACAGGAGCTGTATTGGGAATAAAATGTTGAGTATAGTTACCACGTTCCTTGAGCTCATGAAGCCGTCTCTAAGAGCTTTATAGAAAAAGCTACTGAAGAAGACTGGCAATAGAAGAAAAATATCCTAACTCTATTTTTCATTCAGTATGTTTATTGGTGTTTGTTTTATACTATACATTGTGCTGGGGATCAAGGATTCAGAGGTGAGCAGAGAGTACTGCCTTCAAGATGATTTTAATATACCTAATTTTCTCAAATGTACAATATCATCAGTTATTTTTTGAGCCACTTACAAAGAAAAGTTAAATCTCTGCTAATTAAACTCCAACATGTCTTCAATTGTGAGGTGCATTTCCAGCTTAGGAAATGTTAAAAGGTGAAATAATGAGAATCTTCCAGTTGGTAAAACCTTCTAATAGCAGACATGTCTTCTTATAACACAATTAGATAAAGAATCATTTATTAGAGATGTGACTATGGGGTGCCTTGAGGCTCAGTTGGTTAATAAGCATCTGACTCTTGATTTTGGCTCAGGTCATGATCTCAGGGTCATGAAACTGAGCCCCTTGTTGAGCTCCATCCAGTGTGTGAAGCCTGATTAAGATTTTCTCACTCTTTCTGCCATTGCTCCTTCTCCCCTCTAAAAATAAACTAATTAACTAAATAAATTAAATAAAAAAGATTCAACTTTGAACAGATTGTAATATATCTCTGTGCCTTGGTTTTTTTCACTACACAGAACCAATAATATATATTAGAGAAAAAAATGGCAGTATGCATTTAAAGTGCTTAGCAAAGTAAAAGAATAATATATTTTTATTATCTGTGATAATATTGTATTTATTCCTTGCTTCAACCAAAAATTACTGACAGCTTACTATGTGCAAATTGCTATTCCTCATATTGGGGATACAGAAATGTATATAAATGTATATAAAAATGAAAAAACTAAAAATTTCTGCTCTCATAAAGCTTACATTTCAGGAGGAGAGAGAAATAATAAATAGGACAAAAAATAAAAAAAATACATTAGATATTAAAATGTGCTAAGGATAAAAAGAATAAATAAAGCAGGACAAAGTGATAGAAAGTGCTGGGTGTTGGTGAGGGTGTCAGGTACAGCCTGCTAAGGTGACAAGTGGCAGAGTGAGAGATGGGAATAGCTGTGAGCCTCTCAGATATTACAGTCAGTGTCCATAGAGCCCGAGGCACAGTGAGGTGACCAGTGCAGCTGGAGCAATGGGGAAGAACTGTGATCAGAGAGGGGGTAGGGGCTATAGCACGTAGGGCTTTACAGTTATGGTGAGAACTTTAGTATGGGAAGCCACCGGAAGGTTCTGAGCAGTGGAGTGACATGATCTGATTCAGGTTCACTTGGGTTGCTGTAGTTAAGAGTGGCTGAATCAGAGAAGGTGGAAGTAGAGAGAACAAGTGACTACTTGGCCATACATCTGAGGTGCTGGTGATGATGCTAATGACAAGAATGCTATGGGATGGATACACATATGCCCACAAGGGCATGCGGTTTGAGAGAGGAGGTGATGGCTTTGGGTATGGGTGCTATGGTCCTCACTGACACCCAGTTGGCCTTTTGTAATTGTTAATTGACTTGAACTGATGTTTGCCCCTTTGCTTAAACAGAAGGAGAGTTAGTCCTTCTCATATAAATTATTCTCTAGCTCTATTCAATTATTATTATTTATTTAAATGTTAGACAACCGCATAAACGTATTAATTTCAAACTGTATGCAAATAATCCTGAGGATTCCTGAATTATAATCAATAGAAGCATGTTGGTATGCTCATTCCTGGACAATTTATAGAAGTTTTAATTTATGAGAATATTAAGTAAACTCTGGTCGTGATGAAACAATGCAGACAAACAAACTGGGGAAATAAATTCAAGTGGATTCGAGTTTACTGATTTCTCGACATCCAGTAAAACATTCAAGGAGGGGAAGTAGTTGAATTGGTGTTAGGATTTAGAATAATTCCTTACTTCTAGTCTCAATACTGTGTTTTATTTCCCTAGATCTGACATCATTGTTATCCAGTTACTGGAGTTATTGCCTAATATTTGCAGTGACATATGTTTTACTATTAACTTGTGAATTGTAGTTTACCTATGAAGATAAAGTGATACCGAAATAGAAGGGTTGTGCATGATTTATTTTTAAGTATAAAGTTAAAATAAATTCAAGAAAAACAAAATTATCCTCTGTGTTTGGAAATGAAATACTCAAGTGAACAGTGAAGAATGAAGAAGAGTTCATCATTTAAGCTCAAATTTTTTTTTTTAAAGAAATGCAATTCGAGTAACTTTGATCTATTGCAGATGCTTGAAAATATATATGTGCTTGTTCTTGTTTCTGTACAAGTTTCTAAGAAACTGATAAAATGTAAGGCTTTATTTTAGGACAGCTACTGGTCTTGATTATTTGTTTTGTTGTTTATGTTTAGAGTCTGGAAAAAAGAAGGATGTTATATTGCTTTTTAAGTACCTCAAAAATATTTCTTTAAAACCCTCCCCCCAAAACTCCAGCATTGATTTTTTAGCTAATAATCCTACGAGTGACATGAATTGGAGCTCCAACTAGCTGCTAGAACGGGAATACCTGGTTGTATAAAACATGATCCCTTTCCTCAAGGAGTTTATAGGGTGGTCAGTATAATTTTATCATAGGTTGTAGGAAATAAAAGGGTGGCTCTTCAGTGTGCCCATCAACTTTCTCCCACTGGTGAGTCCAATTAATATTTCATTTATTCAGGTAATTTAAATAATAAAAAGGAAGGAAGCTGTAAAACTGGCATATAAATGATTCTTAATTTCAAATGCAACCACAACCATATTGTATGGCATTCGAAAGGACTTAAATACTCAGCATAGAGATGACAGACTTGATACATAAATTAAGTCTATCTGCCCAAATTGTATTTCAATTCTACAACCCTTCCTAAGTACAGGGAAAAATGACATTCCACACCGTTTCCATGCAAATATGCTACTTGGAATACATGAAGTATTCAATCATGCATGTTGGGTGAGTGAGAATAAATATGCTTTATTTTGAAAAGTATTTTCAGTATCTACATATACTACTGTATCTCAATTACATTGACATTTTGAATTAAATAATTTGATCAACTACTCTAGATTACAGTTTGTAAAATTTGATATACAACGGTTTCAAAATTTTACTTACACAATATTCAAAAGCCAAAATACAAGTGTCAGAAATTATAGACTTAGACTCTCAAGACACTTAAATATATATTCATTTAAATATTTATTTATTTAAAAGTTTTATTTTTTTCCTTGACAGAGAGAGCAACTGAGCACAAACAGGGAGAGAAGGAAAGGAAGAAGGAGGATCCCACTGAACTCCCTGCTGAGCTCAATGTAGGGCTGGATCCCAAGACCCCGGGATCATGACTTGAGCCAAAGGCAGACACTTAATTGACTGAGCCACCCAGGCACCCCAAGAAATTTAAATATTTAAAAAGATGCTATTAATTTATAATTACTTCCCCTTAAAATAATTATGTTAGGGATGCCTGTGTGGCTCAGCAGTTTAGCACCTGCCTTAGGCCTAGGGAGTGATCCTGGAGACCCACATGGGAATGGAGTCCCACATCAGGCTCCCTGCATGGAGCCTGCTTCTCCCTCTGCCTGTGTCTTGGCCTCTTTCTCTGTGTGTGTCTCTCATGAATAAATAAATAAAATCTTAAAAAAAAAAATTGTGTTAAAAAAAAAAAGGCAACAGATTCAAAATGGAGTCATCTGTGCTAAGCCCCCCATCAGCAAATCAAGACTTAATATTTAACTTAATTGCAGTTTCAGCCTCTCCCAGGAACATAACCTTTAATGAGTCAGTATGGAATTATCTGGTTAGCACTAGTGAATAATCTGCCAGATAGACCCGTTCCTTTCCCCTTAGGAAGGTGATCTTGTCAAAAACAATCTATTCTTTGCTAGAAATTTCCTTTTCCTGCCCCCTTTTTTCTACAAAAAACTATTTTGTATAGCTCCTTGTAGCCCCTTTCTACTTACTGGATAGGGTGCTGCCCAACTCATGAATCACTGAATAAAATCAATTATATCTTCAAAATCAACTCAGTTGAATTTTGCTTTTCTTACAAAGGGAAGGGTAGAAATAGTCTCTGTTGAACTGAAGATCAGGTGGTTGAGTGAATAAGCCAAGGTATTTTCTGTTACAGACTCAGGAATAGAATTCAGGGCACCTAAGGTAAATGTTTTCAACTAGTCCTCATGTTGAGAATTTAGCAACTTCTTCTCACTCTTTTATGCAAACAACTTATTTTCTTTCACCTACATGTCCACCATGCCTTACCTACCACCTTCCAAATTAATGGAGTAATATATAAAAACCTCCCCATTTTGCTTTCTCCTGGTTATAATAGTAATGATTACTATAATTACTATTATTTTTTTAAAAGATTTTATTTATTTAATTGAGAGAGAGAGTGAATAGGAGAGAGAGCACAATTAGGAGCAGACGGAGAGGGAGAAGCAGATTCCCCACTGAGCAGGGCCACTCACCCCATGCAGGGCTCCATGCCAGGACCCCTATCACGACCTGAGCTGAAGGCAAATACTTTATCGACTGAGCCACCTAGCATCTTTTTTTTTTTTTTTTAAGATTTTATTCATTTATTCATGAGAGACACAGAGAGAGACACAGTCAGAGACACAGGCAGAGGGAGAAGCAGGCTCCATGCAGGGAAGCCGATATGGGATTTAATTCCAGAACTCCGGATCATGCCCTGAGCCAAAGGCAGATTCTCAACCACTGAACCACCCCAGACATTCCCCCAGGTACCCTTATCACTATTATTTTTTAAGAAGATGGAGTCATGCACTCCATAGGTAGTGATAAGTAAGTCAGAGAAGAATATTGCTTGGTAAGAATCTGCCCACAGGATAATGATTTTTAGGTTTCTTTACTAAAAAGAAAAAGAAAAAAAAACACACACATGGACAAATGCATGCACATTACAAATATATTCCAGACTGCTGGGGAAAATAAATAAATAAATAAAATGGATACTGATTATATTGGGCCCTTCTACTTCAAAAGAATTATGTTCATTTTCAGAGACTTATGAAGAAACCTCAAAAGCTTTGTAAGACAGTACATTCACTGTATTAATAATAAAATAAAAGGCAGTGAGGTACCCTGGGAAAAGCATTGATTTTAGGTTCAAATATTAGATTATCATCTACTCGCTATTTGGCTTTGGGCAAATTAATCTTCCAGAAATTCGAAATTTCCTTATCTTTAATAATGTGGATTCCTATTATTTACTTCGATAATACTAACATACAAGAGACATTCAGTAATAATATAACATTATAATTAAATTCAGGTTATTCCAAGATGCCATCAATTTTCCTTCAGGAGAATTATAAACAGCTATCTAGCTTACAGAAGTAAAGTAGTTTTTGCACCTCTATAACAAGAACAAAGATAGGCTATGCTGAAATAAAATTATAAAGTTTATCTTTTTTCACTTCAATATCTGAAGGACATTTAAAGCCCCAGCAGTAATTTATCACCCTCTTTATCCAAACCCACTTTGGAGAGGACAGTGATATTGTTAGTTGTACTCCAGTGGGAAATGTTTTAGAATTTTTTTTTTAAAGATTTTATTTATTTATTCATAAGAGACACAGAGAGAGAAAGAGAGAGAGGCAGGCAGAGGGAGAAGGAGGCTCCCTGCGGGAGCCCAATGCAGGACTCGATCCCAGAACCCTGGGAACACAACCTGAGCCAAAAGCAGACACTCAAGCACTGAGCCATCCAGGTGCCCTGGGAAATAATGGTTTTAAGAAAAAATAATGTAACTAAGGAAAACAAATATTTCCTCAAAATCATTTGCTTGCTCTGTGCTATTTCAAATTTTGAGATGATATGATTTGGGAACATACAAGATATTTCAAAACTTTTTCTAAAAAAAAAAATTCTGTATTTAGCTTTGACAGTAAAATAGGGGGCTTGGGGAGATGGAAAAGAAAAGGACTATTTTATTTTATTTTATTTTATTTATTTTATTTTATTTTATTTTATTTTATTTTATTTTATTTTATTTTATTTTATTTTTATTTATGATAGTCACAGAAAGAGAGAGAGAGAGAGAGGCAGAGACACAGGCAGAGGGAGAAGCAGGCTCCATGCACCGGGAGCCCGACATGGGATTCGATCCCGGGTCTCCAGTATCGCGCCCTGGGCCAAAGGCAGGCGCCAAAGCGCTGCGCCACCCAGGGATCCCGAAAAGGACTATTTTAAATCAATATTGAAATATATAATATGAATAAAATCAAACTATTGTGGATTCAAAATTGTAGATGGCCCACATAATTTAGGAGTCCACATGTAGTAATAAAATTTCTGCCTGTAGCCTGATCTCGTAGAAGCACAGCCTGATCCTTACGTAGGAGGGAGTCAAAAATGTGTGTGACACTCTCTGCAGGCCAAGGTTTAGACTCTTTTGTAGCCCATGGCCCCATGAAGACAGACTACTGCTGTTTTGCTTGGCCACAATCCTGGATGACTTGAACAGCATGTGACACAGAAGACGGACTCAATTAGTAGCTGTTCAATAAATGCACTCTAACATCGACTGCCTTGATTCATTGCAAAATATTCATAAGAGAACTTGAGTTTGATCACTGATGCCCTGAGAATATCACCATCCCCCTTCTTTAGAAAGCTTGCTCTATTATAATGGCCTCAAGAAAATTAACTTTTTGCTTTAAAATAAGTATAGACTCAGAGGAAGTTGCAAAAATAGTAAAAAAGAGCCCCTCCCTCAGCTTCCCTCAGTGGAGCCATCTTATATAGCTACAGTATAATATCAAAGCCAGGAAACGGGCATTGGTAGATGACTGTACCAGTTTGACTGCAGACTTTATATCATTTCACCTGCATTCATTTATGTGTGCATGCTTATGTTCTATGAGATTTTATCTCAGGCATAGATTTGTATGACCACTGCCACATTCAAGATGCAGAGCTGTTCCATATACAAAAGAACTGCCTTGTGTCACTTCTTTGTATTCAAATCTGCACCCATGGCTATCTCCTGGCAACCATTTATCTATTTTCCATCTCTACAGTTTCTATCCTTTCAAGAATGTTATATAAATAGAGTCGTAGGCATTACACCTTTTGAGATTGGCTTTTTTCACTAAGCATAATGCTCTTGAGGGCCACCCAGGTAGTTGTAGCTATAAGTAGTCAAGTCATCTCCCTGGATCATCAAATAAGTACCTATAATTCTATCTTTCACCTTGTACCTGTAGTGATCTTTAAGAAATGCAAATCTATGTTGTTGCTCTTTAAAAACTCCTAACTGATCTTACTATAAAGTCAAAATCCTTAAACGTGACATAAAAAGCCCACTAATCCTCACCCTGCCTAACTCTCCAGTAGGTGCTTAAGCCTTCCTGCCTTTGCTGTCTCCTAACCATCCTGGATTTATTTCCTGTGTCCTCAGAAAGGCCTCTTCTCATTTTCAATGATGTGAATGTGTCCTTCTGGAATATTTTTTCTTTTTCCTTCTGGAATATTGTTCTCAATCTCAACTATTCTTCCCTACTATGCCCCACTCTCTGTACTTTGTTAAATCACTAATCTTTTTGATATCTGTGATTTATTGTGATAGTAAGCAGAAATGGGAAATAATTAATAAAGTTGTTATTTTGGATCACTCATACTTGTATTCAATATATGCTTATTATTTTTAGGATATAAATTCAGAATAAGAATTTAGGATTCCATTCTTTCTGGGAGTGATCATTTATTATACCACTAGTTAGATAGAGCCACATGAAAGGCCATCTGCAGATGAGTATCAGTTCCTTCACATTCTAGTTGTGAAACTTCAGGCAAATCTCTAAACCAGGATGAGTATTAGTTCTCTTTTAAAAAATTGGGTAAAGTAGACTTAAAAATTATAATGTAATATTTCACATCCAGTACAGTTCCTGGCTCATAATAGGTGCTTAATACATTTTTATATATTCATGAATCTCCATATAAGATATGCAAATGATACAACATACAAGGAAGTTATATGAAGGAAACAAAATATCTATTTGACTATATAATTTCCATGTCTCCTAAAATTATACACTACGAATACAAATGATATAAAACAGAAATTCAGAATTCAATTAAAGTGAAAAATACAGTTGGTATCTACCATAATGCAACTTTATCAGTCATCACATATGTATTAAACACCACAGAATAGGTCTTATAGTATTATAATAGATTAAATAGTATCTTAAAAGAATTACCGTTATTTTAAGTGCATCTTAAGAGGACACAAATGGATAAAAGATTCAATGTAATCATAAAACTCTTATTTATTAACATTTGTGCCACACTGCTTAATAATGAATCTCTTTAATATTATAACCCTTGTGGTATCACAGTCTCACTGATAAAATTAATTTCCAACCATGTACAAATTAATCTGGCTTATATTAAAGGCAAAGGGAAGCATAGCTACGTATCAAAGAATATAGATTCAGCAAATTTATATTCTGAATATACACCTTTACACATAATATGTATTTACTGACTCTAAGTTAAATAAATTAATAAATAAATAAACAAATAAATATTCTTAGATTCAGTAAATTTAAGTGTATACACTTTAAGTGTAATCAGATAAGGTTCCCCAGCAAGTATCTGTGAAACAAGATTTATTATAACAAGATAAATTTAATATATTTGAAAGGGACTCAGTACCTATTTTTGTGTTATGTAACTCATGATGCTTTCAGTTATTAGTTATTTAATTTATCCTATTTACAGTTATGTATCTTAAATACTGAAGAATCTTCACCTGTCACTAGCAGTGATGGACTCAAGATGGCCTTTCTGTTCCCAAGCTCCCACTGCCAACCACCAAATAATGTGAAAATTCTTAATACAGAGAAAAAAATGAAACAGAGAGACAGGCACGCTAACAGTGACAAATCATAGGTCTACAGAAAGAAGGGCCCAACCATAGCTGTAAATTTCTGAGTTGACTATAGAAAGAGCACTTTGGTGTTATTGCAAATATTCTACACATATGGAAAAGTAGCAGCAACAGTCACTACATGGCGGTCATCTGTGGTCTCTCTTCTATTTCTCTGAAAAATATTCATATTTTACCATTATGTATTTTATATTTAGCCAATTAACTTTTAATGAATAGCAACATTTTTAAAAAGCAAAAATAAATAGAAGATAACTTCCTTATGGCAGACAGACTCCTCAGTGGTCCCCATGACCCCTACTTACTGATGTTCATACTTTTGTGTAATTCCTTATTGACCATGAGTGAGATTTATTTTATTTTTTTATTTTTTTTATGAGTGAGATTTATACTCGCTTCTACCCTACAGAATATGGCAAAAGTGGTGGAACATATGTGATCACATGTGTGACCTACATTACATATTCTGTCTGTCTTATGAGAAGCAGTAAGCTGCCATGTTGTGAGCTGCTTATAGAGAGGGTCACAGGACAAGGAGGTGAGAACAGTAGTAGTTAGCAAGAAATTGAGGCTCAAAGAATGTAATGCTGCCCATGATCACATGAGCTTGGAAATGGATTCATCTCCAGTCCAGCATTCAAATGAGAACTCATCCCTGGTGACATGATGATTGTAGTCTTTTTTTTTTTTTTTAAGATTTTATTTATTTATTCATGAGAGACACATACACACACACATACAGAGGCAGAGAGACAGGCAGAGGGAGAAGCAGGCTCCATGCAGGGAGCCTGATACATGACTCGATCCTGGGACTCCAGGATCACACCCTGGGCCAAAGGCAGGCGCTAAACCACTGAGCCACCTAGGGATCCCCTGATTGTAGTCTTATAGAAGATCCACTCAGGGGAGGCCTGGATTCCTGACCACAGAATATGAGATAATGCATGTGCATGTTTTAGGTCACTAAGTTTGTAGTAGCATTGTTATATACCAGTAGGTGATACAGGCCCTAACTCTTTTTCCAGTGTTTATGAATTAGAACACAACATTTAGGATGTGATTTGGCTTCATATCTTTATTTACAGCAGGAATTCCCCACCTTGATACTATTGACATTTTAGGACACACAATTCTTTGTTGTGTGGTTATACGGGTTGTTGTCCTGCACATTGCAGGTTGTTTAGCAACATCCCTGGCCTTTCATGCACTAAATGCTGGTAGTGCTCACTACCTACAGTTGGGACAACCAAACATATCTCTAGAAATTGCCAAATGCCCTCTTGGGATAAAATCACCTCTGTTTGAGAACTACTGATGTAGAGGAAATTCTTCATTTACTTCTTATCTGTATTTGTTCAATGAGGGGGCTACTGCATACTGATAATGGCTTTAGGATATTTTAAATATATATTAATCTAAACACAAAATGGCTCCATGGTTGCTTTCCAACTTGTGAAATGGCTCAAAGGTTGTCAATAAAAGGAAACTGGTTGGCTTTCAAAAACACAGATTCTGTTTTTTCAATTTCTAGCAATTCAGTGCTTCTAAGACACACTCCCACAAATCACACATTAATGTTTAAAAACTGATTTTATTTTCCAGTTTTACTTAATGAGAACATGCATAGCAATATAACAGGAAGCCAACGAAAAAGCACAAAATACAAATTATCACAATTGCATGCTTGAATGTGGTCAAGAATGGGGGGGTGTTAATGAGAGGAAGAGAAATTATGGCAGCCCCATGTTTTCTGATTTCAGAGATGACACTACACAGAATGGATACTGACAGCCTCTTGTTTGTTACATGATGTCTGCCTTCCAAAGATGTTCAAGTGCCTCTAGTGCCCAGTTGCTTTCTGAGTGAGAAATCTGAGAATGGGACTCCTTGCTTCATTGCCACTCCATTCAATGATCACAAATTATTAGCTTTCACATAAGCATACCTCATAGATGTGTTCTCAAGTTAAACATTTAAGGAAGAAATCATGAAAAACAAACAAACCTGCTCTCTAAAGCTAGTTTATATCTTCCCCTCTCCATTTATTATACAGTTGGATTCACATCATTAACATGCAAATCATACTGCACTACACTGCATTTTAAACAAAGAACCGAAAGCAAGGCTTGTAATTTCCTTATGGGTTGATAAATAGATTTTGCTTTAAGAGCATAAAATAAACTCTGATCACTTTATGTTTTTCGGCTTAACAATAATTTCAAAACTAAACAAAAAAAAATTATTCCTTTTCTCACCTTGCTCAGGGTCATTGCTAAGTTACCCTAACTTAATGTGAAAATCTAAGGACTGTGGTAATAAGAAAGTTAAACAGGAAAACTACTGCTTTTTCTTGTTTTTTGTTTTTTCTAGAAGACAAAATGTTTTATCTTTTCTGAATTTCTATTCTTTTTTTAAATAAAGTTAACATTGAGACTAGAAACTGACTTGCAAATGGATTAAATGTCTGATTTAACCCATGAAAAAGTCCAAATTAAAATAATAAGCAAATGTAAATCATGCTACACATTATATATCTTTAGTGTTACCTGTGCTTCTAAGTATATGATAATATAAATCATTATGGATGGGATGGGAAAATTAAAAAAAAAAAAAGATGTTTCAGAGACTCCCTCTTACTTAGAAACATAGGGATTGAGGGAAAGAAAAAGAGAGAGAGAAATTTAAAAAGACACAACAACAAGCAGACCATAGCACACCTAGTTAAAATTCACCAAAAAAAAAAAAAAAAAAAAAAAAAAAAAGCCCCACAATTGCTTGCCTCCAAGAGGGCAACATAACTAACAATGATAATTACATTCCCCTTCTCACCTCCTTTCCATGGTTCTCTCCTGTTTATAGTATATAAGATTAAATTCCTCATTGTATCTGTAACAGATGCTCTGTAGCAGGGCTTCTCTTTCCCTTTACAAGCTTATTTATCACCACACCCTATTGGCTATCCTCTGACCCAACTATTTAAGAACTATTTGTAGTGTCCAAACAAACCAGGCTGTTTGAGATCTCGGTGTATCTGTCACTTCTTTCATGTGACAAATATTTACTGACTATCTAGTATGTGTCAAGCATTTTCTAGAAACTAGAGATAAAGTGACAAAATCAACAAGCAAAACTTCTTCCTTTCATGAGGAAGCAAATAATAAACAAGATAAATAAGTAAAATATCCGTATGTTAGACAGTAATACATGCAAAGGAGAAAGTTTTGAAATTTAGATTGGTGATGAAAGCAGGCCTAAATGAAAGGTGACATTTGAAGGCAATGAGGCAGTGAGCTATGCAGAGAATAAGGACACAGCATTCTATATAGAGGTGATAGCAAATAAAAGAAACATGTTTCTCTGCATCCTTCTTTCTGTAACTTTTAAAACATAACAGCTTTATTGAGATATAACCCATATAATATATAGCTCAGCCATTTAAAGTGTACAATAGAATGTTTTTTAGTATATTCATTGAAGTGTTTATCACCACAATCTATTTTAGAACAATTTCATTGCTTGAAAAAGAAAAACCCCATACCCATTAGAAGTTACTCCCCATATTCCCCTACACCATAGCTTTAGGAAATAACTCTTCTGCATTCTATCTCTATAGATGTGCCTGTTCCAGGCATTTCTTATAAATGGAATTATACAATATACAGCCCTTTGTATTAAGTCTGTTTCATTTAGCATGTTTTCAAGGTCCATCTATGTTGTAGCTTAAATCAGCACTACATTAGTTTTATTGGTTGGTGAATAACATTCTGTTTGTGAATATATACCACAATTTAGTTATCCGTTCATCTGTTGATGGACATTTGGGTTGTTTCTAGTTTTTACTATTTTGAATAAATGCTGCTATGAACATTTGCATACAGTTTTTTCTGTGGATGTATGTTCTAACTTTTCTTGGTTAGATACCTAAAGTGAAATTGCTGGGTCATATGGTAGCTCTATGTTCAATCATTTGAGGAAGTGTCAGACTGTTTTCTAAGGTGACTATGCTACTTTATAATCCCACTAGCAAGTGCCTGACTGCTCCAACTTCTCCATATGCTTGCCAACACTTAGAGTTATCTGGTCGTTTTGAACATAGCCTATCTAATGGTTATAAAGTAGTATCTCATTACAGTCTTGATTTGTATTTCCTCAATGGCTAATAATGTTGCACACCTTTGTGCGTTTATTGGACATTTGTATATCATTTTCGAGAACGCCTCTTCAGATTCTATATCTACTTTTTAACTGGGCTAATGGTCTTTTATTTAGAGTGATAAAATTCTTTATATATTTTGAATACAAATATCTAATCAGTCTTATAATTTGCAAATAATTTCTCCAATTCCGTGGGTTATCTTTTCACTTTCTTGATAGTACCCTTTGAAACACAATTGTTTTTCATTTTGATGAAGTCCAATATATCTATTTTTTTTCCGTGTTGCTTGTGCTTTTGTTGTTGTAGCTAAGAAACCATTGCCTAATACAAGTTTATGAAGATTCATCCTTATGTTTTCTTCTAACAGTTTCACAGTGAAAGCTTTTTTAAAAAAAAAATATTCTGCCAAATTCTTTTCTTTACATTTTGGTTCTGCATTGCATACAGTTTGCTCCAATGTTCACTGTTTGTCATTGTCCTACAGGTTTTATCTAGACAGGTTATAATGCAAATAATTTGGTTAATGTTTACTGGATTAAAACTGTCACTTATGTAGGTCCCAGAAATTATTCCTGAATTATTTTAGTTGGAATTAAGAGTGATCCCACCTCCTAGTTTCTTTACATAGAATGTTAATTATTAAAAATTATATGAATTTGGGATCCCTGGGTGGCGCAGCGGTTTAGCGCCTGCCTTTGGACCAGGGCGCGATCCTGGAGACCCGGGATCAAATCCCACGTCAGGCTCCCGGCATGGAGCCTGCTTCTCCCTCTGCCTATGTCTCTGCCTCTCTCTCTCTCTCTCTGTGTGACTATCATAAATAAAAAAAAAAATTATATGAATTTTACTACTTCATTCAAATTAGTTTATTTACCTACATGTTTTTTAGGGAATTTCACTGTTGTTCCCACATACTCTCAACAAAATGAATTGCTTCTTTCTTTTTAAAGATTTTATTTATTTATTCATGAGAGACACACAGAAAGACAGAGGCAGAGACACAGGCAGAGGCAGAAGCAGGCTCCATGCAGGGAGCCCGATGTGGGACTCAATCCCGGGACTCCAGGATCACGCCCTGAGCTGAAGGCAGGTGCTAAACCCCTGAGCCACTCAGGGATCCCAACAAAATCAATTGTTAAGAAGAATCGATGTCATTGTGTATATGAGAATATATATCTAGCATATCAACTGATGTGACCGCCTTGCACATAGCAGGCACTCAGTAAATGTGAACTACTACTATTATTTCATTCTGGAAAATAATAGTCTACCTCTTGATGCTAGTATCATTAAAATGTGGGTCCTTCCTTCCTTCCTTCCTTCCTTCCTTCCATCCATCCATCCATCCATCCATCCATCCATCCATCCTTTCTTTTGAAACAGGAATGCTACACAGAGTTGTTCTGGTCATCAAGACAGCATGATATGGCAAGAGACAGAGGTGACTGAACTGGTGAGGACCAAAGCCCAAGTGCCACCAACACACCAGATACAATATCTCTGAACCTTTCAGAGCAAGATAATAGCTTGCTCCCATCACCAGCTGGACTGAAGCTTCTAATTTGCCCTCTGCCCATTCCTCTTTCAGGTCAAATGTCACCTTCTCAATGAGGGGTTTTCTGGGCACAGTATCTATAATTGCCACACACACCTCCTCTCTCTTCCTTTCTGGCATTTCCCTGTAGCTGTTATACCACTTAACATGTTTTAGCTCTTATGTTTAGGTTTAAGATCCATTTTGAGTTCATTTTTGTGTATGATAAGGAATGAGTCCAACTCCACTCATTGGCATATGGATATTGTCCTTGCGCAGTTGGTTGAGAAGACTACCATCCTTTTCCTACTGAATTGCCTTGTCCTTAAATTCTTATGTCTCATGCACACTGACTCATCATTCAAAGCAACTCACGTTCCATTCATGATGTCAACGATTGTAGAATTATGTGATTTTAAATCTCAAATCAGTGCAATTAGTTTCCCAAGAACAGAAACTATGAGATTTTTGGTTTGTTTTTCTTTCATTTTTGAATCTCTCAGTGCCTACCACATAACTGGCTCTTAGTAATGCTGGAAAAGTTAAAGAAGGATATTTCAGATGGATCTCAAATGATTGGTAGTATTCTGATGACTAATGGTACCAATGAAAGGCATTTAATTTTAGGTGCAAAGTTACAAAAGTGGGTTGAAGTGATACTTTCCAGTATCTCAAAGACTTTAATTGCCTACTAAATTAGAAAGATTCTATAGAGGCTTATGAACAGACAATGAAGTTCTGTTTTAGGAAAATTAATTTGGCTACAACATGTAGAATATAAGGGAAAAAAAGAAAAAAAAAAGAAGAGTATGGAGGTGATTATGTTAACAGTAGAGTCACAATGGCACTGCTAACAGAAAAGGTAATACACATTTTCAAATGCATTACTTTAAAAAAAATATTTATTTATTCATGATAGACAGAGAGACGGGCGGGAGGTGGGGTGGGCAAAGACACAAGCAGGCTCCACGCTGGGAGTCCGACATGGGACTCGATCCCAGGACTCCAGGATAACGCCCTGGGCCAAAGGCAGGCGCCAAGCCGCTGAGCCACCCAGGGATCCCCTCAAATGCATTCCTATGAGGAGTCTCTTATCTCAACAGAAATGTCAAATGGGGAATTGGAAATTCACAACTAGAGCTCAGAATAAGTTTGGGTGAGATGTGGAGATCTGGTAATTATCTATTCAAACAAGCTAGTAATGCATGTGAGGACAGATGAAACTAATGAGGAGAGATGAAGAGAAGGAGGAAGGGAAAGAGATAGAAATTTCTTGGCATTTAAAAAAATCAGAACTGGAATTTAAGATTTCCTGAGACGTAAAGGGGGGGGGGGGGGGGAGAAAGCCAGAAAAAAAATGAGAAGAGCTAGAGAATCTTGTTGAAAGTCTTAATCACTGAATTACTTTCATATCAGTAGGATATTTAAAAATCAAAGACATATTTGATCTGTTTGTAAGTAAAATAAAACATATACATGTGTCCCTGAGAACATACATATTTCTTTCTCTCTCTCTCTCTTTTTTTTTTTAAGATTTGAGGGGCTGAGGGGAGGAACGACAAGCAGACTCAGCACTGAGCATGGAGCCTGATGTGGGGCTCAAGCCCTCTATCCTGAGATCATGACCTGAGCTGAAACCAAGAGTCGGATGCGCAACAGACTGAGCCACCCAGGCACCCCACCATATATGTTTCAATCCACAAATTTTGTTACTTTTGCATATCTAAAACATTAGCTAAGCTGGGTTTTCTCTTAGTAAATAAAATTAATATAGGATACTATAAAGTTTCAAGCAAAGAGGAACCAGGGCTATATAATAAATGATAACATACACAGAAGGGAAAGAACATTATAAAGCCTTTCTTTTCATAGTTACACTTAAGGGAATATATTGCAAGAGAATTTTATGAAAGATATCCATATATTTACATAAAGTGATGTATATCTGTGCTAAGTATTAGGGGGGAGATGAAAAGGATACAAATATGCAGTTTGAGAATGGCTAAAGTGGCCTATTGATTACTGTCACTTGCAAAAGTACAAAGCATATAGTGATAAATATATAAGTTACACAGATATATCTGAGACTTTATACAAAATCTAAGAGGAAAAAAGAAAAAAAAAGTACAAGACCCACAATATGTGCCTATAGTAAATATGTAAATACATGCTAAAAGGTATAGTTTGCATTTCTGGATTGAATTATATGATATGCTTAAGCAGCCAATAGACGAAAAACTCTGCTGTTCATATTGTTTTATATGGGTTATCTTATATTCTTTGATCTTATCCTAAACTCTTTAACTCAGGAACTAAATACATGAGTATATTTATGTATATAACTTTATATAGCAATGTTATCAAGAATATTGCATTTGTCATACCAATACTGAAGCTTGTGTATATCACATATATTGTTACTTATTATTCTATACAATGAATCAGAAAACTGTGTAGCAACAACAATGCCAGTCTTACTCTTACATATTATATTGGCTTAAATAAAGGACTGTCATTTCATGTAAACCAATGTTTTCTGAAAGGTACTTCAGAAGTAAAAATAATTTTACAAGGTTTTCTGCTGCATCTTCTTATACAATAAGTTCAACTACGTTCTATTTTTTTTGGAATAGGGTGCATATTCATACGAATAAATAATTGTTAAAAATGCACAATGGCAACATTTCAATTAAGTGACATTTCCAGTAAACAAGAAAAAGGTATAAATTCACCTTTATCACGAAAGCGGAAATCTGTTACCTTCTTATCAAGTACTCCAAATGTATTTAGTAAAACTCTAAGATAAGAGTTATTTAAAGAAATTCAAAAAAAATAAACAAATAATACTGCTTTTTCTCATTACAGTAACTTCAAATAACAAACCCAAACTCTTTTCTAATCTTTTATTATAAACATTTATACTTCAATGTGCTGCTTAAAAGACTATCTTGGGGCTCCTGGATGACTTAGTCCTTTAAGCCTCCGACTCTTTATTTTGGCTCAGGTCATGATCTCAGGGTCGTGAGATCACGTTTAGGGCAGAGTCTGCAGGATATTCTCTCTCTCTCTCTCTCTCTCTCTCTGTCTCTCTCTCTCTTTCTCTGACATCCTCACCTATATATATATGTGTGTGTGTGTGTGTGTTTGTGCACTCTCTAAATAAAATATTTTTTAAAAATGACTCTATACTATTACTGCATGAATCAAGCTGCATTTTATAGCATCTACTTTAAAGAATATATATACTTCTTGATCTTAGACTCCACTAGCTCCTCCTTAAAATCAACTTCATGGGACACCTGGGTGGCTCAGTAGTTGAGTGTCTGCCTTTGGCTCAGGTCGTGTCCCGGGGTCCTGGGATCGAGTTCCGCATCAGGCTCCCTGCGTGGAGCCTGCTTCTCTCTCTGTCTATGTCTCTGCCTCTTTCTGTGCCTCTCCTGAATACATAAATAAAATTAAAAAAAAATCAACTTCACTTAAATTCACTGGTTTGGTAATGTTTTTGGGAAAAATACTGCATCCTTTGAGAAAGGTAATGCTAGTAACTATCAAAAACAACTACTTAGAAATATTGCAGGGAAAAAATAACGAATGTATTTTAAAATTTTGCATTTCAGAATAATAAACCAAGTGAAGCTCAACTGTGAATGGTCAGATAATTTTTCTTTAATTAGACTCACTAAATTGTGAGATTGGTTGGTATAAGATAGGTCAGTGATACAATCCTTAATATCGATCATCCCAGTCAATCATTGAGTATACTTAATTTCTCAATAGTGGAGACAAGTATTCAAAATACCATATGATATCACTTATAAGTGGAATCCAAAAAATGAGTAAACAAACGGAAAACAGAATCAGATCTATAAATATAGAGGACAAACCAATGGTTGCCAGAGGGGATGGGGGGTAAAGGGATGAGCAAAATGGGAGAAAAAGAGATACCAGCTTCCAGTTATGAAATGAGTAAATCAAGGCAATAAAAGGCACAGCATACAGAATACAGTCGATAATAATGTAATAACACTGTATGGTGACAGATAGTAGTTAGACGTGGTGAGCACAGCATAACATATATAGTTGTCACTATGCTGTACACCTGAAACTAATATAACATTTTGTGTCAACTATATTCAAATAAAATTAAAAATATATACTTATAATAAAGCTATTTTATAGTATGTTTTTTAAAGATTTATTTATTTATTTATTTATTTATTTATTTATTTATTTATTCATTCATGATAGACATAGAGGGAAAGAGAGAGAGAGGCAGCGACACAGGCAGAGGGAGAAGCAGGCTCCATGCAGGGAGTCCGACGCGGGACTCGATCCTGGGACTCCAGGATCGCACCCTGGGCCAAAGGCAGGTGCTAAACCACTGAGCCACCCAGGGATTTCCTATAACATGTTTTTTGAAAAAGAAAGGAAACATTGAAGGGAATCAAAACAAAATCTGACTCCAGAGGTGGGTCTACTCCACTTAACTGGGTGGAATTTGCTTTTGTTTTATTCCTTACTACCTTTCTAAATTCCTGCTTAAATTTTATCTGCCTGAATACCCTCTCACAGGCTTACCTTTTCTATCTCCGGATTCTCTGTCCTTCATAAGTCTTCTTCCTCCTTCCCTTTTAAGATTAATTCTTTATCTTACTATTGAGTGTTATTATGAGTACCTCAAGAAATTATTTCCATTTATATGTAGGCTTCTTTCTTTCTTTTTTTAAAAGACTTTATTATTTATTCATGAGAGACACACAGAGAGAGGTGTTCCCCATATGTAGGTTTCTGTTTGGTTTAATCTAACCAGTAATAATGAAAATATTCCTTAGCATATCTGTTAAAGAAAATAGATATGAAAAAAAAAAGAAAATAGATATGGGCTAATACCATAATCCCCTTTCTGGATTTTTTAATCTTCAATAAAAAATAAAACAGATTTTGAAGGCCAAGTGCGTAAGACGTTTCCATGTTGTAATCAAAAGAAGCCTGCAACTGAGGCACCAGGGTGGATCAGTGGTTGAGCATCTGCCTTTGGCTCAGGTTGTTAACCTGGGGTTCCTGCGATCCAGTCCTGCATCTGGCTCCCTGCAGGGAGCCTGCTTCTCACTCTGCTTGTTTCTCTGCCTCTCTGTGTTTCTAATGAATAAATAAATAAAATCTTAAAAAAATAAAACTCTAATAAAATAGAAGCTTGCAACAAAGTCAGTATGATCCTTATAGAGTCTGTACATAATCTCTGTCTATAGTTAACTCTCAGAGTACAGCTAAATGCCTTCAGTTCCAAAGAGCAGAGGCGGTTTTCTTTTGTTTAATTTTGTTATTTAACAAGTCCTCGGGAGGATCGACCAATGTGACATTACCTTTAATCCCTAAAATAGAATTACAACAGAAGGGAGAAAATAAAATAATCTTCCCTCAAAGAGGGCTTGAGGGCATGCTCAGGGGAGAGATGCTGTTTAGTTCATGCCAGAAAGTGAAAGGAGTCTTCAGTGAAAGGACTGAGTAGAGGGAGTTCCTTAATTTCAAAGCTTCATAAGACACAGTTGAAAGTTTGGAGGCATTTTGAAATCTGAGTGTTTTCCTGACTCACTATGGATAAGAAGAAAATGGAGTAGCTTTGAGCTGACACCAATAGCATCTGACTTTGTGCTCGCATGGAGTACACGCATGCTCACTCAGGACAGACTGCCCAGCTCCTGTGCAGACAGATCTGATGTCATTCAAGACTGCAGGCAATCCTGAGGAAGTTCACTGTGCTTCTGGCAGCTTGTACACATGTTGTGAACATGAAGAACATGCTGCAGCCAGCAGGGTGAAATATGCCATCACCAAGACAAAGCTTATCAGAGGGTTCTGGCATTTGTTTCCCCTTTGTCTTAAACCTAAATGAAAAAGGATTCTTGGGAGCTCCATATGTGTGCTCCAGAGTTCGGGGACAAAGCAGAGAAAGAAAGACCAAGATGCATCAGGAATTAGCTATAATTCTACTCTAAAGATGAAAACAAGACTCCATGGGTTTCTCAGGGACCAAGAGGGGAGGGAGGGGGTTGTCCTGGAAGCACAGAGTGACTTTTTGGAGGTGAAAAGTAGAACCTAGATTCCCAGGGGCATAAGGAGGAAATGTACCTGGTTATCCAGCTGGAACAGGCATCATTCATTTTCACATGAAGTATAGTCAAATATTTTCCATTGGGACCATTCGGCTTTCAAAAATCTGCCCAAGTCAGTGACTCACTTTATGAGTCTTTCTAAGGGAAACTTATTTTGATTAAGACCTTTCCTGTGCCTCAGCTGTCTCTCCACTTAACCACTTAGGAGCCAATGGGAGACAAGTGGAAGCATTAAGTGAACAAAATGGAGAGAAAGCTTCTAAGCATCAATTTTGCATGGCAATCTGCCCACCTACAGCGCTGAGAAGAGAGGTAAGTTTTGAAGAAATTTTACTGCAAATGAAGTTCAGAAATTTTGTTATCTATGGAACTATACATTGAATTTTAAAAACTATTATTCTTGGAACTAAAAATTATGATCATGAAGCAAAGGGAGCTATCAGGGCAGGGAAAGCATATGGCAGGGTTAGAATAAAGGTGTTTTACGACTGGACTTGGGATCCTTATTTAATATGGTGATTACAGTCCAACTGATTATTCAGGTAGATTGAAATTCTGAGCCACAGCCTTTCAGACATCCATGGTGTTTTAAAAACCCCGTCCCAGGTAATACAGGCTCCAAGCTGATAGGAGGTGAATGCCTGATGATTTTTGAAGCTACCGAGGCCTGATATTTAGGTGGATTGTTGTTTTTCAAGTATCTTTGGTTGTAGGGTAGGGATGGGAGGCAATTACTAACTTCTTACAGATAGAGTTATTAGTCAACCAGCATATCTCAGATACTCCAGTCTGGAGAAAACGAACTATTAAAATAAGGATTCATAGTATCAGTGATATGTCAAAAAGCAAAACAAAACAAAAATCACATCAAGAAATAACCACCATTAAAGAAATGTTAGTATTAGTGCCTTAATCGATCTTCCTCTAAGTTAAATTTCTTTAAAGAGCTAAAATTTATTAGCAAATTTGTTATTTATCTTCATTAGGAAAAAAAAAAAAGATTTTCCTCATATATAGTCTAGGAGTTCAGCGGGTCTCAGTAGGAACAACGGTGTCTCTTATGGGGTATTTGGCAATATTTAGAGATAGTTTTGGTTGTAGGAATTAGGAGGGAGGCATGATACACAGTGGATAAAGGACAATGATACCCCACAATATTTAAGATAGCCCATTAGAACAAAGAATTACCCTGCCTCATATGTCAAAATGCCAAGTGAGCACCTGCCCAAAGTGTTGAAGCTGAAAAACCCTGAAGCAGGCAAGAGGGAAGAAAAAATGGACATAAGCTTTTGGGGCTACTTTTTGCCATCTAATAAAATGTGTGTGTGTGGGGGGGTGGGTGTGGATGTGTGGGTGTGTGGATGTGTGGGTGTGTTTTCTCTCAGGGATACTTGACAAGTCTACCTGTTAGCTCAACTGGAAAAATGCCAGATCAGTAAAAAAAAATTATCCTACATTAGTGCAACTAATAAAACCTAATTCCCACTTTGCTTTCTGTGTTGAATATGTGTTTTCTTTGCTTCCTTCTTCTTGGGTAAGCACTGCAGTTTTGCTTTGAGAAACAATCTATCTAGCCTCATGTGCTTACAAACTAATAGAATGGCTTTGAAAATGCCCTTCCCTTCCGGGGCCCAGGGATGGTCTGTGAGTCAAGCTAGACCCAACTAGATGTTCTGGAAATCTGATGATTGATATCAGGGTACAACACAGTTACACTAAGGCCTTGAAAAAAAAAAAAATCATTCAATTCTATTTTGTTTTTTTTTCATTTTCCCTTGGATGCTTTCAATTTTCTCACCTAAAATATTCACTTAATTCTTAAGATGAATTTTTTTTCATAGTGTCTGTGTAGTTTAAATCAATCTCATTCCGTGAGATACAGGTAAAATACTCGGCAAATTACAAACATTTATATACAAATAATCTTCTATATTCTTTTTAAATATCTTCTATATTCTATACTAACAATATAAGAATCACTAATTTCTGCATTATTATTTAGATATTGGGCCATTCTGGATCAAAGTAACGAACATGTGCTAAACAAAACCACAAAATATTGTTAAATGAAACATTATATACTATGCTTCTGATTATTGCATTTTACTTCAACACGTTCACAAGTTCATGTTTTTCTAACCTGTTCCTTTTATGTGTCTTTGTGACACTATTTCACAGAACCCTCTCAGCTCTGTAAATGTAACATTTCTTTTTCAGTCACTTCCACACCAGATTCAAAAGAATCTTAAAGATTTCATCTTTTTGCTTCAGTTTCTGCTGGTGACCTCAGCTGTATTTGCTGTCTCATCAGTATAAAGTTATTCTACCCACTAATAAAAGGGGATAGTAGATCAGAATTCTGACCTTCTTTTTTTTTATTTTTTTTAATTCTGACCTTCTAAAGCCAAAATTATTAGAGTTTCTGCATGTGTTTTAGGCATTAAGTGTCAAAATAACACCTAAAATCTTGGCTTTCTAGTGAGCTCAGTTTAACATAAGTATCTGATACTCTGGGGCTTTGAAAATGTTCAAGTCAAATGTAAGGTAAAAAAGAATCAGGATTTTAAGTTGGACATGCCAATATTTACTGAGACTTGTGATAGTCCTTTTGCATTGAAGAAAAAACTAAATAGTTTGCCTTCTTGCTCTGATAGCTTAAATTTAGTGGGGAAATTGTCATTGGCTTAGAGAAGTTATCCGTATAGATCAATTTCTAATACCTCTTGCCAATTTACTGATGAGTTTGAACACATGACAATGAGTGAATTGACTTGAAAATAAGAACCAAACTTATTGTTAAGTTTCTAAAACTAAAGACTTTTACTCGGTAAGTGAATTCTCAAGGATAAAATACGTAGATCCAGGTCCTTCCAGTAACAGTTTACTGTTGACCATCTTTCACTCAAATATATTGAAACTATTTTCAAGGGTTTGATGACAATCTATTAGTCATATAAACTCTATAATCAAATCTGTCTATATACCAACACTCTCCTTTTGCTCTCTTGCAGAGCTAGATGTTCAGAAAAATCTATGCTGACCAAACCTTCACATGGCTAACTGCAATATACTGTTTCGTTCCAAACACCTGTTAAAGTATAATTAAAATAATTTAGGGGTAAAAATCAGTCTTTTCTAAAACGATGCCACAAAACTAAATGTTTATGAAATGATGCATGTGTGATTTCAGTTGTTTCAAGCTGTGTCCTTATGCTGTCAGTAAGGTTCTGTGTCTTTGTTGCAAATAAATTACTGCCCTCAATTTGCAAAATATATGAATTCCTCCTACAACTAATGGGATATATTTGTAAGACTTGTGTTAAATGATGTTTGAAAATAAAATAATTTTATGTGTACTTATGTGTGTGCTTGTGTGTGTACTGCTACCAACATCAAATATCTATTTTATCTTACACTACCCTAAAAGATGTGGATGTGGAAGGGCTGAGAATGGATATATCCAGACAATATGCAGTAGAATGTTTCCTTGTCTATAATGTACTGGTCTGTGTTAGTGGGTTCAGGGTATATCATGCATATTATAGAATGTCAGGACAGGAAAGGACTGGTCAGGGCTGCTCATCTGGTTCAACTCGCCCTTTTCAGAGAGGAGTCCATAGTACTTACGTGTCAAAGCTGGATTGAAAATACCAGTTTTCAAAATCCAAGTTTTTTGTTTTGTTTTGTTTTGTTTTGTTTTGTTTTGCCTTATGCCACTGTTTTCCCAATCTACTGAATCAGGGTCATTTTGGTGATGAAACCTAGGAAGCCAAATTTAGTCTGATTTAAAACCTCGTCCCAACCCCCCAAGATGTGTTTCTCAAACTTTAGCCAACATCAGAATTGCCTGGAGAGCTTATTTAAATAGTTTCCTGGGTCACTTCCCGATGCTTCTGATTTAGTCAGTCTGGGATACAATATGAGCACTAGTAATTCTAACAAGCTCCCAGAAGAGGCTACTGCTACTGGTCCAGGGATCACACACTGAATTGCACTGCTGTGAAGACCAAGACGATTAGTACACGCAAAGACTGGGAGCAGTGGTTTCTCCAAGGCAATGCTGGCAGTGGTGCTACACATAACACCAAGGACCACATGTGAGGGGACAACAGTAGGCTTTGTTTTTATCCAGGGCCGGATTACTCAATATCCTTTCATAGGCTAGCCTCCTTCTCTGTTAACCCACATCTGACACTGCCAACAAACAACTCTAGTAAAAAGTGGGTCAGGCCAGCTAAAACATGCAAATGCCTGTGGGTTGGCTGATCCAGACTCTGGCCTGACATAGTTGCAGTTCTGCTCCATAGTTTCCATCTTTGGGGCTGACTGTATTTTGAGCAACAGCATTTTCTTTCCAGTATTCTTTTGAATATGATCTTGCCATAGAGAAGCCAATCTGTCCTGGCTTTCCTGGGACTTGCCCAGTTTTAAAACTGAAAAGGTTATATCATGGTAACTCCCTACGTCCTGGGGAAAACAAGAGGGCTGGCCACTCTACCTTGCCATTTCCCCATCAGAAATGAGAGTCTATTCCATTCCCCTTAAACCTTAGTTGTGTGTTCTTAGTGACTGTCTTGCATCAATCAAATGTTCCTGCAGTGATGTTACATGACTAGCAAGTCAAGGTCAGGAAGGGGTATGTGGCTTCCATTGTTCTCTTGGAACACCTGTTGTCTAGAAGCTTTAATTGGGGTAGTCTCTTTCAGAAAGCAAAAGCCATGCGGAGAGAGGTCAATTCCACATGGAAACACCACATGGAGACAGGTGCTCCAGTCAGTTGCCAGCAGGTTTGGCCTTCAAGTAACCAAGCCCCAGCAGTGGACATGTGAATGAAATTTCCGGATGGTTCCACCCTAGTCATTCAAGCCATCTCTAGTGTTCAAGTCTTTTCAGCTGATATACTGTAGAGGCACATACAAACCAATTCTACTATGCCCTGGGTGAAGTGCTGACCTCAGAATTCCTGAGCAGAAGAAAATGATAGTTTGTGCTACTATAGTTGGGGTAGTTTATTATGCACCAGTAGGTAACCACAATCCCACATGAACCAAAAGGTATCATCCTTGTTTCTATTTAGACTTAGCTCTGTGAAGATGGTTGCTCAAGCTTGTAGCTTCTCCATTGCATTTAAAAGTCCATCCCTTTGACGAGCTGATTTACTATAATTCAGTACTCTAGTCTTTTAGAATTATTTTCTAAACATTAAAAGCACTAATTATTTACTAGGCATTACTCTAAATCAATAACCTAGATTAGTTGCTGTCATCTTCACAACATCTGGGATACTATTAGCCCCATTTCACAGACTCCCAAGTGGACATCTTATTGGCACTGGATTCTGAATTCAAATATGTGCCTCATTCCAAAGTCTGTGCCTTTAATGATCATTTTAACAATCACCTTTCCCTGGTCCTTCCTTGGTAATCCTGGAACTGGTTTTCTTAACTGGAACTATTTTTTTTTTTTTTTTAAACAAGAGGACATAGATGGGCACCTGGGTGGCTCAGTTGGTTAAGCGTCTGCCTTCAGCTCAGGTCATGTTCTCAGGGTCCTGGAATCGAGCCCCACATCAGGCTCCCCGCTCAGTGCAGAGCCTTCTGCTCCCTCTGCCTGCCACTCCCCTTGCTTGTGCTCTCTGTCTCTCAAATAAATTAGTAAAATCTTTTAGAAACTTAAAAAATAAATAAACAGGACATCATTGCCTTCTACAATTCCTATTTCAAAATTGTGTCTTCAGACACAAAGCGGCACCCTACATGCTTACTACACTAGCAAATAGATTTTCATATTTCATATGTAGAAAAGCTTTCCAACTGGATACAATGTGATGAGTGATTTAACACAGTAATATTTGGCAGCTTGGCTCAGGGAAGAAAGCAGAAAGAACTAACGATTAGACCAAACAGAGTTCTTGGCTCTATCACTTTCTATGGCTGGATAAGTTACTTTACACTTGCTGACACTCAGTTTTCTTATTTGTAATAGAAGGATGATGATGATGATGATGATGACGACGACGATGATGATGATGATGACGATGATAGTGATAAAAACTACCTTGTAATATTGTGATGATCATTAAATGAGAAGTGCCCAAAAGCGTAGTTGCCACATGACATGCACTCTCCCAGCAGCTCTTAACAAGAAGGAGCCCTGAGAGATGGCTGCGCCGGGGATGGAGCATTTCAGTGGCAACTCTTAGCCCTAGCCCCCAGGGGAAGTACCGCAGATGGAGTAGAGTGGATGAGAAGATTTGTATGATGTTGGCACTAACAAAGGGGCCCAGATATTGGCATCAGCACACTGTAGCCATGCCAGCATCATAAAAGTCTCTGCTCCACCCAGATTCAGAGAGATAAAAGGATTAGTTGGCAGCTGCTGTTATCCTATCTCTGCTTGTGGGCAAATTTGTTCATTTTCCGATCAGTAACGCAAATAATTCCACATTTCATTCCAACTCTGATAATTTGATTTTGAACAATGCCAGTAAGTAAAGGGGTTTAAGTTTATCTCCCATATTGTTAAGGAAAAAGACAGAAGAAAGAAGAGAATGGGACTGTTCTTCAGGTTACTTGTTCTAACCTAGCCAGAGAAAAAGTGCACACACACACACCAAAATATGCACACACACTAGTCCACATCTCACGTACCCACACACCACAACGCACACACCACACCCACTACACTAGTCCCCCCGCCCCCGCTACTGTGTTTATTAACTTTGAGCTTCATGTTACAAGGCACCTGGACAGCTTTTAACAGTTAAATACCCTGCCATTCCAATCCTACTGATTCAAAACTCTTCGCAAGTAATTCTGAAGTACACTCAGCAGCTAGGAGCTTTATTTCAAAACCATGGACATAGATATGCATCTTTATTTCCATTTTTAAGGTAATTATTAAAGGATTTCCACTTTGAAAAATATCCTTTAGCTTTTATATAGTGTTATTAACATAAAAGCGAATGAGACCATATTTCTCTAACTCAGACAAGCATCAGAAAAAGGTAATGTCATTTATTTCTTTAACAAAAATAATCAGGCACTAACTTGCCTCCCTTAAAATTGGTTTCACTGGTGAGAGAACTGGTTGTTGTTGGTGGATGCCTCTTTACTGAAAATAATGTCACTTTCATACCACATACTGCAGAAATAGATGATTATTACAGATTCCCTACTAACAATTCTGTCCCAGCATTTAATCGGAACTAAATTCTAAGTATTTTCTAATAGTGTTTTTAAATCTTTTGACCTTTGAATTTCTTCTGAGTCTTACAAAACTGCATTAGGTTACTGGTATTTCTATGTCATGCCTTTCAACAACTTAAAAATTGAAAAGAGAAAAATAGTATTGAGAAAACATAGAGTCTTGTTTACTAAAACTTAATGATTAGGGACTTAATCACTTTTAAACATCGAAAAACTATGAAAAACAAAGACAGTTAACACTTTCATTGATTTGATCTGTAAATTTTTTCAAAGACTACAAGGATTTTATCTAGTTTTCTTTCTAGTTTCAATTTCAAGTGTTAAATCCAACAGTTCTAAGACATCACAATCCATCCCTTAGATATATTTTTTTAAGGCAGGAAGATCTTACTGCTACCTCCCCAACTTTTTATTTTTATTGTTTTTTTAAAAAGATTTTACTCATTTATTTGGCACAGAGAAAGAGTACACGCAGGGGAAGCTGCATGCAGAGGGAGTCCAACATGGAGCTCAATCCCAGGACCCTAGGATCACAATCTGAGCTGAAGGTCGAAGCCAAACTGACTGAGCAGGTGCTCCCCTTAGACATCTTTCAAATGTCCATTGTAGATGGTACACTAAGCACTGAAAAATACACGAAAGAATTAACCTAGAAGTGCTGACAGTATAGTAGGTATACATACATTTTATATAGTTAATGTATTTATAAAATAATGATTATGGGATTATCCATTTGTTTTACTTCCCGGATCTTTTATTGATTCTTACCCCTTAAATTCTGGTAGTTCCATGTCCCAGACAGACTCTTTTCCCCATCAACCCATAGTGAGATGGTATTCACAACCATTACTTGAGATGTATTCTTACATGCTGATAATAAAACCACTCCTTTTTCTAGGTCATACATTTTTTCTTAAGATTTTATTTATTTATTAGAGAGTGGGAGACAGCAAGAGAGAGTATGAGTGGGGAGGAGAGGGAGAAGCAGGCTCCCTGTGAGTAGAGAGCCCAGGGTAAGGCTTGAACCCAGGCAACCCTCACCTCCCATCATGATCTGAGCCAAAGACAGATGTTCAACTGACTGAGCCACCCAGACACCCCTAGGCCATACTTCTTTGTTGATCAAGGGTAAGCCAATTAAGGACTTTGGGTCAAACCTGCCACACTGCCTGTTTTTGTACAGTCCATGAGTACAGAATTTCTTTTTTTCATTTTTTAATAATTGAGGGAAAAAGAATACTCCAAGACATGTGAAAATGATATAAAATTCAATTCTAGTGTTCATAAAGTTATAGTGGAATGTGGCCACACTCCTATGTTTACATATTTTCATGGCTGCATCCCAGCTACAAAAACAGAACTGAGTAGCTGTGACAGACACCTTATATAGCCTTCAATGACTAAAATATTTACCATCTGTTTCTTTACAGTAAAAGTTTGCCAACTGCTGCTCTAGATCATTTTATTTATTGCCCTTTGGGCATGTTACCCCTGCGTCCCATAGGTAGCTCAAACTCCATACGCTGAAACTTAATTATCTTTCCTCACAAACCAAAGTCTGTGCCTTTCAATAATGAAGTCATTTCTCACATCTTTACTCTCACTACTTACCATGGATCAAGTTCCCAGTGATTGTCTCATTGAACTTTCTCACGTTTGTCTTCCTCTCTATGGATTCTTGCTAAAACCTTAATTCAAACCTCTCATGTGGACTATTAGAACAGTCAGTTAACACTATCTCAGCTGTCTACAATCTTATCCCCTTCTAAAGTTTTTCTCATCCTCCTGTCCCATCACACTGAAGGGCTGTTGCAACGATACTCTTAGGTATATTATTCCATCAGAGTGGAGGACATCAGTAGTGTGGTAGGGAGATAAAATATAGCCCAAGACATTCTGTTAGGCAAGCCACCCTCATTGTCCTTGGTAAGTAGCTGCTAGAATTACTTGATCACAATATTATCTTATTTAAAACTCTAAGCAGGCTTATAATCTCCACTCTAACTTGGAGTATGTATGCATTTCCAGGATTTTCTCTTATAGAACCTTTTCTCTTATAGAATCTCTACTTCAGCATGACTGAAAACTTCTCGAACACTAGCAGTTGCCTAAATTTGACATACAGCTTCAAGACTCTCTATCCAACTCTTTTGGCATGGTGAACTATATCTAAGCACAGGAACCACTTGTTTGCAAAGCCTTTTCCAGTTGTTCCTATCCTCTGGAACTGATGACTCCTTCAGTGCTTTCAAGGGACCCAGACAAATAATTTATTTAATTGTTCTTATTGATCATATGCTCACTGTCCTTTACTAGATTATAACCTCCTTCACATGAGGGACTAAGTTTGTATCCCCAGAATCTATTGGTAGGCATTACAGAAAAGCTGGAGGAGAAAATGAAAGGCATTACATTTATCATCTTCCAGATAACAATTCGGTAAGTATTCTTTACTTCACTGATAGTCCATAACCTTCACAGAACTACTTCATATTATTTAAAATGGGTTACTACAGTCCCATAGTGGGCTAGTCATGAATTCTATTGATAATGAATTGTTAATATCTACATCTGTCATATTTTCAGCAATCTTAGGAAATTTTTAAAAGTGAAAAACAATCTTTATCAAATTCCCTATTGATATTTCTACATTTTTTATTGATAGTTCACTGACTAAACATCGTCTTTTACCTGTTGAAAGCAAGCAATTACTATAGTCTTTTCAGTTTTTTTTTTTTTTTTTTCTGGGCTTGAATGCTTCCAGAAAATATTCTTCCATACACAAACTGAGTCAGTTCCATAAATGTGACACTGGTCTTGTAATTATACTTTTCTTTTTAATTACCTTTTCACCTTACAATAAAATAATTGGGTACCAGTTTATTACATAAAAGTTGTCAAGATAACTTTGCAACTGGATTCCTCTATGCACAGCACTCAGTTTCCCCTATTTTTAACATCCTATACATAATCTCGTACACTTGTCATGACCAATAAACCATGTATGCTGGAGATGTTAACTAGACTGGTATCAGTGGTATACAGGTATTCACCATTATGTTGTACATCTGAAACTGATATAATGTTATACATCAATTACACTTAAAAGACATGCACCAATATTAATAAATTATTAGTAAATAAACCCCACTGGTTCATTTGAATTTCATTAGTTTTCCTCTAATGTCTTTCTTCTATTCTAGGATCCCATCCAGGAAATCACATTACATTACTTGTCATACCTCCTTAACTTCCTCTGGACTGTGACACTTTTTTACCCTTTCCTTATTCTTAAAGACATTAACAACGATCAATGCTAACATCATCACTGATAATCATATCATATCAAGTGTCCATAATATTAACATGTTTTATCAATGATGATGTTAACATTGATCATTGAGTGAGGCAGTGTTTCCCAAGTTTCTCCTCTGTAAACTTCTTGGTCCCCCCCCATACTGTATTCTTTGGTAGCAAGTTATTAAGTGTAACCCACACTAAAAATGTGGTAATTAAGCTCCATATCATTGAGGAGGAAGTATCTACACAATTTGGAATTCTTTTCCATAGATTTGTCTTACTTATTTATCTATCTATCATCTATCTATCTATCTATCTATCATCTATCTATCTATCTATCTATCAGTTTATCTGTATCAGTATGGACACAGATATTTTAGACTCTATGATGTAATGCAGTGCTACATTATTTAATCTGTTGCACAGATTGTTTCCATTTTGGCCATGGGAGCTATTTTTGGTTGGTTGTTTTCCTCTTTGACATATTCACATCACTTTATTTTTTGAGCACTTTCTTACTTTTTGGTGCTACAAGATTCTCCAGGCTCATTTTCATATTTCCTGCTGTAGCCTCAGACTCACATTTTGCCCAAGAGCCTAGTTCCTTTTTTCGGAGAATTCTATTAAAAACCAAGAGTTGGGTGTTGGATGGTCCTTTTTATTTTGGATTTTGGCTTTAATTTTGCGAAGAGGGTACTGGACAGTCAAATTTCAGGATGCCCTCCATTACAATCCCATCATTTTTTCTAATGAATATGAATACAATATTCACATGCATATGTATTTCTACAAATGAAGAGGCAATAGAATTGTCAGATATGCTGGCTTATAAATATGCAGATAGAAGATTTCTCAGAAAATAAACCAAATCATATCTAAAAATACTACTACTAATACTAATACTAATGTATCAACATTCATAATGACCCAAAATGTTAGATATACTTTCGATGCCAAACAATAGATCCCTTGAGTACAGGCTACAGAAAAGGCTATAAATAAAAACAATTTTGTTCATTATAGGTCATACTTTCCACATCTGGCTCTTCCTTATTGAGCTTTACAAATAAACCTATCCCTTGGGACTATAACTGAGATCCTGGAAAATAAGAATTAATCTTAAATATTAGGAAGTGTATATAAACATCACTTTAAGGAATGCAGATGATGTAAAGAGAAACTACTTCAGCAGGTAGGTCAAAGGCAGAGGACACAAATATGCTTCTTTACTGTCTCTAGGGGAGAAATGTCTTCTACCATAATTAAAAAAATAATATTTTATAGACAGTATTTTTTAAAATTATTCCAAGTGTTTTCATAGCCATTATGGTGAAGCCAAAACTGAAATTATGTAGCATACTATAGGAGAATTAGCATATGATGGGGCATTTGTGAAAGCCCTGTGAAAGCTCACTGATGTTTTGGAAATGTGGGGTGGTGTGGACACCCACTTGGCCTGGTGTTTGAAGCAGTGACAGTCTTTTCGGCCTGTGTGGTCTACTCTTATTCTGGAAATTGGTATCAGAATTGAATTGAGTTGTTGGATATTGAATTGGTATCAGAAAACACCACACACAAACACTATGAAACAGACCTTAAATAAATGACAAAATCTATTAAAGATACAACATTTAGTTCCTAAATGTTCTTTAATCCCAGACTTTCTTTTCTTAGTGCCTTCCATGAAGTGGTAGGAAAAACAAATAAAAACAAACAAAAGGACTATTTTTTTTTAACAAAAGGACTATTGCTATAATTTTGAAATTATAACTGAGAACTTTTTTTTTTTTCTTAAAACATAATATTGGGTTCTGGGAGCACTTAAATATGCTTTCAGTAAAAAAAAAAAAAAAGGCAAACAGAAACACTAGGAATGCTTTTTTTTTTTTTTTTTTAAACAGACATTAAAAAGAAAAAAAAAAAAACACACTATCATGGGGACGCAGATCACTAGCCACCTAGAGCGGAGATGGTGCAGTTAGGATGCAACAGAATTTTAAACTATAAGTGGCAGGTTAAAATACTGCGTTCTTCAACACTAAGAATTTGAAGGGGAACGTTTTATAAATAAATATAATAAAATAAATACATATTTTGTATTTATGTTTTATATTTATTTTAGAATGTATTATATATAAAATATATGCTTATAAACATATATAATAAATTATTATCACATAATAAATATAAAAATAAATATAAAAGGGAATAAATCATGAGGAAGGCCTTGAAAAGACAGCATAGGTAACTGCCTAAAATAGTGGTTCCCAAATGCTAGCCCAGAAACACCTATTAATCCATTTCAGTTTTTACCAGAACTCACAACAATATCCTTACTCTGAGATTATGACCTTAATTCTCCCTTTCCTTATTGAGGAAGGAAGGGTCTAACATAGGGTCTAAGAGATTCTTTCTTCTTATGAAATGATGCCAAGGATGATTTTATATATAATATATATAATATAATAATATATGTAATTAATGTCCTTACTTGGCAAAAGTAAAAAGTTGTCAATCTTGTGTTTCTCATTATTTTTTTGTTGTTGTTGTTGGGGCTTTTTTTTTTTTAAACTAGGGGCATGAAGCCCAAAGTGGGGCTTGAACTAAGGATGCTAGGTCATGAGTCAGGATGCTAAACCAACTGAGCCGTCCAGGTGTCCCAACATATTCGTTTTTATTTGGTTAAGTTTTACTAGCACAAGAAGTCTCCTTCTGGGATGCTAGGGTATGCAACTGTTAGGATAGTTTGGGTGAGTTATGCCAAGGATAATAAAGAAACACGGCTGGAGCACAGAGCTGGATAAATGAAACATCTGGCAATATTTATCACTGAAAGCAATGCATTTATCCCACTTCTTGATGTTAGTTAAGAACAGGCAAATCTCATTGAGGACTGTTGATGGCTGTGCTCATCCTGAATGTGGAGAACGGGTAACTGCCACAAGAAAGTGCAATTGTGACTTCAGTGAGGGTAGGGACCTAATGGAAATGCTGTGAGGGTGATTAAGAAGATTTCTGTTCATTTTTGCATTAAAAATCATTGCCATTCCAACGAGAGAAATTAACTCATTGTTTAGCAGATATTAGACTGCACACATATTATGTCTATGTTAGTCCAATCAGGCTTATTGCTTTTGTTTGCTTCGCTCATTTTATGAAAACCCCTTGAGGGCATTAATACTTGTTAAATAAATATTAAAAACCTTCAGGCAAGGGATTTCCATAAATTCACTTATTAGCTTTGCAATTTGGGACAAGTTATGCTTGTCCTCTCTGGGTTTCAGTTATGCTTTGCCTGTAAAACAGGAACAAATAGTGCCTACTAGATAAAGTTGTTTTAAGAATATAAAAACAAAGTACTTTCAAAAAAAAGGCATAGAGTGCTGCCTGGCACGTGATGCATATTTAATAAATATTTAGTAGCACAAGTTGGCAATAGTAGTAGTAGTGTTAGGGTCAGCATCAGAGAAAACATGAGCTACGATTATAAAAACGTCCTAAAATGTTTGTTAACAAAGCAAATTCTGTTTCACTATCACAAATCTAAATAGTCAGAATCTGAGATGGGCACTAGGATCTGGGTAGTTCTTATGAATATTGCAATGTGAAAACCACTAGGTCCTTAAATAGACGCTGGTTTATGTTTATTCCACATGTTTACATTTTTTGAAAAAAAATTAATTAATTGCTTGAGGCAATCAGTGAGAACTAGATTATTAAATTTTGCCCCTGAGAGTCCAGACTATAGACATTGTGCTAATGAAAAACAGGAGTGCAGAGGATAAGGTGCTGACAGGGACATACTTCTCGGGCACAAAACAAGTTTTACCTACAGCCAACAGCTGGTGATGGTCGAGAGAGGGGATTGAGATGTATTTTTAAAAAGTGAGAAGTTGAGTTGTATAACTAGATTCTTTAATGAAAATAAAATACCTACCTGGTAATTCCAAACATTTTGATACTTGAGTCAAAGATTTTCCATATTTAATTTTAACTAAACATTCTAACTAAATGCACTAAACAGACTAAATAAACTATGACATCTGTATGCCAAAACCCAGTTTTTTTAATGATACTAAAAAATGCATCAATGTAATACCTATGCCAACTAAGCAGAGTTTAGACAGAGTTTAGAGAAGCAGAGTTTAGAAAGACAAACTTCCATTTTTTTTAATCTTTAAAAAAGAAAAAAAAAAAACCTGTTCTAACAAGTAAATGAAAACAACAATACGGCCACCCTCAAATTTGTTATTTTCCATCCTGGAATTCTCCCAATATGTAAACTTTATGATCTAAACTTTAAATTGCTTTGGAAAAACTTAAACACTAACAATATATATTTTAGCTATGACCTTCTTTCCTCCATAAATACATACATAACTACATAATTGGCTCCGGACTAACTAAAACCTATGCTGATCTTTTTCTAGGTGTATGGCAAAACAAGTCTTTACTATGTTGTAAGAGTTAAAAGATAAATCTATCGCATCCATTATTTTCTGCAAAAAATACATAAATTGTTTCACATGTCATTGAAAAGGTTTATTCTATATATCAAAAGCAAAAACCAAAAAAAGAATCTTTGAAATATGATTTCAGGGAACACTGGTCTAGAGTGATACTTTTTTTCTAAAGTTTTATTAATTTTAGAGAGAGAGAGAGAGCGCAGGGGAAGGGACAGGGGAGCTGTGGAGAGAGAGAAGTGACTCCCTACTGAGTAGGGACCCCTGTGTGGGGCTTGATCTCATGACACTGAGATCATGACCTGAGCTGAAATCAGTCAGGCACTTAACAACCAACTGAGCCACTCAGGTGCCCCTAGAGTGATATTCTTATCAAAATCTCTATCAGAATTACTCTGTATAACTTTCCCCTCGAAATGACACTCAAATGCACTGAATCAAGAACCTCAGTTTGTTATTCACATTATAGGTACTTAATACTCTTGAATATATATATCCCTTTCTGAACTAGACATCTTTGCTCACTTAAGTTACTACTAAAGATTTTCATAATTTCTCTGTGTAATATGGCTTTTAGATAAGTCACAGTATTTAAAAAGAAACAGATAAAAGACTTGGATATTAAAGGAATATATGTGATAAAAAGAGTAAAGAAGATAGAATTACATCTTTTAGAATAGATATGAAACAGTTGATTCAAATTTCCTTTTTATGTTGAGTGATTAAAAATGTCATTGACTCACTTTTTAATTCACTTTCATTATTAAGAAATATATATATATATGTTTATATATATATCTTTTTTTTTTTTTTCAGTAAGGTAATGCCATTGGGGGAGATGATTCCATTTGAGGACAGAATTTTCAATAGTAGTGAAATAAGTGATCTATAATTTTGCTTTATCTGAAGTTATTTTTTGTCTTTTGTGCTTTGTTGCACCATATTTAACTTTTCACTTAACTACAACCCTTTATAACATAGAAGATATTTAATGCTGCTATAAAGAAGTAATAGCCCTGTCCAAATAGATTATACATTTTAAGTATAAAATGTTGAAAAAAAATGTGTCTAGAAAAGTGGTGCCGTTAGGTTGACATTTTATCTGTTGTTAACAATATAATTTTCCTTCATAGTCTGAAAATCTTTGGCCTAGAACAAAATCCAGCAAAGAGATTTAAAATGGATCAGGACTATTTTCTTAGTTACTAAAGTTAAGTTTATCATCTCACTGAGAATGGTAAGAGAAGCTAAAGTCTGATATCAACCCATTCTAGTATTTTTATTTCACTGATGGTAAGTATATGGTAAGTGGAATAATAGTATTTTAAGAAGCTTGATCATTTAATTTTCTAGGATTCAGTGTCTATACATGTAAAATGGAAGAAAAAATAACTCAGAATTATTGTGGGTATAAAAGAGGATAACAAACATAAGGTGCCTAGCAGAGTGCGTATGGCCCATGGCAAGTCCTGAAATAAATTATCAGCAAATGTGAGCTATTACAGTGTTCTGAGATAAAGAATTCCTCTACTCACCATTTTCATCAAGACCTGTATCAGAGCACAGAACACATCTATTAGGAGTTCAGATTCTGATGTCCACAATAGGAGAAAGTAGGAAAACAAGATAATGCTAAAAACCTGCCTGAATATGCTATATTATGCCATACAACCCAAGTGAATATTTTTAAGTCAATCTGTTTTACAAAAGCATTGTTTACATGTAATGTGTTTATACTTAAAATACCCGAGGCAATGTTTACTGGAATATGAAAATATTTTAAGCAGTTCTCAAATTAGGAATAAACTAAATGTGTTTGGTTATGTTGATTGCATTCTCTCTTTGTTTGTAAGAAATGAAGTCACAGCTGGTATTTAGATATTAAATGAATATAATATCTATAAGCAAGAATCGGAAATTCAACCTAAGGAGAATTAAAATCAGAGACAAGAAACAGAAGATACAAAACTATCTCTAAAAGCTACATAGAACTTCTATATAAAAACGGATAAAAAGACCATCCAAAAGTGCTGCAGAGAGACTGTTGACTGGAGTTATATAACAGTTGATATGCTAGCTCGTGCCCAATGAATGAAGAGGGATCGAGTTTTTGAACCCTATCCCATAAAAATTATATAAAGCATCACTGTAATCACAGAAAAGTACTAAACACATTGGAATCTATCTTAATGACACCGAGAGCTTCAGTACTAAGTGACAGACAGTGTTTAGAAGTTTGTGCCCTAAGAAAGCAATGCTTCATTGGTAATGCATTCCTAAAACAACAACAACAACAACAACAAACAAAAAGCCCATTGGAATGGAAGTGAAATTTGAACATCCCTATGAACAGACTGGGGCTTTTACAGATTGTAGTAAGGGCCCTAATAAAGAAAGGGACATCCCATGATAAGTTATTGTGAGACTTTAAAAAAAAAAATTAAAAAGACAAAATAATCAATAGAACTTAGAGTAGAGAAAAAGGAAATCCAGATCAGTTTAAAATGAATAATTCTCTTAAAACAGTGGCTAAGACATTTCACTAGAAGTCTGGTTATTACTATCATTAACTTCACTGTTTATTGCCAAAAGCTTAACTTCTTAAAATGCTTATACTGTACTTCCACTTTATGCAAGCTGATTCAGTAATTGTTAACTCCTTAGTTTCTTGAAGCATGTCTTTAAGTAGTGGTATGGACAGAGAAACAAATAGGCTGGTGCTTTCTTCACTGCCTTCTGCCATGATCTAGATACCTGTGACATCTGTAGCATGTCTCAGAAAATCCTCAGTGTATTTTCATTTTGCTATTATTTCTATACAGGGGGATTGCTAGAACAGATATTAGCCAAAGGATGCTAAATTAAGCCTTTTAGTAAGTTTAGCCATTTAATTAATTTCTCCTGGGATGAGGTAATACTATTAAAATTATCAACCTAGAAATAAGAACTACTATTATCTCATTACCAAAACTAGATTATAATTTACTAGGTTGAATTTAAGATATATGGTGTCATGGGTTGAAACATGTCTTCCAAAAAAAGCTTGGTTAAGGTCATAAATCTGGTACCTGTGAGGGTGGCCTTACTTGAAAATAGCATCTTGTCAGATATAAGCAAGTTAAGATAAGGTCATACTAGGGTGGGTCCTAAATCCAATATAACTGGAGTCCAGAGGCAGAGACACACAAAGGAAAGATAGCATGTGAAATAGAGGCAGAGGTTGGAACTTTGCTGAGGCAAGTCATGGAACTCCTGAGGCTATCAGGAACTGGAAGAAGCAAGGAAGGATCTTTCCCTAAAGTCTTTTGAGATATCATGGTCCAGCTGACATCTTGCTTTTGAACTTCTAGCCTCCAGATATATGGAGAGAATAAATTTCTATTGTTTGAAGCCATTACAATATGCACTGATTTGGAATAGCAGCCCTAGGAAACACATGGTTTCAGAATTAGAAGTAAGAATCATTATAACTCAATACCAAAAATAAGATCGGTTTATAAGATAAAATTTTAGGTACATGATTTAATAAAAACCTTCTGCTTCTCTTCTATGACTGTTTAAATATATATATATTATTTTTATAAATATTATAATTATTTATTTATTTATTTATTTATTTATTTATTTATTTATTTATCTCCTTTTCACTTAATGGAAATTCTCAGCTGGGACTTTTTTTTTTTTTTTTAAGATTTTATTTTTAAGCAATCTCCATATTCAGCGTGGGACTTGAACCCACAACCCGGGAATCAAGAATCATGCTTCACAGACTGAGCCAGCCAGGTGCCCCTTGACTTGAGACTTTGAAGTAACAGAATTTGATGATAAAAATGATTCTTCACAAAAAAAGTGCAATAACTACTTTCATGTCCTACACACACAGACACATACACATACACACAAAACTTCCAATTAAATTGGGAAACATTTTTCAAAGATTTTTTCCTTAAAGGACTGTACAGAGTTGGTAAGATTTTGAGGCAAAGTCCTGCTCTCCCATATACTTCTGCTTAAATCACATTGTACAGGGATCCCTGGGTGGTACAGCGGTTTGGCGCCTGCCTTTGGCCCAGGGCACGATCCTGGAGACCCGGGATCGAGTCCCACGTTGGGCTCCCGGTGCATGGAGCCTGCTTCTCCCTCTGCCTATGTCTCTGCCTCTCTCTCTCTCTCTGTGTGTGACTATCATAAATAAATAAAAATTAAAAAAAAAATAATAACAAGCATTGTTTAAAAAAATAAATTACATTGTACAATATCTCTACAGGACAATTGTTAATGAATATTTTAAAACATATCACAGTATTTTGCTATCCTTTAATTTAGAAATTTCATTATCTAAAATTTTAGTTTAAGGATACAATCATAGATATTTACAAAGATATAACCATGCAGTTTTTTCCAGGAATATTCAGAGCAGTGCTATTTAAAATATAAAATAACTGGAATTAACCTAAGAATCCCCCAATATTAGATTGGTTGAATACATTATCTTATACCCATACAAATGAAATATTACACCAACATTATATAATATTATAGAAAAATATTTATTGATGTGGACAGTTTTTTCATGACCTATTTTGAAATTAATAAAATAGGTTGCAAAAGAAAATGTACAATAGTTTTCCTTGTATAAATAGAACAGGAGGGGCTAGTTGGCTATAAAATAAGATGATAATATCAATAACCTCTGGAAAGTGGGTATATGAGTAATTTTTCATTTTATTCTTTTTTGTTTTTTTAATATGCTTTACATGTGTACATTTTTAATGAAAAATTAAGACTTTATATAAGCATAAAACTTCACAATCAAAGAATAAAGGATTAAACAAATGCTACATCGTTAAATCCTATAAAAGTCTACTGAACAGTACACATCAACAGAATAGTGCTGGTGGAGATAACTGTTGGCAAGAATTGGTTGACATGCCATCATGTAAACATCTACATTGTTTCAGCTTACATATGTTACTAGATCCCTCTAATCTCTTCTGATTGTCCCCAAATTGTCACTTTTTCCACAAAAGCTATTGATTTCTGTCATTAAGGGTTAACAATACTACTGAGCAAATTCAGGGTTACTAGATAAAGCACATTGCATGATAATTGTTAATAAAAGAGAAGAGAAAAAGATATTGAGAGATCTGACCAATGGTCATGAATAATCTCTTTTTCTTTCTCAATACAAGAGATTGTCCAAAAAAAAGAAGAGGTAAGGGGGCATTCCAAGAGATATTATGCCTCAAGAAAATTAAAATGCAAACAATCGAAACACAATATTAAAATAAAAATGTTTATCATACATACTAGAATAGATGACAGCACAAGTCCACATAAAAAATTTTTTTAAATGAATATAAACAGGAAAACTGGCCTAAAGAAAAATCTCTTCCTTCTTTTCTACTTTCCATCATTCCTTTTTCTCTCCTAATATCTAATGGGTTGCTACCATATGACCATTAGTCTAGACACAGAAATGCCCTGCAGACACAAACAGTTCAGTTGTTTTGCGGAGCTGTAAACTATAACCACACAGTGTGTAGTTCACTGTTAGAGAGAGATAAATTACATGGTAGCACAAGGGAAAGAGGAAGCTGGTCAGAGAACGGAAAGAAAACAGTCCCAGAGCAGTGAATGTAGTTTGAGTCTATTGGAAAAACACAAACAAGAGCTGAAGAGGGTTTGCAAAAAGACAGCTAGAATAGGAACGAAGGCTACACCAGTGGTGATATTTAAAACAGTAGCTCAAACTATGAAACAGTGAGTTTATTGCCAGCATTCACTTTTAGCCAGTCTTTTCCTAATTTATGGAGAGAAAAACAAATACACAAACAAATAAATTTTTTTCTTGAACTTTTTCTTTTCTTTTCTTTTCTTTTTATGGACAGCGATTGCTTATCAGTAAAACTAGCACAGCAAAATAAAAGAAACAAAGGCAAAATAGAAAACAAAATATATATAATTCTCACTTTTTAATGCATTTCGAGAGGCAGAGATCCTCATAAATGTGATATAGGCACAGTCTATTAGTGAAACTATTATTGTCTTTTAGGCTAGAGCATAAAAAAATGAAGTTTAGCTATTAGTGACAGAAAAATCCAATATAACAAATGGCTCATTCAAGAGGATCATTTTATTTCTCTCTCATCTGAAAACAGGTCTCTGGGCTAGTATAGAGGCAAGCATCCTCTGTCATTTTCTTTGCTTCCCTTAATACATAAGGGTCTACTTTGTGATCTATAATGGCTCCTCTAGCACAGTGCAGCCAGACCATAGGAAGAATAAAAAAGGGAAGGAGAATGTCACCTTTATTCAAGAACACTTCCAGGAAGTTGCACACATCATCTCCATTTATGTATTATTGGTTAAGACATACCTTAGCTGCAAGAGAAAATCTCTTTATTCCCAGTATTCGGTAGTCCAGCTAAAAATGAAGGTTCCATTATCACAGAAAGGAGGGCAAAAAGATACTGGTGGGCATCTAGTTGTCTCAGCCACACGGATTTTGCATATCTATAAGTTTATATCCATAAATTAAGAAATGACATTGACTTGAGCCACTTTTTTTTTTTTTTAAGATTTTATTTATTTATTCATGAGAGACACAGAGAGATAGAGAGGCAGAGACACAGGCAGAGGGAGAAGCAGGCTCCATGCTGGAAGCCCAATGTGGGACTTGATCCTGGGACCCCTGGATCACACCCTGGGCTGAAGGCAGATGCTTCATCGCTGAGCCACCCAGGCATCCCAATGACCCACTTTCTAAAAGTGAAGGGAATTAAACAATTTTATGGCATGAAAAGTGAATGTTTCTCTGTCTCTATCCTATTACATTCTCCCACCTAGACCCCCATTTTGAAAGATTTGCTCCCCTGGTTCTCTTTATTCCCCTTCTCCATTTAAATCACTCAACACTTGCATAAAGGAGGTAATAATTATAAGAATTATAAGTTGCTCTTTTTCCTTTCTTGCACATATTTCCTCATAGCCTACTACTGGAAGCAATGTATAATAGTCCTTACAGAACCAGAGCTGGAACACCTGTTTCCAATCTCCAACGTATCAACTAAATGTTCAGTGCAGAGGACTACAGGCATTCATAACAAGAAGCCTCCATTTAGCTGATCTTTTCAAGAAAATTATACCGAAGTCATCAGCTACTGAAAACAGCAAATGATGCATCCTCATACAAAACACAAGCTGCTTTCAAGTAGAGTTTATATAGATTCATCCTCTAGCCTCGGGATTATGATAAAATTGATGGATTTTATTCATCTGAAATCAATGCATTAATAAGGTTTTGGTTTTCTAAATGATACGGTAGTTTTTGTTTTGTTTTGTTTTGTTTTGTTTTAAACCATGAACACCTGAGAAGATGGCTCTTTGGCCAGATGCTTTTTACTCCTACGGGATGATGACTCACAGTGCACAACTGTCTTTGTGTCTTTGAAACCAAGTGCAAAAGAAGACCCGGTTTACTGGCCTTTTCAATCACCCAGTCACCTAAATCTAACCTCTAACCAAAGCAGAATGAACAGTTTATAGTCTTTAGAGATATCCTTTTATTTTTCTAGAAAGTAGCTATCTTGTATATCAAAAAATCCATTAGACGAGAACAGAATGTAAACCTGATTATATACTTAGCTAGGTAGAAAAAGCCACAGGAAAAAACAAAAACAAAAAACGGTGGTGGTAGAGGGGATTAAAAAAAAAAAAAATCCCTTCAGCCAAAATATGATTTTCTTAGCCATCTGCAAACATTTACCTCAGTTTTCTCACATGAATAATATTTTAAACTATATAATTTATTTTCACATTTCTCTTTAAGATATTGCTTTTGGTATTTAAAGGTCTCAACTGTACAGTGCTTTATTCACCAGTACCTTTTTTACATCTATGTATTATGAAATCCTGTCATACATAGAAAAACAGATTTAAATTTGGCTTTGGGAGTTTGCCATTTCATAAAATTTTCCCTTAGGAGTTTCAGCTAATTAAACAAATGATTGCAAAATACCCACAGCGTCAACTTTGCTGGCTCCTGCAAGGGACTAAAGCCAAATTTCAGTCCTCTATCTCTATGCATGCTGGCCTCTTCCCATGCCCTCTCCATCCCCCCTACAAGTACTTAACCATAGTAACAATGAGTGCTAAGATAAGAGTAAAGGTGAGGCAGTAAGGAATTCAAAACATTCAAGAAAACATCAGGCAGGTACACATGATTTCAGTATTCATAGGCATTCAGCAATGGAAATAATTTTCTCCTTATGATTATTTTACTCTGTGCAACAAAAAAAAATGCTCTTGCATTCTACAATTTCGAAATTATCTCACGGGTTAAATTATTTCATGTATACGTTCCTTCTTCTCTTCAAAGACACCGTGTCCTTCTTGTATGACATATTCTTCAAAACAGATCTGTTTTGCCTTTAAAGGGAGGCAAAATATGCTACCCCCAAATGTGCCATTTTGGCCTGTGGATTATTGTGAGCTGCAGTCATTCAAGACCTAGCAGAATCAAGAAAAAACTTATGCCTCTCTTTTAACTACCTAAAATAATTTATTTTTTTAAGATTATAAAGATTATTTATTTGAGAGAGAGAGAGAGAGAGAACGAGTGGGCTAAGAGGCAGAGGGAGAGGGAGAAGCAACTCCCCACTGAGCAGGAAGCCAGCCACAGGGTGGAGTTTAAGACCCTATCAGTACCTCAGCCAGGGCACTTGGGTGGCTCAGTGGCTGAGAGTCGGCCTTGGGCTCAGGTCATGATCCTGGGGTCCTGGGATCCAGTCCCACAACGAGCTCCTAGCAGGGAGCCTCTTCTCCCTCTGCCTGTCTCATCTCTGCCTCTCTCTGTGTGCCTCTCATGAATAAATAAATAAAATCTTAAAAAAAAAAAAAAAAAAAAAAAAGACCTAAGCCAAGGTAGACTCTCAACCAGTGAACCACCCAGGCATCCCTGAAAGGATTTAGACAGGTAGTCTGCTCAGAAACAGGGCTAATACCAGAGCTAACTTCTTCTCATCGCCTTGTGGGTTGCCCCCTGCCCTTTGAAGCCCCAGGTCCCTATCATTCTGCAGCTCAGGGTGGCATCTAAGCCTCAGCCAACTGACTTGTCATTGAATTTCACACCTTTGGTATCTCTCTCTATATAAAAATATAAAAGCAAATTTGTTTTTCTCTTGTTAATCTGTTTTAGGTCAAATTAATGATTAGACCATCCAATACATGCAGAAGGGAAGCAGGGACACATTTTCTGCTGCTATACCTCCTTTAACTTATTTTTCTCATTTCTATTCTCAAAATCTCCAGCAACCAAGTGGTGCTGACATCAAGTGTTGGGTCAATTACAATGAGCAGTTAGCTGAAAAGGTATGGAAAATAGACACTTCAAAAAGAATTTCTTTAATGGAACAGGCTACTGTGATCTTGACTTGAAAATCACCTGAGAATATTTGTAAGGCCTACGGATGTATATGGAAATTTAAGAAACTACATAATTTATATGCAAATACAGAAGTGAGCCTCCAGCTTATTGGAAAGTCCTGGTAGAGACGAACAGTTTTTAGTCATGCCTAAGAATTTTCATACTTTGAATTTTCAAATGTTTAAGTTCTGAACTAGGATTTTTATTGTTGTCAAGGTTGTTTTCGTTTAGGCAAAAGGAGAGAGGAAAAAGGAGAAGGCCTAGAGTATGGAAGGTAAGAGGTGAAGAAAGACATGGGGTGGGGTAGGGAGGGTGGCTAATGGCTTGCCTTTCAGGAATGTTGGGTATTTGACTTTAAAAACCCATCCAATGTTAAGTTTTTGGTTTACATTGACAGAGTACACTGGGAATTTAGTTATTACTCTTCCTTGAGATTAGAGGAAGTTCAAGGAGGAAATCTTTACCAGACGTGGAATAGGAAAAGAGAAGGACAGAGGAAGGGAAGCAATTCTAAAAGAGGAAATCTAAACCCAAAAAAGTAAACATCGAACAATCTCCTGTCCTTTCACTGAAGAGGGAAACGGTCTTAAGTAGCTTCTTTTTTGATAGATCAACCACAAATAGCAGCAATTCTTTTAACCCCTTCCATTCAAATTCGGAAGCAAACACAGGAATATGGACTGCTTCCCAAATTAAATGACTCATTCTTTAGGATAAAATCCTCATTTCAGGAGGGGACAGCAGGAAAACTAAACAGAAAAGGGCAAACATCTTTATTATAACCTCCCAAGGGCCCTAGGGTGGTAACTAGTAAGATTTAACACTGGAGATGGGAAAAGTGAAAATACAGAAGTTCAGTCATATTTGGCCAGATTAAAGGAGGGCCATACATAGAGATGCTGATTGACTTAGAAGAGTGAGCTCACACTTAGACTCCCGAAAGAGTACACTGGAAATGTGTCCCTACCAGTCACGAACTCTTAGAGTTTCACTTTCTCTATTTGTTAAAAAGCAAGGCAGCAGGCCCCAAATAGAACTGCCTTTGCTAAGCTCTATATCACCAAACCAAGACTTAATTACAGTTTTGGCTCTCCCAGAAATGGAATCTTAAGTCAGTAAAGTAGGAATTGCCTGGTCAGCACTGGTTAGGTAATCAGTCTATCAGACCCCTGCCATCCCCCGTAAGGTAAGTAACCTTGCAACAACCAACTCACATCTTTTTTTGGCCAAATACAGTAGGCTCCTCCCCTTATCTGTGGCTTCTATTCCTGTAGGTTCAGTTACCGACCCCCACCCACCCCTCCCCGGCCCATACCACTATCAAGTGTGGGAAGCAGATGATCCTCCTTCTGACACATCATCTGAAGGTCAATAATAGCCTAACACTATGTCACAAATGTCTATGTCATTCACCTCACCTCACCTTGTCATTTAGGTATTTTATCATCTCACATCATCACAAGTAGGGTGAGTAAAGTACAGTAAGATATTTTGAAAGAGAGACCACATTTACATAACTTTTATTACAGTATAATTGTTCTAGTTTATTGTTAGTTGCTATCAATCTCTTACTGTGTCTAATTTTATAAATTTAACTTTATCACAGGTATGTAAATATAGGAAGAAATACAGTATACATAGTGTTTAGTACCATCCACCATTTGAGGTATCTACTGGGAGTACTTTTCACTTCCTTGTTCCTTCTCCCTTCTGCTCATAAAAGTCTGCCGTTTTAGACTACCCTTTGGCACTCCTTTATACCTGTTAGATTAGATAGATTAGATGGTGCCGGATTCCAAATGAGTGTTGCTTGAATAAACTCTTAATTTTAATAATGCTTCAGTTTATCTTTTAATATATGTAGAAAGAATTTTATATCATTTGGTGTGTATTTGTGAAAATTAAATGACATTAACTAGTTAAAGGTTAATCCTTTTACATAAAAAAAGGAAAACTGTATTGCATTACCTGAAAACCTGGATTTGTCATTCTCTTGCAGACTAATCTTTGATATGTTTTATCTCCAGAACCTATAACTAAGCCCAAAGCAAAAGAACCTGACAAACTATGACAATTAAAAGGAAATAAAAAAATCATGAGAATATTTTTTCTCATTATTTATTTATTTTAAAGATTTTATTTATTTATTCATGAGTGACAGAGAGAGAGAGAGAGGCAGAGACACAGGCAGAGGGAGAAACAGGGAGCCGATGTGGGACTCGATCCTGGATCTCCAGGATCACACCCTGGGTGGAAGGCCAGGCACTAAACTGCTGAACCACCCAGGGATCCCGTTTTTCTCATTATTTAATTCAAGAATCACAATATAACTACAAACATTATAGTTATATAAAAACAAAGAATATCACATATAGCAATACACATTTTAAAACTACCACAAAAAAGTATGATGATTTTAAATACTTTAGCACATACTCTTTTCCTGCCCCATTCCCCCACCACACTCTACCTACCAAGTTTCTTTAACAGAAAATGACTCTCTCAACACAACTCTTTATATTAAGTGATGATGAAGATTACCCTTGTGTTAGTCTCACTAGGATTCAACTCTCTCAGATTTTTTAAAAGATTGCTTCATGTGCTTTAGGCACTTAGACATAGAAATGAATGAGTGTTAATTTATAGACAGAGCCATTTATTTTTCATTACATTGAACCAACCCTCTTATCTCTTCTACAATGAAATATAACAAAGAGAAGAAGTTAAATGAATCAGCATCTTCAGACTTATTCTTAAAGACAAAGGACAGACTTTTTTACTTCCAACCAGAGAAGTCATAGTTTTTCTGGGATAAAATTTCATTTGTTAATATAATAGAGCTGATGATTCTTTAATTTTTCTTCTGTGAGATGTTAAATATGTATTTATAAATTCGATATCTTTATCTAGAGTTAACCAAATTAACTCAATTCTACATGTTCATATGTAGTTCTAACTCACTTCATATAAACAAAATTTCAAGTTTCAACAAATAGAAGAATGGTCTTGAGTTTACTTGCCTGACAATCTTACATTAAACAGAATCCCCAATAAGACTTATGCTTAACGGTCATGAAAAAGTCTATAAAAATTTCCTGTTTATTTCTATTTCCTTTTTTATAGAGCTAGGTTCATATTGCTTCTGGTAAGTAATTTTAAACCACTGTAAACACACTCTTAAAATAGCTCTGCATTTTTCAGAAACTATTCATGAAGTTCCTCGATTTTAAATTTGCTATTTATATATAATCAGATGGTCAAAGTGGTTCATGAACACTTCTTTCCTCCTGTGATGAGATCCAGAAAGTGTTATTATTACTAAATATCATCACAATGTTGTTTACACTTAGCTTCAGCTTGGGATCTGGGTAATGTGACCCATGGTCACAAGGGTTTGATGAGAAACAAACTTTATCAACAACAAACAGCACAGTTCTAAAGCTTACTCCTAACTGCATGTAAGTGCATCTCGACAAATGGAATTCAATTCATTTCATTTAACTTTGAAATAATAATACAATGCCATCTCACCAAAACCCTGCCCCCGGGAAATAAGGCCTATTTTCTGATAACAGCGTGTGATCTTTGCTGTCTAGAAGCCTATCTTGATTTTTATTTTGTTAAGTTTTTCCTAAGAGATACTAGTATTTCACGGCTTTTGTTATATCTTTTACTCACTATAAAAACAGTATTACTGTTTAGAATCTTTTCCAGAATCCTAGCTCTAGCACTTAATAGCTGCCTAACCCTGGATGAGCTACCTCTTTTCTAAGCCTCAGCTTCTTATTTCTATAATGAGGATAATGATACCTATCTGCCCAAGTTTTCATGAGAACTAGAAATAACCAAATGAAGCACCAAACAGTGTATGAGGCTTAAAATTGCCATTCAGTCAGTGGTGACCTTTCTTGTTCTTATTTTATTTGCTAATGACATTTCTAATGATATTTCCTGAGTCTTGGATTTCAATTTTTCTTCTATTATCCAGTATTACTCCTATAGTTACATTTGGATAGGAGCTGAGTAAAAGTCATATTTTAAATTACATGTTTATAAAGGCAAAGATTTCACATGACAGGATAAATGGAAATCACTTCAATTTTTTTTTCCTAATCAAGAACATATTAAAAAGTTCCACAAAAGTAAATTTGTTTCATGATAAATACAGTCATTTAAAAATGAAATGTTAATAAGTACTATAATAAGCATTCATGAATAACATTGTTATTCAAGGAAAATATTAGCATAAGGAAGACATTTGGGTTTTACATTTCTCTTGACTTGAAATTATGGGTACTTTAGATTCATATAGTCTTAGAAATGAACAATTTCTTGAATATCACACGTTTGGATCTGTTCAGTAAAAGGAACAAAAAACTATGTAAAGTTTCATTTAATCATATAACACTATCTACTCTAAATCACATCAGAAACAAGAAAAACTCCAGTGGATTTTATGAAGGAAACAATGTACTTAGATTGTTTACACTTCGCTCTGTGACTTAAATAATGCCAAAGTCTCAATTATTTGTGAAGCAGGTATGATTTGAGGAGTACATATGATTATGAGGAGTACGTAACATATGAGTTTACGTAGTTTGATAGGAACCTTGTTATAGAACATTTTTCCCAGAGATCATAGGATTTTGCAACTTTAATAGTTTTTGTACTCTAGGAAATGAACAGAGATTAAGTCATTTATCCTCTATGAAATACAAAAAAAGGAACAAATAGTAACACTGCAAATTCTCAAAATATATGGCATTTTTCTTCAGATATTCTTCAATTTCTGCAAATAAATCTATTATTCCCCAATTCCCAGTAGTTTAATGGATCTGATCTAATAATGGCTCTAATTATACCCAAGAGAGAAAAGAAAGCTGCTTACATTTTGGAATTATTCCATTTCTGGCTGAACTAAGAGCAATTTACATTTACTTGCCCTATAGCTTAAAATAGATCCTATCTCTCAAAGTTTTCTATTAAAATCATCTGGCATTTTATTGGATGAATAGTGTTCAAGGTAAGATACATAAATATCATTATTTGTAGTCTTTTCATTGTGACCATACACACCCTAAATAAATTACAGTTGACCCTTGAACAACACAATTTTGAACTGCATAGGTTTACTTTTATACAGGGTGGTTTTTTTTTTTTTTGTTTTTGTTTTTGATACAGTATATTACTGTAAATGTATTCACATTTTCTTTTCTCTAGCTTACTTTATTGTAGGAAGACAGTATATAATACACAGAATATATGAGTTAATTGATTGTTTATATTTTTGGTAAGGTTTTGAGTCAACAGTAGGTGATTAGGAGTTAAGTGTTGGGGGAGTCGAAAGTTATATGTGGATTCACAACTGTGTAGGGGGTTGGTGGCCCTAAACCCCATGTTGTTCAAGGGTCTACTGTATAATTAGACCATAGGTCTCCTCCATGTTGCTACTACAAATGAGTGCTATGGGATTTTCCACACTGTGCTGTTTCATTACATTTTTTTTTTATAGATTTCTACTTTTATTAATATTTTCTCTTTACTTATTAAACACTTAAAATATTTAAAAGTATATTTGCTGTTCCTATCTTATTAGTTTTAGCCATTCACACTGGTGTAAAGTGATATCTCATTGTGGTTTTGATTTGTATTTCTCTGATGACAAGTGATGTGGAGCATTTTTTTCATGTCCTTGTTGGTCATGTGCAACCACTCTGGAAAAGAGTGTGGAGGTTCCTCAATAAGTTAAAAATACCGCTACCGTACAAAATTGTACTACTGGGTATTTACCCCAAAGATACAGATGGAGTGAAATGACAGGACACCTGCACCCCAATGTTCATAGCAGCAATGTCCACAATAGCCAAACTGTGGAAGGAGCCATGATATACCTTGACAGATTAATGGATAAAGAAAATATGAGATATATATATATATATATATATATATGATGGAATGTTACTCACCTATCAGAAAGGATGAATGAAAATGTGAGATATATATATCTCATCATATATATATATGATAAGAATTCTATCATATATATATATTTTATCATCATATATATGTATATGTTACTCAGCTATCAGAAAGGATGAATACCTACCATTTACATTAATGTGGATGGAAATGGAGAGTCTTATGCTGAGTGTAATATAAGAAATAGTGAAAGGGACCAAAAGGGAAGGGGGTGAACTCATTTGAGAAAAATTAGAGAGGAAGACAAACCATGAGAGACTCCTGACTTTGGGAAACAAAGGGTTGTAGAAGGGGAGGTAGGTGGGGGGATGGGGTAACTGGGTGACTGGCATTAAGGAGGGCGCTTGATGAGATGAGCACTGGGTGTTGCACTATATGTGGACAAACTGAATTTAAATTAAAAAAAAAGTTTCTGCTATAAGCAGAAAAAAAAAAGTATATTTGCTTTGTCCCTTAGCAAGGGTTAAGCCCAATTTCAGTTTATATGATAACTGATACTACTAACATGGTTTTTAAAGACCATAAATATAGGTGGAACAAAAAAGGCAGTGTTCACCATTGCACATTTTTAGTTTGAACCAAGTGCCCTTGCAAGAATTATGCTAGTTTTTAACCATAAAATCTCAAGTGTAGCCCATATTTTTCCTACCACTTAAATAACATGATATATGCTTTTATTCTCAATTCAGTCTTGACATAACCAGTAAAAATAAAATGAATTTGTAGATAAGTATACAAATAAATGCATATGTTTCTTTTAGTTTCTAGATAGTTTTCCTTAATGGTTTTCATTTTGCACGCAAAAACATTCAAGATCTTGTCTGCAGACACTGCAGAGACTGTATGTGGCTCTACATAAAGCTGATGATCAGAAAGGTGAGGAAAAACAAGGATCCTGGACCAGTCAAGGGACTATAAAATCAGGTTTTCCAATAAGGTTCCAGATGATCAAGTTAGACATTTGACACAGCAGATCCAATGAAGCTGTGAGATACAAGATAATGGGACAAAGGAGAATAAATTCCCAGAAATCCCTGCCAAGTACCAGGCTGGTAGTTTAGACCAGGCACTGAGATCTAGTCATTGTCTCGTGCTTGAATTGGCTCTGTGCTCTCCTACATGAAGCTTACTCTGCAGGTTTGGGAATATTTTGCTAGCCAAAGGAGACTTGCTGCCAGTTCCCCTCTGATTCTGGTTACCCTTGCCCAAGGTTTCAGATCTCTAAAAAAGAAGCAGTCTTCATCAGCTCACCCAGGGAGGCTGCATCCCCAAAGAGTCCCAGGCAGAGTCACTGACTTCACCTTAGTGGAACTTTTCACCAAATAAATCTGAACAATATTTTCCAGTTGGTCATTAAAAGATCATCTCCTACAACCTGAGTATCTCCATGGACTTTCTAGTCATTCAAGTCAATGGGATAGTCTATAGACTAATGAGTCTACGGACCACTGGTCTCTATAGAGTAGGAGTCAGAGGCAGGTAGGCCCATGCCAATTACAAATGAATTAGTGAAGTGAGACTCCCCAGTTGTATTCTTTCACAATAGGAGAGCTTTCAAATTCTTTAGGATATACACCCATGTTATCTCCCACCTAGCATCTTTCCCTTATTTTTCCTTGATGACATTTTTCAGGTTTGTAAGACAAACATTCCCAAAAATGCATGATTCCTTTAAGCTTATAACTCCAAGGAAAAGGTTAATTTTCTGCCACATTGTTTCCAGTGTGAATGGCATCATTCAGCCATTCATCGCACTGAACACCAGAACTGAGTGGAAGACAACCAGGTCCATAATATTCTGATACAGGCAGACCCTTCTTTTTGGTAGCTCTGGCCTTTCAAATGGTAAAAAAAACAATCTCCTATGGTGTTAGTAGTAAATGTAGATTCATTTTCATACATCCAGCTTTGTTAACAGTCCATTAATATTCTCCTGTCTGTAACATTCAGTTTCATTCTAATCTGGCAGGTCCAATTGTTTTATTGACTAAGAGTTTTTGGGAGTCCCCCCGACATTAGTGGGTCTTACCACCACCCCAGTGCTTATATCATCAGAGTGCAGTTGAGACATCTCTAAAGGGAACTTTTTTCACAGATAATAATTTCAGTCAGGAATCTTCACAAGAACAGCTTTGAAGCTCTAAGAGTCATCTTGAAAATAGACATGGTGAAGTTCTGACTGTATGTTCTCAAGTTCAAAAAAAAAAAAAAAAAGGACCAGAAGACTCTGAAGATGACAGTAGAGAACACTGGTTTTAAAATCCTACAAAGTAATAGTTTCCTGGCTCTCTTTTTATTTCCCTCAGCTTCTCTTTTCTTTTCACTGTCTCTCACGCACATAGCACCCTGGTGACAGTGCCACGGTTGAATATACACTTGTTCATGCTGTGCCATGGAGAAGTCTTTTTAAATGTGGTGAAGAACACAATTAAAGAATTTTACTCTCAACCAAATTTTAAATGTATAGTACAACACTGTCAACGAAAGCCCATTGTTGTACAACAGATCTCTTGGGAGAAGTCCTCCCACCCTCCTACCCCCCGCCAAAGCACTATCACTTTACCAAAATCAGACTAAAGCTCCTTAGTAAAGGAAGCTAAAAAACTTCACTATTATTTTGGGCAGATGTGTGCATTAACATGTGAAATTTCATACCATATGTGATTCACATTTGTCTCTTTTCCAAATTTGATAAATATAAACAAAATGTTTTGTACAAAATGTTTTATATTCAAAAATCCCAACAGGATATCAAATTATTTAAATGTACTTGAAAAAGGGGGCCAGTATTAGGAAGGAAATTTACAGTAGAAGTGACATGAATGGACCATTCATTGGTATGGCCACTAATTCCATAGGGCAACTGATCATAAATTAAGTGCCTGACATTCAGTAATAGATGATTATATCTGACATAATGAAGTTATAATGGAAGGTGTTCGCACACTGCTTGACTATTAAGTGCCCATTTATTGTCCCTGCACCAGGTGTGATACTGATAGGTTATACAAATCATCCAGAAGAAATGTCAAAATAGGCTCCTTTGCTGATAAAGCACCACACATGTTTATTAATATAGCAGCTTGTCTTAGAACTGGCCCATCTGCTCATTTAAAACAAATCTTTTTCCTATAAATATTTCAAAGTTAAGAGCATGACCACTCATAATAGTTTTAAGAGTAGTAGGGATGGAAAAGGAAGAGGAGAGAAAAAAGAAAATAGCCGGAGCTTAAATAAAATACTATGCTCTTCCTTTTACCTTAGGTATGCTTAACAGAAGGAGGGGCAGGGAGGTAGCTTTTAATGTGGCATTTGCTTTAGATTAGTGCTGCATGAGTGTAGGCCATTGAAAATGGTCCAGGCTCCAGCTGCCGCTGGTGCCAGGTGGGAAATGGCAAATTTCACCAATGTTTTCAAAGTACACATTTCAATAAAGTGCAAAATGAAGTACTCAATTAAGAAATTCTCCAGAGCAGCAGTTCATATGCATTTAAACTCATCAGGAAATATTTTAGCTAGGTAGATTTTATAAAGAAAAATAATACCACAAGTTTTTCTTGGGAGGAGGTGATTTTACAACTCTGAGTATTTGCTTCTAAACCCATTTTCTCTAAGATATCAAGGACCCATTTTTATATAACAGAAAAAAATATGCAAGTAAAATTTCAATGTTTACCTCCCATTCTTCTTTTTTAACTTTAAAAGTCACAAGTACAAGGCTAAGATATTTTCCATCTGGTATTCTGGGTTTTATATGCTTGCTGTGCAGCCTGTATGTTCTGTGTTCTATCTTCAAGAATAGTTTTATCTAACCAACAAACAAGCGTGCCCTGAGGCTCCCCTCTCAAATGAACACACACATTTGAAATGAAGAAGTACAATTGGTCAAAATAGTGAAACAAAAGAAAGGCATGGACCATTTGGTAACCACAGGTGGTTTTCACTCTACAGCCCTGGCTTCATTTATTCATTCATTAAAACCTAAATAAAGTCTGGCAGGCATGCCTTTCAGGTTCCAGGAAAGAACTTTATCAGACCCAGTGTCACATAAATCCACTAGTCATACTTTTCTAAATAAATTACATCTTGTGATAACTAACCACCTGGTGACCAAAGGGGCAATTCAATTACTTGTAAAAGGCTAAAGGTCTCAGATACTCTTGAAATTATTATTTTTTTACATCTCCCATAGACTGAAAGGAAACAATTTCCAATCATATTTGATGTTACACGTATTTTCCAAAAATTAATAATGGGTGATCTTTAGTTTAGACATGAACTATCCTTGTCTTCCAGAACACTATCAATATCCACACAAATTATCCAAATTAGAAATCCAATAATTATCTCTTATTTCTCTCTCATATCCAATCACTGAGTCTTATGCTTTAACTACAGTATCTATGAATCCATCATGACTCTTTTATTCCCATTGCTACTTGTCTTTTAGTTTGCGCTTTCAAGAAATCTTTCTTGAAATAACTTAACTGATTTCCTTTGCTCCCATGCATCCTAAGCATTTCATCAACATTTCAATGCAAAGTAGTTTTATTTATGTCTTCTATGCCTGAAGTCCTTTATAGTTTCCCAATGTCTATAGGTAGGACACTTAGAATTGCTAGCTTCACACACAGGGGTCTACTACAATCTAAGCTAAAAGCCCTTTTGCCAGATTCTTTCTTCTCAGTTCATACCATATCAATTGTGGACAGACACGGAAGCCTTGTCCAGTTCCAGAGGCAATTACAAACTAACCTCACCAACAGATTAACAGCCTCACAATCACCAGCCAAGAATCTAAAACAATGCCTGTTTTAACAGAACCAATATTCTGTGTGTAGCTTGAGAATTTGATGCCTAAGAGTTGAGCAAATGCAGTCTTTTCATTGGTTATGTGTTAGTAAATGCTTTCCCTTCCTGCAGGCACTAGAACCCCTCCCCTGGGTCTTTACTGGAGTCCAGGCATGTGTTCCCTCAGGTCCTGCTTCCAAAAGGCTCAGCACTTGTTCCTATGGCGATTTGAATTTGCCTGTTTCCAAATCCTTCAGCTACTTCTGAATCAGAGTTGAGAAGCCACACTTTACCCAGAAGCAAGTAATATGGAAAATGGAGGAGATGAGGGAAGAGAACCTTCAGAGAATTTAAGTGGCAAGAGGGAATTCTGTAAGTGAAATTTTAAGGAAAGGCAATGCCAATGTGATTGGTTACCTCTCTCTAAGCCATTCTCCACCTGGAGCCATCCTTTTAAAAATCACAATCAGATTCTGTAGTATTTGGTGTAAAAATCCTTCAGGGGTTTTTAAACCCTCACGGCTCTTAAAATCTCAACTCCTTTCAGGGCCTGCTAGGCTAGCAAAAACTCTTTGCTTGACCAAACGTTAATTAGGCTCCTGAGCTTTCCTTTGGGACCATTGTATACTTGTGTGAAATCCAGTTATGGCAAGAACCCTACCACTAAGTCATTTTAGCCACAACGCCCCCCACCCTCCATATCTGGTCGCTCTCTGTATCTAATCAGGTTTCTCATCTTCTACTACTCCCTGGGTGATGGTGATGTCCGATCCCTCGGGCCTGTCTTTTGCAAGAAATCTATCCAGAACTGATTCTAGAATTCCCCTGATGCCTGACATTTCCTCCTAGTAATTACCCATCCAGTGACTTCCCACCCCATTCCCTGACTACACATTCCCACTTGCCCAAGCTATATTTGGAGTTGATGCCCATTCTATACTGAGGTCTCTTTTCCCCGATTGCAAAGTTCTTTAAAATATCTGCTTTAACTGCTTTAACTATTGTCCGTCTCTGTTTTTACTTTGGGGGAAAAAAGGGTGCTTGATCTGAGCCCCATATAAGTACTCTGCCTATATCCCTAGTTCCCTATCTCATTTTGTTCCAGAGAGTATCATGTCCGTTTACTTGTTTAATTTTTGTTCATTCTAGCTTCTCTCCCTTGTCTAGAGCATGTTTCATAAAAAGAGAAGTCTTGACAGACTTGTAAACTGCACAATTCCATTGAAACCTGGCTCATACGAGGCCCTAATCGGTATTTGCTTACTGAACAAATAAATTAACATACCATGATTTTTCGACTTTAGGGCCTTTGATTACACTATCCTTCAACTTTTTCTAGATATGGCCAACTCACATTCTTCTTCTTTTTATTTTTTAATCATTTTATCATCAGATAAAGAGAACTATAGGCCAAGATCTCTCATGAATATAGATGCAAAAATCCTCAACAAAATATTAGCAAACCAAATCCAACAATACATTAAAAAAGATGATACACAAGATCAAGTGGGATTTATTCCCAGGATGCAAGGGTGGTTTAATATTTACAGAACAATCAGCATGATTATGTGACATCAATTTAAAAAAAGGACAAAAACCATATGATCATTTCAGTAGATGTAGAAAAAGCATTTGACAAAGTACAACATACATTCATGATAAAAACCCTTTGCAAAGTAGGTCTAGAGGGAGCATACCTCAACATAACAATGGCCTTATATGAAAAACCGACAGTGAAAAGCACAAAGTGAAAAACTGAGAGCTTTTCCTCTAATAATAGGAACAAGACAAGGATATGTCCATTCTCACCATGTTTATTCAACCTAGTACTGAAAGGCCGAGCGACAGCAATCAGACAACACAAAGAAATAAAAGGCATCCAAATTAATAATAAGGAAGGAGTAAAAGTCTCACTATTTACAGATGACATAATACTGCATACAGAAAATCCTAAAGACTCCACCAAAAAACTAGTAGAACTGATAAATGAATTCAGTAAAGTCATGAAATATAAAATCTATTTCCAGAAATCTGTTGCATTCCTATACACTAATAATGAAGCAGCAGAAATTAAGAAAATAATCCCAGGAGCACCTGGTAGCACAGTGGATTAAGCATTCAACTCTTGCTTCTAGCTGAGGTGGTAATCTCAGGGTCATGAGATCAAGCCCCACATCAGGATCCATGCTCTGCATGGTGTCTGCTTGGGATTCTCTCTCCCTCCCTCTCTGCTCCTCCCCCACCTCAAAATAAATACATAAACCCTTAAAAAATCCCATTTATAATTGTATCAAAAACTACAATATCTAGGAATGAACTTAACCAAAGATATAAAGGACTTATACTCTGAAAACTACAAAACACTGATGAAAAAAGTTCAAGACAATGCAAAAAAATGGACAGGCATTCCATACTTATGGGCTAGAAGAACGAATATGGCTAAAATGTCCATACTACCCAAAGCAATGTACAGATTTAATGCAATCCCTATCATAATACCAAAGCATTTTTCACAGAATTGGAATAAATGATCCTGAAATTTGTATGGAACCACAGAAGAATTTGACTAGACAAAGTAATCTTGAAAAAGAAAGACAGAACTGGAGGTACCACAATTCCAGACATTAAGTTATATTACAAAGTGGTAGTAATTAAAACAATATGGAAAAAAATTTTAAAAAATAAAACAATATGGTACTGACTAGCATAAAAGCAGACACATGGGCCAGTGGAATAGAAGAGAAAACCCAGAAATACACCTACGGTTATATGGTCAATTAATCTTTGACTAAGAGGGAATGAATGTGCAATGGGAAAAAGTCTCTTCAACGAATGATGTTGAAAAAACTGGACAGCCACATGTAAAACAATGAAACTGGACCACTTTCTTTCACCATACACAAAAATAAACTCAAAATGGATTAAAGACCTAAATATGAGACCTGAAACCATAAAAATCATTGAAGAGAACACAGACAGTAATCTTTTTGACATAGGCTGTAGCAACGTTTTCCTAGATATGTCTCCAACAAACTATTGAGACTACATCAAAATAAAAAAGTTTCTGTACAGTGAAAGACACAATCAACAAAACTAAAAGGCAACCTACTTAACCAACCCACGGCATGGGAGAAGATATTTTCAAATGACATATCTGATAAAGGGTTAGTATCCAAAATATATAAAGAGTGGATACAACCCAATATGCAACTGAACTTTATTCTTCACAGTTCAGTTCAATAGTCAGCTCCCTAGAGTGGTTTTTCTAACCATAACCCATTCATAATCTTGTTTATGTAATATATAATTGATTTATTGTTGACTCCCTCCAATACAAGGGAAAGCTCATGAGGACAAACTTCTTTCCTTTCTTGCATATTACTGCATTGTCAGTCCCCTGTAAAGTGCATGGCAAATATCTGGTGTTCAGTATAGTACTGTCACATCAAAAATAATTGGACTTAGGGACGCCTGGGTGGCTCAGTGGTTGAGCATCTGCCTTGGGCTCAGGGCATGATCCCAGAGATCCAGGATCAAGTCCCACATCAGGCTCCCTGTGAGGAGCCTGCTTCTCCCTCTGCCTGTGTCTCTGCCTTCTCTCTGTGTCTCTCATGAATAAATAAATAAATAAAATCTTAAAAAAAATTAATCTGACTTAAATTCAACTATATGCATTCAAAAAGAATTTGGGAAAAAAATCCCATGTGGCATTTTCATCAATGACCATATGGCACAGAGTGATAGGAGGGTAGGGACAGTGTCTCTTCATTTCCATGTTTCCCCACACTGTTCATCAAATAGGTATCACCACAGCCAAAAGAGGTTTTATGTATTTCTGTATTCACATTTTCTGATATTGAAGAAAAACTCACTGTTGGATATGCTGTATTTCATGGATAATTTAGAGGGTTTCTGAAGGTGGGTTTTGTTTTTTGTTATGTTTTGTTTTTTGACCTTGCTCGCTAACTTCAGAATCTAACCCATGCTTAAGATGCAAGATAGAAAGTACTTGTTGAACACCGAATGAAAGTCTTTCGGAAGAACACAGGAAAAAAAGCTGATTTATAGTTTTATCCTTTGATACATGTTTGAAATTAAATGCATAGACAGTCACAGGAAAAAACTGGTTTTTAAATATAAAAGCGTATTATAATTAAGCCAGTAGGATTTAAGGAGGATAAGACATTGTAAACTTTCTTGAGGACTTATTTTCTTGATCTTGCCATGTATGAACTACCAGGAGTCTTAGACTGGAACAATAAGGATTGCTGCTAAATTATAAGTGCAATATTTACATAGCATTTTATAAGGTATAAAGCACTTTCACATATAACATCGTATTTGGTATTTGGTGCTAAGCAAATTTGGGGAACAGATTGTTGCTGTGGTGATCAGATTTTTCCATGATCATACAGTTAGCCTACTGGGGTGGGGTTAGCAGATTAAATGCAAGCATCAGTATTTAAACTGCATACTTCCATGTGACTCCACCTAGGAGAATGTAATGCCAAATTTAACAGGAGCATCTGCTCCAGTGAGGGAAATTGTTTTTCTTTTTTTCTGGACTCTTAAGAACTAGAAGTAATTGCTAGACCCAGAGATACAACTAACAAAGAGAAAAGTGCTTCTTAGTACATATCGAGGGAGCTAAGTGCCTCTTAGTGGGAAGGAAATAATGTTCAAGGTGTTATAGGATGAATAATCGCCAAAGTCGACACTTCCCATAAAGAATATGCCTTTTAGCAGCTGAGGAAACAAGATCCTCGTTCATCAAGTAGTGATATGTAAGTGGATTTTGTGTCCGTAACAGTCCCAATGCTTACTGTTCTTACTGTCCAGGTATATAGATGTTTCTTTTTTTTTTTTTTTAATTTTTATTTATTTATGATAGTCATACAGAGAGAGAGAGAGAGAGAGAGAGGCAGAGACATAGGCAGAGGGAGAAGCAGGCTCCATGCACCGGGAGCCCGACGTGGGATTCGATCCCGGGTCTCCAGGATCGCGCCCTGGGCCAAAGGCAGGCGCCAAACCGCTGCGCCACCCAGGGATCCCCAGGTATATAGATGTTTCGAGAGAAAGGCGATCTGTATCTAATCTTAGGCAACTGACTCTAAGAGTAAAAGGGATTTTAAAATTTAAGGATTTACCCTATATAAATTTTATCATGCAAACTTTTAACTATTGTCAAGTAAGAATTATTACATTAAAGAAGATACTCCTGAGCGGTATGAGGGTGTGCATGAGTGCTTCTGTGTGAGTACACCAAAGAGTTGGAAACCGTGCAGCTGTGAGTACTCAGGAAGTGGGGATAAAGGTTTTGAAAGTCAAAACCTCCTCCTTCACCCCACCCTAGGCTTTGGTAGTAGCAGTCAACACAACTATCAGCTGGCTGTCTCCTCCAGGCAATAAGATAATTAATTTTTAGTATACTGGTATAAAATTATTTTCTGGTGATTACATAAATAATAAGCATTTGTGGGAGAGAATATTGAAAACCATAAAAATAGGATATTTTATCACAACACCTGACTTCTTTTTAATATGGTATGATTTTTGATACTTCTTTTAAGAGAAACAGTAAGATACTTTCTGAAAAGAGTAAAAAGTAGCAGTATAACAGTACAACAAAGATATTCTCTTTTATGGAAGAGGACAGCAGATACACAAAAATCTTATTGGTCACTGGGTAGTAAATTGCAGTGTTCACATTATTTGTGCTATACTGTGTTCTTAAGATGACTAATAGGGAGGGAAATTTTCTTTAAAATGCTATACTATGTATGGGTACGTTAGCTCTTCCATATCCCTTGTTGGTGATATGTTTCATTACCAATTACTTTCCATAGTATGTTGTTTCGGAAATTAAATCACGATGCCTTTTGTATAAATGAAAAACTGACAGAGCAGAATTTTTATAGAGGCCTGGGTTTGAACCCTGGCTCCAATGTATAATACTTAATCTGACTTTTATGTAGTTAAAGAATCTCTCTATGGCTCAATTTTTTCATTCACAAAATTACAATAATAATACTACCTGCTTCATGGGATTCAGGAAATTAATGAAATTAATAATCTATATTATAGCTTCAAATAGAGCCAGGCACAAATGTTAATTGTAAATATTAAATGTTCATACCATGTCTACTAAAACAGTATATATCTATTGGAATATTCACTAGAATATTATGATTGGTTTTCTATGGTAATTGGGAGAGAGAGGGTCATGTTGGTATTTTAAATTTTCAGTTTGAATGTATGATTTAAAGCTAATTTGTATAATAAGCGTTAAGTATTATAATTCTCTTTTTAAATATTTTATTTATTTATTCATGAGAGAGGCAGAGACATAGGCAGAGGGAGAAGCAGGATCCCTGTGAGGAGCCTGATGTGGACTCAATCCTAGGACCTGCGGATCTTGACCTGAGTCAAAGGCAGACACTCAACCACTGAGCTACCCAGGCGCTCCTAAGTTTTATAATTCTTCTTCTTCTTCTTCATTATTATTATTATTATTATTATTATTATTATTATTACTAATTGATAATAGCTTGCTATAAAAAGTTGTGACATTCAGAAAATGCTAAATATTTTTTATCTGATTAAGATAAAGCAATAACATTCCTATCTTCCCAAATGAGAATTAAAGCCAAATAAAGAGTAGTTAGTCCTGGAACTTAATGGAGCAATCTTAGGAGAGGGCAGAGGGAGCTGGGGATAGGGGATGGGTGGGGAAGTGTGAAGTTCAGATAACTGAACCCTGATCATAGCTGCTTAGACACATCCTAGTTCCTCAGACTTTCCCTTGCCGTAAGCAACAGGCTCCATGGAGGAAATGTCATATTCAAGTCCGGGATCGTTATCACTGGATCTACCATGGGCCACACTGAATCTGAAAGGGGTGGTTCAGGTCACAACAGTATCAAGCCTCTATTTAATGTCGTCTACGTATTAAAAATATCAATCCATGAGCCAGTGTGGAAGTAGAATTCAAACAAATTCTATCTCCTTCAGGCTCATTGAGAGACTACCAGGACAAGGTGACCAAGATCCTACTGTAAAAAACTACCAAGTCACACTATACTCTGGAATAATTATTCTCAATATATGAATCATATACCACAAGGTGCCTACAGGATTGTGCTAAATTGTTTCAAATGATAAATGTTGGCTTTTAAACAATGACTTACATTTGTAGAGTATGTTATAATTTACAAAGCCTTCATATGTATTCCTAACAATACTGAATAAAAATAGTATTTTACCATTAAGTCTATAATTTAACTCTGATTAAATCCAACCCAATTTCAAGGATGACTATATAGTAGTATGCTTGATGCTGGAAATACAGTGATGATGACCAGTAAGTCTAAACGAAAAAGTGATAAGATCCTTGTAAAACTAAATGAGACAATGCATATAAAATACTTTTTTCCTGTGTCTGACACAAAAGACATACTTAATAAATGGGGATGATATTTATCATTAATATCAACCAGCTCTATCTTGTAGGTGTTCACAGCATACTTTAAACACAGTAAAAATATGTTTGCTGTTTACAAGTATAGGAAAAGCATGATTATTTAACATGGTCAAAGCAATCTGTTATACGCAAGTTTCATTTTTATTCCCTTGGGTTAAGGGTGGATAAAACTAGGAAGTTATAATCTACCATAAAATGTCTGCTAACAGGACAAGTTAGAAAAATACCACCATAAGATACTAAAAAATAGGCCTGGAGACTCCTCAATAAGAATGCCAGATGTCTTGTTCTTATTTTATTTTAATCAATTTCAAATGTTTTTACATTCCACTAGATAGTATCGTGTGCTAATGTCTCTAATTTGTGATGCTAAATCTTTGGCTATAGCCTATTTTTAATATAGATGTACCAGGCAGGACCATCTGTTTATTTTAAACTTTAAAAAATATTTTCAATGTGGATTTGCTGAATGTAATTCAATTTGCACGAAACTTAATGCCTGGCATTATTCTAGTTCATTGATTATGTGCCAATTGAACCATATTTATATTACTCAGTTTATTGTAGCAAACAACAAAATAAAAAACCCTGAAAAAAATAGATGTAATTTTTCAAATGTGCCCAAATATTTTAGCTTTTTTTAGAAGTATACATTGTAACCATCAACAAATTAGCAAATGCATAATTTAGTATGTAGCATTAGACTTCTAATTAGATATAAGACCTTACCTAAAGAAAGATTATATAAAATAAATACAAACCATTTTTGCCAGCATTATTACTAGTGGTTTACTATATTGGAAGGTGGATAGTATCAGTAACTGTCTAACTTTTTATACAGTAGATCATTCTAAATATCATTCTTGTTAATATAAATGGAGGGAATTTTTCAGAAGAGAATGTTTTTTCTTGGTTATTGACAGGAATTTATCTAACTTGCATTGCTAGTGATGTTACGAAGAATTCCTAGGTTGGGTTCCATAACTGCTAAGTCTATCACAAAATTATACAGAAAAGCAATGAAGCAAAACAACATCAAAAACAAAACGATAAAGTTTCAATTCAAAGGCATGCCCCAATTGATATATTTGATTCTCTAATAATATATACCTCTGCTTAGGATACTGATTCAGCTTCCTACACAAATTCCCACCCAACCACCTTCATTGAGTCAATCTGCCTGTAATAGAGACATAATTCTGGGGTAAGAGGTTTTTCATGTAAGTGGTTAGGGGGCATAATAAAGGTCAGGGAGAAAGTATAGTTTGTGAGGACAAATGACCTTCAGAACTGCAGCTCTTAATGAGTCTTGCTAAGAAATCCAATGTGCTTATTTACAAATCTGCTATAAAAGTACCAAAGTAGTTTTTCATTTCCAATTATAATATAAAAAATGGGGAAATATGTCTCAAAAGCATGTGGAACATATTTGCATACAGAAATATATAATCAATCCCATTAAATTAACTAAGAAATTATAACAAACTTGTTTTAATAATGAAAGGTTTAAAAATAATAGTTGCTTCTGGATGAGACTATTTTTTTAAAGTCCTGATTGATGAGACGTATGGCAAAAAAATTACTATAATGGTGAATGCTGATTCAGGATCTTATTTTTATTAAGTAGTTTATAGTGAGGGCTGTGACTATTTTTCTATTTATAGTGGCAGCTCTGGTTAATTACCTTGTAATGTATTGTGACATTAATGCACTAGTAAACTACTGGAATTTACACCCCTATTCCATAATAAAATCTGTAAATTGAAGAATGCATATAAAGCCATCACAGGCATAAATTATGTAACCAAATGCCATGTATGATCACATTAGATTTAAAGAACAGAATTTCTCAAATTTACTCATCAGTGGGTAAGCTCCATAAAATTTATAAATTGCTGCTACTTTGAAATACAGATTACAACATTTTATTCAAGGCTATTTGGTAAACTGCTACATTTTCCACATGGTTACTAAGATCATGTTGGTCAGAATTAAAATGCACAATACCAAAGAAGAAACATATGACAAACAAATTCATCCATGTCATAATTTTTTCCCTAAAAAAATGATAGAGTTGTGAAAGAAGTCAAGACAATTTAAAGGAGGGAGAATAGTGGCATGTGGATTAAAATCAAAATAACTCATAGGTAGTACAGAACTTGAGGGGACAAAAAAAAAGAAAGTGCAATAAAAAATGTAAGTAATGGTATTATTATGCCAATTCTATCCCATTTCCAACATTTGTTTTTAAATAAAATATTAGAGAGTTTTAAGGAAAAAAAAGTAAAAGATTTTTTTTCCAACGTTATAGTGATTTTCACAAACCTCTTTATTTACCTTTGTAAGTGTTCTCTGAATGTTGCGGAATTGTGGTACATGAGCTAGTAACTTGTAACTACAATTGCATTCAACACAGAGCAAAAGGGCCCTGGGTCAATGTATGTAGAAGACTGCTATAAGAACTAGAAGTTATCAAGAGAATCATTCTAAGGTAGAGAGTGCAATTTGAGGTGGATGTCAAGCAGAGATGGCTGCTGGATTCTAGTAACTAGTAACTCATTCTTTACCAGGTCAATACCATCACTATTTTGACCAAGATGATGCCATTTTATAGTGGTGTTTTTATTTTTATTTTATTTTATTTTATTTTATTTTATTTATTTATTTATTTATTTATTTATTTATTTATTTATTTAGATATGGTGGTGCTTTTAATAATGCCTACCTACTTTCTGACCCTTCAGGATCTACTTTATGTCAAGTATTTTCCAGGAACTTGACACTTACTATTTTATTTAATTATCTTAATAAACTTGCTGGGGTAACATTATTATCCTTGTTTTACAGATAACAGACAGAAGCAGCCTAAGGTCGTACAGATCTGCCTGGCTTCAACATCTAATTTCCTTCCATATGTCACAGAAGCGAACCTAGAAGTGTATAGGGCTGGCTGCATTTTTATCTATGGCCTACCAGATGCCAGATTCTATTATGTATTATCCCTAATCTTCACAAAGACTTTGTGAAGTTCTTATTTCTGATCTTCTGCATAGTAGTTGAGGAAACTAATGATAAAAAAAAAAAAAAAAAAAGTCTAGCCTGTAACTCTCAAGTTTAAGTTAATTGGCTCTAAATCCCTTCATATTATCAGTCAAATTTTGTCTCACTTCATTTTACCCTTTTCTGCCTTGCTATGGTAGTTTGAAATGACCCCAATTCCCCTCTTCTCTGTATCCACGGTGGCTCCTCAATCAAGAGATAGAGTCATTTTCTCCCTTTTTAAGTTGGGGTTGGCTATGTGATTTGCTTTGGCAAACGTGACACAAGCAGAGTCTTGTAAAGTATTTGAAGTTTGGGACTTGTCAACCTATTGTTAGGAATCCTGCCACAATGGGAATGAGCCTGTGCTAGACTACTCGATAACGAGAGCCATAGGACCATCATCCCAGATGACAGTAATGTGACTCCCCAGCACCTGAATGAGTTTCCTCCCCTATAGAACCCACCAGCTTGCTACCTACTAAACATATAACTTCAGCCAAGTCAACACACACACACACACACACACACACACACACCAACTCAACTAATATTAATAATGTTTCTTGTTTAAGGCACTAAATATTGAAGCATATTTTTACACTACCCTACCCATGTCCCTACCGTACTCTTCCCAAATCAGACTGAGATCATGTCGGAAGAAATGAATTATATTAAAGTTGCCAACATGCATCAACAGGTCTCCATCTTTGGTAGGAACAATATTCTACGAAGGATTAACATGTCTAAAATAATGCATTAATTTAAAAATCTTCTATTCCTCATGAGAGATTATGTCGTAAGCATCCAAGCAGTTGATTGATACAGAAACCTTAGAAGCATTTCTCCCTGTATCTGTTCAGTCAAATGTCATGTCTCTTCAAAATATTTCTCAGGCCCAGGTGGCTCGGTGGGTTGAGGGCCTGGCTCTTGATTTTGGCTCAGGTCATGGATGGCTCATGGTTATGTGATCAAGCCCTAGGTTGGGCTCATGAGCTCAATGTGGTATCTGCCTGAGATTCTCCTTCTCCCTCTGCCTCCCCCATGCTCACACACGACCAATCAACAAACAAACAAACAAATAAACAAACAAAATAGTTTCAAAAATATTTCTCAGCCCTGTCATTGTAGTGGACATGCTTCTAACTAATTTCCCAGTCACCTTTTATCTGGACTATTGAAACAGCTTCCCTCTGTTAATCTCTCCTCATCTGTACTAACTTTAGAGATGTTTTTTCCCATATCAAGAAATCACATTATAATGTTAATATTATATTATAATGTTAATGTTATAATATTATAATATATCATGTTATAATACAAAACCTCACTAATTTAGAAAAACAATTTTTTAAAAATTATTATTTATTTAAGAGAGAGAGTGCAGGGGGTACGAGGAGTGGGAGAGGGAGAGAGAAACTTAATCAGGCTCAGTGCCGAGTGTGGAGTGCAACATGGGGCTCAATTTGATAATCCTGAGATCAGGACCTGAGCCAAAATCAAGAGTTTGTCCCTTCACCAACTGTGCCACTCAAGAGTCCCTAGAAAAACAATTTTTAATAATTAAAAATATTTCATGACCTTTTTCCCCCAGGATAAAATACAAACTCTCCATGTGAATGGAATCCTTCCCCATCTCATTACATCTCTTCAGTGTGTTCCTCTAGAACTGCTCCCATTTTACCGCGCACCCAGCACATTTCCTTAAAAATGTCACAACTTTTACAGATCCATGCTTTGGTTCATTCTGCTTCCATTTCATGAATTCCATTATCACCCCTGCTTCCTTGTCTTCTTGAACAAGGAGACTGCATCCCTCAGAACACAGGCTGTCCCCTTCACTTTCTGTTACTTAAACAGAAATCATTGTATGAGTTCCTACTATATGCCAAGTATAGACCAATAGCTGGAGGAGAGAGGGAAATATGTATGTTGAAAAATAAGATACGATGTCTTAAATGTAATAACTGAGGCAAGCACAAGGGATTTGGAGAACAGACACATGCACCTCCCTTCTCCATAGTGCCTAGACAGGGACGCCTTTACAGAGGAACCAAAGATAAAGCTGAACCTTCTAGCATTGGCAGAAACTCATTGGGTAGAAAAGGTAAGAGGTTCTTGGCAGAGGAAACAGCACATATAGAAAACATGCTTATTTGGGGCAGATCTAGTGACTTCTATTGTATCAAGTGATTAATACTGTTGAAGGTGTAAGAAAATATCCTGCATCATCTAAATCTTAAAAAAAATAACCTTAGAATACTTGGTAATTATAAAAATTTTAAAAATGTCTATATCATATGAGCTTTGAATATTATAATACATTTGGAAAATAATAAGTATTTAAAAGCAGAAAGACAAAAAAGCAGAAAGACAAATTCTATATTTAGATTATGGAAAAATAAATAGTACTATTAATTTTTTGTATGATGAGTTATTTAAAAAATCTTTAAACAGATGGTATCCATTTAAAATACATAATTTTAATTTATATATATATATTTTTTTTTTTTTTTTTTTTTTAATTTTTATTTATTTATGATAGTCACACAGAGAGAGAGAGGCAGAGACACAGGCAGAGGGAGAAGCAGGCTCCATGCACCGGGAGCCTGATGTGGGATTCGATCCCGGGTCTCCAGGATCGCGCCCTGGGCCAAAGGCAGGCGCCAAACCGCTGCGCCACCCAGGGATCCCAATTTATATATTTTTAAAACTAAATGGTTGTAGTACTACTAAAATGACTTTACAAAATAAAATATAAAATATCACTTTGCAAGGAACTAAATCTGTCAATATGACTTAGCTTAAAGTATCTTAATTTATTTAAAAAAATAAAGTAGAAGAAGAAAATTCCAATAAAAAAGGTAATGGTTATCTGGTAATCTCTGAATCTAAGTTGGTTTTCAACAAGTCTTCCACAAGTTAAATCACTATGTATCCCCATTTCTCATTTTGTTTCACAAATATTTCTCAGAACAGTATTTCATAGTTTAGTTTATGAATAAGACTTCCTCTTTCTGTTATCAGATTTCTTTTTTTTTTCCCCACACAAAGTAACCTGTATTTGCAGCAAATAAGGAGATCGTGGAGAATAGCTTTCAAAGCGGTGACCCCTAAACAAGGGTGAATGGGTTCCTTTTATTTAGGGTTAGTCTTACAAAATTTTTTTCTTCATTGGTGCCCGGGGTTCTTGGTCATGCCACTTCAAAGAGGGAGACTTGATAGAGTGGTAGGCAGCAAAGCAAGGGACAGTGACATGATAGTAGAAAGCCCCCAAGGAGGGAGGGGACCCGAGAGGATTGCGTTGTTATCAGACTCCTTATACACCTTTCCTACTTCCCCACTTTTTGAACAGGCCCTACAGTGTAAAATACATATTTACAACTATCTGTAATTTAATTAATTGTCTTCATGAAAAATAATGAATAGAGTTTTTTTCTTTAAATACTAATAAAAATAATAATAATAATTAATAATAAACAACTCACCTCTAACAGGGGGTCTTTCTAGCTCAGAGTCAAGGTGAATTGGCGGAGAGATGTAAGACACCTGTCCATGATGTGCCTGCCCTGTGGACCCAAAAACAAATGTTAAGCAGACATTGCAGTTACATCTTTGTACAATTCTTTGTTTTTTATGATCTCCTATTCTCTTTCTTCACACTGAATTCATTGTCATTATACCATGTAGACAGACCTATTCAAACACAGGAGCATTATGCATCATCCCAACATCGACCAATTAAATCGGTCTCTCTGAAATTACCTATTTTTTTTTTTTAAATTTATGATAGTCACAGAGAGAGAGAGAGAGGCAGAGACACAGGCAGAGGGAGAAGCAGGCTCCATGCACCGGGAGCCCGACGTGGGACTCGATCCCAGGTCTCCAGGATCACGCCCTGGGCCAAAGGCAGGCGCCAAACCGCTGCGCCACCCAGGGATCCCCCCCGAAACTACCTATTTTTTATTATTAAAATACTCATTTGTTGTGGAATGACATTTTTAAAAATACAATGAAATGATCTAGAAGAAAAATTAAATGAAAGAAAAAAGATATAAACAATATTAAGTCCACATTTTTATTGGTGGATTAAACAGACAAGTACTCTATCAATTTGCGATGTTTCTAAACACATCTTCTCAGTTTATGCACTTACTTCATTGGAGGCCAGTATTATACAGTCTGCACACTGGCATCATATCGAACAACACTTGGTAGCACTTACTTAGATAACTTTATAACTCTGATTATTTTTTTTAATTTTTTTATGATTTTTGTCTATTATCTGAATAGAATACTACTCCTTCCTGCTTAGTATATTTTATGAAAAAATAATCACTAGCCATGATATAAAAAGTAGGTAGATGAATTCATTTTCTATTTCTTTGCAAAACATTCTGCGGCTCACATACTATTTGTAACATACTTTGTTTTTCCAGTGAAGGTGCTAATTTGAAGGCCAAGATGCTGACTGAAAAAATAGCTACCTAGAAACAACAACAACAAAATTTCTAATGTTCAAAGTAGCTATACTTTGTATACTGATGATCCAGTAAGCAATTAGAATTTTGAGGCAAGAAAGCATAATCGCAGTCAGTTCAATTTCTAAAGCTACTTTGTAGAACTATTTCTGGAAAAAAAAAAAAAAAGGTTTGGGTAGAAGCAGAGGACCCACCAATTTCTTTCTATGATGGGAATATGCAGTTATATTTTACACATTTACTATAGCAATTTACAGGGTTGTTAATCTCTTTTCCTAAACAAGGAAAGTTAATGATACATAGATTATGATAACAGTTAGAGTAACCTTCCCGTTTCAAGTAATATTCGACTTGTAATAAACTCTGCTGATTCCTCTTATGAGGCACATTTCAAATAATTAATATGGCTCCCTGTTGATAGTAGCTGCTGTTGCTCCCAGCATTTTTCTAGCTAACAGCAGACACAGTGGAGACGTTGTAATATACAGAGCCCCTCATAATGGTAACTAAGAATATTGTGCATTCACTGGCCATGTTTCAATGGAATACTAAAGCACTATTCTAAAAGGAGTAAGATCATGATTGTGCACTTGTAGCAGTCCATGTGTAATACAGCTTATTAAAAACTTTAGATTATCTTAATTATGAAAATGCCTAGTGTTTACCTATGTAGCATACTCGATTGCAAAATCATTTTTTTTTTTTTTTTTTTTTTTTACTTTTAAGGTCCTGTCATTACAAATGAATTGGTTTGAAACTTTCTTGACCATGAAAATCTTTTACTTTGTATTGGTTCAGAATAATTTCAGCATATAAAATAATATTGATTTCATGTCTAATCCAGGAACACGACTTTTACCACATATAATAATTATCAGGCATTCATATGCACATCATCTCCATGTATGCAACCATGTCACTGTGGGTATTTAGAAGGAGGTACTATGCCAATATATTCATATTTTTAAATCAGAGAAACAAGCAGAGGAGACTGAATATCTTGCTCAAGTACATGCAGCTCATAAAGAGCAAGGCCAGGGGCATTTTGACTCTAAATCTGAAGGGTTTTCAAGTATGTCAGGTATTTTTCTCAAAGAAGGTCTCCGTATACTAAACCTGGGAAAAAACTGTATAGATTTCAGTGATTAAACTCTGACAAGTAACTGCTTGTGGAACTGTCACCCCTACATTCGGTTTGAAGTAAAAAGACCTTTTAAATGTCACATTTGCCTCTGTTCTTGGGAAAACCACATAACTTCAAGAGTGCTCAACAGGGATACTTTAGGTAGCACAAGATCACAGTGTGTATGTCCCTAAGGGGGAACAGAGATATCAAAGAGGCAGCAGGATGGGGTGAGGATATTGACAGTCAAGTCCTGAACTCGGTTTGCCATAATGTCCATTCTGTCTCCAATGTGAACTTCAGCAAGCTGGAGGGTAAGATGTGGCTGGGAGAGAGAGCTACTGTGGCTGGAACTGACAGTCTCTCTAAGTCTTGGAGAAATAGCAGAAATGCAGTGATAGATTTCAGTTTGGTGATTGAGATCTCTACAGAATAAAAACTAGAAATCACGGAGGCTGCTGTTGATTAACCACATTAATCAAATACATTAAAAGAAATTCTGCTTCAGTTAGATGATCAGTGATACACACACATAGACCACACACACACACAGAAAAAAGAAGTAATAAAGCCTAATTCTAATCTATGGTTAGTGAATCTCAGGGAGAAAATTGTTGTTCATCAGGGAGAGCATTATAGAACATGGACAGTTTGGAAAAAAAAAAAAAAACAGTGACTATCAAATATCCACCTACCCCATTAAGAATTAAAAATCCTCCTAGACATTACAGTGAATAATAATATTCAACCAAAAATGTGATCAGTTCAAAAAGAGCTTAGGAAGATAAAAAGCATGGCAAATACAGAATGTATTTTTATTTATCTTACACTAGACATTCCTGGTCCTTACAGCAGAAGCATTATATATCCAAGTGTGAAATGTGCTGCTCCAATTTTTCTTTACTTTTTCAAATTAAAAAGATACAGATTTGTTTATTTATTTCTCCCAAATTTCATTTCCTTTTGTCCCCTGGATTTTAAAGCCAAAAAATCATACTGAGATTTTCATTAGAATTGCATTAATTCTTTAAATTAATTTGGAGGATAAACATTTAAAATATTTTGTCTTCATTTTCTTTTAAATGGATATCCACTAGTTTGATTTGCCATTAAATAAAGCTGGAATAAATAAAGTTTTGAAATTGTTTATATTTTGGTTATAAGAATATTTCATTGTTTAAGTATTCTATTTTCCCCATTTAAATGAAATTTGTAAGTTTTTTTGATAATTTTCGTTGAACTTTTTTCATGGCTATTGTCAGAATTATTAGTTACTGACTTTGACTCTCTTAGCTCAGAGCTAGATACACTGACTGACACTAACGTTTAGTTATTTCCTGTGATCTTTATCTCTTACAGGAAATATATTCCCAGGCTAAGATTCATCTATAGTCTTTCATTTAATTATTTTGTGCTGTAGAATTTAAAGTAAAAAATAAAAAACTGATTTTATAGGACATGCAATTTAAAGGACAGAGTTTCCTGGTGATGTTATTTACTGGTTATTTTACCTAAATTTTCTACAAAGCATTTACCAAAGGAATAAACAATACTGAATGATAGGCTTTATAAAAGAATTAAAGGGGCGGGGGGAGGGAGAGAGAGAGAGAGAGAGAGAGAGAGAGAGAAAGCTTCATGATTTACTGCTAAGGAGTCATGGAAAATAAAAGCAGTAGAGAAACAGCTGAGTAGCTTATGAGATTTCATTCATTTCTGGTCTAGGTGAAATGATAGAAATGTATGAAGATGTCACAGATATGTGTATGTGCACATATATAAGTATACACATATGTGCGTATATATGTACCTTTATGCGACAAATCTATATTGATATATAATTCACATACCAAGCAATTCACCCATTTAAAGTATACAGTGGTTTTCCTTATATTCACAGAGTTGTGCAACCACCACCACAATCAAGTTGAAACCATGTTCACTGCTACAAAAAGAAATCTCAAGCCTATTATCAGTCACTCATTTCCTCCCAACTCATCCCTGTCGTTGGCAACCACTTATTTTACTCTCTATCTCTAGATATCTGGCTGTTCTGGACATTACTTATAAACGAACTACTCAAATATGTGGTCTTTTGTGATCAGCTTTGTTCATTGAATATAGTTTTTCAAGGTTCACCCATGTGGTAGCATAAATCAGCACTTCATTTCTTTTTGTCGTCAAATAATACTCCACTGCAGAGACATACTACATTTTATTTAATCATTCATCAGTTCATGGACGTTTGGGATCATTCCCACTTTTCCATTATTATGAATAATGCTGTTATGAACCCCTGGGCACAAATTTTTGTGTGGACATGTTTGCATTTTTCTTGAATATATATGCCCAGGAGTGGAATTGGTGGATCATATAGTAAATCTATGTGTAAATTTTAGAAGCCTGATTTCCAAAAAGGCTATACCCTTTTACTTTTCATTTGTAGTTCATGAGGCTTCCGATACCATGGAAATGTGTTTCAGGTTTTTTTCATTTTATTTACTTATTTATTTTTTTAAAGGTAGTAGTGTAGTTGAGGCAGATCTGATTGAAATACTAAGACAAAAAAAAAAAAAAAAGAAATACTAAGACAATTGTTAAAACCTGGAAAGGGACCAATTTCTCCAAGTGGATATAGAAAGATGAAATAGGATTTGGGTCTAGAAGTTGTATAGTTCATCCACATTGCAAGAACAATGATTCCCCTCCCCCCAAAAAAGAGAAGTTCACATTCTAAAATGAAAATGTGTGGCCTATCTAGTGCCAGGTATGCCAAAGATGTATAGAAATTTTAAGGGTGGTGGTCAACAAAACCCAGCACTACAGCAAAAACCCAAAGACTGTTATGGATTCTAGAAAAGTCATTATTTTCTTTTATCTTCTATCTCTTTTCAACTTTCATCTAATTTGTATTTTATTGAGGAATCCTGCACATTTTCTGTTAAAGGCCAAATATAGGAAAGACTGGACTAGCATTAGATACAAGAAAAATGTTTTTTTTTTTTTCTTTCTATTGTCAATCCTTTACTTGCACAAGAGAACACAGCATTCACAGAATTACATTTTTAGAACCACAGATTTTGGAGGGAGAAAGGCATGTGATAGCTTATCATCCCAAACCCACATTTTAGAATGAGGAAGTACATGTTGAGAAATCGGTGAATTTCAAAAGTCAAATCAAGGTGCTAGTTGTCAAGTCTGATATCAGAAGACAGTAAGAAAGGAGATGCTTTACACCCAGCCTGCAGAAAAATAAACACACTCTCATTCTATTCTCTCTTCTGAAGCCTTCTGTTGTAGGCCATTGTTGTCAAAGTGCGTGGAGCATAATCTTTCAGGTGTGTTGAAAGGGTAAAAAGCTTGAGAACTATTTATTTATGAAATATATATATTTTCCCTCCATAAGATAGGGTCTACAAACTAAAGGCAGTTTGGCCTAACAGGAAAGATCAGATTATGCCTTAGAAACAGAACTACCTATGTTGATATCTGGACTCTGCCACTTTATAACCCTATAACCATTAGCCATATAACTAATTAGCCAGCAACTATCAAGTTGTTTAACTTCTACATGCTTCAATTTCCTCATTTGTATAATGGGGATTATAGTAACACTTACCTCATAGGGGTCTATTGACGGTTAAATAAACTTATGCATGTGTAGTATTATGTACTTGGTACATAGTAAAATATTTATAATTTTTGACTATTATTGTTATTATTATTGCAAGTTCATTATTTAATTCATTAATTCATCAACCACTATTAGTTGAGTACCTAATACATAATATGTTTCTAGATACTTGGCATATATCACACAACAAAATAAATGATAATGCACAACCCAATGTAAGGGCAGACAGACAGTAAGCGATTTACAAAATCAATACATCAATAATATTGCATGAACAAGATGAAAAGGGCAATGGAAACAAATTAGAACAGGTTTCTAAAGGGGATCTGGAGTAGAGGAGGCAGGTTACAATTTTAAACAAGATGATCAGGGAAAGCAATGTAATTTCCACAAACAGCATTTGGAGAATTCAAGAAAAGACAAGAGATAATATCGGACTTTGACAGGAAACTATAAAAAGATGAAAGTACAGATAAGGGTCCAAATCTAATTTTAATAATTAAGAATGAAAGAACACAATGTGCTATATTAGATGCTTTATCCTCATGCATTTATTTCATATTTTACACATGTTCATAGATATATTAATACCGTCACCAATGACCAATGAATAAAAGAAGGCATAAATCAAATATGGAGATAATTGGGAAACTAATACAGCTTTCTTCCTAAAGCAAAAACACATTTACTACCATAAAGTCCCCATTGGTTTCTCCAGTTACATCATCTTTCAACTCAAATTTCTCTCATTTTCTATATAGTGCTGTAAACAAGTTTAATGGTTTATGGCCCTCTAGGCAGATTTCATGCCTTTCTTTTGTTTGTTTGCTTTAAACTTTCAACTGTTGATCTTGATTATTTCCTCTAGGGGTATGACATTTCTCCTCCTTAAAAACAATAAAACAGATCTCACCATTTTGCTCCTGGGGTTCTAAATAGTTTTATCATTTTCCTTTTACAACCTTTAGGATGACAGCAAGTTGCATCTCTGAACCTCTCTGTCCTACTACAATAGTGATTTCATGTGGAATGTGGGAACCTATATGAAACTACATTTAAGAATGGCAGATGAAAAAAAAAAAAAAAAAGAATGGCAGATGGAATTTTCCTAAGTTTTTCAAATACTCTGAGAGTAGCTAAGCCTCCTTTCTCAAAGGAACAAAAAATAAAGTTTAATTTCTTGTTGAAAATAATCTCAGCTACTGATAAAAAAATATCAGAGGTCAATATGTTGTTTGTGCTGATGGAAAATTGGGTGTGCCTAGCATTAAACAGCTTTCTTTTTTGTCTTCAAGTCCCAGTCTGACTATAACCATCTGGCATTTATAAAATCAGCTTTTAGGTAAAGATGTAAACACCAATCAAAAGTAATCATCAAAGAAAAGAGCTGTAAAGGTGCCAATTTGATACTTATCTTTTCGTTCTGGCTTCCTTTCCCCCTTCATCTTATTACTCATACTTATTTTCAGTGAATTTAGTAAAATATGAGGTAGCAAAGAAGCAACTACATGCTTGACTTATTGAGGATATAAAGTCATTGATGGAGGCACCAAGGTCACTGATGGCCTTCTCCCCAGTGGATATTACTTCCACACAGGAAACAGATGGAGTGATTTGAAGCAAAAGTAACTTTCTTGTTTGTTTGTATATGTGGGCATTTCATTCAGCGGATAATTTTTCAGTACTCAATCCCTTTAGTGGCCAATCTTAACAATACCACATAAACAAGATAAGATGCTCACCCCACAAAGAGACTGCAGTTTAGATGCAGGATTAAACAACCATAGTGTAGTATGATACGTACTTTGACAGAGATGAGACAATAGCATCTCACTGAGGTAAATGAAGTGAGGGAAGAACACTGCCCGGAGAATACAAGTGGTACTCGAGTGAAAGCCAACAGTAGGTGCAGGGAAGCAGAAGGAACATAACGAGTGGATGCTTACAGATCATAAAACTTAGAGGGGCTGAGAGACAGGGAATCACAGGAGGAAGGAAGGCAGGGCAAAAAAAAAAAAAAAAAAAGATGATTAAAAAATAACAAAAATTTCAGAACTGTACCCCACAAGGGGCATCTGTGTGGCCCAGTCGGTTAAGTGTGGACTCTTGGTTTTGGCTCAGGTCACGATTTCGGGTTTTGAGATTGATCCCTGTGTGTCAGGCTGAGAGCCCAGTGTGGAGTCTGCTGGAGATTCTCTCTCCTTCTCTCTCTCCACCTCCCCTCCCATTCATTTGCTCTCTCTCTCTCTCTCAAATAGGTAAATCTAAAAAAAAAAATAAAATAAAAAAATAAAAAATATGTACCACCCCCAAAGAAAAGAAAAAATAATGTATATGCCTATTACTCAGCTTTAACAATGACCAAGGCACGGCGTACACTGTCCTATATTGTCCCATCTCTCTCCTTCAGTCTCCTCTTCCTCATCCCAGAAGGCTTTTTTTTAAAAAAAGAATTTATTTATTTATTCATGAGAGGCAGATAGAGAGAGAGAGAGAGAGAGAGGGAGAGAGAGAGAGAGAAAGAGAGAGGCAGAGTCACAGGCAGAGGGAGAAGCAGGCTCCATGCAGGGAGCCTGATGTGGGACTCGATCCTGGGTCTTCAGAATCACACCCTGGGCTGAAGGCGGCGCTAAACCACTGAGCCACCGGGGCTGCCCTCAGAAGGTTTTGAGGCAAATCCTGGACACAATATAATTTCACTTGTACGCTATTTATGTATCAGTAAATAATGAGGGCTTTTAAAAACTAAGTGTAATATTGTTATGATACCTAAAGAGGCTATGTTATGAAAAATCAATTTAATGTCAAATTCAGTTAAGCAACTGTCTGGAAGAAATCAACAAGTCTGAAACAAATGAATTCTGTTAGCCTGCAAAACAATCCTATTAGCCTCCCATTGGTCCTAGCATTGAAATTACGTTGGACTGGAGGAATGCTTTAAACTTAAAACAAATTTCAGGTGCTCACAGATATAAAGGGGAATGTATTTTATAAAACCACGCAAATACATTTCTCACTTTCACAAGTGTGAAAAAATGATTTGGTAGTTAAATAACAAACATTGAGTTCTAGAAGCACTACTTCAAAACTTATTCCTGAAGTCTCAAAAACCTATAGTAGCAAGCATTACAATAAACTAAATAAAGAAAAAGAAAAAGGAATCAGGGTATTTAACTTCCCTGAATTTCTAGTTTTTTTTTTTTTATAACCACCCAAAAATAAGCAGGAATGAATACATTAAAAAACCAAAGAGCCTGTTAATAAAAATGGTGATTTTTTAAGAGCCTAATACTAAGAAGCACCATGTGAGGTAAATATCGTTTCCTATTTTAAAAATGTGAAATCTAAAGCTCAGTAAGATTAAATGCATTTTCAAAGGTTACACAATACTGTGTGTGGGAATCAGGTTTCAAATCCAGAGACCTTGTTCTTACTATATAGTTCACTGCCTTCACCTCCTATAAATACACCCACGGGGGTGGAGAAAGAAAGCAAATATACTATAATTTCTGAAACATTAGAAATTTTTAGTTCCCTATTTTCAGACTACCTAAAATTAAGTGTTTATATTACTAAAGCACTAACTCACAAAATAATCATGATTACAAAATTACTTTCCTCAGACGATGAGCAAAGCTTAACATTCTACTTAACAGGAGGGTAGGTTATTAGCCCTCTCCTGACTTTTTTTCCCTTTTAAATCGATGCCTTAAAAAACAGTTAGGGCTTAACAATACAGATCTCTTTGAATCACTGTGATTTCCAAAAGCTGGAAAAAAAAAAAAAATCGAAGTATACTTCAACCCTCTTCCAGCCAAAATACACGCACATCACCTTTCCTATTTTATCACCAGTGTACTGAGCTCATGTTTGCATATTGTAGAGAAAGAAGAAACTCTTTCATTATCCAAGCACTTAATATTCAGGTCTATGAAATTGAGGGTGTGAGTGTTTAGGGTGGGGAGCTGTGACAAGCTAGATTGGAAAAGTCAGATTTTGAGTAACATAAGCAAACCAAATCAGCAGAACCATGATATTAGCATGAACTCGGGGATCAATAATTCCAGTTGGTTAATTAATGAAGGACATACAAAAGGCTGTTTGATCCTAAGCTAGTTTCATTGCCAGAACAATTCTAATTTAATTCTGAGTATCTGAATTAAAGTCATCTCAGATATGTTGCTTACAGCTTGTGTTGGGTAGACATACGGTTCCCCAAAGATGTCCACTTCCTAATCCTCAGAATCTATGGCTATGCTATCTTATATGGCAGATAAGATTTTGCAGATATGATTAAGGTTGAGATGAGACATTATCCTAGCTAACTATGTGAGTTCTTAAAAGTAGAAAAGGAAGGCAGAGGATTAAGAGTGATACAATGCAAGAAAGCCAAGTCAAGCCATGGGTGGTTTAGAAGATAGAGGATGTGGACCAGAACAAAGGGATGCTTTGGTCCAACAAATGTTGCTTCTAGAACTTTTAAACAGACAAGGATCCTTCCCAGAGTCTACAGAAAGAACTGGCAAGAGCTGTGTTAAGCTTTTGTTCTAGACTGATAAATCTGCATTATGTTTAAGCTTCAAAGTTTGTGGCAATTTGCCCAAATGTACAACTTAAGAACTAGTATTTAATTCTAGAATAATCCTATTATTGAATGTACTAATTATTTGAATAGATATTACATATACGTGATTCAAATTCAACTGGGACAAAATGAAAGCATTTAAGCTACCTGGTGACTTTCCACAGGCAAAAATCTCTTTCCAGGACTTTGTATATCTTTCTGGAGGTGTTCTATATTTTTATAACACACACGCACACAAACACACACACATGATTGCATATATACTTATTTATTTGAATTGCTGCCCTATTAAAGCACACTCATATTTTGCATTTTGAAAGGCCTTCTTTAAAAGGTATTTTAGAGATTGAATTGTTTACCACAATTTTCTAATGAATCTAGATTCCTACACTGCATTATTAAGAATGCACCAATGGCACAGAGGACACGACATTCTTTTAATCAGAAATGGAACATTTCATAAGGCAATATAGTAACTTGATGACTGTGACTAAGTGATAAGCATAAAACACAACTGTATATAATGAGATGATGGTTAATCAGACAAAACAAAAAATCAAAGTGATAGAATGGCTTCTTTAGAAATTATCTAGCCCAACTGCTGTAATTTACAGAGGAAGAAAGAGGCCCAGATAAGATAGAGGACAGACCTAAGGTCACCCTCTGTTTAAGGGCAGAGGCAGACATAGATAATAGTCATACGAGTCTTAGTCATGGGCTCTTGCTCTTTCCTCTATCCTACACTGTCTCTTTTTCCTTTTTTTTTTAATTAAGATTTTTTTTTTTTTACAGCAGTTTAAAATTCACAGCAAAATTAAGAAGAAGGCACAGTAATTTCGCATATATCCCAGGTCCCTGTACACAGAGCCATCATCAGCAACCCCCTTAAGATGGATACATTTGGGGATGCCTGAGTGGCTCAGTGGTTGAGCGTCTGCCTTCAGCCCAGAGTGTGATCTCAGAGTTCTGGGATCAAGTCCCACATCGGGCTCCCTGCAGGGAGCCTGCTTCTCCTTCTGCCTATTTCTCTGCCTCTCTCTGTGTCTCTCATGAATAAATAAATAAAATCTTAAAAAAAAGAGATGGATACATTTGTTATACTGATGAACCTACATCGACAGGTCATAATCACGCAATGTCCATAGCTTACATTAGAGTTCATTTTGAGGGTGTACATCCAGTGGGTTTGAACAAATGAATAATAACATATGTCCATCAATATGGTATCATATGGAGTGTTTTCACTGTGCTAAAAATGCTCTGTTTCACCCATTCATCCCTCCTCCTCCTCTTTTATTCATCTTTTTAGTTTTACAGTAAAAAGTATAGAAAGTGTAGAGCCTTGCTGGGCTAACAAAATCAGGCTAGGAATGCTGCAAAATAGGAAGATAAAGTATTGTCTAAAATAAGATTTAGAGTCAATCCACTATTTTGAAATTATCTAGGTCATACATTTACTATGAGAACCTGATAAATATCTGTGTGACTCAGAATAGATATTCAATAAGTACTTATTATTTTTGGTCTATAAGGAAGACTAAAGTAACCTTGATAACTGGGAAGTAAAATCTTGTTCGGTGACTCAGGAAAGGCTGGCAGAGGAATGAGCCCAAGGAGGATGTGGGGAATGAGTAAGACTAAAGTGATTTGGTATGTTTACTCTCCTAATTCTCTTGTAATATTTGGAAATATGATTCACCATATTACAAAGTGCTTTTGAAGAGAGAGAAAAAAAATAGATGTCTTTTCTTTGGTATTTTACTTACGGTAAGAATTACATTAAAGGCCATATGAAGGGGATCCCTGGGTGGCTCAGTGGTTTAGCACCTGCCTTCGGCCCAGGGCGTAATCCTGGAGTCCTGGGATCGAGTCCCACATCAGACTCCCTGCATGGAGCTTGCTTCTCCCTCTGCCTATGTCTCTGCCTCTCTCTCTCTTTGTCTGTCATGAATGAATAAATAAAATATTTTTTTAAAAATTGACAGCATTTAAACGAAAAAAAAAATAAAGGCCATATGAATTTCTTAAATCTATATTTTTACTTATAATTCAATTCACCTACCAAAACAATATCAAAAGAAGATACCAATTAGTTAATCTTTTCTAATATGCAGCCTAGGTATCAAATTCCAGGGAAACAGAAAGAGTAAAATAGGGTTTAGACACATTTTCTCTGTTATGAAATGTATATGATGGTTAAAAGTGTGCGTTCTCCAGAAATTGTGTACTACATGGAAAAATGTAAATGGCAAGTATGTGTGTACACTTATATTTTATTCATACATATATGCACAAACACCTTGGCTACTATCAAATTATTCTAGGGTTATTTTAAAGATTTTATTTATTTATTCATGAGACACAGAGAGAGAGAGAGAGAGAGAGAGAGAGAGGCAGAGACACAGGCAGAGGGAGAAGCAGGCTCTCTGTGGGGAGCCTGATGCGGGACTCAATCCCAGAATCCCAGGATCACCCCTGACCCAAAGGCAGATGTGTAACCACTGGAGCCACCCAGGTGTCCCTATTCTATGGTTTCTTAAACTTGCTTTAACATTTGCTATAAATTTATAAGTAATGGGACTGAAACATCCTTTCACTTTTCTAATTTGCTTAAGTGGAAGAGTAATCATAATGTACACATTTAATGAAGACTTTATAGAGGACAATTCATATATAAAACTCTATGAGGGGGATGGCACCTAGGTGGCTCAGTTGGTCAAGTGACCGACCAGCTTTCGATTTAGGTTCCGGTCATGATACCAGGGTCCTCAGATCCATCCCTGAGTTGGGATCTGCACTCAGTGTGGAGTCTGCTTGAGATTTTCTCTCTGTTTCTCTCCCTCTTCTCTTCTCCCTGCTTATGTTCTCTTTGTTTCTTTCTAAAAATAAATAGATTAAAAACTCTTAAAAAAAAAAAAAAGAAAAAGATTCTATGAAGATTGAAGGCATCTGAAGTACAAATTGTACTACATCTTCTCAGTCATCCTAGGACTCACTCAAATGCCTTAGACATTGTAAGAACCCAGTGCATTTCTGGTCACATTCATGACATGAAAGGAAATAAGACGACTATTAAAGTTGCTATACTTTAAATCAAAAGCAAGGCGAACAGTAATGCTCTAGGGAAATTTCTTTCAAAACTGGAGAAAAATTCACAGTGCAACTAATTTTGCTTAATTGAGAAATGTTACAAATTTGATAACTACGTTAACTCTCTCAGCCTGTTCATTTCTAACAGAAAACGTTCATGGGGTTTTTGAAAAGGTCTTAACCAAAGGAGGCACAATTCCCCAAATATAGTTCAGTTAATCTATGTACAGTAGGTATTTTAAGAAATACTCTATTATCAAGCATTTAAAAAAAGAGTTAATATCTATTCTACCAAACATCTACTAAAGTACTTTTATTGATTTTTCCCCAATAAAATAGTTTTTTTGTATATGACAATGATGTCATTATGATAAACTGAAAAACCTGGATAAACTGACACCACATTTCAATTATTTATCTGTATTTAACAGAATTGAAAATAGTTGATGCTAGTAAAGGAAAGATTTGCTTTCTGGGTTCAGGAGAAAGGATTATGGTGCCTGAAAAGTGATATTAAAATTACTTCAAAGGAAAACTAGCAGGTGAAAATTTGCTTCTAGAACCATAGAAGCAAACAGCAAGAGGAAAAATATAGACCAGGGTATTTACAACAAAGAGTTTTGTTCCCTAGAGTACAGAGCCAGGAAACTGGCCTGCTGTGTTTATGTTTTTAAAGTTCGGCTTCAAAGATTATCCCAGCATGCCAAGAAAAACATAAAATGTTAAATTTTCCTGTCCTCCCTGCTGATAGATCAGAAAACATCAGTAACACTAACTCAAAAAGAGGAATGCTAAATCATGTTAAGGGTACCTGAGACAAAGTTCATGGATGGTTAGCAACAAAATGGTAACACCTCCTCTACAGCTCCTACTCCCAAGAGAGTCCAAATTATGAAAAGTAGGAGCAGCCTGGATTTGACTGAATACAGGTTATAAATGGAGAAGTATGATGATACAGATCTCAGAGTAAAAGCTACTCATCATGTGTTACTCTCAAATGATGCCCATCAGGCACTTTTCTTCTTAGCTCTGAAGTCAGTAAAACTTAGAGAAGGCAAATTTACAAATAATTAGAATGAGACCTTTGGATACCGGTCAGTAAATTAAATGTACCTCAAGTTACTTCGGAGAAGAGTAGAAAAATTCAAATATATTCATTATAGATTCAGTGCTCAAATTTCTTACATGCATAATGATACAATGAGGCAAGATAATGAAGAATCAGAGGAGCTTTTTTACAAGAATATATATAAGGTTTGTGAAATTAACTGTTTTTTAAAGAAAAGAGACAGGGAGACACTTGTTTTCCCCACAATTAGGTCAAAATCTCTTCTTGTTTTTTATCAATCCATGAGATTTGGGAGAAAAATCTCTCAAGATAGTTCAGCAGGACCCTAGCACGGTCAGTTAGTTGATTGGGACCAATATGCCCCCAAAATACTTGAATTCAGAAAACTGCACACAAAAGTATTGAACGGAAAGGCTTACAAACATGGGATAACAGTGACCCAAGCATAATAAGACCAGAATGGCACATAGAGAAATAAAAGGATACGGATATTCTCTTAGGAGGACGACAGTAAAATTTACCACCTAATTCTTTTCCATAAACTCTAAAATATATCATTGTATAGAATGAAACTGCCTGTAGTGAAATTTTGACAACTCCCCTCTGTGTGCTAAAATGCTGTCAGGCTGAAAAATCTGAACTCTTTGTGAAAATTGTTCATTTTTGACAGATTTATCCTACTTTTATGTTTGCAGTCTTAATCACAGGAATGTGAAAAAGTTAGCTTTATACTCAAAGAGTTGGAAGCACTATTAGCATAATTTAGAGGTACTAGGGACATCTTCATGGCTCAGTGGTTGAGCACCCCCTTAGGCCCAGGGTGTGATCCTGGAGTTCTGGGATTGAGTCCCTGCATGGAGCCTGCTTCTCTCTCTGCCTGTGTCTCTGCCTCTCTCTTTCTGTGTCTCTCATAGATAATAAATAAAATCTTTAAAAAAAATTAGAGGTACTAAGCATTTATATTACAGTTATCTATAAAAACCAAAAATTGTCAGAAGTGAAAATATTTATTTTATGTATTGAATTTGATTGATTTTAAGATATTATTTATCTATATGTGTATCTATACACACACATATACACGCAGCCTGTTTCTGTTTCATTCCTTTGCTCACTGTTACTAAGTGGTTAAGAACGTTGGTCTTTGTCGGACCTTACAAGGCTGAGATGACATAGGTTTCAGTAACCCTAATCAAAGTCATATAGTACGGGCATTGGTGGTAAAGGAGTGTCGTGTCATGGTTAAGAATACAGGTTTTGGAGACACAAGACCTGTGTGTCCTCATTGCAGTTACATCACTTACAGACTCAGTAGCCTTAGTCATATTAATCTTTTAGCATCAGTTTCTTCCACTGTAAAATACAAGCAATAGCAATCCTATTTCAAAGGATTGTAGTAAGTTTTTTTTTTTTTAAAGCCATATATATGAATCAGACTGCCTGCCACATATGCACCTAAATGTCAAACTGTATTCTCCTTGTTTATATCATAACTATCTCATACTTTCTTCCTCTGAGACAAACAGGACAATACCAGCACAGCCAATCAAATCTCTTTGTACATAGGGCTTTTTAGGTTGGTGATTAGGAGATGGTATTTGGAGAGGATATTCCTAGCTGAGGATCAAAGCAGTGTCTTTTTTTTTTTTTTTTTAAGATTTATTTATTTATTCACGAGAGAGAAAGAGAGAGAAAGAGAGAGAGAGAGGACAGAGGGAGAAGCCGCCTCCCACAGGGAGCCCGATGTGGGACTCGATTCCCAGACCCAGGAGCAGACGCTCAACCACTGAGCCACCCAGGCATCCCAAAACCACGGTCTTTAACTGAGGAACACTGAGCAGACTGGTTAGCCTCCTGGAAATCCATTTCTCCATCTGTAACACAGGAATCGTGACAAGATAGGTCACCAAGCAGGGTAAAGTCAACTATGGTCCATAGGCCAAATTTTCCCCATGCCAGATTTTGTATGATCTGTGTTCTAAAATTGTTTTCCAAGTTTTAAAAAGTTAGAAGAAGAAGAGTAAGTAGATGGAGGAGAAAAGGAAGACATAGAGGAGAAGGAGGAGGAAGATTAATCAGTAGTGGCAGCAGCACTAGAGATTGGGCATAATCAGCAAAATCTATCATATTTACTATCTAAGCCTTAACAGAAAAAGTTTGCTAATCCCTGCCTTTGAATTACTGTGAATACTAAAGGAGCCAATGTATGAAATATACTAAGCAGATGATTTGGCATAATTGTAGTTACTGTCTTGCTACTAACATTCTAAACCTTCACCAGGACAGTAAGAAAGTACATCTCCTTAAGTCACCTTTAACTGCTCATGTGGAAATACCTGATTTTTCTAAACTCATCAGAAAGAACCTTTCTTTCTTTCTTTCTTTCTTTCTTTCTTTCTTTCTTTCTTTCTTTCTTTCTTTCTTTCTTTTTTCTCTTTTCTTCTTCTTCTTCTTCTTCTTCTTCTTCTTCTTCTTCTTCTTCTTCTTCTTCTCTTCTTCTTTCTTCCTCTTCCTCTTCTTCCTCTTCTTCTTCTTTAGATGTTATTTATTCATGAGAGACGGAGGGGCAGAGACATGGGCAGAGGGAGAAGCAGGCTCCCTGCGGGGAGCCTGATGCAGGACTTGTTTCCAGGACCCTGGGATCATGCCCTGAGCTGGAGGCTCAACCACTGAGCTATCCAGACTTTCCAGAAAGAACCTTTCAACAGGGTCCCTTCTCTGGATAAAGAAATATGCCAAATAAAGCAGAGGAGATGTACAATGTTACCTTTGCCAGGAATTCTTTGGCAAAAATAGTTTATACCATTTTGTTTCATGTGGCTGCATTTAATGAGAGTGAGTCCTCCATCAAAGATCTCCATAAACACACACACACACATATCAAGTATTGCAGGTGATGTTTTGTGTGTACCTATTGTTCCCTCAGTGTTATCATAAGGGGAAGTCAGGTACTACAGGATTCAGAAATGACAGAAATTCCCAATGTGATTTGGTATGATTTTAGCTCTGGGAAATTTTTAAGCTTAGTAATTGCTGACTGTCCCTGTTGCTCTTTTATTATTAATCAGCACAACACAAGACGAGAGAGTGGGGGTTAGCTACTTCAGAAAATGCATGCTCCAGATTTTATCCATAAGGTACAAAGGTGGAAATGAAACAGAATATGAATAATAAAGATTGAGATACATATTCTATGCATAGTTTGATCATCTTAATTAACCCTTGCACTTGCCAAATGTAGTAGAAGACTATGCCTTTTCCTATATTAATCTACAGGGGTGATCCAGTGACTTCTCTGAAATCACAAAGAAGTCCACAAGAGGTAGGCATCAAAATAAAATAGCTAACAAGAATGACAGCACATTCATTATTCAACTAATAACGATACAGCTCCTGACATGCAAGCTGAACATGAAAAAGAAGATTAATTCATCTGTTAAGAATTGAGAATTCATGTACACAGTAGTCAAATTTAATCTAAAAAGGAACATGTATTTACGGGTTTTCTTTTTTTTTACCAGCATGAACATTTGGTTAAACATGGAAACTTATTCTTGGTTTATCAATTGGTTTATGGAAAGATAAACTGTTTTAAGGTAATATGAAAATGAAGACAATGATAATGTTGATGGTGTCTGTTGAATATTTAACTCTGCTAAATTCTATTATGTATTTTATAATCTCATTTATCCTCACAATAAATCTGAGGTAGTTGCTATTGTTATTCCTGTTTAACCAATGAGGAAATGAAGCCTCAGTTTAAATTATGTTTGTTTTCCCCATATACTCTGCCTCAAATCTGTGGCAATCTCATGGAAAGTAGAATCCCTCAATTTAATACTAAGGACTTTGATTTAGAAATACCCTTTTGAAGGCTACTTAATTTCCATATTCATCTAAAATAATTTTTTGAAATATTAGTCACCATGTGTCATAAAGTCTGAATATCCTTCTTAGATACCAGAGGTTTAACCCAAACTCTGATTTTCTCACGTTATAAATTTACATCGCTCAACTTCTCTGTGGATGCAAAGCTATCAGAGAACTGAAAGAAGAAATGCATCCCCAAATTTCATTTGAATTGGGTATGTTAAAAAAAAAAAAAAAAAGGGCAAAGGCTTCTGAGAAATCTCTTTAATTCTTTGGAGAAGCAAAGGGGTATTGTGTTTGAGAAGCAAAGGCAAAGCCAGCTTAAGAGAAGAAAAAACAAAAGTCAAAGCTGCAAATAATGAACTTTAAAAATTCTGAAGAAAAAAAGAAAACAACCCTGCCACAAAATCATATTCTTTAATTATAAACCCCGAAATGTAGAAAGGGCAAAAACTGCTCTTTTTTTTTTCTGTTTTGCTTTAGAAATCTGTTACTATTTGTTAGAATGAGACCCATTAATTTTAAACTATTCTAAGGAGAAATTTAAAATCATATGTGGCAAATAATGAACATGATAAAACTAAACCACAATGAAACTAAACTAACACGGCTAACTTAACAACAATACTAAATACAACTACAAATACAAAAGAAAAAGAGACATTTGGATTTAGTAGGGAAAAAACTGAGGTGAAAGAGAAATTAGTAAAAGTAAAAAAAAAAGTAAACTTTTTTTTGTCACAATTGATTATTTTTTTAATTTTTTATGTTTTTTTTTGGTCACAAGTGATTTTATTAGAATAGGTATCTCTTTTTTATTTTTTTTATTTTATTAGAATAGGTATCTCTTTTATGAATTCATCAACAGATATTTATTAAATGCATATAATTTGCTAAGCCAATGATTATTTAGCTTCATCTTCCTCAGAATCACCTTCGGGAACACTTTCAAATTTCGTAAGAACTCTGACCTCAGTTTCTGTTTTGATCTCTTTATCTTCAATCCAGGGAGAAAAGCCTGTCCATCCCTACACCAAGAATTATTCTGGTAATGAGGTGCAGACGCTGATGAGAGGAGGAAGTCCAAATACATTGGGGTAGAAAAGACTGTGAAGAAAGTACGATGAGGGATGAGGATTCAGAATGATTATGGCATAAGAATCTGCCTTAAAAGATCCCTTCTAATGGGAGAAACAGGCAAGTATCCAGAGAGTACATTTACAATGTGTTAAGTGCCATAAGAGGTACAACAGCAACAAAAATAGGAAACAAGCATCTCTGTTTTGGGAGAAATCATCACAGAAGAGACAAGGCTCCAGATGGCTGTGAGGTAATGTGACCATATGATCCTCCTGACACCTCATTCAGACTTCCTGCTTGGTAGCTCCCCCTTTTCTTCTCAAGTGTCCCAACTTGGATGATAAATGGTACAATCATCATTGCAATCTTTTTTTTTTTTTTTTTTTTTTTGAGAGAGAGAGCATGCAGGCATACTTCCTGAGGATGGGGGTGTGGGCGGGGGGGGGAGGGGGGGTTGTGGAGAGAGAGAGAAAGAGAATCTGAAACAGGCTCCACACTCAGCACAGAGCCCAATACAGAGCTGGAGTCCAGGACCCTGAGATCAGGAACTGAACCAAAACCCAGGGCCAGATGTTTAACCAACTGACCCACCCAAGGGCCCTTCAAAGGCCAGAGGAGTTTGCCTCCAGAGTGATGAGAGGCAGCATCAATGTAGCAGCCTGTGGGGTGTTCATTTGAGTTGAAACAGCACAGAGACCACAGCAGTTCATTGTGCAACAGTTTGGGGTGCAAACTGCTAGGAGTAAGCACTGGGATATGAGATTTGAGATGCAAGCAGGATCTGATTATGTTTGTATTTTCCAACATGGTTGCAGAATAATTGTTTCGGGAGGTGAAATGGAAAAAAAAAATCATTTTTTCAAAACATAGTAGTTTCTTTGGGTTTCTCTCTGAATCTGACATACTTCCAAGAAACAATGGAAGTTCCTATGACTGGTTGAAAGTATTCCTTTGAAGAGGGTAGCTGATAAACTGGACAAGTGACTCATTTTATGTATTTTATTTTCAAAATTTGCATAATATATGTACCCTCTAACCATAGTTAAAAATAAAGGAGTTCAAATTATTTCCTCAAGGTCACATATGAACTAAAGGGATTAAACTCAAGAATTCTGATCAGAAGTCATTCTCTAGTTATCCTTGATCTGTTCTTTTTTTTAAATCTACGGTGAGCTCAAACTGATTTTATTTTCATTTTTTAAGAAAATCATTAACATTGTTTCTATTTGATACACAGAAAAACCCAATGAATAACTCTTCAATTTCTCTTCACTGTCCTGACATAAAGCTATTCGTGTAAAATGCATGGGAATTTTTTGAGCTGCTTAGACATGAAAAGAGTTTAAGAGATAAGAAGTTATTTATGTGGAAGTAATTGTGAAAGCAACAGCAATCAGTGACTTTCTTAGAATAATTTGCAGTTAAGATCTATGCTCAAAATGGTCATTAGTTCACAAGCAAACATGACAGAAAATTGAAGGAGCCATCACCTAACGTTTACCTCATTTGGGCTCTGCGACTTACAAATGAGCAAGTGCCTCTTACAACTCTGCTACCCTATTCTTTAAGTCAATCAATCATCGTGAAGTATATTTGAGCTCCTCTTCACTAAGAATATCTTCACAGGCAAAGTGAACAATCACTTCTCTTTCCTTTCCAGGAACCTCAATAACAGGAAGCTTTTATTTGCTGCAAATTGGGAGAAATAGACAACCAGAAATGAATCATGGCTATTCAGATTAGTATTATCTCTTAAACTGAATTCGTGGGAAAACATCACAGTCATTACTTAAGAAGAGACAGGTGTTCTCTTTTTAGAATAATTGGTTTAAAAACCAACAAATTTGGTCTTTTCAGAATGTATTACAAGCAGAAATTCCCTTCCTGTTTTGAATACATTAGTAAAGGACATCTCAAAGGTATAAACTCCTACAGTAGAAAAAGTACTAAGGACATAATGATGCAATAATTCATCCAGTTACGTCTTTACCTTGGGAGGACAAAATTACCCCCTGATTAATCTTCAGGTAACAGTGGTCATTTTTCCAAAATGATATTTTGTGTTATTATTGTCAACTAAACTAGGTCACATGTTACAAACTAGTTTGACTACAAAAATTAATATGATCTGGTTGGTTCTCTTAAGGCAATATAACCTTATCAATTATGACTGCACCTGTAAGTAAGTTATGGCATCATGAAGATGATACCTAGCACTTTTTTTTTTTTTTTTGTAAAAGAGATTTCCTAGGAGTCAGTATGCAGATCATTATAAATACTAGGAATTTATTCTACATTCTCAAACCTTTTAATGTAGTCAAATCTATTTTTAGATTTAAACTTAATGTTTTTCTATTTAGACATTAAATAAATAGAAGGCTTTCTCATTTATAGTATAAAATTGGGTGAAACTGTGACTGCACATGTTTATGATGTAGACTATGTGTTAATGTTAAGGTCAAATTTCTCATGACAGATCCACAGGGTTTATCATAAAACAACAGGGAGTCAAGAAAATAAACTGTAGGATTTAAACTATTGTTTTGAGTTTGGGAAACATCCGATAGCTGTATGCAGGACAAACTGAGATAGGAAAGGAAGGTGGAATTTGCTTCAACGTGGATGGAACTGGAGGGTATTATGCTGAGTGAAGTAAGTCAGTCAGAGAAGGACAAACATTATATGTTCTCATTCATTTGGGGAATATAAATAATAGTGAAAGGGAATATAAGGGAAGGGAGAAGAAATGTGTGGGAAATATCAGAAAGGGAGACAGAACATAAAGACTGCTAACTCTGGGAAACGAACTAGGGGTGGTAGAAGGGGAGGAGGGCGGGGGGTGGGAGTGAATGGGTGACGGGCACTGGGTGTTATTCTGTATGTTAGTAAATTGAACACCAATAAAAAAATAAATTAAAAAAAAAAAAAAAAAAAAAAAAAAGGAAAGGAAGGTGGAGAGGAGTATCTGAGATTAGAAACTGAGAGTTAATTGTTGCAAGAGGGTAGGTGAGTCATGTTGGGAGCTTGAGATAGTTCTCCTGTTTCTCAGTCTCCAAATGCTTAAAATGCTTCCATCTCTTGGAAACAACGACTTACATAGCAGTCATTCTCAACAGGTAAAACTCTGGAGGATGTTCAGAATCTTGATGTGTATTCAGGAGATTATAATACTTTAATCTCTCCCATCCCCCTACCTGGATAGAGAATAGTTGGCTGAACCAATGGGAGTAGAAAGGGGGATTCCAAGATTATGTGACTAAAAATAAATAAATCTGGTTTACCAGAATTTGAAACAAATGGACTCAAGTGAGGTGTTTTTACTGTGTCAACATTGTTCTACTTTCTGTTTTTGATGGTTTGAAATAATATGGCAAATGCTTTATTTCAGAGTAATCAAATTCATGATTACATAAATAAACGAACAGCCAACTATTGTTATAGGAGCTGTGTGATATTCCCAAAGTTTAATTTAAATTATAAGTGTTTATGACGAATATTTGTTTTAAGCTATGGGCACTTAATTTCCCATAATGTCATAGTAAAAACAAAAAGAAAGAAAGAAAGAAAAAAAAAAGAAAAGAAAGAAAAGAAAGAAAAGAAAAGAAAAGAAAAGAAAAGAAAAGAAAAGAAAAGAAAAGAAAAGAAAAAACTATTTATTTTGAAATGAGGAATTTAAATAATATATATATAGGCCAGGTCAAAACCTAAAAGTATAATGATTTGGAGTGACCAAGAAAAAGTTAAAAGTTAAATTGAGTTAGCTTTGCTAAAGAAAAAAAAGTGCCATGTAAAAATTTTAGAAAGGATCTTTCCAAAATGATTAAAATGCGTCTTAAATGTCTTAATGCTTAAACATTCTCATTTAGATGGAAAATTCAGCTATTCAGGATGACTCATTTACTGAGGGATTCAAATAGGAAAACTTTCATTCTATTTTTCATAATAGGTGTTGAGAAAAGGGCATGGTTCATTCATGCATTTGCAATTTATATCGTACATTCCAGTTTTAATTATGGAACACTTTTTCAGTACCTTTTTGAAACCTTCAGCAATTGAGTTACATAATGTATGTTCTAGTGTATGAACATACTTTGGAAAAAATGAAAATAATTAAAAATTAATTACATCCTGCTGGTAATGAAGACTTATTTCATTCCTTAGAGAATTCTTTGAAAGTGGACGATCAGTCATTTTTATTATGAAGTACCAATTAAATACTTAAAGTTCAAACTTGTCAATTAAAAAGAAACTTAGCATGCTATTACTTAGCAATACTGTCTCATGCATAATTAGAAAAACTAAACAAACTAATATATTTTAAATTATGAAGAAATAAAGATTTAAATGAGTAAGATTCTTGTATATAATTGCCCACATATTTGATAAACCTTAGAAAAGAATCTGAGATCTTCCTTTAGCAAACCACAAAGCAATTCCTTTCCTCAGAAAATTTGATAATTAATTGGTCTGTTTTTAAGTTTGTCATATAAAGCCTACATAGGACATTTCTAAGCTCTGAAGTTCTTCTTTTGTTAATAAAGATCAACATATCTATATTTTTTACTTATATCATTTGGTGAAAATTGTGCTCAGAAAATATATATATATATATATATATATATATATATATATATATATATATTTCATTCTAGTAATAGATCTCTTCTAAAATTTACGGTATACTTATTTAACAAAAATATTCTGAGAATAGGTGAAAAAGTAAACAGTATACATAGCACAGCTTTAATATGTGTTTACACCATAAATGTAGGCATTTCTAATATCATAGTTCCTATATTAAATTTTATTAAAATCTTTCCCATTCTTTACTTAAATTTTCAATGTGAAGAACTGACTTCATGTTAGATCCCATAATTCGAATGAATTTAAATTTTAAAATATAGAATACACACACATATGTATAGAGGAAACACAGTTTGAGATTTCATATAAAGAAGTCCTATTTTGGAAAATTCTATTTTTTAATATTTATTTATTTTAAAGTAGGGAGGCAGAGACCGAGAGAAACTCAAGCAGATGCCATGCTTAGCTTGGAGCCCGGTGTGGGGCTCGAGTCCATGACCCATAGATCATGACCTGAGCTGAAATCAAGAGTCAGATGCTCAACCAACTGAGCCACTCAGGCGCCTCAGTTGGTTTTCTTACCCATAAACTTGTCATGAATCAACAGAAGGATGCAGATTCTTAAACTGTAATATACTCTTTTTCTATTTTAAAATGGGTTAGTATTCTGAACAAAGTCAGATGTAGATTAAAATCTTGGACCTAGGGACGCCTGGGTGGCTCAAATGGTTTTGTGTCTGCCTTGGCTCAGGGCATGATCCTGGAGACCCGGAATCGAGTCCCACGTCGGGCTCCCTGCATGGAGCCTGCTTCTCCCTCTGCCTGTGTCTCTGCCTCTCTGTGTGTGTGTCTCTCATGAATAAATAAATAAAATCCTAAAAAAAAAGTTTTCACCCCTAAACTTACTAGCTATATGATCGAGATATAGTTAAACCTTTTTAAACTCCACTTTATTTGTAAATTGAGAAAAATAAGACTTCACAGTTAATTGAAAGGCTCGGTAAATTTTAGTGGTTACTATTGATGATAGTGAAACTGCCTCTATAATGATCACACTAAATCCCTATGTTGTGCCTAGTTTGAGAATAGAAAGGAAAAAAAAAAGGGAGGTAAATCTTGGGAACCATGTCATAAAGATACATGGTTGAATATGAAGGTATTCAGACTGGAGAGGAAGACTATTTTCCTAAAAGAGGCAATTTTTAGAGGAAGACTATTTTCCTAAAAGAGGCAATTTTTAAATTTGTGATAGGCTATTATTTTTCAATTATTGATTTACTGCATTCTGCTCCATAGGGAAGTGGGAAGAAGTTACTATGCTGGGACAATGAAATCAATTCTCAACAGCAGAATCCAATCTCAAAAATGGAACCCATGTGATACAAAGAATATCAGAAATTACACAGGAATTTCAATATAGGGAGAGAAGATGGATACAATAACAATAATCTCATTATTAATCTCATAATCTCAACAATAATCTCATTCTTTAGTATTTGATAACTAAGTTACATATATATCCAATTACATATATAAATACATATAAATTTTATTTATAAATTTATTTATAAATTACAAATTTAAATATATATATATATAATTTTTGAAAATCATATTCATTTATAGAAACAGATCCATACTGTCACAATTGTGGTCAAATATCAGGTTATGTAGTATGTATTTTTAGCCTCATTACTTTCTTCACTTTATTTTCTGTATTTTTCTTAGTTTTTTTCAGTTTTAATTTATGTGCTCTCATTCTGTTTTATGTACCAATGTAAGCCATCCTATCTTTTTCTGGATTTTTTTGGAACTATTCTATATCTTGATGTGGTGGTGAATTTATGACTGCGTTTTTCAAAATCGGCAGAAACCTACACTAAAATGGTTGTTTTTTTTTTTTTTTACTCTATATATTCTTTATCTTAAAACAAAGGAAAATATTTTTGAAATAAGATACAGTCTTAATAAAAATAAAGAAAATAGTTATCTCATTAGGAATTCTGGCAATTTATATTTTATAATTCTTTTAAACTGAAAGAAAAACAATTATTTTTATTTTTATTTATTTTTTTAATTTTTTTTTAATTTTTTAAAATTTATTTATGATAGTCACACAGAGAGAGAGAGAGAAAGAGAGGCAGAGACACAGGCAGAGGGAGAAGCAGGCTCCATGCACCGGGAGCCCAACGTGGGATTCGATCCCGGGTCTCCAGGATCGCGCCCTGGGCCAAAGGCAGGCGCCAAACCACTGTGCTACCCAGGGATCCCCAAACAATTATTTATAATGGGTTTGTTTTGGATATGAAGTTCTACTGGAATGTTATTTCCTTTTATAGGCATAAACTAATACTGAAATCCCCCCCAAATGCTGTTTATGGTGTTACTCCATAATATTAGAGAGAACATATGATGAAATTTTTAAAGAATACAGTGTTAGATATGATGTGGCAAGATATTATTTAATTCAAATTTAATGCTATGCTTTTTTAACACAGGAGTATACTTTTATATTTGCTAAATGTTAGAATATTTGAAAAATAATATAAGGATAACTGGAAATTTTTACAAAACTCTAGTTTGTGAATTAATGCCTGAAAAGCCTATGTAATTAGCAGAAAACAATAATTTATCTTATGTGACATATTAATTAAAGAGAAATGATACTTTCCATTGTGATGTTAATGAGTTATTCACAAATTTTGTCATTTATGGCATATAACAGCAACTCCTCCTGTGCCTTTTTCCCTTGCCTCTAACAACCTCCTAGGGCATACCTAGGACAGGAAATTAAGAACTGTTAATAAATTTATTTTAATTAATTAGTTTCTGTTCCAGATTGTTCTTTATCTTTTCTATATTGGTGAATGCCATCAGTATTATCAGCATCACTTTGCATAGCATTTTCTCTTTTTAATAATGAAGAAACTCTTAAGTGATCAGGATACGATTTCCTGAAAATATAATTTCTGTTATTGTTACTGTAAAATGAGAGTTTTTGAATATAAAATATTTGCTTTTGTCAATAAATTAATAAGCCTATTTTGGATGTATGGCTTATTACAATCATGATATAAGAATTATTTTTGGGTACCACATGATGAATACCATTGTATTTTTTCACAAAGGGGAATGGCTCTCAAAATCCAAGAAATTATATTACAATAAGTATGCAAAAACACAATGGTCAAACGTTAGAAATTTTTTTTTCTGATCAAAAACTAATTTAGGGTAAACAATATATCCTTATTAGTTTATAAGGTCATATATGGGAAAACAAAGAAACCAAAAACTATAGTTTTTTAAAATTCAATGTTTATAACTATCCAATATGATGATGTCCTTTTCAGGTAGGTGATTTGTTAAAAAGTAAAAAAACAAAAGCTATGGGGAATGTAATAATTTTGTTGTTAACGGCAATAGTAACTAAAGTAAAGGAGCCTTACCAAATACCTTCCATCTTTTTTTATTCCCCTTGATCTTTCACAACCATATACCATTTTGAGTATTATTTCATCATTTTATGAAGGCTTTTCCAATTCTTTCTCCATTTGTCCATTTGGTTTATTCATTTAAAGTCTGTGTCCTGAAGTGGACTGCATCCATTTTTGGTAAGAATCGCAGTTCTATATATGTTAAATTCAGACACACCACCTACCAAATAACCTCCCTCAAAACAAAATGAGTGAATCCATGAATGATTGTTTCAACTGTAGGAAAAAGAATTAAGAGAACTATTTCCTGAATGCTAAAAACTATTTACTGATCACATTCCAAACCTTATATGTTTCTAATATGAAGAAAGGGGTGTTTTTGAAAACAACAACCAAAACCACAATGAATGACCTTCTATTAGCATTAGTGCAGGTGTGAATCAGCAGAGACAGAAAACCAACAATTCTGTAGATAAAGCTGTAAATATTATCCAGCTCATATATATGTTCAACTATCTTAGGTATGTAGACTTCAAGTTCATAAGGGAAAACTTCCATTGTCCAATTACATTAACACTACACAGCTAATATTACCGAGCCACAGTGTCAGTAGATATGCTAACAGTCTTATTTTTCTGGATTATTTATGGATGACTCCAAAATGGCTTAGCATACTAGGCAGGGGGACGGGAGGGGTATTAAAAAAAATTCCCTTTTAAGGAAGTAATTTTTAAATATACCATCGCAAAAACTCCACTGTTTATTCATGACCAGAGTTTTACTCTGAAAATGTTACATTAAATTAATGTTAACAAGGGAAGTTTCACTAAAACCAGTAAGAATAATCAAGCACCATGGGAAGGACGAAGTCATTGCAATATGACAGTTACTGTAAGAAATCTCTGATAATGTTAGTAGTAGCACTGGCATTGGTGAGATTTTATTTGGTTAAAGAAAAAGAGAAACCAAGGAAATAATTTGAATGTATTCTGAAAATCTCTGGCAGAAGAGTACCTGGAACATATTCCATGACTTCTTCCGGTTACCGCTATAAGTCAGCTATATTATCAGTCAATAGGAAGACATGACTCAACATGGCATGGACTCAAATTTCAAACCATTATCAAGAATATATTTTGTTTCCAAGTAAGGAGTTGATAATATTTCTGAAATTTGTTTACATCTTAAAAACATTGTCATTGACTTCATTTGAAAGGTGTCAAGTCTCAGAGCTGTTGAGGTTAATTTTGCAGATTCTGAATCATTTTGGAAATGATTAACATTAAGGAAAAGGGGAGCATCAGAGATTGAAAACTGGATGAATTATTTTTAAAATATTAAATTATATTTTATAAAAGACTTTGATTTGTCCTCACTCTACGGTTTCTAACCACTTGCTAATGCTTCTTGTAGGAAGAATGAATGAAGTATGAATATTTTCTCTCTTTTGTTTTTTTAAAGATTTTATGTATTTATTTATGAGAGACAGAGAGAGAGGCAGAGACATAGGCCGAGGGAGAAGCAGGCTCCTCACAGGGAGCCCAACGTGGGACTTGATCCTAGGACTCCAGAATCATGCCCTGAGCCGAAGGCAGACACTTAACCGCTGAGCCACCTAGGCGCCCCTGAATATTTTCTCATTCCACAGACTTGTCTTCAGATATTTGAAGACACCACTTAAGAAAGAGAAAAGATCCCTCCTAAACCCTTTATTTATCAATAATCTCAGTCTCCATTATGTATCTAACCATTTATGCAGTTAACATTTGTTTGTTACTATGTTCCATTCATTGTTTTAGGTATTTTACAGATATTATCTCACTAATTCTCCTTAACAAACCTGAGATCTAAGTACTATTCCAATTCCCATTTTATACATGACGATACTGAGACAAGAGAGGCCAAGTAACTTGCCCAAAGTCGCACAATTAGTATGTGAAGGGGCCATTTTCAAATCCAGGTAATCGGATATCATAGACTTTAGCTAAATATCCTGTTCCTTCAACCTTTCATCAAATGGATCATAGTTCCTTGAATATACAACAATGGAGCTGTCCTCCATTGGACAAACTCTTACGTGTTGGCGTTGCTCTTAAAATCCGGTGCCAAATATTCTGAAACAAATTCTTAAGAAATGGTCTGATCAAATGGGAAAAGCATGAAATTTTATCCTTTCTTCTAGGTGCTTTATGAATATCATCATCACCATCATCATCATCCATATCATCAACACAGTGACTGCATTCCTATTTCCCACCTCATAACCAAAAGTATTGATACAAATTTAATCCGTGGCTCCCCAAATCCTGTAAGCTTGCGACTGACTGTGTGGACTATGTTTGACCCATTGCATCCCCAGTGTATTATGCAATGACTGGCAAAGAGTGACTCAACTAACATGTATTTTGCTGGCTGAAAATGACTGAAGTTCCCTGCCCCCCTCCCATGCACAACTGTCTAGCAGAATCTTCTCATTTTGGAATTATATAGCAAACAAACCTAAACAGAGGATTCTACATTTATCTGTGTTATACTTTAGCTTCTTCACTTTAGGTCCTTGAAAAGCCTGGCCTATCCATTTGATTCTTGATTTTATATTCTGGTCTACTAATATATTACTTCCATATGATCTGCCATCCAGCAATGCAAATTCTCACACCTTCTATATCTTTTTTTTTTTTTAAAACCTTCTATATCTTATCAAAGTTATTGATTTAAAATGTTCAACAGGAAAGGGTCAATGACAAAGCTTATCAAAATGCCCAGAAGATCACTTTCTCAGGCTGACTCTGATGATCTTGCAATATTTGTCTTTTTATTTATTAAGATTTATTATATTAGAGGCACGTGCGTGGCTCAGGTGGGTAAGCGTCTGCTTTCTGTTCAGATCCCAGGGTCCTGGGATCGAGCCCAGTGTCAGGCTCCCTGCTCAGTGGGGAGTCTGGTTCTTCTCCTGCTCCCCCCGCTCATGCTTTTGTGCTCTGTCTCTCTGTCAAAGAAATAAAATCTTTAAAAAACAAACAAAAAGATTTATTATATTAATTTGGTCAGTTTTATAAAAAAATAATACTACACAATTTGGTTACTTGCCATGACTGGACTTTGTTCTAGTGTGTTACCTCCATAACTAAATGATAACTCTCTCACCTACAGGGCTCTTACTTTAACTCCCACAGCATTCAGGGAAGCATTTTGCGCATAATAGACTCTTACTGAATGGTGAACAAATGAAATCAAATATTTTGATTATGGCCATGACTCATCTAACAAAGAATCCTCATTGACAGGCTTTATATAAAATTTCCTGGAACTATCTATTTTTAAAATATCTCCTCTCACCAATCAAACTTGTCTTGGCTTTAAGAACTTCTGGCACTTGTCACTCATATGAGACCCATATATATGACATTTACAAATAAGGAAAAAACATTTCTTTTTCTGATTAAAAGTAATCTCTTAAGTCTATGGAAATACTTAGTCACCCATTCCGCTTAGCCTGAGAGGAGACACTGCTGACAGTGGCATACAAAATGAATAAAGTAAAGCAACATCACCTGCCCCAATCATAGTGAATTCACAAAGTGAGTCATAGTATCTTCTAAGTTAATAATGTCAAGAAATGTAAGTTTAACCTCTGTTTGGCCCTTAGGCAAAACTGATGATGTATTAAAGTAGTCCGATATTAGTATTTTCATATCATTATATCAAATACTACATAACGCCCAAATGCATGGCCAACAGAAATGAATTTCTGATAACACCAGGTCTAGTCAATGGAGCCTGGGAATGCTTCTCTTATCAAGATCCAGAGTTCTTAAGTGGGCTTATGATGCATCAAAGTCACTTATAATTAGAGGAAAATATCAGCAGTAACTATGGGATTCTTTCCAATTATGGATTTCTTGCTGCTTGAATTAAGATTTCTTTGGCTCTAATATGAATCAGACTAACACACTCAAACTATGTCTATCAATATTTCTGGGCTGGAGAGCTTATAATTCTAGTATTTTTGGTAAGCTGTCTGACTTCTTTACTGGCAGAGTATTCTATCAGACTGAATTTGTTATTAAAAGATAATTGCTTATTTTTTGTTCAAGTAATCTTCCATTTTCTATCCGTGTAGTAGCTTTATGTTATGGAAAAAATAAAATAAAAGGGAATTACCGTCACTGTCCTCAGTATGTGAATGAGTACATGTTTATCTGTACTATTCTTTTGAAACTGAAAGCAAAGGAGTCAAACGTGATTTTTTTGTGTAATTTGACCATTTTTCTCATTTGTCTGAGGCTTATTATGTTTATCTGTGGATGACTACTGTAATATTTTTAGCACTACTTATTAAAACTCATCTCTTGAAGTCTTGCTCAATATTGCTAATTAACTTCTTCATTACCATAAGCATGCTGCTAAGCCACACTACTGTCATAAAATGTTTTAAATGAATAAACAAAATCATGCAATATAAACAATGATACAGCTGCTCATTGTTTATACAGCTCAGCAAATAATAGCCAAGTGCTACAGACTGAGTCAGTGAATATTATTCTTTCTCATTAATGGAAAAAGAAAAGAATTTAGTTAAGCTATGCATGTCAAATAACAGGGAGCTCACAAATTTAGGATGCAGTCAGCATTACATCTCTGTCTATAGTACTCATCGGTACTCTGCCAAAGCATAACTATGCTCTACTCATTCCATCTCAAGCAGTATATAATCAGCCCACTTTAAGGCTAAAAAGAATTGCTTCAGAATTTAAAAGGATCAATTCCATCACATGTTCATTCTAATTCATTTAAGATCTTGAGTACCGAGCTAGACACAAAATTAAGAATTCGATAAGTATTTATTAACAGAGAATTATGTGAAATTTTTAGCTTTATTATGTAAATTAAGGAAATCTAAAAGGCCTCCAAATTATCTCAGAGAGAATATACTTAGAATCTAAAATAAGTCATCATGATGGTTATTGGTAAACTAAGAAACATCCATTGTTTTCAGATTTTTCCTTTTTCCTATAGTTTAGAAATGCAAAAAATTCGTAAGATTTGTGTGAGGCTTTTAATACGATAATAAAATAAACATATTTCATTTCATTCTCTTTTAAACACGAATAACAGCAGAATTGCCTTACCTCCTACCCAGAATACAGTCTAAACAAACTGAACTTCATGCAATGAGAATGACTGTTATTTTCAGCTCTAAATTGGGGGGGAGAGTTTGGGCATAAAATTAATAGAATTAAAGAAAACTAAAGAAAAGATCTTTAGAACAAACAACTTCTACTCACCCCAGTCACTAAGCCAAATATTTCTAGGGTTAAGTCTGATGATACATACAAAACAGGTGAAGGAAAAATAATAAAGGAAAGTTTCTCTTAAAAATAGTTACTTCGTTAAGTGAGACAGAACCTCTACACACAATTTTAATTTAAAAACGAAAAAAAAAAAGAGAAAAAAGTTTGAGTCTCCTTTAAGCATGTCAGAATATTTAATTCAAAGGATTCACATTGGAAAATGTGCTTTTAAATCTTAACAGTCTTATTGGGTGAAGGCCACCAGATGTTCCTGTCTTAAAGGAGAAAAGTAAGAGTAGCCGGGGGCTGGACCAAACGGAGGTTACACATTCTCGGCGTTCACCCAGACCTCAGCTGGCAGAGAGAAGGGTCCCTCATGGCCACCGTGCATAGTTAGGACAAATGACCATGGTCAGATAGTGTGATTAGCCTCAAGACAGCAGCACGGAGTTTCCAAACAGCTCTTCATCTGCCCATGTTCAGAAAGACAGTGGGAATTGACAAGGGGACACCATCACGTGCCAAGACCATGTGTTAGTCCATGTGGCAAATTACAAGCATAAATGAAAGATTCAAAATTCCACCTACTCCGACTTTTGGGTATGAAAAAAAAAAAAAAAAAACTTTGCCTTAAATTAAAATAGAGAAGTCTGAGGTTCTGCTCATAGGGAGGATAGGACTCTGCTGGTTACTATGTTCCTTCAACTACAGTGACAGGTCTAATTTATTTTTCTACTCATTTTCCTCCTTTTTTTGTTTTGTTTGGTTTTCCCAACACATGGACAGACCATGAGCGGTTGCAAAGCACTGCATGATTGCCTAGAGACTCTAACTGCTCTTCTCACTGTGTTAATTTATTACAGCTATTCAAGGTGAAGATGAATGGCACCTTGCTTTGCCAGGACAAGCTTGAGAGGGGACGTGTCCATCCTGTATCAGACTGCTGTTCTTTTCTGTCAACCACACAGGTAGTAATTCTAGGAGGACACAAAACAGGGTCATTTAATAAAACAAAGTGGTACATTTTACTTCCAGAGCAGCCTTAGCCCAGAGAGGGGGTAGTTAGTATACATTGCTCCATAGATTCTTAACGCATTAAGAGAGTATTTGTGCCAAGATATAAATTCTCTTTAAACATTAGAGAATCTAGAGTAGTGATTATTTTCCAAATCCAGAATCACCTCTAAAAAATACTATCCCTAGGCCTCACTTCATATACTGAATCAATATCTTAGGGATGGGAAACAGACAGGAAATCTGCATTTTCACATGTTCCCTCAGCTGTGAGTTATTGGTCTCTTTGCAGTAGTAATTAAATAGAAAATGGGAAACACTTATTTAAAGGCAATTGACAAAACAGTCATAGAAATTCTAAAAACAAACAAAGTTTAATATTTTTATTATATTCTATAATACATACTAACCTTGCAAGGATTATGCTTATACATTAATTCTCAAATTTAGCAGGTCATTAAAAACAGATTACTGGGATCCATCCCCAGAGTTTCTGATTTAATCTAGGATAGAACCTGAGAATTTATGTTTGTAACAAGTTCCTCAGACCAAACTTTGAGATCCATTATCTCATATAACGTAGGCATTGGTTATTTGTAATCGGTTTGCACACCCTAAAGTTTTATTGTACAAAGGAATATAAAAAGAGGCTTCCAAAATATTTAAACCCCCTGATCAGCAGAACAAAGGTATTTGCCTCCCAAAATAATTACACAAAATTGTGATAAAACATGCTAATGGTATCTCCATAAATGATTTTTAATATCATTATACCATGAAAATGACCAGTAGTGCTTCTCTCTCATCAAAAATATTCATCAAAAAATATTCATCAGATATCTTGTTTTAATGGTCAATAGTCAATGTTCAATGAATATACTTAACTACTCTTTTCTAAGAAATATAAGCATGAACATAAAAAGGAAATGTGTATAAATTAAAAGAATAATATTGACAGTTTCAAATGGACATATTTACCTGTTTTACTGTCAAATCTAAAAGAAAAAAAAGCTTCATTTCTGATTAGAATTGTTGACTCTCTTTTCATTAATATTCAGTGCTGTCATATGTAAAGTATTAAGAAGAAAGAACAGACTTAAATTAGGGTCACTTGTGCTGAATCCACATCACCAAACCAAGGTTTAACACTTAACCTAATTCCAGGTTCAACTTTTTGTTCGAATGTTATATTAACCAGATAGTCTGCACTTTTCTAGTCAACACCAATGAGGTAATCTGCCTCAGAGACCTCTCCATCTCCTAAAGGGAAATGAGGATTGTTTTTTTGCCTTAACCCTCCCCCTTCTTGCCTATAAAGTCTTCCTTTTTTTTTTTTTTTTTAAGATTTTATTTATCTAAGGAGGTGGAAGGGTAGGGAAGGAGGGAGAGGAAGCAGATGCCTTACTGAGTGCAGAGCACAGCTACCACAACCCTGAAATCACGACCTGAGATGAAATCAAGAGTTGGAAGCTCAACTGACTAGGCCACCTACATGCCCCTAAAGGCTTCCATTTTGTACAGCTCCTTAGAGCTCCTTTCTACTTGCTATATGGCTTGCTGCCTGATTCATGAATTGTTCAATAAAAACAATTAGATATTAAAATTTTATTTGATTGAATTTTTGTTATTTAGCAAAACTGATGGTTCACTTTTTATGCCCCTCTTTTTAAAAAAGATTTTAGGGGACCCTTGGGTGACTCAGTGGTTTGGCACCTGCCTTTGGCCCAGGGCATGATCCTGGAGTCCCGGGATCGAGTCCCACATCAGGTTCCCAGCATGGAGCTTGCTTCTCCCTCTGCCTGTGTCTCTGCCTCTCTTTCTCTCTCTGATATACATAAAGAAAATCTTTAAAAAAATAAAAAATAAAAAAGATTTTATGTATTTATTCATAGGAGACACAGACAGAGGCAGAGACATGGGCAGTGGGAGAAGCAGGCTCCCTGTTGGGGGAGCCTGATGCAAGACTGGATCCCAGGACCCCCGGGATCATGACCTGAGCCAAAGGCTGACAATCAACCACTGAGTCACCCAGGCATCCCTGCTTTTTATGTTTTTCCCTTTTTCAATATTTACCCTTATAAGTAACTGGTGAAAACTTATGGTTTGATCTGTTTAAGTCAAAATCTATAGAGGAGGTAGCCCGGGTGGCCCAGCAGTTTAGCGCCGCCTTCAGCCCAGGGCGTGATCCTGGAGACCCGGGGTCAAATCCCATGTCGGGCTCCCTGCATGGAGCCTGCTTCTCCCTCTGCCTGTGTCTCTGTCTCTGTCTCTCTCTCTCTCTCATGAATAAATAAATAAAATCTTTTTAAAAAATCTATAGAGGGTATCACTATACCAAATAATATAATAAAACATTGGAACTATTTCTACAGTTTCTGGAGTGAGAGATCAACCTACTTTGTCATTCCATATTTCTATATAAGAGTAGATTCAATCTGTGTTACACACTTTTCAAGGAGAAGAAGTAAAGTCTTTAGGAATGTCCAATACTTTTAAGAACTATACATTTTTCTTTTATAGTGAAGAAAAAAACAAAAATACCCCCAAAACTAAAAGTAGAGTAAGTCTTCTCTCTTATAGTTTTATTCTCTCAGTAAGATTTTGTCACTTTCTTATCTGTGGGCCTGGTTCTAACTACTTAGTTGGGTAACTGTCCTGACACAATTAGAAGGCCTTCTTATATTTCATCATAGAATTATAGATAATTGGTGTTCTATTCATGTGGAATATTAGTTCAGTTTTTAGAAATGTATTTCACTACTTCAAAGACAACATATTCACTGAAGAAATTTGGTAAAACCCAAAAAATCTCAAATCTGAACAATTTAGAGCTTAACTACCATTAAAACTCTGAATTATATGCTATCCTCATGAATCATTTTTAAAGCTTTTTATAGAAATCTTCAAATATAAGCAAAAGCAGATAAAATGTATACTGATCTAAATTCCAACTCATTTAAACCAGCTTTAAAAAAAGAACACAAAATTTTAGCAATACATAATGAACATTTCCGTATCTCTGAGTATCCTTATACCTATGGTTTTTTAGTTGCACTGTTGAGATATTTAATAAATGACCTGATAACTATATACAAGTTTAGTGGGAAAGGAAAAATCAATATATTAAAAAAGAATATATACTTTTTTTTGGGGGGGGGGATTTCTCATAGGAGAGATTTATCTACACGGAAATAACTATGCAACTTATTCATATATAAACCCTGTCCACCATTAGGTTTACACAATTATGGCTTTCCCTGCTGGCAAAACTGGGTACTTGAATCTGTGTTGTGGAATTTTAAATTTCTAACTCTGGAACGTGATCAATCAAATCAATAGTCCTATTCTTCCACTAAAGTTTTCTGCGATGTTCCTGAACGCTTAAAAAGTATGGTTATACTAAAAGCTACCATAAGAATCCAGGATACATGGCAAGTTAATACATTCACATTGAGGAGAAAATTTAGTGAAGGTGATATAAAAATAATTTTCGAGCAATTAAATTCTCAAGACTCTTTTAATATGTTCAGGAGCTGAAACACATGATAGTTACTATGGGTCACACTCGATTAAAATTCCAGAGCAAAATTTTCCTTTTGTGACAAGAGAGGGCTTCTTTCACTAAAAATGTAATGATTTCATAGCAAGAGGTAAAGGTTGTTGGTGCTCTGGGAAGTTGTAATCCTGGCTTTGTAGAGTTATTGAACCCCATGGGGCTACTAGGAAGGGGAAATGGCACTTCACGATTTTTTTGTGACTTATTATTTCATAAGTACCAATAGTTGATTTGGTACATTACTTTCTACGGGATAATTGATCACATACTGTTTCCCTCTACCATCCACATGGACCAGGGCTTTTAAAGTCTCTAGTGCCAGCCAGCTGGTTGCCACAGTCATATCTTCTATTCTAGCTGCTGATTATCCACCTGTTTACCTGCACACAAGCTGCTTTGACTTCCTTTCCTACCACACCCTGCCATCCTTTCACCAATGGAGGGGCAGTTTGGTTACTCTACACTTTGACGTTCTTCTATAAACAATGTAATAACACTTTTGTCCAAGTCTCTCTTCATATAAACATGGAAGTTTCTCTAGGGAAGAAACCTAGAACCAGATATGCTAGCATACAAAACACGCCTATCACGTGGGTAAGGGTTTTACAGATATTGCCAAGGTGGTTATGACAACTCACATTCCAACCATCAAGGTATAAGCATTCCACACTGTGTCCTTACTCTTTACTTAAGGTAATTAAATCAATCTCAAAAAATACCTTTTTGACATTTTTAAATACTTGCTCTTTCACCACCTTCTCTTTGAAAAAAGAGAACTCGTTCATTTCTCGTCCAATTATTTTTAGGAAACAAAAAAATATATATTTGCTTCCCTTTTATTTCTCTCTTCCCTAACTCTTTTCTTCCTTCATTTTGCCTTTTCACCATTTTGCCATTCCTTGACCAGAGACAATAAACATAAAAGCTGTGCCAGCAATATTTCTGAATTATAGGAATGGAAATAATAATATATGTTAACTAGAATTGAATCTAATAAAGAGCCAGTCCCCAAATTTCTATGATCTTTCAAATTGCTCAAAATTTCTGCAAACATTTCTAATTCCTCTAATCCTCTAATAATTACATCTGTTTCTCCAGGCACTTCCAAGAACACACACACACACACACACACCATATCCATGCACCATAATATCACATTATATTGTGTGCATTACAATTTTTTCCATTGGAAATATAAAATGTTGTGGCTTCATGATTCAGTCAAATAAACCTGAGCTTCTTGGAAACTCACACAGACATTACAAGTTTCTCTGAGCAGGTGACTAGGTTTCTCGGTCTTAGTTTCCTTATCTGTACCTCACAGCATTTTTGAAAGGGTGAAAGTGTGCATGAACATCATGTCATTGGGAGAAGATAGTGGTTACTCTACAGCACCAGATGCTCTTTGCTTATCCTTACTCGAACTCGAAGTTGATGCATCTTTGCTGCCTTTCATTCCTACTTCAGCTGAGCTGCTTTACTGACATCCTAGTACATGTACATTGCCTTCCTGCCTTCCCCCCTTGCTCCTGGGCTGGGGTACCTGTACTCCTTTTAATCACTGACAAATGCAACAGGACATAGCAGAAAGAGAGGCTAGGTTTCTAACTGCAATTCTGAACCATTTGCATTATTTACCTTCTCTGACCCTCTATTTCTTCATCTGGAAATGAGGATGATGCTTTCTTTGCATGATTTTTATTAGGGTTAAATTGGATCATCTATGTAAATGGCAAAAAAAAAAAAAGAGAACATTCAGTAAATAGTAGGTGGTACTACTATTTTTTGATGATTCCCTTTCTTTTTCTTTTTATTTGTTTTCCCTTTTTTTTTTTTTTTTTTAGGACTTATTATTTGAGAGAGAGAGAGAAAGCACGAATGAGAGGGCAGAGGGAGAGGGAGAGAATCTCAAGCAGACTCCACTCTGAGTGTGGAGCCCTGTTTGGGGCTCAATCTCATGACTCTCAGATCATGACCTGAGCTGAAACCAAGAGTCGGTGCTAAACCAACTGGGTCACCCAGGTTCTCATTTTCATTATTCTGTAAGCATCATGGGAAGAGGGTCAACACCCCCGCACCCAACTCCACTCCCCCACCCCCACCTCACCCCACCCCCGTTCATTGTTGTAGCCACAGAACAAAGCACAATGCCTGGCCTTAGCCATATTTAAAGACATGTTTACTCTGGGAAGGAGAGAAGGAAGAGAGGAAGGGAGGGAAGGAGGGAAGACCAATCAATTATTAGGCTTCTGACTTAAACCCAATTTTGACTTCCTGCTTCTGCTTTCTATAGCAGGTTTGATTCTGTGTCTGAATATCACTTTTCACCTTTGGCTTTTTCTTAGTATTTCCAATTCCATTTTCAAACTTCTGCTCCATAAACCATTACCACTTATGTCTCTTATTGGGCTTCTCTATAAAATATAAAAGTCTAATTTTTTTGTTTAATATATAAATCATGTATGTAATATAGTAATATTATCATAGATTTTGGAAAGTTTACTATTTTAAAAATCACAGTCCATTTTATATTTTTTATTGAATAAAATATTTCTAAATAAAGTACCATTTTCTTTTTTCTTAAAAGTAAAAGTTTCTTCTAAAACACTTCTCTTTTTTTTTAATTAGCATAAGAGTTCATTCTGAATCATGAAATCAACAAATACCTAACAATGCACTCAAGTTTGTATGCTTTTGGTAGAATCATTTTTCTTAACACTATTTTTTGAAGTCCAAATTTGAAAGCTAAAATATTTCAGTGACAAGACATTTCAGAGGAAAAGGGCTGGATAATTTTAATTTGTATCTTAATTAGGGTAAGTGGATGCAAAAAGCTTGACAATGAATTGTACTACTGAAGACCAAAAAGAGAAACAGGCAGAGTTCTTATGTAAGCATATAAAAAGGAAATTTTCTCTATTTGTTGTGTTTTTTGAAAGATGTATTTATTCATGAGACACACACACAGAGAGAGAGAAAGAGATGCCCCTCTCCACTTGTTTTTAGGGAAATCTTATATGTCTCTTCCTAAAAATTGTACAGCATAGATTTTACCTGTCATTTATGTATCTTAAATTATTTGGTCATTGATCATTATAATTTAAGAATTTAGCTTCCTGATGAAAGCGTACTTAAGAGGGAAATACCTTTGTCCTTAAATTCATACTTCTGATTGTCAACCCTAGTCTAAGGTACTTGAACACTATCTAATACTTGAAGAAAAAAAAAAAACACAGAAATAAAGCAAATGTCAAGCTTTGCTATATAATAAAATCAATGTTCATTTATCTGGGCTAATGTTGGACAGACACAGGGTATTCTGAAGTGGAACCTTTAGATAATCAGAAATCTCATTTTAGTCACTATTAACCAACCCTGAGGAGATGTGGTAATAATGAGCAGCAAAACTATTTCAGTTCCACCTGCCTGCCCTCTGGTGGACGTGCTAATGAGCAGTGAAATGGCTACAGAAGGGACAGCTGGTGTGAGTGGGAAGCTTATTCACAAGTAAGTCATCTTATTATGACTGTGTGTTGCATGTAGAAGTGATTGTGATTACATTTCTAATAATTATACATTTACCAGGGACATCACTCTGTAGGGCCAAAAAAAAAAAAAAATCCCAACCACAACATAATAAGTTAGTATCATTTGTGAACCTTTTTATCCTTTGCATCTCTTCTCCTACATATCAGATTAAAGGCTAACACTGGGCTTGGCTGTAAAATGCAGGTCCAGCTTTGCTTTGTACAGGACTGTGATTTGATAATCAGAGCCTGGAAAGCAGAAGGTGTCCTTCTGAAAAGGTTTACCCTTCAATTATGAAAGAGGGGAAGACACAAGAAAGACAAAAACAAACAGAAGAGCCTTCAGCTGATGCTGAATGGCAGTGGCCGAGCTAGTGCAAATTCCCCAAGTTTGGGCTGTGCTTCCCGAAAAATCACCAGCAGCAACGCCCTTGAGGCAGCAGCTGGCACTCCAGGCAGGGAAGCCGCATTAGGAGGGAGGGAGGGCTCCTCTGCAGACAGGCAAACAGCTGATGCATAAAAATAAGGACCGGGATGAAATTAGCAACAAGTAGCTCACTGGTTTTCTTCTTTTTGTAAAGTTCACTCAGTTACTGAGATGGATGTAAAATTAAACTTTAGGGACAATGTGGCATCATGAGTGGAGCATCCTCACCTGGCAGCTCTGGACAAGTCTGATTTAGGATCCCACTCCTTGCAGGCTCTCTTTTGTGATTTGGGCACACCACAGTTAACTAACCGGTTCAGGAAGCGGATTCAGCTACCTATTAACACGTGACAGCTTCAAAATGTTCAGGATTCTCTGCCCAGCACTCACATTACTCAGCTGTCAAAGTAAAGGGCTCAGATATATGATGTGAAAATTACATTTTAACGAGGTGTCATGTGTGTTTAAAGTTCTTATTCATCACTATGTAGTCCATGGCTTTTACTGGAGACACAAATGCACTTAATTAGCATATTATAAGGACAGAAGGTTCACCTTATCTGCATTGTTAAACTGCTATGTGTAGGCTTTTTGTTGTTGTTTGAGATTCCGTTATCTTCAGTATATAAGGAAGGAAACGTTTATATCATCTCAAGTGGCTTTCCAGAAAATATGGATGGTGTTCAGGAAGCAGAACAGTCATAAGGCAGTAACTACATGTCTTTATTGTTTTGTTGTTTGTACTGATTGCTTGATGTGTTTCACTAAATCTCAACCAATAGATTTTTAGATGTGTTAGACATGCTAAGTTTGGGAAATTTTTGGAAGTGGGCTTCCCCGACTATTCTTATCATCAACCTAAATCTACTTCCTCCTCCTTCAGTAGGAAATACTGGAAAATATTTGTACATTTGACAAGGAAGGTTTAGATTGTTCTAAGGACAGTTAAGAAGCAAACTCTAAGAGTCAAAGAAAATACCTCACATTTCAGTCCTATTTATTAATGAATAATCGATTCAGCATAAGACAGTTTGGGACAAAACTGAAGAGTGAAAGTCAGTCTGTAACTAATAATAGCTAAGGGGAAGTGATGCAACTGATTCCCTCACACCATATGTATCAGGATATAAAGTAGTTCTAGAATGTCAATGTCAACTTGAGAATCTCTCAAATAACCTGTGCAACAGCTAAGTATTATCTGGAGGGTTTTAATGTCTACCTTACAAAAGAGCCAGCTGAAGGCAATAATGAAAATATAGTTCATATACCTTATAAGATAGGATAAAGTCTCAGTTAAAAGTACATTTGAAAAAAAGCCTAGATCTGATAATTCTAGATAAGCCTTTCTACTCAAAAAAGGAGAGGAAGTACTTTTACATTCACTTTATTCTCAGATGCTAATACTTACAAGCATTTTTGATACAGGTGTCCCAAACTGAATCAACTGTTCTGCAGACAAAATATGTTCTCAACAGGATACAATTTTATTCATTTCTTTTTTTTTTTTTTTTTTTTTTTAAAGATTTTATTTATTTATTCATGATAGTCACAGAGAGAGAGAGAGAGGCAGAGACACAGGCAGAGGGAGAAGCAGGCTCCATGCACCGGGAGCCCGATGTGGGATTCGATCCCGGGTCTCCAGGATCGCGCCCTGGGCCAAAGGCAGGCGCCAAACCGCTGCGCCACCCAGGGATCCCTATTCATTTCTAAATATAACACACCTTCCATTTTTTCAAAGTTGAAGAAAATCCTGGAATTCCTCAACTGAAAAATTTGAGACTGTTCTGAATAGAAAATTCACCCAGCAGTTGCTCACTTTCTCCCCTATTGTAAGACCATTGACTTTAATTTCTTCTAATTACTTCTGAAAGAAAGCCCATTAGGTGTTAATGTGCTTTGGCACTTCTCCCTAACACCTGCTAAACTTCCTTTAGGTTACCAAAGCTCATTACACTCTGAGTGAAGAAGGGAAGAAGTTAGGTGTAGGTGGTGGGGGTGGGGAATAACTGGGATGCATCTTAAAACTTCTAGATCATAGTAGTGTGAGGCCAAGAGTGAAGGTGACTACCTGAGAGGCATACATGTAATCTAAATAAAGCAAATTTGGGGACTGATAATCTTATCCTCATAATATTCTGAATATTAACATATATGGTAATTCATTCTTTGATTTCTTAAATCATTCAGCAAATCTTGACAGAGCACCTACTATTTATCAGGCACCTACTATTTATAGGTTCCATAAGAACCTATAAACAGGGACGCCTGGGAGGCTCAGTGGTTGAGCATCTGCCTTCAGCTCAGGGTGTCATCTCAGGGTCCTGGGATTGAGTCCCTCATCTGGCTCCCCACAGAGAGCCTGCTTCTCCCTCTGCCTATGTCTCTGCCTCTGTGTGTCTCTCATAAATAAATGAAAACTTTATTTAAAAAAAGGACCTGTAAACAGAAATGACTGACAGTATCAACAAGATTATTTCAACGTGATCAAAAAGTAAAAGCTTTTTATAAATTGGAAATTCTTTGCATTTGTATATTCTTTACCATGTGAGGTAGAACTATATCATTAAAAAGTGCTTCTACAAAATTTGCAAATATAAATTATTGTGTGAATAGCAATATCGCATAAATATAGATTCATTTTCCATTACTTTCATGCTGGAAGACTACAGAAATACTGGCAAACTTGCACTTAATGTAATGCAAAATATATGATGACAGTTCCAAAAATGTTTTAGACAAAAATGAGAACAAATTTTAAGTTTTTAAAAAACTTTGCCCAGAAGAGCAGGCCCATTAAGGCACTTTTCAAGGAGAAAAGTTCGCTTAAAATTAACAATGAACATTTGGAAAACAAGTTTTAAAAAAATCACATTAATATTAATTGATTTATACAGCTATTGTTGAAAACAACCTGTTTCACAGACTGTACCATTCCCAGAATGGCTTCCTTTGCAAAAGAATACAAACCAAAGTCCTTGTAGCTGAGCCAACCCAACAAAAGTCAGGACAATTAGCAGTTTGAAAATGGGTGCTGGGAAAAGTAAAGGATGAAATTAAATGAATTCTGAAACAACTTTCAGGATATTTCTGAGACAACTGTTTCTCTTGTTATTCTTCTTAAAGTTTACCATTTCAAAATTTAAAATGGATTGTTGTTTAAAAAAATAAAGTACATTGATTTCATGGTTGTAGAATCTACTCTACAAATTAGATTTGCATCTAGAGAGTGCCTGGCACATGGGGGATGCGGAGATCACTTCCATCAAATGGGAATCTAGAGACACAGCCTCCGTAAACACACTTTCCATCATCAGTGCCATAAAAGGGAACGTGAATCTGGAGTTGAGTTGCACTTCGATAGCTGTAGGGTTTTTGAGTAATAGGAGCTACTGTGTCTTAGGTTCCTCGCTTAGAAAATGTGGATAAGGGACATCTAGGTAGCTCAGTGGTTGAGCCTCTGCCTCTGGCTCAGGGCATGATCCCATGGTCCTGGGACTGAGTCCCACATCGGGCTCCCTGCATGGAGCCTGCTTCTCCCTCTGCCTATGCCTCTGCCTCTCTCTGTCTCTCATGAATAAATAAATTTTAAAAAAATCTTAAAAAGAAGAAAATATGGATACGAAGGATTTCTGCTGGGTTGGTGTGTACCTATTTGGCTGTTTGTTATACCTACTACAGATATCATCCTATTAAAGTCTAATGATCATTTTTGGAGATACAGGTTATTTTCTCCATTTTATAGTTGAGAAAACCAAGACCAAGAGGCTGAGCAATGTGCCCACAGTCAAGCACTGGAGGCAGAATTCAAACCCAAGCTGTTTAGATTCCTAAGCTCATGTTCAGAGCAGCATGCTCTGTATGTATGCTTTACAAAGGATTTTTAAATGTACAAGAGAAACATATTTTCCCCCCTAGCTGCCAACACCCAGATCTTTTAAGGTACAGAAAGGTGATATTCAGTAGAAGTTAACACAGATATCCCTTCTGCATAAGAGCTTCAGAAGTGTGAGTTTTCATTGATTAGAAGAACTCAGTTAAAATCAGAGCAAAAATAGCTTGCTTCCAACAGATGGCAACAGCAAATACACTTTAGATCTACAAACTCAGAATTAGCCTTTTTGACCCTAACGTATTTATAGTAAGTTGGTTTCTGTAGATAAATACATGAGAAGATCCATAATAGGAATTCACTAAGGCAATTTCTTTGAAAAATGGTCAACCTAATTTACTAAAAAAAAAAACCAAAAAAACAAAAAACAAACAAAAAAACCCAGCTGAAACTGTTTGTGAGGAATACGATGAAGAGCCTCTATTAATGCTAATTGAATTCTCATATCCACACATACAATGCATAAAATTTACTTCTACACTTATTCTTTCCACCTCTAAACTGCAGTAAGTCTATACCGAAATACTAGCTTTTAAACGAGCATTAATGCATGAAAATTGATAATTTTTCTTGCAATTATATTTACAAATTTAATACAGATGGAATCTTACTCTTTGCAAAACAGGCAAGGTCTTCATTGTTGTTTAAAAGAGGGAAAACTAAATCTCCTGGCAAAAGTTAGGAATTTGTCTCAAAGCTAAACTTTGTCATTTCTCAGTGTTTGCCACATTAATAGCATTGTTTTAACAAACATGAATGCTAATACATTTTGGCAAGATGGTTAATATTTTAACTCCCATAAATAAATAAATACATAAAATTAAGTGAGTGGTATACTCTTCCTTATGTCCACAATGATTGATCATATAAAATGTATACACACATAAATTTGCTTGAAATGTCTGCTGGAAATATCTATGTGTGAAGTCTCTAAATACTTGTGACTATGGTATCATCTTGCTCTTCCAAGATAATTTAGAAAACTAGGCTAAGAATTTGCTTCAATTCATCAAATCAAAACCTGGAATGCTGATTAAATTTAATCTACCTATTATTAGAGATAAGAATAATGCATAATGTTTTCAATAAATAAAACTTGAAATATGTTACTGTCTCTTCTTTACTCATAAACCACAAAAGATGAGTTGTTATCTGGAGGCAATTAGATATTATGTCCTGTTGCAATTGTCTCTATGAATAAATAAATAAAATCTTTTAAAAAAATAAAAGTCAGAAAAGGCTAAGAACCACACATAAACAGTTTTCACTAACAAAATGTAAATTTTAACTTAAGAATATCAGAGCTATGAAAAAAATACTCCCATGGTTGATTCTTGCTTAGGTTTTCAACTGAAGGTTGTATCAAATTGAAAGGCTTACCTATACAGTGGTGAGCCAGGTACTGTACTTGGTCTAGGAGATTTTTTTTGAGGAATTATTAAGGAGAAGTTGCTTTTGTTACTGTTGCATACTTAGGCTTCTCCTCCCATAAGGGACAGTTCAATATAGTATCAGCATTGCTGGCCGTGGAAAGAATTGTTAACATTCTGCCTAAGGCCTCTCCGAGATCGGAGAAAATGCCAACTGATTTCTCATTCTCTCAAGCTAAGAAGTGAAAAGCTATTCACTCATTCATTCAACAGAGTTACTGAGTCTGTATTTTATATATGCCATATATTAGTGTCTGATAAGGACAGCAATAATGGCCAGATAAAAAACATATACATAAATAAAGGCTGGGTAAGGTCACTGGCATAGAACTTAGAATCTAGCTGTGTAAGAAGGTACATGTGTAACGAACTAAGTTAGGAAGCAAATGGCATGCAAGTAAAGCAGTGCAGAAACAAGTTATATTAAGATGTAAGTACTGAAAGACACAAAACATAATCTTTAAATTGCTATATTACTATCAAAATTCAGACACCTGTTTTTTTGCTTTCCATTATACTTTATCATGAAGAACAGCATTATGGCTAGTTGAAATAATGAACCTCTAAACTTAGAGATAATTCTATTTAATTGCGTAAATGAAAATTTAAATAATAAAGCAACTTATGACTATTCTAACAGCATATAAAGAAATGGTATGTCCCAGAGAGGAAAACGACAATTGTAAAGAATTGGGGAGGCACCTGGGTGGTTGCAGTGGGTAAACATTATCTTTGGCTTGGTTCATGACCCAGCATTCCTGGGATGGAGCCCCCCATCAGGCTTCCTGCTCATCGGGGAGTCTGCTGTCCCTCTCCCTCTGCCCCTCCTCTGGATTTGTGCTCCTCTCTCTCTCTCTCTCGCTCTTTCACAATCACTCTCTTCTCTCTCTCTCAAAGAAATAAAATCTTGAAAAGTAATTGTAAAGATTATCTCTGGTTTACTCAAAGCAGTGTTTTGTATTGTTGTTTCTTGTAAAATTTACATCTATTTTTTTCTGCATTTCTCAGTTATAAACATTTTTCTGTGCATATCAGTTAGGTATACTCAGACGGTGGGCACACTCAACTGACAATGTTCCCAATAGGGGTGGTCATATATGACACTCTCTGCAAAGTGAATATATTGGCATAGGGCTCCTAAAGCATTTGTATCAAGACAGCCCTTATCATTTTTCCTATGGAGAGCACTTCTGAGGGCATGTCACAATTAATTAAAGAGGAAGGCATTCTATTTTAGTAAAGGTTTTGTGTACTTCACTACACAATAAACTAGCCAGCTGATAATAAAATGCCCTTCAGAGAAGGGCTTAAGATTGGAGACTGCTTGCACAAGAGAGAAAAAAGTTTTTTACTTTTTTTTTATAGCCAAATGCAATTAATGGCAACAGTTTTTGGATGAAAAGACAGTGAACAGTTTTCAGGTACACAGGCCAGAAGGAAGACAACAAAAGTAATCATACATAAAAGAAACTTACCAAAAACAAACTGTAAATATACCCCTCCAACACTCCCTTGAGTATCATCAAAAGTCAAACTTACCTGATCTGCTATCCAGAGGTCCAAAATCCAAAGAGTATT